>NC_092685.1:46161908-46845658 GCF_964275005.1 Diadema setosum
ATAATACTCCTTTTTAACATGATATTTCGTGTATGACGCCAATATCATAAAATTGTTATTTTTCATCATTTTTGAATTTCTTTCTTCCAGATGCTACATAGATCCTCAGCACCTTGGGGTGAAGGTTTACGAGATTCGGGGCTACCACAAGAATCTTATTCTCGACGGCAAAAAGCCCATCTCACGGAGTACGGATCCCCACCACATGAGGACCCCAGTCCGCCCGGGGGAGAACAACTTCGAATTTCGCTCACTGAGTGGAGCGGTGCGACTGGAATTTGAGGTCATTCGGGACCCAGATTTCCCCAAACCGCAGGCCTTTAAGTTCAACTATGTACTCGCTCTGTAAACTGTCGTGATCGGCCTCTACAGTCGGCCAAGAACTGTTGCGATTTCACAGCTAACGAACTGCACTCACAGGCTTTGTATTCCTGGACAGTGAATTGTTAAAATAGGTTAATGTTGTATTTTTTTCTTTAAGACAACCAGTTGGTGTCGTTTGGGGGATGCGCAGTCCGTATTGTTGTAATGCATTCTAAGAAAAAAAAAAATAGGCTCAACTTTTCACCTTTAAAGATGCAGACCAATGTCACACTGCAAAATGGGCGCACCTTTACTGGTTCAACTTTGCACCTTTGAGACCAGAAAACCGACGGTTCAACTTTGCACCTGTAAAGGTGCTCTCACTGTGGCACTGGGTCTGAAAGGTGCATGTACCCGTCAAGGTGCTCCCAGTGTGGCATTGGTAAAGGTGCTAAGTTGTGCTGTTTTTTTCCTTAGAGTGTAAAAAAATTGGAGATGTACGACAATATAAAGTGATCGTTTTGTTTTGATTATGTACGGTACTTTGCCTCATGTGTTCTAGCCAGCTGTGTCTTAAAAATTGTGTCGAGAAAATTAATGCTATGCACAACTAGGAAAACGCGGTTTTGTTGTAAAAAAAAAGCAACAACAAAGATTTATGAGAAAGTGCATGGACGTGGTTAGTCTCAATGTCAAAATTTGTAATTGATTGCACTGACGAATGGAAAAAGTCCAATAATGCATGTACGTGTGGCTATAGATGGGAAGCTGTACAAATCTTTACATCGGACGTGCCTTTTTGGTGTCTTTGACTACTTTGGCAAAATATACATTTCAGGAAGGCTGTCAGAGATTTCAAAAAGTGACTCTTAATTCCCAACTTTCGTCGGCCATCAAAGGTATCAAGCCACGGCGGAAATTTGGAATATATGAACCGATGCCATTCCACTCCAAACTATTAAATTAATTAATTACAACATAACAGTACCCTTAACGCTAAACTTTAAATGAAATTTAACAGATATTAATAGTTCAACCCGTAGATCTTTTGTTTTTATATAAAGCAATGGTCTTCGGAGTATGAATGATTATAAAAAAAATACATAAGAGAGTATGTCATAACGACATTTTAATATCGATCAGTTTGCGTTCTGACATATAAAACTTGTTATTTGGTATAGAAATCGAACAATATTATACTCCATTTTGATCCGATTAGCACAAACTGGAAGATGTTTGTTCTAATTTTGTGGCCCGAGTGCATCTGCAGAATATAAGAAAATGCAGTGTTAGATTTGTCTATCGTATATTAGAATACTCCGATGTGCATACAGCCATGTTTTGTACACACAAGGCCTTGAATTCCTTTTCTCACTGTTAAAATTATATTTATCCTATATTCTTTAGTTTATAAGCAACTTCCTACGTTCCTCTCGGTAGGTATACATCTAATGTAGATGTGCTTCCATTTTCATCTAAACGTGGTCGTGTGAATTTCTAAATTCTCCATCAGTTATGAATTATTCAGAGAATAACCTTTCGTAATTCGGATCGTATCGTCGGACCTAATAAAAATGTTAAGTAATAATCATTTTGGTGTGAACATAAGCAGCAGCTTGACTCTCAAAAGGCATATGTACGGGCTATTTTTTTTTTTTGTGTGTGTGTGTGTGTGTGTACGAACACACACGCACACGCATGCACATGCACACACACGCAGAAACAAACCCAAGCATGGGCCTTACAACTTTTTTTTTTTTTCATACATGGGTATGAACAGTGCATGGTGAATTGTGTGCAGAATTACGGCTTATAGGTAAATAATAAAAAAAAAAAGAATATTGAGGTCAAGCAATAGTGTTTGCAGTTCAGAGCATAAAAGAAGATTACTTAGTAGATTTATCTACCCAAGCATTCCCTGCATAAAATTTGAGCTTCAGTATTGCTATGAAACAAAGCTTTAAACTCTTGTTTTGCTAGAACACACGCAGTATTTCCTAGGTTAGTAAACAATTGGTGCTAGTAGACGTTATCGTGCTTTTCAAACCTCGCTTATCATCTGCGTTTAAAAAAATAATATTGAATTGACTACGAGAAGTATGTGCATAGATATTCTATGATAGTAACAGAATGTTCAGAGTGTATGCTTTAATGGCTTGGGTATGACTAGTTAATTTCGTTTCTGCGATGTCGGTTTTTTTTTTCTTCCGAGGTTGAAAAATTAAATACGCCTAAATGTCCCTTAAACTGTTCAATTTCTTGTCTCTTCTTTTGACGATATAACTATTCAGAGATGATGTTATTACAATATATGTATATCTGTATCCGAGTGCAAACGTTGGGTTATAGTGTATAACATTATATGGATGATGACTGGCGGGGAGGGAACATACCGAATGTTCCATCCGAAGGGTTTGAAATGCTATTGAGGGAGGTTATAAGTCCCGAGACGAAGTCGAGGGACTTATAGCCTCCCGAAATAGCATTTCAAACCCTGAGGGTGGAACGTTTGGTACATGTTCCCGACAACAAAAGTCATCATCTGTTATAATACATGTATATGGGTCAGTCAAATACGTCAACGTCAACCACCAGCACAACGCACTCGATCGCTCGCGCAGAGCCAAATTCACTGTGCGCGGGTCCATCTGTCATTTTGTTACGTGAAAACGTTTTCCCATGGGAGAACATTACAAAAATGTTCTCCCATGGGCGAACATAACCAATGTTCCTCCATCACGTGACTGTGTTTAGCCAATCACTAATCGGTATTTGACTAACCCATTTAATATCATATATCTCTCTCTCCCTTGCTATATGAAAAGTGTCAACCATCTTCCCCAACACTTTACTATTGAACTTTATTGTCTTAATGTGTGATCGCTGACGAGGTCATTTTTTATTATTTCTCTGCAATATGCGCATTTTCTTATTGCTCTCCCCCTCTCCATCTCTCTCGCACTCTCATTTCTGTGACGTTTAAACCGGCGTTTGATACAACCCGACATCGTGCTGATTTATTATTCTTGACTGTGTATGTCATCATAGCTTGAGTTGCACATGAAACCACACGAAAGCCGACACAAAGACATTCTCATCCTTAACACAAGTTGTCAATAGACATACTCTTCAGTTGATATACATGTACATTCACTCTTCTGTGGAACGTGCATTCAGTTTGGCAAGTCTTCACATTAAAGGTAGGGGATACCTTTTACAGACCTCCCAAAATACAGCAAAACATTAAATATGAACCTCAGGGGACTTGTTTAGGCCACTGCTGAGAAATTTGGAAGTCAACAGTTATCTACAATTTGAATAATGCACAAAACTCACCTACTCAGTAGTTCTGTGTGTCAGCCACACTTAAGCCTTTTTGTTGCAGTCTTCTGTATCTTTTATCTATAAACACAAATCTAAAAGTATAAGAGCTGATGTAATAACATAGTGTGTGGCAAGAATGTATATAGAAATGTTTGTAAGTTTTGATGAACTTTCTTTACAAATTATTATGATGGACACACATGCAGTGCATGGGTCTGCAAAGGTAGCCTAGTAATGTACTGGAATCTACGGTGAGCCCCGAAAAAAATTCAATTCAAAATCTAACGGTCAATAAAAATGTACTAAATGTTACCTTCCACTTTCAATACTTTATGAGTTTCTAAAATGATACTCTCTTCAACATACCACTGTATTTATACAACTCTTCATTTAAGGCATGCAAATGGGATTCCCTACCCTTAAGAATCTGTGAACATCTACTGCTGCTGTCATAAATTGAGCTCACTTTTCACTTGTTCATCGTCTGAATCTACACCGCGACTACTGTTGATCGGGATGTCATATCTTTGCCCTAAAGGTGAAATTCCCTGCATAAGTCTGATTATCATGTGTTTCCGTTTATGTTTGTCATTCCTGTTCAAGTTGTTGGATATAACATTATGATGAGCAGTTGGTGAAAGTTTGAAACTACACTTTGTATGAGTGTCAGATACACATGTATGTAGAATGTGATCTATAACCACAGTCACAATGGGAAAAGATCTTGGAAGTATAGATCGCGATTTTTAAGATCTCGATCTTTTGCCAGTGTGGCCGCGGCTAGTACACAAGACAAGGACGCCCTCATGTGGAGAGTACCCTCAAGCTCACTAATGTTGAACACGAGTCACTGATCTCTACTCTCGATGAGACTAGTAACTCAAGTGCACCAATGGGTACAGGCGCAAAAAATTATATGCGCGTGTGCGCCCACACGCAGACAACACACACACACACACACACACACGCACAGAGAACTGTACTAGCTTATGAAGGCCACTCACTCATTGCATGAAGTACATTAATTTGTAAAAGCTGCAAAAACTTTTTAATTCAGCTCCCATGTACTCTAAGACCCTGGTAACAACTAAAACATGATTGCAGAGCAAAGAATAATGTCTCATCAATCTTCATTTTTCCCCTCACAAGAAATGTAATTATATTACAAAAATTGTCTAAACTTCAATACTGTAATTTAGATTTTTTTTTTCTATGTGACCAGCATTTGCTTCTCTCTCCTCGCAATGGAGAATAATACATGTATGTATTACTGGTATAGATACATATACTGCACGTTGAAAATGTATATGAGCTTATTAAAAACATATGCTGTGACTTGCAACTTTTCACACTTTTGAAACCTTGCTCTTTTAGAGAACAAAGCCATCATTATTGGCACATCAAGACGAGATGGGAATATTTCATCCGGGAACCCATTTCCCTTAGAACTCACCAGCCAACATCCATGCAGCAGTAAAACTGATAACTTCCTCTCTGAGCTCATATCTCAGTGTGACGATCACAGAGAAGTACAAACATCACACTATAACATTCCTTGTGCACTGTTGTCACAAGCATGCATCTATATATATTCTGACAATCAGATGCATTGAAACAGATATAGTTGTTATATACCTCATAAGTGAGATTCTTATCACTGATAAGAATATACATATCACATACCTCATAAGTGAAATTCTTATCACATACAGACCCTTCTATCAGCCCTCGGCTAACGCCTAGGGGTGATAGAAGGGTCGGTATAAAAAGCACCTTGGGAATGATAATTTCCATCATCATCCTCATGAGCAGTCAATATTTGTAAACTAAAAGAGATGCACATGAAAAGATGATACCATATTCTATTGATGATGTAAGAAGACCAGGGCCCTGTTTCATAAAGCTGTTCCTATAGTTACAAACGACGTACGAGCGACTGGTGATCAGTTCTGTTGTGCTATACTTATCAGAATTTCCATAATTCAGCACAAGAACTGATCTCCAGTCGCTCGTAAGTTGTTCGTAACTTTACGAGCAGCTTTATGAAACATCCCCCAGTAAGGATATACATCATCAACCCTGCAACCACTTAACCAGCATCTACTTACAATGACACTCTATGATAAACACTAACCACATTATGTATGAGTCAGACACAACTTACCAGTTGTTGTTAACCCTTTACGTACCAAGACACTTGGCTGTAACTTGGTTTTTCACCAGCATTCAGATATTTTCTCCAGACTAGACCTAACTGTAAGTTAGCCAGCCCAGCAGCAAGAACTGAAATCAACCTTGCTTAAGTCGACCTCGCATAAGTCAAATAATCGCCTAAGTTAAGGTCTCTACAAGTCCTCTTCTCTTTATATTCTATTGATTTTAAACCTGTAACTCGAATTTTCTTTATGTGGAAGCTATTTCTTCAGTCAAAATAGATTTGTCTGTGTGTACCTCAGTCCAGCAGGAAGGCAATGGTGACACTAGAGGGATTAAGGGGATTACATAATCTCTTTTCATTGGCAAATCAGTTTCTGGACATCTGTGCTAATGGGGAAAGAAAGTGCTCCTGCTGATGTGCCAATTGGTGAACAAAGCACAAGTAGGGATTAAATTACTACATGTATTATTATTATAATTATTATCATCATTATCACTATTATCATCATTATTATTGTTATCATTATTATTATTATTAATATTATCGTTATCATTATTACTATTACTATTATTATAATTATTATTATCATTATTATCATTAATATTATCATTATTATTATTACTATTACTGTACGAGCTGAAATTTTCGCGGTGGTTTTATTTTCGCGAATTTCGCGAATCGCCTTTGAACCGCGAAAATAACAACACGCGAAAATAACAACGCGCAAATAGTTACGTTCATTTAGACCGTCGCAACCGCGAAATTAACAACACGCGCAAATGTCCTCCTAGTAGTAATTCGCGAAAATATCTGTACGCGAAAATTTCAGCTCGTACAGTACTATTATTATTATTATCAATTTGGCATTTCAACATGAAGTATGAATAGAAAAACATATTACATGATCTAAAGAATGTGGTAATTCTAGGTGCATACTGCTGCTGGTTGCCAGAGGAGGAAAAGTTAAACATCACATTATGGTGTATCTCTGTTATATCTGAAATAACCTATCTACCAGGTAATCATTTAGTACTAATCCAGAGTTTATTTTGTGCAGTAGACACAGATTTAAGCTTTATTCTGCACATGCAAAGGATTGCATCCAACACTAGACAGTGTGAATA
This sequence comes from Diadema setosum, assembly GCF_964275005.1. NCBI lineage: Eukaryota > Metazoa > Echinodermata > Echinoidea > Diadematoida > Diadematidae > Diadema > Diadema setosum. The sequence continues at coordinate 46,168,818 of NC_092685.1, forward strand.
GAATTAATCTATTACTATCCACTACCTTGTGAAGTTCCAGGGAAAACATACCACTTTTTATATCTCTTGCTTGTATTTAACAGGACATACTGAGAGATGTAGTATGTTTATTAAGATTTTTACACAACTACTTCATTCAAAGTCAGAGTGAATGTTTCATACTTGAAGGTCATTACAAATGGGCAGATTGTAATAAACCTGTAAGATAAAGGTGTGTAAAATGCTCATTTTCCAGAATATTGGGATTGTGAAAGCACATTAACAAGCTGTATCAGGAAAAATCATATCACTAGAATAATGAAATACACTGTATAGTCAGTTAACACTTCAAAGAAATATTGTAAGCCATAATTCACAAAGCTCATATTGGCACTGATGTTATATTTGATTTGCAACTTTATATAAAATCTATGTCCATAGAATTTATACATACATGTATGCTGTGGGTAAGATATGTGTAATTCATACACAGAATTCAATCAATTCCTTCTGAATTCAACACTGATGTGAAATAATATATTCCTTACACTTTGCATCTTATTACATCCCACCTATTGATATACACCACATGTACCTGCTATAAATGCCCACACTTTGTGCTCTTTCAATGACATTTTATGTTATTTCATTTGATTTGATTTATTTGTTCTACTATATTTGTTACACCATAGTCCTATTGCAAGTGGACAAAATCTGAAAGAAGAAAATGCCTGAAACCAAGTACCATTTTGTGGCATCTCCAGATACAAAGTGTCATTGTGCATATTGAAATCATATAAGACATGCGGGAAAAAAAATGCTTTTCAATGAGTATTCTCTTATATTTTGTATCAGTTTTGTATCATAATTGCTTTTCTGCATTTTTAGAGTAAAAGTTAAATGAAAGCAAATATTTGAATTTTACAATACTTTTCACATTGTTATCAGCAGATGAAGAAAATATAGCAGTGTGCATGTTTACACAGAAAGGAAGAATTGTTAATTATGTTGCCAGCAACAAGCCCTAGAGCTTCTTAAGTCACTGGGTCTGGTATGTACATACTACCACAGTGTCCAAAAGAATGCATTGTGAATGAAAAAAAAAAAATGTGCTATCATCGTGGAAAGAGTAAATGTTGCCAGCAACACTATGCTAGAGTTTCTTAAACTTAGTAGATATGGCATACAGGAATACCACATTATTACAATACTGGTATTGTGCATTGTACGTGGAAAAGAAAAACTGTTAAAAAGTATTACTTACTACTGAATAAGAAGAGCTGGATATCCCCTGCTCAGGTGACTTGATTTGTGCTTTGAATGTATCATTTCCTACTAGGGTCCCAAATGAAAAGGTGTGAGCATATTTCTTGCCTCAATGATTATCATGCAATTCACGCCATCTGTGCCATTTATTGTGCGTGCCATTTGCTATCAAATTAAATCACACACATGAAGGAACTAATACAGCATGTGCTTACTGTACCAGCTCTTCAAACATACATCATACAGACTCAACTGTTTTGCCACTGAACTGTATGACGGCGTGCTCCCCAGTGACCATCCACTTCTCATTGGCTGCCCCCAGCTGTTCAGCCACACCCTCCCTAAGCCCAACCACCACGTCCGCCTTCAGAGTCCTGAGGGCACACAGCGCAGCGGGGTGGAAGCCACACAGAGCCTCGTCGAAGGGCGTGGTGTGCGGCCAGTACCGGTCAGCCACCAGCTTCCGATAGTTCAGGTCACCCTTGAATAGAATGAGGTCTGCCTTGCTCAGCTCGGCATACAGATCTGGTGCCACTGTTGCCATGCTGCTGAACTCACAGTAAGTCGTCCAGAACGAATGCTCTTGCAGTATGCAGGTCCCTTCGGCCACACGCTGCTTGAAGCGCTGCCCTAGAGACGTTATTGAGTCATTCACATTCCCTTGCAGCACATCCAGTGTCCAGTCGAAGTCGTACCGGATGACATCGCTGATAAACCACGGCATGGCCTTCATGTGTAGATTAGCCTCCTTGATGAGGTTGGTGCGAAACAGGAAATCGACCAGGACCAAGTCTGTGAACAGCTCAAAGCCGGCATTGTCCAGGACCACATCAAGTCTAACCTTCTTTCCAGTAGTGCTCTTTGCAGCCTCACCTGCGATACTCAAGACTTGCCAGAGATTCTGCAAGTTGTTAACCAGGATTTTGGGTTGGAGAGAAGATAGCTGAGCGACAGGACTCAATTTTTGGTACTGTTCTCTTCCTGCTGAGATGGAGAGGTCACACTTGTTTCCCCAAAGTGATATCTGAAATGCAAAACAATTTCATTTATTATGATTTAAAAACTCGATGGCATTCAGGTATTAGAGGTCTGATCTCTGCGTCATTATCTTCATAGTATTACACTTCGCATAACTTCACCAAAAATTTGTACAATTGAGATTTAATTCTTTTACTTTAAAGTCTCATTCTGCTATCATATTGACAAAATGTTTGTGCAGATGTAAGTGTATTAATTCCTGCTTTACCCAAGCCAACACTGAAACGTTTACACCAATGATTTATGAAACTTTGCCACTTCTGAATACCTTATCTACCCTACCACATCTGAATCTCACACAATGACATTATCTTTTCAGGGCATACCAACATACTAACCAAAAACTTGAAATAATCTACATTATGCTTATAAGTATATATCTAAAATAGTTTGTTACAACATTTAGTTATTTTTGAGGTAGTATAATTCAAAATGTGTTGAGACTGTTCATATGCATGTGTACATGTAAGACATACATGCTTTGATTGTTCATTACCTGAGATAGAATCAAATTGGCTGCTAACCTGTACACAGAGGCCACAGATTTATAAGGCCAACTATTTTTACTTTTCTTGAGCAATTGCTGTATGGAGGTTTGACCATATCTGATAATCTTGTGCACAAAATTCATGCAGATCAAGGATAAAGAATAAACAAGGAAATAACAAAACAAAGAAAAGGTGTCTGCATTTTGGCCTTACCTGGACAAACTCAGCAAAGCTTTCAAAGCAAGCCCCTTTCTCAGCCACTGCCTGGTCCAAGTATGCTGTCAAGGTGACCATGGCATCCTGAGAGGAGTGAAGGGATGCCTGCTTCTGGTGCCTAAACTGGTCAAAGTCCTTCAGACACTTGCTGCAAGGAGGAAAGGGATAGCAATGGAAATTTGATCTAATGTTGTCCTCTGTAATGACTTTCGGACATTGGAACCATAAACAATTTCTGAACATTTGTTCACTTTGCTTTTATTTTCACTCTCTCTAGATGATGCTGCTTCTCTGCAAACAAAAGAAATATTGAAAAAAATGTAATTTTGAGGTGAATTATTCTGTAAATACTTTCAAACATTAAATGATTTGACATAAGTTATACATGTCCTTGTGGAATAAATGCTACCATGAGTCTGGCCATTACATCGTATATAATAAAAACTTTTGACACGTCAAATGTTGACAATCAATTTAATATAAATCCCTTGATTCCAAGCAGTTTGAAAACATCACTATCACCAACCTGAGATGAATGGCCTCATTGATGGCTCTATACATGTAGCATTCAACGTACAGCCATGCCGACTTGAACCAGCTTGGGGCCACACCATCACATCGCTTTGTTTCCTCCTCAAAGTACTGATTCCACTGAGGAACGTCTGATCTACTGTCCTTGAGTAGAGCCAGGGGCTTGTCCGTCTGCATGTAGTTCTTCAGGGCCGAGAGTTTGCTAACAATCTGCTTGCAATCCTCTCCACCTTCCTGTGAATGCAATAATAGAAACGCTGTTGACCACTGCTTCCAGCCTAGTAAAACAGGACCAATGTGTATCAAACTGTCTACAAAGTTAGATGGAATACAATTGGAAAACAATTTGTGATTACTGTGCTACTGTTTGAAGTTTAACTTGAAAAGCATGAGGGAAATTATGAGAGAGATATTAAGCAAGCTTTCCCATTTATCATTGAGTCCCCTTATGCACCAGATTTGCATTACATGGTGCTCATCATCCTACCATGTGTGTTTAGAGAAAGGGTAAAGGCAACTCCAAAGTTTGCTATGCCACAGCAGCTTTATGTTCACTGACTATCTAGATTCAGTGTGTCTGTGACTGAAAGTAAGTGAAATAAAATCAACAAGTTGAACTACAGGAACATTCAACTTCTAATCATAAGATGAAAGGAAGGAAAGAAGGCTTAAGAATTGAATTATTTGTTGCAAATTACTTGCCAACTACTTGGGAATCACTGAAATTCTGAATGCCTTTGAGGTTGCCAACAGTATGTGTGACTCCTCATTCCCTTACAAAACATGCAACTTCAGCATTTCAAAGGTTTTAAACTACTTTGGATCTCACCTGACCATGCAGCTCAACCGCCTCCTTGCGATACTTGTAGACTGTATCAATCACTTGTGTTAGAATTACTGGTAGACGGCCACTTACAGTATCAAATGCAAAGCTCCTGTGCAGAAAAAAAAATAAAGATGAGGAAAACATGAGGAAAATAGTGGTTGACTACAGTTCCAGTGATCAGCTCTCTAAATTCCATTTGTCCCCCTTTTACAAAATTCTAATTCTGTGGCTTGTATTCAGCATAAACAGTGAAGAATATCACTTTGTTTTGGCTCAACTTGGCAGACAGCTGTAAATTGAAGCCCTCATCACATCTTTCTCTCTCTCACTTTATTTTTTGCTTCTGCTAAATTGTCTTTGCAATAATCAATTTGGCAAGTGTCAATCTAAACAAAAACTTCTGTTTCCTTCACTCCTAATAGCAAGAATACAACATGCAATATTTACCGAGTTTACTGAGACAGAAGTACCAAACGACCAAACTGTTAGTGTTGGTTGACTGAAATCTTAAACATTGATTGTGTTACAGATTGTTGGTGGAATGACAAACACTATGACAAACATTCTGTCCTTAATGACATTTCAATGACGTAAATGTTGAGAATTCAGTCTCCCTACAATGAAAATGATTTTATCCCCGTTACTATTCTTTCATGGAGGAAGTTCCCACAATGGTCACAAGAGGACATGAATATTTCACACTACGTAATTAATAGTTTGTGAGGACATGAATATTCCACACTACATAATTTATAGTTTGTTTGAAAAAACAATCAAAAGAAAGATTGCAGATAACAACTACATAAATTCCATTTTTAAATGCTCCTCAATAGTCAAAGAATGAATAAACAACATGTTCAATTCTGCTAAGATTGCAAATTGAAGTTTGAAATATTCATCTTTCTTTGAAATGCTGCTCATCTGATCTCAGCGATCCCTTTCAATCAGAATTGTTTCTTACCCACACTCCTTCCCTACAAGAAGTTCCATCTGATTTTAAAAAGAGCCGTTCTTGTTGCAGCTATAATATCCACTGTATGGCCGTTGTAGTGGCATAATCCCATCCCTAGGTAGCATTCAGCAAGGCCCCACCTAACCGCAACGGCAATCCCAACACATTCGTGTCAGCTAGATTGTTACTGGTTACAGCACCCTGTAGTTAGGCCCAAACTAATCCTTTTAGCACAAAATAGTTGTACAGAGCCTGGCCTCCCTGGGCCTAATGTACTACACTAATAAGTGGAAGTAGGGGCAGATCCAGGAATTCATCTGTAAAGGGGAGGTGCCTTCACAGAATTAAAGGGGGGTGCATGTGCCCCCTCCCCCAATTTTTCTTTTTATTTCTTTTGTTTTTAAACACACACACACACACACAAAATAAAGAAGGGGTGCACGCTCGGTGCGCTCCTCCCTGCTCTGGATCTGCCACTGGGAAGAATATAATTTGTAAGAGTTTATGGCACAAGGAAATACAATTTTCATAATATTAAGAATATAGGTCTATTCACTGCACTGATAAATGACGCAGTATTGACGGAGTGAGTTGACATTGATGACAGTTTACTGGTACAATATTAAAATATTCAGACTTTTCAAAGCATCAAGCAAATGGAATAGATTTCTAGACTCATATTCTAGATATTGTGCTATCAGTATCATACAACTGTAACCTACTCCCTGTACTTGGCAGATAGTCTTTCTGGTAAAGGGATCTTCCCCTTGTCTGCACATCCGTGGGCATGATCTCCTGTTGGGGCTTCCATGTTCTCCACCGACAAGATCAGACCTGGGAGTCTTCCTGTTCAGATATCTGCGGTTAAATCTATTGGAATGCAGATGAAGGCTAATTTAAAGCCAAGGTTTAAACCTGCATGAAATGAACAGTGGTGATGCGTTGTGCTACCTGCTGAATAGAGACCAGAGATACGCCGAGAGCGTCCGGCCGTGGATCTACTAGGCTAGGTAGGGAGCGAGGAGAGGCCACACCGTCCGGGGTCCGTGCGTGGTGAGTGCAGCGCGCAGCCTGCCGCATGTATAAATGTATAGTAGCCCTACTACATATCGACCACCCTTATTGAAACCGACCGCGTATAATTCGCGCACTGAACACTTAGTACGCACTTCTCTGCGCGCAAAGCACATAAAAATGGATCGGCTGTGAATGTAGATTAGGATGGTGTGGGAAAACGCGATAATTCACTGTTCATTAATGGTTTTAATCAAGGACAAAATTTCGAATGAATATTTTCACCGAATCGTAATGACAGCACAGTGTAATGTCTATGGAAGTTTCTAAAAGGCTTCTAAAAAGCTTCGTACAACACGGTGTTCAATACAACTCGGTTTACGTGCATTGTCAATGCAAAATCAGCGGTCGATCCTAAAAACGCGATTTACCGCGGGGAGCTGAAACGAGGCCACGCAAGTTCGTCGGCGATATTTTTGCACTGAAACTTCGAATCGAAAAGGGAACAACGGCATTTGATAGAGCTGGATTTTCTCAATCACGTAGGTCAAGTTTTTTACGTGAATTTCAGTGTTAAATATTCTTATCAAGCAAATAAACATTAGGCGGTCGATTAGTAGTAGGTCCAACCCTACATACATCCCATATGTACGTGATATTCCCCTGTCTGGAGAAGAGGTTGGGAAGACAGCAGACTTCTTTATTTGATTTGATGAAAACCTGTTGTGATGGGTGCTGTAAACTTTAACATTTTCACCATAAAAGCTTTACACGAAAACAAAGAGCTAACAGATGACTGCGTTCAACTTTTGAATGACGAATGGCCTCGAAGCAAAGCAGCAAGGTAAGCGTTTAAAGCGGTCCGGCGGGGAGATGACTGTCATCACATTGCTGTAGTCCCATCTATGTATATTTACGTTTTACATCTAGAAGCCCTACTACTCTCGAAAAATCTCAAAAGACCAAGGAAATTCATGATTACTTCGATCTGGTTACTTACAGAATCACAGGGCTGTTGCCCACTACCAAGGATTATAAGTAGATCAGATGTTCAAATACCCCTCTCCTATTAAAACTGGCCACTTCCAGACTCCTGTGAGACGTGTGTGTGTGTGTGTGTGTGTGTGTGTGTGTGTGTGTGTGTGTGTGTGTGTGTGTGAAATTGCCAGACATGCATTTGAATTTCAGTAGGTAGGCCTACGTCTCCGGGGCTAGCCTAGGGGTGTCTAAACTTAAAGAAAATGGGTGTACCAGTACGTAAATACTGTCTCAGTTGAGTCTCGTGTCGATGTGGGTATCTCAAGTTCTGTTGGACCAAACTGCCTCAAAATGGCACAAAATATTTCTCAAGATAAATTTATATCAAATCAATTCCTCATCAGATTAAACTCAAAGAGGATCAGAACTTATGCACTAAATTCATCTTCTGTAGTAGGTGTCCATTCAATGTCACAGTCACTTTGATTACACATGGTCAGTGTCAGTATGATTCAAGCTTATGAAGTGTCCAGCATACTAAATGCATAGTTTGTAGAAGTCTGAAGCTGTATTAAAGTGAAGTGTCTATATTTTTATACAAGCAAAAGTGAGTACTGTATATTGATACAATTTGTATAAAGTAAACCCATCATGAGAGACTGATATACTATAATACTAGTGTGTTCTAAAACCCAGATATCAATTTGTCCTTCTTAAAGACTGATATATGTCTAATCTCTTAGTCTTCTACATTATTATGGTCATTATAACTTCTTTAGCAATCAAGTATATGTTCTCATACACTGTATTGTAGAACTAGAAGACATTTGCAAACTTTAGTAATTTGTATCTATTGTTTTGTTCCAGATTGTTTTCAGTCAGCAAATCATGTTCAACTCTACCCTACTCCCTGGTCCTTGTTGAGCATGAAGACACAGTTGTTGGATACTGCAGACTAGCCAAGGTCATAAGTGATACAAGTAGTGTCCTTGTTGAATCAGGTAAAATGCATCTGACACTACAGATAAGTCAGATAAAATTTTTGTGTATGTGTACCAGAAACTGCTTAAATTCAATGAAGTATATTTAAGAATAGAAGATAGTAGATACCAGACCAGTCATGAAAGGAAGGAAATGGAATTCACTCATTTTGTGACTTCAAATTGAATCAGTTAGTGAGTTTTAAAATCAGTGATTTTAATTTTACCGTTTGGCCTTCATTGTTTGCTGTGTGTATGTTAACATGTCCTTTGTTTAAAGGGTCATATGGAAATGCTTGCATAACAATGGATATCATAAGAAAGTTTGCTTGTGAGTGTTATGTTACACATGATATATACAGTGTAGCTCCTCTAGAAAATACAGTAGGAACATGCGTAATGCTGATGTGCACACCCAACATTAAATACTATGGTACAATTTGTGATGAATCTTGCATTGTGATGTGTTAAACGCTGCACAAGAATGTGAAAGCCCTTGTGACCTTTGCCCTCATTCATTCAGTTGTAGTCGACAAGAACCGAAGGGGCCAGGGCCTTGGCAGACTTTTGATGGAGCTCTGTGAGAGACATGCCTCTGCATCTGGCTACAAGAAAATGTACCTGTGCACCAAAGACAAGCAGGGCTTTTACCAGCACCTGGGCTACTCATTCTGCAAGGCAGTAAACACACTTGGAGCACAGGTGAGTGCAAATGCAGATGTCTGTTCCAATAATACAGTCAACCTTGCTCAAGTCGAATCTATTTGGACTGAAGAAATAGCTTTAACTTCGAGAAAATTCGACTAATGAGGGATTTAAAATCAATAGAACATAAAGAGAAGAGGACTTGAAAAGACCTTCGACTTCGATAGGTGATTTACGTGTTTGACTTATGCAAGTTCAATTCAAGCAAGTTTGACTGTATGTGTGTATAAAACAGGGTACTGTGTTCCTTGCACTGCATGGCTTGTGTAAAATGTACAATTGTGAAGAAGCCAGCAGCAAAAAGAACTGCACTTTGTGATTTGTGACATGTTCAAGATTGCAAGAAGAAATGTTTATTGTGACCAGATATTTTTCTCATTATTATTCAAGTGAAGTAATTTTTCTCTTTCTGTAGTGCTTATCTTAAAAAATATAGCACATATTACAGTTTATGTATTTCAAAAACATTTCTCCATCAAATCATTTTCAGATGCTTGAAACCTGTGACTGCTTGCCATCAGAGACAAACACTTCTCTACAAGAGCAAGTGAGTTGTTCGAGCAGCTGCAGTGATGGGTCTTCAGGCTGCAATACTAAAACAACAATTGCATCAGATCGTATATCCTGCGATCCTCAAGCTGCCGAAAAACCCAGCGGCTGCTGTGAAAATCAAACTCGGGAGACAGTCAAATCTCAGTGCAGAGAACTTACGTCCTCTCCTGGTGGTCCTCCCCCTCCTCCGCCCCCTCCTCCCAAGTTGCTTGCATCTGCAAAGAACCCAGCTACTGTTGTATACTGGATGATGAAGGACATTGCATAGTGGCAACAGCATGCCGAACCAGACTATAGTTTTGGTAAGCAATTCATTTGTCATCATGGCTGAGACTGGTCAGATGAAACGTCAGTAGGAATTAGTAAACCTTCACAAAAATAACAGATTTTACAGTAGGTGGATTAGACCAAGTCACTTGGACAAATATCAAGGTTTCATACTGTCACAGTGATTGCATGTTTGTCACAAAGTTCTGCAATCTTCCCTATGTAACACCAGGTTCGCTGTACGTTACACTCGAGTTGGTGCTCACCTCAGTTCACTGTGTGCAAGCAGAATTAGATCAGAACACTACAGGGAGTTACATTCTCCCCACACTGGACATTCATTATCGCTGGTGAATAATGGAATGGGAGACAATACATCTGGAACCCTTGTACTATGCAGTTTTTCGGTATCATCTGGGCCAGCAGCTGCCCATTTTTGGAGGTTTCCAAGATGTGGAGCCTCCCACCTGTGCTCTGGTTGAGGTTCTGATCCTGACCAATTATGGCTGTCGCCTTGCTGCTCAATTCAATGTTAAGAACCTGACTCCATTTGCATTACGCTGCACTCTCTATGCCATTGATGACCTCTGGCAAGATCAATATCTCCTCCATATGGATTTCATAATCCCGAGCAACCAAAAGTATGGCCTTTGACAACACTATGTCCTTTTTACATACCTGGGTACATCCCTAGCTTGGCTAAAAATTACAGTCTTAAACTCAGCCATGACTGACCATAATATGCATAAACATGGATGTTGGCTCCTGCAGTTGTGTCAGTGATATTTAATTGACCCTATTAGCACTTCAAGTAAAGGGGCAAAGGAAATTTCCCTATGATGCAATAAAATATTAACAACCTACCAAGTCTCATGCAGCAGCATAAGGCCTTTTTTTTTTTAATGAGAATAAGCCACAATATATAATATATATACATGTATATACATATGCAGAAGGTCACACAATTCATAGCATAGATACTAAAGTTAAATTATAACCTTCCCCCGAACACTCCCTAAAAATGTTTCCCTTTCCTTTGAAATTATCATTTAGGATCTGTGTTATCAAATAGGCCTACCACATGTAATTATTACAATACCAACATGAGTTGTAGTTATTTAAGGTATTGGTGTTAAATGCAATTTATAATGTCTCAACTACATTTACTTCAGGGAAAATGTTTTCTGGAATACCTCAAATGCTTTGCAGATGAGGGTTTTTATAAGTTCGTAAAAGTTCAGAGCAAATACAGTACAAATGAAGTCTTCCAGTTTCTATGTTACCGGTATATAATACATGTATACTGTACTCTTGCTTTCTCTTCTGAAATACAGTACAAAGCAATTATTTAGACAACTATTGAGTAGTATGGGAATCATGGATTTATCTACATATGAATTGATTTAAGAAAGAAGAAGTAATAGCCATAATGTTGTAACCTCAAAATTGTGTATATTTCCTACTTGTAGGCCTCTGAACAAAATATTGACCAGTAACATGCAAATTTGTGATAAACAGAGGACAACATAAATCATGCCAATACTTATGTTCTTTTCGTGCAATCTATTAATGAATGTGTTGTGAGGCATGTAAACCAGAAAAATTGATATTTTTGGCCGGACTGTACTGTAGTATGTTTCATCTGTAGGACAGATTACAACATCTCACTTGCAGTCATAGCGGTGTGTGATTGCAATTGATATTCATTTGTGTGTATGTGTGTGTGTGTGTGTAAAACTGTTACTTGAGGCTTGCACTGGTTGTGATTGACTTTGATAATCATTGGTGCTCATAATTACTCAATGTATATTATGCAGAATTTTATATGATTTACTATAAACAGGTATTTTAAAATAAATGGTGCTGGTAACTTTCATGTAATGCATCTTTTGTTGGCAGTTGGTGTAGACACTGGTAAGTAAAATTAATCATCTAGTAGACTAGTAGTAAGACATGTTGATCACTACATACAGGTGTACAGAAAGTTTCAGTTGGTTTGTGTCTGTTGTAAAAGTGGAAATTTTCTTGTCAGTATTTTTTTTTTCCCTCAGCCGAGATAAATTTGTGGAATATTGACTCTACAGACTCAAAATATAAAGTACATGTATTATTAAGGATAACTAGCACAAAAGAAAAAAAATCTGCACGCTTTAATTTTGCCCTAAAACAAAGTTTCATGTCTTGCAAAACACGCGAAAATTTCCATACTGCAAAAGTTACCACTTTTACAGTACATTTGTACTGGTGTATTCATGATGACCTTCATATCTGAAATTTTAGCCAATGTAAGGTAACCCTGTTTGTATGCTGTATTGTTCTCAAATGTTCACTTCAGTATACAGTACATGTAATACGGTATTAAAGATGTCTACTGTTTATGAATAAAAGATGAGCAAGACTGCTTGAGATTTATTACAATGGCCGTGTCGACTATTTCTAAATACAGTGCGTACCGGCAAGTCCATAACATATTTTTTGAGTCCGATGTATGAGCATACTTTCTGTATGAAAGGTGTACACGCTTACACTGCTGATGATAATACTGCCATAACTATTATCCTTGTCTGATGAAAGATTTCCATGTTTGATATAAGTGATCCATGTTTGATATAAGAGATCCATGCCGGTATCACCAAGCGTTGTGGGACCGGACAGGTTGTGGGACCGGACTAAAAATTTTCTTCCACAAACACAATAAAATCCCATGAAATAAGCAAAAAATACAATGGCTTTTGAATAAATATTTCATACCAATTTTTGAGGTAACTTCTCTAAAGCAGAATTTGGCGATTTGTTTCATGATTAAAAGTCAACCAGAAGAAGCGTGCAATATTCTATCATGCACGCGATGTGAAACTTGTGCGCGAGTTTAAGTCAGAAACAACAAACTTCAGTGTTAATCCATTACCATAGACAATACACGGAGGCTGGCTACAACATTCAAAATATATTTGCAAGGGTTTCAGTTAAGTTCTCTAATTGCAACAAAAATGGATTTTGTTCGCTTTGCTTTGGAAGAACTGTTAAGTATCATTTTCAGAACCTCATCATTGTGTATTGGAATATTCTTTATTGAGAATGGCAATGTGAAAAATTCATCTAAATCTCAACTTCTTAAGTGTCCGGGTACACAACCCCCCCCCCCCCCCCCCATCATGCTACATTTGTACAATATAATATACCATTATACATATATTAATATTATTACTGCAATCTGCTGAAAATACAAGGAGATTCTCTGAATAGGGAATGTAACAAGAGTCTTGATTTTCTATGTCTCTTTGTACATTATTGTTCTCAAACCCTGATACAATGTACAGTGTATGACAAAATTTCAAGATGACCATGATTTCTCATGTCCCAAAAAGTTTGTTGGAAGAAGAGTCCACAGGACATATGTGGATTGAGTGAATATAGCAATATTAGATGAACACATCAGTGAAAGTTTGAGGAAAACCGGCCAATCCATTGAACAATTATGAATTCTTTAATTTTGGTGCTGCAATTGCATTACATCACATATGGAAAAATATACAATGTATAAAGAAAATATGAAGAATACGATGTACTATATTCCACAAAATTTTGCATGAAAGGCGCATATTTGTTTCCTCGACTTCATACTGACATACGACATTAAATGTTATGGGTAATATTACAGGTGTATTCCCCCTTTTCTAGAAGAGGTAAGGCATGTGATTTTACATTATGCTAGAAATGTGAAAATATTGTATGTATATTTTTTTTAATAATTTCTTTGTCATTTTCCCTGTGACATTACAAAATGTTGTAGTCTTTTCATCCAGCAATGGCTGCATCAACACTAAAAATTCGAAACATTTCAAAAGATTGTCATACATGTATAGTATGTTAGCAATATTTTTACATCTCTCAATTCACTTATACATGTATTTTGGTTTCATTTTCCTTTGTTTGGCACTGCCAGTGTATGCAAAAAACAGTGCAGAGTATAATGTTTTGTGATGTACCTGAAGTGTCCTTCAGTGACACTATTGTGTAAGGTGAGTTGGGTATGCATTGTAACAAATATCAATTCTTTCTTGAGATATTATTCTGAACTTTCAGATTGTCTAAGGAATACTATCACATAAAGTAAAATTGACACATTTAATGATATGTACTGATGTGTGGACTGTGAATTTCAAACACTTGTATCACCTTAAATTGTGCACAATTTTAGAAATACCAATGACTGCATCTGAATCACCTATAAAATATTTAGTACGTACCTCACTTGAGTTTGACAGTACGTGTGTTTATATCAGTTGTTATTCTCTCTCCCACCTTCCTGATTAAATTGTAACACCTAAGATACAAGATGATTTAATACATATATATTGTATACATTACAGTTATCAATATATTTGTTCTCTCACTTCAGCAGACACAATACATTCATATAACATATGATTTATTTTTTAATCACAAAGTCAAACATACATACATGTACCTCCATCTTCTAATAAAGTATTTCTTCTTTCTTTAGATTAAATAATGCATACAAACACAGTCTTATCTTCAATGTGCAATATGTCATCAATTATTGCTAATTAATTCATTGCTGTAATGCTCAATAAAAGAAATCATGTAAGCAAGAAAAAAAAAATTAGAGCAAACATACATTAGCATTTAATCAAATACTCAAATATGTGTAGCTATTGCAATCAAGTCAACTTGGATGTTGGATATCAATTGAACAATATCTAATGAGTAGCATCTTTGACAAACACCCAGTAGAATACTGTCGGAGCCATGAGGTTAGGAAGACAAGGGCCACTAGAACTGATTGGGTTCCAATGACAAATGCCATACTTTGGAGGTCTAAAGGTACACCAGCACTCAACATCACAAACACTGACAGCAACTCATTAAGCCGTTGAGGACGGACTGATTTGCTACAACACGCATTTCCCATAGACCCCTACCCGAGTATACTCGGGACTCGTCCTCAACAGGTTAAGTATATTAACCACTGGCACATTTTCTCCATCATTTTTGCCAAAATATACACTTGGTATTAGAAATATAGCACGAGGATGTTCATTTATATTCCCTCAAGTTCTTTTCATTACTTTCATCACTACTAGGGTCTTCAGAATACCACGCAATTAGAACATTTTACTACCATACCTTTCTGTCACTTTATGTGCTTATTGTGGCTTGAATGTTATTTGCCTGCCAACAGTTGTCATTCTCAGCAACAGTGTTTTCATTCAAGAATGCCCATAAATACCTGTATATAATATAACAGCAACTCACTTTGTAAGTACAGCCTTAAAATATACTGCAGAGTTTGAATACACACATACCATTCAAGCAGCCTTAGAAGGGAGACTAGCTTTGACAAGGAGACAATTTACATCAGATGAGTGACTGAGCAATTCAGTATTGACATACTGAAAGGTACATACAACTGAACATGTATTTCACATGAACAACTACCTGAAGAAAATGTTTTTACCCTGTCTTTGATACACCAATACCGAGTTAGACACTGCAGTCAACTTTGCAACAGTCACATCCACTTTATCCACTGCGGATGAGCTAATTTTGCTTTAACATGTTCCAATAGACAACTGCCCGAGCACACTCGCAACTAGTCGTCAGCAGGTTAATTTGTATTTCTGCATAAGGTCAAAGTAAATGTTAAATGTACATAAATAGTTAAGCCTGTGGTGATTACAAGGTCTTATATTGACAAAGTTGAAGCTTACGCCAAGTTTCTGGAAGTACAGCTGTACTTGCAACAGTACATTGTAAAATAATTTTTGGTACCGATACATTCAATTTCATTCAACAGAGAAGGGTAATATTTTTTGTCTGCTGCTTTTTTTTTTTTTATTGAAAAAAAAATTCCACCACATCAGTGTGATGTCTTGCTGAACAAATATATCTTGACAAAGCTTACAAAGTTAAGCTGAATGTGTCAAAATTTCTTCATAAATTAGTCTTATAGAGTACTGTTTCATGCATTTACTCAAATTCTAGATCAACCATGTATACAATATTTGTGCTCATCAGTATCCATAACGTCAAAGTCAATTACAGACGATACTTGAGAGGCCAAAAATTGAAGAAAATGCTGTCATGGATATTTCAGCTCAGCACCATCATTTTTATTCCTCCCTTGTTCTATATACAGCCGTACTGTTATAGCAATTCTGCACCTCTGATTTAAACAAATATAAACAAAAATTTCAAGTTCTTGTTGTTTCCATGCTTGAAATGTTGTCCTCTTGAGCTAGTCTCTTCACAATAGTCTCAAGTTCAAACAAATGGGGGTCATGACAGTTGGGCACAAGCTCCCTCATCGTGGTGGCTAGGTGAAGTACATAGTCCCGGTTCTTGCCGCTGGGACCTTCTGACCTGACTATCTGATTCGCAATCTCCTCAAGAGAGGCTGGTCCCAAGAATGCTGGGTTGCCAGGGGTGGCGATGTAGACCAGGACCTGAAATGGCTCTTGGACTGATTGCTGCTCCCGCTGCAGGGGGTAGAAGGTCAGCGCTTTGGTGGTGTACCCATTTTTCTCCCTGTAGTCCAGGTACTTTTTCACAGAGGCTATGTCACTCTCTGCAACATGGTAAGCAATTCCCCACACTTTCTCCTGTAAAGAGATACCAAAACAAATGTGAATCTCAGCACAATTGACCATCAGATATGGATTGAATCTCTCCCTCAACAAAGTAGACCATCAAATATGGATTATAAATCAGTAAAAGTTCTGTTTACGTACTACAAGTGTACTTACAAATCAATACACAATACACTATAATCATAAAGAACACTAATTAAATACATGTAGTAATAACCTGGATTTTTCAGATGTCATATTCTTTGTGGGGGGGGGGCATTCCAATATTACAAATTTACTGTGAGGTGCAATATGACACACACACACAAAAATGAAGTCTTTACCATGAACACAACACAAAGAAAGCTAGGAATGGACCATGTGATTGTAAAATTGTAGTCAACACTGAACAGTAATAACGGTTGCCAAGGCTGAACTTTTGGTTCCTATGAACATTACTTTCCTCCTTCACAAAGATCCCCCATAATCATCCCACCATTGCAACAAAATTCCTAGACAGTCAACCTCACCAAAGTTGAATCTAGATCGATCACAGAAAATTCTTTGATCTACACGAATTTTGACCTGCACAATAGAATTGACACATATTCAATTGGGGTATTTATAGCTCTTCTTCCACTTAGCCAATTTCTTGATGACTTGTGCAAGTTTGATTTGGATGAGGTTGATAAAAGCTAATCAATATACCCTTGAACATGGCGGACTGGTTCCAGTGAAATATTCATGTAAACCTTGGTTCTAGAAGTGGCAGTAAGATTCCCTCTTTCTTTACAAATTCTTTGAAAAAAAAAAGAAGGAAGAAGAAGAAATTGATAGGAAACACTTAAAGGGACTGTACAGTACTGGGTGAGGAAGGAATTCATGTTTTGAACATTCCTAAGTGAGATAATGAAAAGCCTCCTATGAAATATGAAAGAGAATGTAATTTTAGGAGGGATTCGACTTTTATTTGATGAAAATTGGTATTCAAATGGCTGAGATATCCAAAAAAGTGCTAATAATAAAAGGCGACATGCCCCAACTTTATTAGGATCTCTTTGTTTCACCTTGTTTTTGGATATCTCAGCCATTTCAAAACCGATTCTCATCGAATAAACTTTTGATACCCCTTAGAACTGCATGCTCTTTGACATCTCATAGAGTGGTTCCTGAATATCTCACAAAATGTTAAAAGCTAAATCTACACCTCGACCAGAACTGTACACACCCTTTAACACATGTAAGGAATACACAGCTGCCAACACTGGAAACTAGTTGAGAATGAGACTCTCATAGGCCAATGCTATAATTTAGGAGTCAAAATGAGTGAGATCAATAGAAATGCATGCAAATGAAATAAAGTTTTAGAGTGAGAAAGGACCAAAATGCGTGAGAGTTGGCAGCCCTGGGAATATGACCTTGGATGATTAACACTGTGAGCAATATTGGAACAGGGAGGTGGGACGCCACCTCCCTAATTGGAAGCAGTCAGCAGAGTTATGAACTCAGTTACTTTGACTGGATAATGCGCTCCTCGGGTCACAGTTTACACTTACCTCTGGATTCTCCACCAAAGTAACCACTCTCCCAGGCTGCAAATGAAGATAAAAATAATCATAATTTTAATTGCTCTGTATGTTTTCCATGAAAGATGTTGAAAATTAATTACCCGGTATAGAATGCCTGGCACTTGGTCAACATCATCAAGTTTAATACATCTACAGTATACATGGTGTTTCTATTTTTATTTATTATCATTAATGTAATACTACTAATTCACTGCAACCTACTTCCGGACAAGAATTAGCGCCACGCCACTCCTGTCTCTGCCTGTAAACAGCATGCTTCAAGTTACTAAAGATGTGTTAGGATTTAACATGTTGCTAACACTCTAACAGAATGATCAAAAAGTAACATTCTGGAGTCATTACCGGCTATTACCTTTGGCCCCTAAACTCCTGGATTCCCCGAAAATTGATGAAGCATACAAGAAGCAGTTATACATACAAATTATGTGCTGGCTAGAAAATATGATACTGACCCTTGTGATGATAGAGCAACTGACATGTTACTGTACTTGATAGTGTTGATCATTCACATTCATGTACACTGTAGTTGTACAGCTCGAGCTTAGGAAGGTACATAACAAAGCCAAAGGGAATACCGGTACATCACATATCATGATATAGCACATGGAAATTTACCATAGAAATATGCTTTTCAATTTATACCATAATGAAAACATGAATATGATGTATGTACTTTTTCTGGAACCCCACGGTGGTCCATGCTTCCCTGCCAGAACCTGCGTGCATAACCAGTCACACATCCTACAACTTTCCTTGTGAAAGGAAAGTCTGTCTTCCATGTGAGTGATCCATAGCCAAAAATCCACATTCTGTCTTGAACCTTCACTTCAGCACTAGCTGGGTTTTGCGTTTAGCTTAGAAAATCGGGATGATTTGCGACGTGTTCATCACAATCAGGAAAAACTCAGCGATCTGCAGCATGCAGACATTTATGACGCAACTGAATTACAGTACCACACTCCAAACTGACGGTTATCACATCGCCTCAGTATACCACTGATTACTACGCTGTAGTTTATGTACCAGTCCGGTAGCAAAGCAGTCGGCTGTGTTAGCTGTATACAGTAGTAGAGTACTCAGTAGACCGAAGCTCGTCCTTTCAATACCGGCGTCCAGTCCTCAGCTGGGCCGACACAGCCCCCAGTCGCGGTCGGTCACCGGTGGTGTTCATGAAATTTGAGTTCCTATTTATGACCGATGATGCACTTTTGATTCAATTGGCCGCCTCTCCTTAGCACTGCTTTGAGTGGTGAATGGTGTACAACAATGGTAAACAACTAGAAAAGTCCTTGGTCACGATCGAAGCTAGCTCCGTACAAGTTCTTGTTGTGCAACTTGATAATTATAGTGATCATGCGATGATGATGATGCAGCTAGATTTCGAAAGAGTACAGTGCACGTGCCTGTGTGTTTAGTGTACGTGCGTGTGTGACGTGTGCATAGTGAGACGCGAACGTCGAGTAGAGGGCTTGCTGGGCCATGGGGGTGACACGTGCATTCAAACGAGGAGGAGGAAGAGGGCATCTCTCCGCGGGCATCCCTCGAGTCCATGCTCGAGCCACCAAGAGCTCTATAGATCTCCCATCCACCCTTTTGCTGAAGGTGTCCGGGGCCTATATTATAAATATGAAATTAATATTTATCAGTATGTTGCACATAGTGAATTTAATTCATTGCAATATTGAAAGTGAAATCTGAGGTTTATACCTCAAAATGACTTCTATATTAGTGTTGATAGTTTTTATCAAACTTTCAACCAATATATAGTGTACCTATCAAAAGATAATAAAGTAAATCAACCTAAAATAGATGTATGATCCACTAAGACAAAATAGATATGGATCAGAAAAGCTGTTTCAGTGCTGTTACAGTAACCTTTCCCGTCTATATCTATACACTCATAAAACATATATCACACGAGAATAAAATATATCATGTTGAAAATCGTTAAGCTCGCTTGTGGAAGGCTATAGTTAACACGTGGAATCTCCTTATATTTCCCAAACCAGCTCCGTCTGCAGTTCGTTTACATCGTGTTCATTATATCCAGGGGCACTTTGTAATCTGCTTTTAATTACCAGTTAGATCTTCATTCACGCCTTATTGAAGAATTTGCCAACAATGGTTTGGGTTTTGTGAGGTCAATGTGTTGTATATATCTGTCTCCTATATCATAACACTGGCTGCAAAAGTATGTCCAAAACTTCGCTTTGTAAGAAAACTCAAACTAAATTATAAAGGATGCAATCATCGCTAGCATTAACGGATATCGGACTAACGTCCTGCCTATTTATGCATTATTATGCAATGCAGTATAAATCATTATGCAGATGGATACGACAGCGCGTATATTCTTTGGTCATCTTCAAATGAAAGGGTTTTTAAAAATATGTGCGTGTGCTCAAACTATAAAAGAATTGGGAAACGTAGACTATGAAAGGGAGAGAGAGAGAGAGAGAGGGGGGGGGGGGGGGAGGGGGAGAAAGGGGGGAGGGGAACTCGAACGAAAGTGAACGAGAGAGTCAAATACAGGCAATGAAATGCAGATGAAAGAAGACAGTATTCTCATTCGCATGCAGAGACTCGAGAGTGCCCATGTCACATAGTCCGTTAACGTTATATTTTGATAAATTATATTACCAGTGATGAAACTGCCTGGGTAAGCCCTAAACATGACAATTTTATGTCGACATTATAATCTTACCATGTATAGGGTATATAGATCTTTCCTTGAAATTAATAACGGCATATAGGATTCTTGTTTTTGTTGAGTATGCTCTTGGGGCCCGCGGAAATCCGTTGTGTGTGCGTGTAGAGAGAGGGGGGGGGGGGGGTCATGAGGGTCACTTTGGATGGAAGTGCTCCCCCTTTTTTTTTTTTTTTTTTTTTTTACTGGAGGAATCCTCAGACGGAATGGTTTATTGTCCTTTATGTTTCATTTACCCGATCTTTTATTTGTGTTTGTGAAAAAAAAAAGTGTTCGTGTGACATCCGCGGCCCCTGATCGTAATTCGTGTACTATATAGGAAAGTGACGAAAACAGTAAAGAAAAAAAAAAATCATTCAAGAACTTCGTTGTTGACACATTTCGGTGCCAATGGTGGTATAAACAACAGACAGAAGCTGATTGGTTATGATTAGTTTGAAATGTCGATGAGTTACATCTACAAAATATCCCATGTTATTCGTTATGCTGTTAAAACAAAATAAACTGGAGTACTACCATGACCCGGACGATAATGATGAGACAAAAATAACTTTATGAGATCAAATCAACCATTACCCCTAAATTACAAATTGAAGCATGATGTCATGTATGGTTTTAACTATATAAAAGCAAGGCTCGACACGAACTTTTTCTTTTGGTTGCCATTAATACAATGAAATTTGGTGGTCCGATCGGGCCACCAAAACATAACTTTTCTTGAAAAGTGCATGTCATGATGACCCGACATCTGTATTTCTTGTTGTACCTGGAAACCACTAAATAATGTTGAGCCTTGGGATTAAGACCATAAAATATCACACGAAGCAAAAAAAAAAAAAAAAAAAAAAAATGTCGATGATGTATTCAAAGTAAAATTATGTATTATTCCATGGCAAATGAGAAACTGGTAATAGCTACCTTGGCAATAGCTGAAATTCAGTTGCTAGAATTGACAGAAAGCAATGACTATGATGATCATCATTAACAGAGAAATGACAGCTCTGGGTTAGTCAGAAATTGTGATAGCTCTTGTCTTAGTATACACCCATACTCCTTATGGCCCTTACTTGGGAAACAAAGCAAAGCAAAGACAGTTAGATTGCAATGAAAATAGCAACACTCAGTCACTATTGTTACCAAAGAGTACAGCAGGGACGATAACCGGGGAGGTATTATGCCTACTGTTTACGTGACCCTCCTTGCCATCACGATGCACTATAAAATACGATAACATAATATTATCATGCACACCATTTTCCAGTCCTTAATGCCAATACATGCATCAGAACATTTCATTCAGAATGGACGTTATACCGCACGTGATCAAGATTTTTGAGATTATTTTGAGATTATCACACTAAACATGATTATGTGGATATACCCTATACACATTAATGAGCAATAGTATACTCTCTAAAAAGAAAATCGAGTGAAAATGTTCACTCTTGAAGGACTCTTATGAATGAAAAATAATTTTGGAGTGTATATACCTCAATGTGCAGCAAGGGATCACTGTAAAATCTTCGAGTGATCCCTGAGGTCACTCTAAAAATGAGTGAAAATGAACATTTTCACTCAAAATTCACTCCATTTTCACTATAAATTCACTCTTTTCTGTTATTCACTCCTTCAGGAGTGAACATTTTTCACTCGATTTTTTTTTTAAGAGAGTATCAGGTTTATTTAATGTATAATGACCGTATGTATATAATGGTGTCAAACAGTGCCGGACAGTCTTACTTTAATATGGTGTCAAACAGTGCCGGACACATAGCCTTAAAGAAATAATATGTATGTATACGTTTTAGGGTAATCAAACTATTTACATCCTATATTTAACGTGTGTTTGAAAATGTGTTCTACACGTAAAAATATACATGATACCAGTAGAACAGCATTCTCTCTAAAAGCGAAGGAAAATTAGTGGTTAATTTTCTTAGCAAGCTGATATATTTTTGAGAGTCTGATATTTATTGATATTACTCAGGTTCTGTATGAAAGAAAAATATTTACACACCGAAATAAAAATTAATATTCCATAGGGCCTATAAGCTTCATGTAAATACGGATTTCGAGTATATTATGTAACGTCCGAGTTTGGGTTGTTGTGAGTGTATCATGATTGTGTGCGTCCGACTTTTTTTTTTCGTTTTCTCTCTTCCTCTTTACAGGGGAGGATTCAAGAATTCCGTAAAGGGGGGGGGGGGCGGCACACACACCCATTTTTCTTGTTATTTCTTTTGTTTTAACAAAAATTAAAGAGGGGCACGCCCGGTACCCCCCCCCCCCCCCCTCCGGATCCGCCACTGCTTTATGTAACACTCTTCCATTTGTTGGGGATTTAAAGCTCCTGATGGCAATTTTATCATACATAACAATTTTATACGAGTAACCTTTATTTGTCAGTACACTTATTCCCACATCATTTCCATTAACTGTACTAAACATTTGATTCTACCTGAATTATCTATGATTTTACGCCCAATCCTGGACCTGGAAAGCACGGTGATGTATCCATCGGGTGGTCACACTTAACGATATAATAATATTATGATAACTTTTCCTGCCAACGCCGAATGATCCCTGTAAAAATCATGCTCTTTGGAAATCATCATTCAGGGATGAATGAATGTGAAGCGCGTAATTATAAAACATATCACGAGAAAGAAAAAAGATATTGTAGGCCTATACATACCACTGTGTTACTGTAAATTGAAATCAAGGGCCTGCTGGTGAATGGCAAAGCAGAAAATAAGAATAGAACATAAATTATATTATTGAAAGGATAAACATGAGACAACATTCAGGTCTAACATGATCATCTATATCATTTGTGTTTTTATCGCCAGAATATGTCAGAGACAGAGACTCCAAACTCTCCCGTTTTCGACGGGAGATCTCCCGCCGAAAGCCCATTTTTGCAGAATCTCCCGTAAGAAAATCTTAAGCGGGAGAACGGGAGATTTTGCGAAAATTTAAAGCGGGAGAGTTGAAGTCTCTGCAGCTATTAATTGCTTACAGAAAGCTTTATCATGGGAAGTCAGCACTTCAGAGGAAAAGAATGTTCACTGAAAACATTCTCCCGGAAGGATGGAGGAAACGCTGCTCGAGTTTCTTTTTAGCGTTTTCCAGCAGAGGAATCGTCCGAGACCGGCCGCGCGCGAGATGCTGGAGTTCATGTACACGCCCCCAATACGCGCTCGCACCTGGTGATGATGAGGAACGCGCACGTGTAACCTGCAGCCATGATGGTGGGTGTACCCTCTTTGATCCACTAGAAATTATAACAACATCCTGCTAATTGTGCTCATGACTATTGCTCTAACTGTGTTTTTCTAATCATTTTCATTTCACAGGACGGAATGGAAGACAGCCAAGATCTCTTGGCAGAGGATCAGGGGAAGGTAAGTGCTATGGTCCTCTTCCCGATGTCTCCACACACGAACTTGCCGTAGAACTAACAATGTTATGTACCTATGACTAAAGCTACAGTAACATTGCGGCTCACACTGCCGATAAATGTTTTGTGTGCTATCGTATGGCCGAGGTCTCTATCTATCATGAGTGAGTGACTCTTGCAGCACAGAGCCTTTACAGGCCTTGAACACTGTTGAACCAGTTCGGTTCATTGCACTGATCATGTTGATAGGTCTACACCACGTTGGGTTCTAGTCAATGCATGTCATGAGTTCTACATAGATAGTATAGATTCTACTACCAGTGCCAGTACCAGTGCAGTAAACATTGGTAAAAATTTAGAAAGAGCTAGCAGAGTAGCCAACCAATGCCATGGCAATACAGTACAAGTGGAGCTAACTATAGACCCTAGAGGTCTATCATAGCTACATCTATCTGACTGTCTAACGTTGATTGAAATGCACAAGTACTAGTCTAGACTTTGTCTAAAGTAACTCAATGACAATGTCTCAATGGATCTAGACAACCTGCAGGCTGCACCAATCCAAGGGCAAGGTTTGACTGCCGACCTCACGTACCAAAATTTAACCACGTCCACGCGCGCGCAAAAGCATAGATTCTTAATAGTTTCAGCTAGGGCCTATCTAGAAATCTGAAAATCATAATTTAAAAAATGAAATAAAGTCGTTATTCAGAAAGTCATAATAAAATATTTAAGTGAAATTTGCTGAGCTATTCCTCAGAAATGATGTGTAGCACAGGGAGTGCATTGACTGAGCGATTCCAATCGAGGCCTATTTGTATTGAAACACATTGAAATGCTAAATGTTCACCTATTCATGCATGTTTGTTCTGCTATTGATATATAATTCCGTAAGTGATCTGCATTTTAATGGAGCACATTTCTTTTGTTTTTCTTTATCAGTAGCCCTTAAATGGTAATAAAGTGGCATCATTATATCGAGAAGTTTTGTCATAACTGTGTTCGTTTTTAGCAAATTTTTTGCCATAAACTTCATATCTATTTCATGTCTAACTCTTTAATGATGATAGTTTTGGGACCTGAAAGTGAAAATGTACTGAAATGTTACTTCGTAGGAACAAAATTTTGTTGTATTAATGGTGTTTGTTGTAATGGGAGTGCACTGTACAGTATGTGGAAACCTGTCCTTGTGATTTATATTGCATAATGCTGTGCAGCATGTAACCAAATATTGTTATGATAATAATGCACCATGTTATAGCCATGCATCCATACATGGGGAGTCGAGTCTATGGCATAACATTGGCATATGTAGCAATTTTTACATCTCCCATCTGGAATGTTCAGTATAGTGTACTGTAGATGTATCAGGTTTACAGAAGTTCCTTCAACCATCTACAGTACATGCTGTATCCTCAACTAAAGTCATGAATGCTTGATTTATCATAGAACCACATATCTAGATTCTAGAAAAATATTCCAGCCATATGACAAAGCTCTGGTTCAAGCACTTTTACTAGTTTCAGATAAAGAATTTTAGATGAAATCCTTTCATTTTCCACAGGCCAGGACAGAGTCCAATGTGGACCTGAACACGGACACTTCCCTCCTGGTTGACATCTCCGATGCCCTCAGTGAGAGAGACAAGGTTAAATTTACCGTCCACACAAAAGTGAGTATGACGTATCTGCTTAATATTGATGACCCATTCATTGGCACTCTGTACCATGCATTGTTCTATTTTAATGTTTTTGTTTAAAAGAAAGTCCTTTCAAATTATGTGCAATTTTATACATGTATGACAAAAATGTTATGGTTAATCAAAGCTGCATACTCTTTTTTTAGTGGTATTTTAAGGACATTCAAGATATCAACTCCAAATTCAGAGACAGTAAGGTTTCCATACAGGTAGACGTTCTAGAACCTGTACCTATTAATTCATATTTGGACCTGCTCAAACTGCTGTAGTGTAGACGTACACCCAGGGTAACTCACCGGTTTTATAAGGTTTGCACGCATTCACTGTGTTAGCAGCACACTTGCACCCATACGTAGCTGCTCACAATTTGGATGATAGGTGATACTTCATACAAGGTAGCCATATCGCATGATGATGCTGATGCAGCATAAAGAAGTTCTGACTAGCAATATTGAATCAAAGGACTATGGGCTTTAGAACTGAAAAAGCCAGATAAAATCAGATCTCATTAGAGAAAGAATATGCTTTAAATTTAAGTGATACGTGTACTGATTTTCCCAGTTATCACCAATTTTGTAGTAGTGCTAAGGTTATCTGCTGTTTACAATATTGATCTATGCATACAATTTTTAGTGGCATGCTTGCTTACATGGTGAAGAGTAGAATCTGACAACCAGAATGGCTGAAGTTTATTAAAATTGGACATACCTTATTGGTTTTAATGCAATAGGACATTCAATATTGGTACAATCATAAGATAATTGTTCTTATAGTACACCAGTACATGTTAGGAGGATAAGAGAATGAATGTACATGTAATATTTTGATACTTCCTTCAGTAGTGCCGATGAATGGGTCACTTTCTGTACTATAAAACTCCTGACAAAGTGAGTGCGCTTAATGTCCATTTCCAGTGCTAACATGCTAAAACCCAAAACCCCCCTTTGCAAGCCTGCCAAACTTCTAAAAAGTCTTGTTTATAGATGATAAGTTGCATTTTGAAAGCTTCAATGGAAATTTCTGGCAATTTACCTACATGTAATAGATATAAGCAAGTTAATAAAACTTATGTATTCTTTTAGGACCTTAGAGCATCATGATGTAAGAAATCATCTCTGTAAAATTGTAAGTCCCTCCATATCCAAAGTTAGCAAGATTATTGCAAATTTCAAAGGTGACAACAGGATGAATAGTTTTGCACACAAGTGAGCTAAAACTGCCCCTGGTACTTGCAGATCAGAGCTACCACATTTGCAATTTTAATTTGCTATTTGTTGACCCAAACATCTTTCCTTGTTAATGTTTTAAAGTCATCACAATATGAGTGATAACCAGGCAGCATAGACTCAGTGACATCACAAGCAGTTTTAGTTGTTACATTGTTATCTTTAAGTTACATCGTAAATATTATGATCATTCAGATAAAATGACAAATTGAGTGTGGGTCATGGCAGAGTACTTTAAAGGGTAGAACGGGTAGCCATTGTGATCATGAGGTTGCAGTAATAGAACTTTTTACATGCCGGTAAACATTTCCCCCATTTTTCATTTTTACCAGTGGTAATCCAGTTAAAGTTCCACTTTCTTTGAATAGCTGCCATTCCCAGGCACACATTTTTTTATTTTTTTTTTAATCTATTAATTGTATTTTTTTTCAATATGTGGTCAGCATTTCGTGTACACTTAGACCCAGTTTACAGTGCGGGGCTGGGCCGAGCCGCAGCAGAGCCCGGCCTCAATAGCATGGCCGAGCCCCGCAATTCTGTCCGTTTTAAGTGCCGGGCTTGGCCCAGGCTTTTAATTCAAACCTTTCAATATTTTGTCATAGTGGCACTCTGCTTGTAAACAGTCACTATTCTTGGGAGGGCGCTGATCGCAATGTGGTATAGTCTGGTTTCTAGACCCTTTACCAACTGGACTCCACGGTGACAAAGTCGCCGCCCCGTGACAAAGTCGCCTCCTTTGCCAAAGGCAAAGGCCTCTGCAGGACAAAACCACCTTAAACTATATTAGTTTTCGACGCTTAGGGCGTAAATATCCTGAATAGTGAAATAGTAGGGCAGAGGGTCCGGAAGCCAGACTAAATTTGGTACCGCATTTGGCCCAGTTTGCGTTCACAGTGAGAAAAGGCCGGGCTTGGCCGTGGCCGAGCCGCGGCCGAGACTGCCTCCAGAGCTTGGCCAAATGCACGGCCGATTTCGCATTTGGCCTTTTGCGCATTTACAGTGAAATGAATGCCCTTTCACTCACTGTAAACAGGGTCATAATGTTGTATTGCAATGTCTAGTGACATACCTATGGTTATTGTTTGTGAAATCTGTGTCACTGTTGTAAAAATGTGGTGTAATATTATAGTTGAATTTGTTCATCTTATATGGCTTACCGTACTATTTTAGGATGAGGAATTTTAGAGAGAGAAAAAAAAGAAGATGCTCCTTAGGCTAGATTCATGTGAATAATTGATAACAAAAAGGATTTTTTCTTATGGGGGGGGGGGGGGTTGTGCAGAGACTCCATCCCTTAACATATTTTTAAATGGGAGATTCTCCCGCCTTGACCCTCCCCCTAGCAAACTGGAGACTCTGACACCTGAATATGTGCACAGTATTTTGTGTGCGTAGTGCAAATCACGAGCGCAAAGTGTGACATCCCGTGTCAACATGTGATGGATCCGGGTTACAGTATAGATACTGTCTGATGCTATCTTGGCCTTATTTTTGAACACATTTGACAATAATAAAGTTGGCCGGGAGAAAGCTAAATTTCAAGCTGAAGAAAATATGTATATAATTTGTAAATTTAAAGAGGGAGACACACAGCTCAAATGGGAGAAAATCAAACTTAGATGGAAGAGCTGGAGATTTTGAGAAAATAGCCTCAAAGAGTGAGATCTGCCACTGAAAGTGGGTAGGGTTGGAGTTTCTGGATATGTGAAAAGACTTCTAAGCTTAATATGACCTAATGTCAAATGTGATTGATATCTGCCATCCACAGCTAAACTTAGAGAAATGAGTTGCAATTCAGTGACTTTTGGATTAGCTTTTGAATGAATAGCTTGGATTTGCAATTACAATGTCATCTGTTTAGGTGCAAGAAAGAGTAAGGGCTAAGATCTGTCTCATCTGAAAATTTTGTGGATCTTTCCATTTACCCGTTTGGTTTATTGTTGTTTTCGTGAGCTGCAGGATATATGCATATTATACGCAAATGTGTTGGCTGTGATAAGTCAGACTGTATGGTGTAATGTCAAGTTTTAGAAAATGCATGGTTTTGAATGTTGTCCCAATGTCATGATGCTTGAAAATGTGTACATATATTGTGTGTAGATCTTTCTCTTCTTTTTTGTAGCGTCCTGCAAGACCAAATTTGCTTGATACCCTATCTTTAGTAAGTTTTAATTTTTATGTTTGTAGTCAGTGCTAACCCTGCTTCTTGCACACTGTCTGATTTTTACCCCCTCAGATTTCAGCCGTTTGAAGATTTATTATTATTATTTTTTTTTTTCCCCCAATGATTCTGAAATGCTATTGCAATAATGTAAAAGCTACTCCTCAACATTGCAAAGTGCTGGCATCCTATAGCTTGTGTGAGCAGCTCTCATTTCATTTTAGTTGTGGCAAATTTTAATCCGTGAATGTACCAAGGGGCGCCCAAAAAATAAATTGCTACTTTGAAGTGGCTGCATGCCAGCAAATTGCATATATTGTGCATTTGCAAGCTGTAAACAAGAGATAAATTGGTGTGGGTGAGGACAACAATGTTGTTTTACAAGTATGTCTTGTAATTCATTTCATATGCTTGACCAAGAGGACAAGATGACAATATTCTGTATCTAGGATTTAAAATGAAATATGACTGAACAAGTTCTTTCTGTAGAGAGCTAAATTCTCAGCAAGTGATCCCTAAAGTTCATGCTCTTGTGTGCTATAAATACTTTTTTAGATTCCTCAGTTGGTGTTCTTCAGCTATTCTGCAAGAATGTTGTAGTTTGGAGATTCTGAGCGGAGTAGGCACTTGCTACTGCTTACAAGCACGATTCGCATTGTAGGAGAGCTGCTTTTCTTTCTCTGCGCTGTGTTTATTGTTTCTACGTAGATTGCATGTGAAAGTAATCAATCATTTGTCCTGTCCTCAATGTCAGGTGGCTTTGTTGGTTGCAGCATGCTCTTTGAAATGCCAGTATTGACATGTAGTTTCCTGAGATCAAGATAAATGTTTTAGAATGCCTGTTTGCATCATATTACCATTCTAAATTGTTTTCTACATACCTGGGTGAATGCATGAATATGCAGTTATGTTCAAACGAGCAAAATATGAAATAGTCTTTTTTAATCTTCCTCAGTAGTTCTCTTTTTTTATTTGACATTATTCATGGATTGTGTTTGAAAACTTCACAAGATTGGCAGCATTTGTTCTTTTTTTCCCCACTGTTTATTTGTTTTGTTTTGTTTTGTTTTGTTTTGTTTTTTGGTAATATTTCTGTGTACATGTTTCTGCACAGACAGTAAAATGAATATTTCCAAGTCAACTGTCATTACAATGTCTCAGCTTGACACTCTTGCCTTTGGTCAAGGGTAGTGCAGTGGATATGTTTTTTGGTCATCTTTCTGTCAATTCATTATCATTTCTCTGAATGATATAGATAAATGCAGCTTGACATGAATGGGGTTGTGATCTTACAGAGATTGTGATCTGTCAGAAAGAAGTCTAGGTAATGATCAGTGTAGAGTCTGTAATTTGTACCCAATGACTTTAGAAGGAATGTTATACTGGTAGTATTCAGTTCTGGTACAGATCAAGAGATACTTAGTTGGGGTATTTCTTTCATAGTTATTTAACATCATGTTAAAGGTTAGTGACTAATGGGATCAGCCTGAAAGCCACAATCTTGGTGATAAATCAGTCTTTTTGTTTGGTTTATAGAAGAGATCATGTGCTCAAATGTGTACCGTGTCTTTTTAGCACTGTAGGGTATACAGATACTTTGTAGCAAGAAGGTTTACCTCCTTGTACTTTATAGTGAACTTTGCCATATATGACACTATCTGGAATATTGTAAAACGAGGAATGTTTGCATGCATTTTAATTTCGCGAAAATATCGTTCTTTACAGTATCTTTTTGTGCTCAACTGCATCGTATTGTGCAAATTTTCTGTGTTAACAAGCAGTGTATTCTTATGTTCCTTATTTAGAATAAAATTGAGATATTTATATTTAAATAAAAGAGGCATAATCTTCATAAAAACAGTCAGTAGTATGTTGGTAACTCATCATCAACAAATTGTAGGATGATCATAAATGGTTATGCTGGGTTCCCACTGCCATGCAATTTGCTATGTTAATACTGAAGCTAATCGTGGAATTTTGTTTATGAGTATAATGATTTTGTGCCATGATCGAAATGGTGGTTCTACCATGCCCAAATTTGAGATGGTGTATACATGTTACAAGCAAATTAATTCTTGATTTTCATGATGACCAAAAGCTTGATGAAATCATGGAGTTATACTGTATGTATTGTAGCTCCATGACGGATTGTTGAACTGTAGACTATGCACTTCTACCCTTGATCACCAGTGAGCATTACCATATTCTGACATTAAAATTAAATTTTAAAATTACTCATGCAGGCAGAACAGTAAACAAATGTCACAGCTCTGTACTCTATAGATATTTCAAATAGTGTTAGTCGCCAATAATGCTAACTTATTCTCCACCAATGTTACCTGTTCGTTGTCATAGAGATCTTGTTTGATAGTTTACAGAAATGAATCTTTAGTGGCTGCGTATCACATCTTATAGAGCAAGCCCCATCTAGACTTTGTAGTGAATGGTGGATTGAATGTGCCTTAGTGGACATTAGTTTTTGGTTCCTTTGTGGAATCCCTTTGTTACCTGCTTACTGTCAACTTCTGCATCATATAATTACATACTAACTATCACAAAGCAAGAGCTTATAGTATGAATAAAGAAAACATAAATGCAGCAATGACTGTAGTGTAACTGAATGATATGACTCAAAAAGTTTGTGAACAGTATGTACGAAAGGTTGTCTTGGTATGACCTTTTGAGCAGATTATCTAAAGGATAATTTGTGGGGAAGAAATGTTAAAGTTATGTGCCATTGACATGTTTATTTGGATTTTTCTTTTAATTGACAATGATTTCTCATCGTCATGACATGTGTCAGCTACGGTGAGAATTCTGAAGATTTTAGATGATTGTATTGACATGTATGCATAATTATTCTAGTATTTTCCTCAGTGTTTGATTTTCCAAGTAAATATAATTCCCTTGAAACAAAAGATGAGCATAGATACAAATCTTTGTTCAATAATTTGTACTGTTTGTTTTTTAAAGTGTTGTTCAGGGGCAAAGTGGGTCAAAGCAGATTACACTTTATTAATATGCAATATGCGTAAAAGGCATAAATTGAACAACCTTTGTATGTATTTGGCAGAGCAGTTCTTACTTTTCCCACATCATGCTCAGAGGAAGCATAAATCTGCAATCAAGACATTTTAATGCTCTCTTCAGATACCTGTATAGTCTCACACAAATTTGCAGACACATGAAATGACATTTAACCCCCTCCGTACCACCATTTTAGAATACTGTTTACATCTTACTCAGAATTGTTGCCATTGTTAATGAGTGAATTAACATTGGTGGTGGCTCTGTTTTCTCTCTTGGCAAGGGAGTGGCTTGGATATGAGTTCAAAGGTATATTGGATTCTTCCTGTCCAAAACTTAATAATAGGTTGTTGAATCATTTTGTGCTAGAAGCCCTAATGAAGCATACTTCCCGTATGCTTTATTATGATCCTGCCAGTTCTAGCATGGAATGAGCTGCTAGAGGTGTAGTAGCTTTTGAGTGTCTCAATATCTGAATTTATTCTAGTAAATTTCTAATTCATTTGATATTGATAAGATTGGGACATGAGAATGAAAAGAGTCTCAGTAAAGCTGTGTGGAACAAGAAACATGAAGTATGATAGCATCATATTCCAGAAAGGTATCAATTACATTGTAGATTTTAAAAACAATGTTTTTATGTGTCCAATCAAGGAAAAATTATGAGAAATTCACTGATAATACCCCTAAGATTTCTTATAAAGTTCTTTAGCCCAAAAAGAAATATGACATGTTAAAGGGACAAATTGAAGAGTGAAAAAGAAATTATTATGTCTTCAAAAATGAATACAATGGATTTATGGAGAAGATTTAAGGTGAAGGCACACAAATGTGTCTGATGCTGATTGGTGCTGCCCTTTCTGAAGGAGACTCTACTTGCTTAGTTTCGTTTTCAAAGCACTTGACATTCTGTTCAATGTGTACAATTTTGTAGCTCCTTTGTTTTGAAGCAAAACTGATGCACTCTGAGTATGCACTGTGTCAATTATTCAAGTTTTCAATGGGGTTTGGATGGTAATCAGATGCATTCAGGTTTAGAATGCCATGATATTCAAAGCAGAGAGACAATGGCTAAGCATTGTGCAATATACAGAGTGGTGATTGAGGTACTGGCCACATACTACCCAGTAGATGTCTCACGTAGTCGTAGACATTCTTTTTATAAAAATTTATGTATTTATTTTTTTTTTTCAGGGGAAAATGCTTGTATCTTTCTTGTGAGAATGGTGTTTTGAGTCTGAGTTGCATTTGCTGGTGATGGCTTCAAGAATATCCATGTTTGTTGAATTCATTTTGTTTGTTAAGTGCTTTTCTAGAGCAGTGATTTTACATTACTTCATTTGTTGTACGTTTACCTGCTTTTTCTGATGACTAGAAGATGCGTTATAGATATTGTGTGAGATCCTTCGTCTTGTTCATAATTATAAACCAAGTATGCACATGATGTAAATGGGATAGGGCTTCTTATGTTAGAGTGAGAATGCATTTCATCACGGTGGGTTATGGTCTACAGGGTTTTTTTTTTTTTTCTTTCTTTTTTTAGTTCAAAACTCAAGGATTATGGATGATTGCGATTCATGGGTGATTACTCATACAATTGTAGATGCCTTGGCATTTGTGATGCATAATTTATGTCATCATTAATGATATTGACTCTTGTGATTTGAGAATTAGTAAGGACACACAGCATTGAAATGTCCTGTAGTGTGATCATTGCATTTCAGTGGTGTAGCACATGCTGTAGTGTTGGCATTAGTGTTGTTTTGTGTGCAATGCCAAAAGGGCAGCTGAGCTTGTATTTGCAGTAATGAGTGGGACTGACTTCATGCATTCCTCCAGACTCTTCATTTGTCATTTCTTCTATTATATAATGCTATGAAAACTAAGAGGGAGGATGTTCAATCAACTTGTATTTGAATACATAAGCAAAGTTTGGTGAGATTAAATGGCTATTACAATCAGCCACAGAATCACTGTCCACTACAGAAATAGAAGAACACAATTGGAAAATGTAATTTCTTGAATTAAAGAGTAGGTTTCTTCATCAATTTGACCAAGATCATACAACTTTGCCCTTTATGTACTCTCAGTTTACAGAGTACGTACATACGGCACGCATAAATCGCACAATGTACTCGTAGTACTTATTGTCAATAGAGGTGTATGCTGTGGAGGTTTTAAAGTCGTGATATTTGACATGAAACACAACATTACAAACTGTGTGAGAATTGAGAACAGTTCTTATTAATTTTTTGTATCTGGTGTCCTCTGCACATTGTGTCTTTTGCACCATCCTGCAAAACAACTGGAATTTTGTGAGGTGTCTTTTAACCTGTTGAGGGCAGACTGATTACACTACAACACACCTTTCCCATAGACACCTGCCGAGTATACTCGGGACTCGTCCCCAACGGGTTAATGCAGGCCTGGAAAGACCTGTTGTTGATGTTGTTATCGTTGTTGTTGTTGTTGTTGTTGTTGTTGTTGTTGTTGTTGTTGTTGTTGTTGTTGTTGTTGTTGTTGTTGTTGTTGTTGTTGTTGTTGTTGTTGTTGTTGTTGTTGTTGTTGTTGTTGTTGTTGTTGTTGTTGTTGTTGTTGTTGTTGTTGTTGTTGTTGTTGTTGTTGTTGTTGTTGTTGTTGTTGTTACCATCATCATCATCGCTGTTGTTATTACTAAAACTCTACTTCAGTTGATATGTTTTCATGTTCATGTGTATCCAACACTTGTATTCAATTGTACATAAATTTTCCTTGTGCATGGAGAGAAAAAGACAAAGAAATCAAGAAGAGGCCAAGTTAGATATTAGTAGGCCTACAGTATTATCTTTACAAATGTTTCTGCTTTGTTCTCGCTATACTAGACAACCCTTCCTGAGTTCAGCGAGAGTGAGTTTTCAGTACAGCGAGAACATGAAGAGTTCATCTGGCTCCATGCTATGTACGAAGAGAACGAGGACTACGGGGGAATCATTGTAAGTTGCCATTCTCCCACTTCATGAGCACTTTATATCTTCCTGTGGTCATTGGAAGTGTGACTTTTTTGCTGCACAGAGAGAATCGTTGAACACAATACCCTCGTTAGATGCTGATATTGGTTTTTATGCGTCTTTTTGTTTTGTTGTCCCCATGAGCAACGAAAGGCTGTTTTGCTTTCACTCTCATTACCTTTGATTCAGCTTGATAGAGGGAATAATGTAGCCTTTGTATGATTTATTTGATCCTTTTCAATGCTTACCAAGTGCTGTGTCATGGTGCATGGAGTAGTACAACTTATTGCCATCCATATATTACAGTAAATGTAGTCAGTAATAGATATTTTTGTGACTTATTTAAGTAACGTTTATTTCATGTGATGTTGAAATGCCATGCCAGTTATTACCATAGCATTGAAAAGCATAGCAGGGAGAAACACGAATGACTGTTAAATTTCTTTTCATTTCATGTGTTAGTATCCAAATTTCCAGGCAGCCTGTAGAAAGTTTCTGCATGAGAATAAAATATGATGAAGACCAAGCTTGATATTTGATTGACGTGAATGTTTCATGTCATTTGTGGACTCCCGCTATAATGAACATGCTCCCAACAAAATTCTGGTTACAATGAAATGAAAACTCAGGCCACAACGTTATCCACTCTATGTATTAATTTTTTCATTTAAAACGAAATTTCAATATAATGAAAGACAACTGCCGGCCCTGAAGACTTCGTTATAACTGGGGTCCTCTGTATATACAGGCTCTGTCAGTGTAATGTTATATGGATGAACTGTATACATCCTTTTCAAAAAAGAAGATTTATTGTTTGATTGTTTGAATTGTCTTATTCAGATACATTTATCTATTTGATTGTTGATATGTAACAAAATGTATTCATAGCATTTACAATGAACAGCTATTCTTTATCAACAGCTAAGGTATTGCGAATGTGCATTGAAGTGTCATCATGATCTTATGTGATTGCTCATGAAAACAGATTCCTCCAGCGCCACCAAGGCCAGACTTTGATGCATCAAGAGAGAAGCTCCAGAAGTTAGGGGAGGGTGAGGGCACCATGACAAAAGAAGAGTTCAACAAGATGAAGCAGGAGCTGGAGGCGTAAGTCTAAGCCACATTACTGCAGAAAGTGTTGTCATGCGGTAGGGGACTGGAGGCATGAGTCTAATCCTTTGCCATGTTACTTTCAAGCTGCTGTATGCTCTGGTACTATCACACTGTTGGGGGGGGGGGGGGGGGCGGTAGATATATGCAAGTCTAAGTCCTTCAGATATTATCAAGATGCTGCATTATTTTGTGTTGTACACTTGAAACCATAGTGACTTGACAGAACTTTAAGTAGTGCTTTTAATGGGTGTAGCCGAAGCGTATTCTGTCCAGTAAGATTTCTTCAGTATTTGTCTTATTTTCTGGCAAGCAAGCTAAGGCGTAAGCTTTACATTTATGTTTACCAGTTACAACATGGTCCTTCTCAACCAAACTGTGAAAAGTTACAAAAGAACATCAGATTAAATCAATACCTAATAGTGGGTGCAGGCAGTTCTCAGAATGTTTGTTGTTGAGGCAAATTTTTCTTTTTCTTTTAGTTCTGATTTTGTATGCAAGGTTATAGTTTATATTGCTTGGAGAGGTTTTAAAAGGGTTGATGATGTACTAAGCAACTTCTCATATTACTCTCAAACCCCTTTATCATGGCTTGGGGGGGGGGGGGGGGGGGGAGGTCCGGGTGGAGAAGAGAGAAAATAACCTTTCATTTTCATACTTTTATGAGATGCTGGCCAAAACAACTAAGAGTACACACCAAGAACATAGACGCAATACTGGACAAGGAATACTTCACCCAATATGACACATTTTGACATTTAGATGTTATATGTATTTAAAATCATGACTTCGTGTCCAAGTTGTAGTTCTGTGCATTTATTTGACCTAAAAACAAACACAAATTGCAAATGACTGTTGAGTAGGTTGTGTTTATGACATTGCTTCAGCTACTTCCCAACACTTGGCCGTAGATACATAAGTTTGAAGCTGAAGCAATTAGTGAACGTTAAGCAGATTGGATGATATCACATATAATTTAATATGGCACACAGTACATATTGGAACAAATTACTACAAATATTGGGGAATAAGGAGAAAATCTCTAATGTCATGTTCACATTCTCTTCGATTAGATTCTTTCTTTCTTTCTTTCTTTTTTCAAAACTGCGTACCTACAGGGAGTACTTAGCAACGTTCAAGAAGACTGTGGCTATGCATGAAGTGTTTCTACAGCGTCTAGCAGCCCACTCCACCCTGCGAAATGATCACAACTTCCGAGTCTTCCTGGAGTACAAGCAAGAGGTGAGTGCAAGTTGAGTGCATAGGCAAGGTAAAAAAAAAAAAAAAAAAAGAATAGTGAAATGAGTTGTACACATTCATTCAAAATACAGATTTCACCACACATTGTAAATGTGTTTTGTACCCTGTCAGTGTTCATTTGTATGTGATGGCCCTCATTTTGGTGTCAGTGGGTCAGAGGTAGATTTCTACCAAACGTCAAGGTGCAATTTTGAGATGGGGAGAGTCACCACGATGCCACCCAAAGTAACTGAAAAAGACCACTGTGAGAGAGATAAAATGTCTTTGCAGAATACTTTCCCCAAATTCATGATCATCTACTTTGAACATATGTACAAATATGGTCAAAGTGTAAAATCTGTCACAGTGTTTACAGTTTTGCTTGTATGCTTTAGAAGGTAGACTGATGTAAATTCTTCTCATTCATCCAGTCGAAGTACAAAATCACAAATTAGTTCAATCAAGTAACTGGAAATAAACTCACTGTTTGCAACGTTTGGCTTCTTCGGGCGAATGAAGCTCCCAATGATGGAATGGCCCTTAAATAGTGTGAGATTGTGCAAAGCGCACTGGACCTTGTCCAGCGTGCGAAAGACGGCTTGGGATTCCAGTCACGTCACCCCTTGGTTCACAACCTTGCAGTCATCAGGACCCTCTTCCACAGAGCAGACATTATAGTTCACAGTCCACCTGAGGTTGAAAAAGAAAAGACCAACATCAAAAACGCCTTAGCTGGATGTGGATACCCAGACTGGGCCTTCTCTAAAGCCGACACCCCAAAACAACCAAGCAAGAACACACGGAGAACCCACTGTGTACAGGGGCGGAAAGTCACCATCAATATCCCGTACGTGCATGATCTGTCAGACAAGATCAAAAGGCTGTTTCAGAAACAGGGCATCACTACTGCTTTCAAGCCCCAAAACACATTAAGGCAGAGATAAGTTCACGTCAAGGATCGAGTCGCCAAAGAAAAACAGAGAAACGTAGTCTATGGCATCCGATATTCCCATGAGGATTGCCATGACTTCTACATAGGGGAGACCCAACAATCACTAAAAGCTCGCATGAATCAACACAGAAGACCCAGCAACTCAGAAAGCATTCCGGATTCGGCGGTATACACACACATCAACGCCAGCCAACACTCTTTTAACACCAATGAAGTGATTATTCTGGATAGGGAATCCAGGTGGTTTGAGAGGGGCGTCAAGGAAGCCATCTGGGAACGTGTGGAGAGACCTACACTTAACAAGAGAGGAGGTCTCCGCTTCAATTTATCGCACGCGTGGGACCGGGCCGTTTGCAAAATCCCAAGCCGTCTTTTGCGTGCTGGACGAGGTCCAGTGCGCTCTGCACAATCTCGCACTATTTAAGGGCCATTCCATCATTGGGAGCTTCATCGCCCGAAGAAGCCAATTGATAATTGGTGAAACGTCGCAAACAGTGAGTTTATTTCCAGTTACTTGATTCAACTAATTTGTGATCTTGTTTTAGAAGGTATTTCATTTCAATTTGCAGTGTTCAAATTATTTGCTTTTTCTGATGCAGCAGTGTTCGGAATTAAGAACCTCTTTACCCCGTGCTTTATTCTTTTGCTGATGCTGAACATACTTAAATGGATATGAGATCATGCGGCATGATCCTTCAACTTTGTTTGATCCTTAATTTATTATGCATTTTGTTTTACTAGACCCAAGCAAGTTGTGCAAAAAGATCGTTTGGCACCATTTGTATCGCACACTTTTCACAATATTTTCGGCATACTTATAACTCGACTACACATTCAGGTTGAATGCAC
The DNA here is from genome assembly GCF_964275005.1 of Diadema setosum. Lineage (NCBI taxonomy): Eukaryota > Metazoa > Echinodermata > Echinoidea > Diadematoida > Diadematidae > Diadema > Diadema setosum. Next base: position 46,208,149 of record NC_092685.1, read on the forward strand.
TACCTCTTTGAACTAAAGGCAGCAGTATAAATTTCATATGTAGTATTTCTGTTCATGAGAGTAGTATAACCATAATTGTGTAGCCATAATTGAATGATTTTGTGATTATTACCCTTTGTGATAAGAATGTTCTGGGCCTTATTTCCATGTTTTCAGTTAAATGTGCGAGGGAAGAACAAGAAGGAGAAACTATCAGGCCTCATGAAGTTTGTCACCAAGTCAGTGGATGAAGTGCTCGTTTCTGGCCAAAAGGTAAGACAATGAGGGCAGTGGTTCTTTTTTCAGCTTTTTGTGAGATCTTTGCTTTTAGCCGGGTTCAGACACTTTTCCTAGTGCGTTACAGCAGTTTGAGGTGTGTCCGTCTTTTTTTTTTTCTTCTTTTTCTTTGGTGACACATGTAAATGACACAGAACCACTGTTTACCTCTCAAGTGTCTTAAACTTCGTAATGGATTCTGTAATTATAAAGTGACATTCCCTTTGCCAGAATGTGATGTGGTGTCTTGATCTGACAGTTGCCTGTGCCTGTGATAGTGATGATCAAGAGTTTTTGTCTCAAATTCCCCGTATTCCACTGTGTATTAGTCTCTCCTGTATGTATCCTTGCAGTCAAGACACATAGATCTCTCTCCTGGTTTTCTCATCCCTTCAGCATTAAATGCTGTTTGTCATCTGTCTTGATATAGCTCATGTCATGTTCAGTCCGACCTCGATTATTGGTCCATTTCTTATCCTGACTTGTCTGTCATCCGGACTTGCTCGCGCAGTGAAGACAAAAATAAGAAAAAGAGAAAAGGGATTTCAAACTCTATTACATCTCCTAAAAAATTCACATGATATACTTATAATATTCCGATAGAACGTTTTGAATTTTTACGGTGTAATGTTCCAATTTCCGTAAAAAATGGACTAAGATTTTGAATAGGCCAGTATAGATCCAGTTCCAGTGTAGGCTAACTGCCAGTGGGTTGGCAGATACATGTACATGTACAGAAACATTGTTTCTCCCATATCTGGCCAAATTGCTTATATGGACAGGTTTCGGTCCCTATGTGGCCGGATAAGAGCGGTCGGACTGTATACATTGATCATCACTCTTAAGAGCCTTACTATATGTGTACTGACTATATGTGGGCATGATTCTGATGATGCACAGCGGAAGCACTTTAATAGCGCTCCTCGATTTATGTCCTGCAGGACGTCGATACCTTTTTTGAGCATGAGAAGAACTTCCTGGTGGAATACCACAACAAGGTGAAGGATGCCACAACCAAGTCGGATAAGATGACACGAGCACACAAAGGTACACATTCAGTCCCCTCTCAGTTTAGTTTGTTGTTGTAGTGACCTACATTTTGCGAAGCATTGTACCGAATCTGACCCAATCCAAGAAGCACATTAAATCTCTTAGATATTGAAAATGAGATGAATCTGTGGACAGGTTAAATGGACGTAACTTCCAAAACATATGACCACCTCACTGGATGGCTGGATGAACAAAGCAGCATCGTGACTACTCTGCTTCTTACCTGAAATAATTCCTGGCCCATTCTTTGTAACAAAGCCATGCAATGGGTTTGTGTCCTGCATTCAGAGAGCAGGGCTGTTGTGACTCAATACATAATATCACAGATGTACAAAACAAAGATAGGACAAGCAAACACTTAAGGATTTAATTTGCAAAACCTGTCTTATGTATTTTGAAGGAGTCACAAACTGAGGCATAATTTCTGTGTGTGTGTATGTCTTTGTGGTTGAATATGCTGTAAAAGTGGATATGTTCGTGCGAGTAATTTTTTACGCTCGGCTGAGTAAGATGAATTTTGCGTGTTTTGAATTCCGTGGAATCAAGACATTACATAGTGGTACATATAGTAAGCAAAAATATTTGCGTGCTTTTTTTTTCACGCTGCCTAGTCTCTGGTTGCGCAAAATGTGCAAAAATTTCCACACCGCAAAAATCTCCACTTTAAAAATATTGCTTGATACCCAAGTAAAAGAGATATCCCTTCTTTGCTGAAATAAGAATAAGAGTAGGATTGATGTATTTTCATGCTGAGGTAGATCCTTCATACAGTACCCAACACTGATTCACCCATCACAATGACAAATTTTGAGAGTGGTCACAGTCTGCATTTGTATGTACTGGAGTATTGCGTGGATACCCCATTCTTAGCATCTGTTTAGCGATTATATTCATTCAACGTTATGAATGTCTCTTTATTTTATGTAACGGTGTAGGAAAATGAGCAGTCTGTTCAGTAACTTTTACATACGCTGTCTTTGTTTCTCACATCTTTGTTTCTTGCAGATGTTGCAGATATATATATCAAAATCTCGTCAGGATTATTAGGTCTTGGAACTATCGATAAAACAGATTTAGACAAGTAAGTGCACTCAAGTCGTACATCATGTGTATCTATTTTGTTGATCAAATATGATGAAGGTGAATCGCCATGTCATATTATGTATGATTGTGAGAGCAGGGGCTTGCAACATTAATCATTAGAATCAATTCCTAATTCATAATTTTCAAGTCATTCCAAGTTGCCTAATCAGAACCGAGTATTAGGAGATGATTTATGGCTTTATTACATGATAAATATCCCTGCATCTGAAGTGCAATGGTTCTTACAAAAACTGTATGTGATATCCTCAAATATGAGTCTTCTTTTAAGTGCAAACGTCTAAACCTAACAAGATGGAGTGTTGATCATGTACACCAATAAAGGGAGATGGCAGTGTGCTAGCCAAATTACTGATTTGAGCATAAGACTTAATATTTGTGGGTTCCACTTAGTGTAATGCAATGAGTGATTTGTATGGTTGAAGAGATGTGAAATGTTGGCATTATATGGACATTTTTTTTTTTTTTTCATGAAAGGTCAGCCATATTTAGCAACATCAAAACATTACATCAAGCAGTATTCAGGTTGCTTGGTGGAATATTACCAAATTGTCACAAGTGATGCCCTCGATGGATGCATGTGGAGATGTTCGAACCCTGTCTGTCCCAGAGACTTTGGGCAGTGTGTACAATGCTATGGGGCATCCTGCGCCAAGCGGCAAGCAAAGCACATAAAGGGTTAATAAAGAATGTCAATTTTGCAATGTCTGTATGACGATACTTGATTGTTGCCTTTCATTTAATGTGCCTACACATTTTCTTCTATAGATTCTTCAACAAGATTTCAGAGACATTTGAGAAACTGAGGGTAAGTTCATATTGCGTACAGTTGTACCCATTAATACTCATGTCAGTGTAGCTACCCTGTATAAGCACAAACATCTCTGAATGTTAAAAATGAGTAGCATTTTACTTCTGACCAATATCCTGACCAGTGTATGTTTTGGTTTTTTTTTTTCAAAATACAGAGGTTAAAGGCAGGGAAAGAAATAACCAACAACTTCTGTTAAAATCATAGCATTGATTTTCAGGAAAGAAAAAATTGTCCCTTTTTCCGAAGGTTGGTTTGCTGGAACTAGCTGTTTCCATGATGATCAGTCCTTTTTTTCCTTCAGTGTATTGATAGCCTTGATTGATATATTAGTTTTTTTTTTTCTATGTGAGCATTTTTCCTTATATAATAAACAGTCAATTGAGATGTTATAGTCATACAAAGATTCTCTCCATCATTACCCTCTCCCCCAGGGCAACTAAGCCTCTCTGTTGGACAAATGAAATGAAATTGGCACTTGCCTTTTCAGTTATAGGCACTGTTGATATATGCCCATTTTTAGAAAACGGGAAAAATTCATTATCTCTTGTTATATACCTTGTTTGCTTAATCCTTGATTCTGATTGGTTGAAATCGGGGACATGAATTCAACTATTGCCTTCAGTGTCATTATACAGAAACTATCCCATAGTGCTAAACTGCCTTCTATTGGCGAGTGCCGGTATGTACCGGTAGATACGTGTACGTGCACTGTACATGTAAATGCTTTGCTTCCATAGCACGGGCGTGACCTGTGTCCAATGTGATTGCAGTGCAACATCTATGGCAGCTCTTAAAGGGGAAGGCTAGTAACTGATCAGTGGGAATCAGTGGAAATGCTGGGAGATGATTGTGGCAATCCTTATGGGATTCATTCGAGAGTTCATTGTATATCTATTGTTGTGTGAAAATGATTTGCTTCAGAATGGTCTCATATTCAAGTAATGTGCGGTTTAATGCTTCCAGGTTAGCGTCCCTGGTCAGTGACGGAGCATTAATCTGCACATTACTTGAATATGAGACCGTTCTGAAGCAAATCATTTTCACACAACAATAGATATACAATGAACTCTTGAATGAATCCCATAAGGATTGCCACAATCATCTCCCAGCATTTCCACTGATTCCCACTGACCAGTTACTAGCCTTCCCCTTTAATGTATGTTCACTTTCGACGAAGTAATTTTTTTTTTTTTTTTTTTGTCAAATTCTATTCAGTATATCAAACAGATACAGGTTGCTTTTATTCAAGAATTATTGATAGTTTTGCCCCTCAGGATCTTAACTCCATGCTATGACCCTTGGTGTGCAAGCATCTCGGGTCATAGCATGGAGTCGAGATCCTTTGAGGGGGGGGGGGGCAATAATATCAATGATGCCCCAAAAAGCAGTCCATATTATCTGTATGCTATGCCCTGCCCACAAATAAACTCCACAGCAAAAGAGTAGAAAAGTTTTTGTAGCGTGAAAATGATGTTACCCATAACTTTACTTCTCACAGAAATTAGAGGCCAGAGTGGCATCAGATGAGGACCTAAAGCAGTCGGATCTTCTGCGCTACTACATGAGGGACTCATCAGCAGCAAAGGTTGGCAAAGCTGTTTTGTGGAATGTTTTTTGTTATTCGTATGCGTCACCCGAGTGACAAGATCTATTCAAAGATCTCAAAACCTATGTAAGCACATGAACAAATTCATGTGACATTAAGTCTCATATAATACTTATGAATTTGTTTCTATGGATACAGCCTCTGAAGTTGTTGTTGTTTTTTATTTATTACTATGTTCCACTCTTATATTGGCCCTGACATGAAAGAATGTAAGGAAAAAACAGCACAAATTAATTGACTATATGAAGATAACCATTTTCATGATATTTCACAAACCCATCTAATGTGAACTACTTTGATATGACAACATAACGAAAGTATCTTATGTGTGGAATAGGTTTAAGCCAATTTGTCACCTGTCAAATGTTATACTGTATATACCATGTACACATATTTAGCGAGTAAATTTGTTTTTTTGCAACTCGAGACTTCCGAACAATTTTGGGAGTGATTCCATTCGTGATTGTGGAGTACAGTAATGTACAGAGAAATGTTTGGGTGCACTTCACTTTAATTTTGGGATCAGACCTTGTATTTTTCGCTTGTTGCCAAATTCACGACTAGTGCCCGCCTCACGAAATTCATGAAAATAACAACCAAACAAAATAATCGCTTCTACAGCATATGGTTCATAATCTGAGCATACTTTGCCCTTGGTTCAGAATCTGCTATACAGGCGCATGAGAGCCCTGGTCAACTACCAGAATGCCAACAAGGCTCTTGAAAAGGCCCGAATGAAGAACAAGGACGTCCACACGGCGGAGAAGAACCAGACGGAGGCCTGCGAGAAGTTTGAGAAGATGTCGGAAGTGGCGAAGGCGGAGCTGTCGGACTTCAAGGCACGGAGAGTGGTGGCGTACCGGAAGAATCTCACAGAGCTAGCAGAGCTGGAACTCAAACATGCTAAGGTATAGATGGAGCATCATATTGTGGGGCATGCATCACTAAATGTATGACAGATATTAGCATTTTTTTTTTTTATTTTAGAGTTTGAATAAGTACACACCCAATAATCAAGAACCGCTTTTAAATAGGAACACTGCATAAGTGTTTTCCATAGGAAAGAAAGACAGATCATGAAGATGCGAGTCAATTTCTTTTAGGTGACCATCACCATGCTTCATATTTTCAGCGATTTTTCCACTGGTAACTAAATGTTAGATTTTTCCCCGACTCTGGAAAATTCTTTTTATTGATGGGAAAATAGTATGTCAGTGGTAACTTTTACTTTATGCTTAAGTCATCAATACCTTTTACGAATAGTGGATTGTGGTTCTTGTAAGACTCAATTTTGTTGAAGCAAGGTTTCATTTGTGATGGTTCAGATTCTGTGTGATGTCTATCTTAGGTACACATGGACTTTCATTGAGTTCCATGTGCTGATTTAGAAAGATTTTGCCTTTTTAGTGGGAGAGTAGATGTTGCTTTGTACAGCTGCATGTTATTTCAAACCATGGTCGAAACATTCTTACTTCTGCAACAAGGTTGGAGAGGCACGCCCAAAAGTCCAGGATAGGCCCCCTGTGTGAACTGATTGGTGCTCAGAGATGGACTGGTTACAGGGAGGGGCAAGGAGTGATGAGTGTAGTTGGTGATGGGATTCATGCTTTTAGTAGCCATTAAAGAGATTTCATAATCACAAGATGTGTAGAGTGTGATGTTTTTGGTGTGGTTTTTTTTTTTTCCTTCTTCTTTATTGAGGGGAGGGTAACAGGTTTTCCTGATAGCGTGCTCAGCTTTAGTCATGAGAAAGTCTTTGTATTTTGATCTGGGCCCTGTTGCATAAAAAGATGAAATCAAGCATAAGTGAGAAAATCAAACTTAAGTCAGCAATCAGCCAGTTGGACTTGAATATTTGGAAAGTTATGTTTGATTATCTCACTTACGTTTGATCTGGGCTCTCATGCAACAGGACCTTGGCTCCACAAAAAGAGATGTCTTCCCTTTTTGCCCAACTGTGTTCTTTATGTCTCCTCCATCCTTTCTGTCTCTCCCGTCCATCTTCAGGCACAAGTCCAGCTGCTGAGGAACTGCCTAGCATCCTTAAAGGAGGAGATGCCCTGACTCTACACTCTTGCTTAGAAGAAATCATCCACAATTATTCCTACTCTTTTCTGTCTGAGAAGAGAGAGAGAGAGTTATTTTATTTTGCGATGGTAACTTTTTGACCGGCATGCATTATTTTGCAAGTCTCAACAACACTCTAAGCCTCTCAATGCCTTGTATCATGTAAGTTGTACATAGAAATCTAAATCAATCGAAGTAATTGAGAAAAATCAACAAAAATATACTGACTTTGGCAGCAGGAATGGGTACTTTGTCATAGTTCTGTAATATATTCTCTACCTGAGATTTATTTTCTATGTGTGAAATATCTGTTCATGTCCTAACACAGATCATATCTCTTTTTTCTTTTTAGTTGATAGATTTCTTCACCAACATTAAAGACATAAGAATAATTCTGCTCTGCTAGTCAACAAGTCAGCAAATAGTGAGAATGAAGATTTTAAACTGTGTTTTGAGTACTGGTCAAACTCATGAGTTACCAGGTATCCATAGTTAGGACTTTTTTTTTAATTTCACTGTGTTTGAACCAAAGCATGCATTTGTTATCAGTAGGTTGCAGCAATGTGACGATGATTAATTGAGATTTATGAAAATGATCTATTACAAAGCAAGGGCAAGTAAGTTTTGAAGAACTATCATCCAAAGTGCAATTATTTGTTCAATTGCAGCATGCTAATACTTCTGTTCTATCAAACGCATTCTTTTCTCATGGACATCTAGCTTATGACCAGTCTGCCCTCCCCATGCAATAAGACAAGAGAACAAACTTTTTAAGTGCAACAGGAAAGATGATGCAGTTCAACTGAGCAATTTTTTATTTCATTTGAAGCAGTGAATACAGAAAAGAGCCCATGTAAGGAAGAAAGGGATTTTACTCAACAAAACGAAAATAGAAAAACAGGAAAAACAGTTCCACAAAATTCAAAAATAGAAATGAATGAAATGCTTGCTAGATAAAAAGAAAATTTCTTACAAGGAGCAATAGACATATCATTCCTTACTGGTTTGAAAAAATGATGTATTGTATGTTTTTCTCATCATTCTTGCTTCCATTAGTGTTAAAAGAGGAATGACTATCGAGTGTTCAGATTATGATCCAAGCTTTTCCTTGTAATGTTACCCCACTTCATCCCCTGGAAGGAACATACAGCACCCCGCCATCATTGCTGTGCAGTGTTCACAACTAGTCATGCTCCCTGATCGCTTTCCCTCCTCTAACAAGCCGAATCATACACTGCATCAGAGTAGAGTTCTTACGGGTACAAATGAGAAGTCCAAGGTCACGACACCAGACTGGTTCGTAAGAGGTATATTGATTCTTTCCTGAACTGCTCATTGATTGAACTTCCCACTAACTACCTGAACCAAACATGGCCCACACCACGGCTCTCCAAGAAGGGAGCAAGGCTCATTTCGTGGGTCTCAGCGACACCATTAATGCCAAGGGGGTCATCATCAGCCCTCCCCCCCCCCCCCCCCACCATCACCAAAGATTTGGTATCAATGGACAAAAATGAATGAGATGTGAAGTCTTCATGGTATGTGCCACTAGTTTGACTGGCATTTTCAGTGGCCATGAGGATAGACTCCAGTAAGAGTGTGGATTGGTCAAAACACAGTATTTTTGAGATTCATTTCTTTGAAACAAAAGAAGACAAGATTTGTATACACCTGTCTGTTTGCCCAAAGAGTGGAGCCAATGTGCATGTGATTTATTGATTAGTTATTAGTGAATTGATATTGAAAAACATTTAAATAGCCTGACATTGGATTGTCCTTGAAAGTTGTACTTTCAACAAATGTATCGGCATGTGCTTAAACATTTTAGCTGTATTTACAAAATTTGTCGATGGGAATGTCCTCTGTCTCCAAACAGTTCAGTCAAAATGTGTTGTAGAATGATATTGCTAGTCTACCATCTACTTCCTCTACTTTTATCAATCATATAGGTTTATCTCTTTTGATATTTTTGATATGTTAAATGTACTTTATACGTTTGTTATGGTAAAGTCCGTAGAAATATTCACAATGTAGAAACACTAAGCTATTTCATTTTTATTTTTTTCCCATAGCCACAAGTTACTATTGCCATCTGGTGGTTGGATTTGCTTGTAATATGTATGGCATGTGTGAACGTGTTATTGAATGTAAACGTGTAAAACTTATAGTGTTGTATTAGCTGTGGCTGCATTGATATTCTTTTATTTCTACATTTGTTCATATGTAATGACATTCCATTTGTACATCCTTACCCTCAAAAGGTTAAATTTAGCAAGAACTGTGATTAGGTCAGGAGGGACTTGGAAGGAAGTACTGTGGTACATTTATACTTACCATGTGTTAATCTTCTCGTCAAGTGTTGTTTGGGTTGATCCCTTCTGTTACCCAACAACATTCATGCTCATTTAAAAGTAGTAGCCACTTTTTTTCGTGTCAGTTGAGAGCAAGTACATTAAACCAGTGTAATGGTACTTGCCCGAGTTAACTTCAATGGCATGTTTCAGCAAGATGCATGATGGAAGCAAAAATTATTTTTTACTCTTCCTTACCTTGATCTTTTGACACGTGTCATATTCTTGTGAAATTAATGGACACTGTTCTATTATGTTGTCTTTCAGGATTGTTCTCTGTGTTCGGTCAAAAATGCAAGTCTGGTCAATCTCACGCAAGTCCGTGTCACTCGCCCTGACTCTAGGCACTCTGGAGTTTTGAAAAATGCCTGTGTAGATGAAATACCCTAAAACACATGGGGAAAACCAGTTGAGCACTGATATTTTCCATGATCTTGTCAAGTGAGTGACTTGTGTGAGAGTGACTGTACAGAATTTCAGTTCACGCCATTTGGATTTGACTTGGAAAGAAGTACAGTCTGTTTTTTCCAGCATAAACATATTAGTCCAAGTTGTGGGACTGACATAGCAGGTACAGTCATGTTGCTGAAATAGTGCAGGTAATAGAGTAGATGCACTCTCGCCTACCCAACTTCTGAGTTTCCTCCCTAATTTTAGTGTAGGAACATCAACCTTAACTGCACCCCCCCCCCTTCAATAGAAAAAAAGAAAAAAGAAAAAAAAGTCCAAAGCAAAACCAGAAAGGGGACAAGCTTTAATAGTGAAGACCAAAATCTAGTCTGTCATGTGGCATTACACACTCTGTAAGATAAGACTAAAGAGATAAGAGTAAACAAAGCTGTGTAAAGCTGAAGCTTTGACAGTTGTAATAAAGTTGACTGCTGTGGCTTGTGGCATGCCACCAGGCATTACAAGCTTGCATGCCTCAACCCCAATGTTGTGTCAGTGTGCACAGGATGACATAGCACCTTGCTGTTGATCTCTGGGTTCCAGCTTTCCATTTTCTGAATGCACCTGCTTTGTTTGTACATTTATCTCAACAAAGTTGATTGTGAGCTATGTGTGACTAAACAAATGAAAAAATAAATAATTGAAGCTATACTTGATGTAATAACTGTTGTTGGTACATCTTTTTATTGTCTTCATGAACCTTGCACACAATTTCTACCTTCATGACAGCTAGGGTACCACACTGTAATTGAGACATGTACTGTCAAACCTGTCTGTAGCAGCCATGTCGTATGTGGCCACTACTGAAAGTTGCTGTCTATAACGGCCATTTTTTTTTTTTTTTTTTTTGGGGGGGGGGGGGGGGGTCTCCCTTGGGTAGCTGCTGTAGACAGGCTTGACTGTAATTAGAACTGAGTTTACATGTATGCTACAAGTATTTCCTGATGTTTTGATAGCCCCTCTGAAATGACACCCCCCCCCCCCCATGCCTAAATTATTTAATAAAATAGCATTCTCATGATATTAACCCATAAGGGGGAAAAAAGCCAATGAAAAAATTCTTTTGTCTTATAATTTTGGAAGACACACACAAAAATAAACATGTATCCCTAATAAATATCAGTGGAGTCAGATATTGATGCATGAGAAGATCTAGCTAGAGACTACTCTGAAACAGAAATTGATTCTTTGTAAGTGCTGCTGCATTAAATGATTCCTGGTGAGTGCTGGTGAGTGCTGCTGCAGTAAATGAACAAGGCAGTTTTAAAAGGCAATACCATGCCACATCACGCGACAAGCTGACAGTGACTATCTGTCGGTACGTTTGAATTTGCCGATATCTTCACTAATCTGTTGCTCTTTGTTTTACTGCTTCAACCAAACTATGACCCTTACATGATTCTCAATGAATGATCACATATGATTTTACAGTCAATTTTGCTTATTTTTACTCACAGTGAGTTACACAAGAGCAAAACATTTGAGTGTAATGGTCTTAAATGACAGTCTGGATATGCTGTGTGAAGCACCATCCGGGGGGAAAAAAAAAATGTGAATAAAAAACAAAACAGAACATTAGTCTGATCAGAATACAATGATACAGAGCACACCCATTATAATGAACATGGTTATAATGAAATTCAAAAAGTAAAAAATCAGACCGCAACATTATCAGCTCTACATTTTTTTATTGTTTATCATATATTACGAAAGAAAACTGCTCATCCCACGGACTTCATTATAATGGGAGTCCACTATATTTGACATTGGCTATTTGAAGATCAGACATGGATGTACACCATATTTCAGCACAGATATTAAACAATATGTCAGTTGGCCATGGAAAAACAAAAATGCCCAACAAACACCAAACAAAACCTTGGAGAATACAGAATGATGTATTACCCAGGCATCATTGAACATCACACAAATTTTAACCCAGAACTAGTAATGATGCAATGTACATGTATACGTCGTTGGGTTGACCATAAATTTTGATTCATCCATGCTCCTTGGGGGCCAAAATAAGAAATTTTCCCCTCTATCAATAAGTACAAGCAGCAGTCCCAAGGACAGAAATGATATGGTCGTTATTTCACTTCATTGCAATCTGGCATAAAATGAAATGGGGGAAAAATAATCACATGATTGATCATCTTGCAAACTATTGAAGCCACAAACAGATCTGATTACCATTCATATCCAGTGTTTAACCCTATTCTAACTGGGGGGGGGGGTCAAATTGACCTCCCTCTCGACGTTTCGCGCCATGATTCCGCAACGCGCAAAGATTTTGCCGCGTCGTTTCACGACTTTTTTCATTGAAGTCTTCCGCATATTTTGAGACCAAATTTGCGACGTCCGGGTACACCGCTCTGAAGTTACGTAATGTTATGCATGTCAACCCGAAAACAGCTCAAAATCATGATATCGTGTGCAAACTGAATGCAAATTGTGTTTTTTGGTTAAATTGATATAAATTAGATTATTTCAACTTTAAACCATTGAAATTAATCAATTCTAGTGTAGATAAGCCTGAAAAAGTGCCTACAACAAATTTTGGCAAAAAACAATAGAAAACAAAAGGTCGAAAAAACAATAAAATAAATAAGAAATTAACAAAACAATAAAAAACAAAAGAAACTGATTTTGATTGTGCTATTTTTTTACATGAAAATTGTTTGATATGTCTTGACGAATTTTGACACAAAAATTTAGCAATACTTCAGTCTTTTTCAATGGAGTTATAGGTGAAAATATGATTTCATGCACAAATTTGCATAATTAATTTATCAAAAATAGAAAGGCAATATTTTTCTATTGTATGACCATGTAATCTTGTAGTTGACATCCAGCTCTATCAAAATTTCGCAGCAATCGCGCGATCGTTGGCCGAGATCTGAAGGGGAGGGGGGGGGGGGGGGGGGTCAAATTGACCCCTCCCGTAAAAACTTGGTCTTAAATAGCCCAGTTAGAATAGGGTTAAGAATTCTATATGAAGTCAAAAGTAGAATCCAGTCCATAGTGCAATATATATATATATATTTTTTTTTTTTCCTTCAAATGTGGCTATTAATTGTTGGTTTGTAACAAGCATGAAAAGGATAGCTAATAAATGGTTTTACATGTTGGCATATGACTAATGATAAATCCATTTCAAATATAAAGCAAAATTCCAGACACTTGCAGACAGTAGCAATGAGATCTAGCATCTTACGAAACTGTTGACACTCAATAGCACAGAGTTCTTATAAACATCCAGCTAACTCAATGGTCTGAAAAGTCCATACTCTGGGTTTTCGCTCACATTGCATCAACATCAACCAATATTAATGTGTTCATATCTCATGAAATGATGTTTCATTTACACTGCTTAAAAAAATAAAAAGAAGAGGTCTTTCTAAGCTGCACTTGATAACACATTGAAAAAGTGGAAAACGTCATTCTTGTCCAGCACTGCGACTTCCGTGTTGCATATTGAGCACTTCACAGGGTGGTAGAGCTCGTCTGAGGCCGAGCTGCCCCCAACATCTCCTCCTGCATTCTCTCCCTCATCATGCTTTCTCTTCTTCCTCCAGCGCTTCCGCTTGGAAGCGGGATATCGCAGTTGCTCGCTCCGGACGATGCAGCAGTTCATGACGAACATGGCGCGGTACTGGTTCGAGTACACTTCATGTCTCTGGCAGTCGATGCACAGTGTGGTCATGCACGCCGGACAATTCAAAATGGCGTCTGTCTTGTGGACACCTGCCCCTCCATCTCCGCCACCTGACGACTGCCCAGTGGCTTGGTCAGTCCCACCCGCACCTGACCTCCCACTCTCGGACTGTCCCTCCCCTTTCCGGGGATAGTAATAAGCTCTCTGCTTGTCAATCCAGTTCTGGTTTTCAGTGTCGATATTTGGGTCATATAACAGTTCATCATTGCTTGGAATGGGGCGTTGCTTCAGTTGCTTGTTACCTGCAAAGTGAAATCAGAATAACGAACATTTGAGATGTACAATGCCACCTCTGTATGATTTTTCTCTCTGCCCTTATTGCTCTCCTATAAGCCCAAACCAAAAAGCACTCCAAGATCCCTCTCTAACTAGAGCCAGGCATTCACAAGGGAAGATTTCCTTTCCATCATGAAGAAATAGCCTAAATCAATTCCAACAATAAAATATTTCTAATAAGCCAACCAAACATAATGACATATATACATATTAAGCATGTACGATGCTGAAAATGAAATTATTCTTTCATGGGAAACTCTACGTAAGACAAACAAGCTTCTGAAAAAAACAACAGTAACTTTCAGATGATATACTCCTCCCTTCTTTTGTAATTTTTCTACACTATTTTCATTCCATTTGTTAGCGGCAAAAATAAAATGTGAGTTTCAATCGTTACCTTTGCCAAGTTCCACTTCCAAAGTGCAAAAATATAACACATTAAAGGATCTATTTCTGTTTGTGATCAATGATGATTTTTTTTTTTTGTTACCTTGTCCAGTAACACTAAAATGTATTGCTGTCTCCGGTATTACTTTAAAACGAGGAATGTTCACATGCATTTTAATTTCGTGAATTTCGCGAGTGCCAAGATTCGGGAAATTCACAATACATGCGAAATTTCTTGTCTACACTATATGCATTGAACGCTAGTGGCAATTCATGAAAATTTCATGCCACGAAAAAGGCTGTCGGCTCCAATTCACGAAAATTTCGTGCCGTGAATATATCATGTTTTACAGTATTTGAATGGAAGTTAATGAAGAATCATAAAAAAAAACCAGTGTCCTCACAAAAATCAAACAAACACCTCAAAGGACAGAGGTTAAGCCCTTGAAATAAAAGGCTGACATTATGGTTACATACTCTTCTTGCTCTTGTCTCCCTCGCTGCTCCCACTCGCTCCAGCTCCACTGGCAGACGGCTTGTCACCTTTTTCTTCCTCGTCGGAATCGAAGTAGATGTTGTCGTAGAACTGCTGTGCGGCTGGATGGGAAGAGGAGGCGGAGGAGGAGGGAGGGGGTACTTCACCTGGGGCACTTTGTGTGGAAGATGGTTCTCTCTGGGATGTAGCGGCCCCTCCTGAAGATGTCAACCTTCTCTCAACTGAAAGGAAGCAAAAAAGAAATAATCATATGATTGAGACAGTGCTCTTGCAAAGTGGTCAGCAGTTTTTGAGTTTCTGGAGACTGCCACAGCACAGGCTTTGCCATATCATTACAATTAATATTCTAGCACAATCACATCAAAACACACCACAAAAAGCTGCAAAACAGGATGAGTAAATTTTGTGATTGCAAAGCTTACATTAGTTGAATGATAGTTTGATACATTGGATGTAACTTTGGGTCATTGATTCAGTCACAACTAGGTAGACTTCTACATTGACTGTATGTTCATTCACCATCCTTGGGAAAACATGTCAGGGATACTACTGTAACAAAAAGGTCCATAAATATACCACTGTGTAAAATGTTGTAGTGCAATTGGAAATAGCCATGTTCTCATTTTGACCATTCCATCTCTTCTTTAAATTGTTTTTGAAGCCTTGTTCAAATCAAGGTGATTTACCATTTGCCACAAACTGCTTCTCATGATCTCTCATTGTCTTATCCAGTTCAAGCTCCATCTCTTTCTCAAATTCATCTTCACTGGACGACATCTGCAGGCTTCCACGACTCAGACTGCGAGTCAAACGGCGCTTCTGCTCGGGAGTTCCATGGAGGATTATGTCCAGTTCATCCTCCGAGCTGAAGACAAAACAAAATTCACATATGTTAGTTTGAATGCGAGGATTAGGATAAAGTTTAGGATTATGTTCGGGGTATTACCCCACCAGGGCGCTGAACCAGTAACGGCAGGGTCGCCAGTGTGGTCAGGTTAGTTTGTGAATGTGAGTAGGCCTACGTCACGTGTAGGCGGCTAGGGTTTATGTTTATTGGCTTAGCACACAGATATATACATTTCATGGGAGCAAATGTTGCAGTTCAAGCAAATGTCATGGAAACATATTCTTGATTAGATCTAAAGTTCTTTGTCTTTACAGTGTGACATTATTAACTTAATAACATCACAGAATTTTATCTTCTTCAATCATATTCATCAAAATTAAAAAGGCTCTTGTCTTGGTAGTCTTGAAAATTAAGTTTATCATACTTGCAGTTGCACAACTGATCTTGAATGCTGATGATGGCTAGTTTAGTACATGTAGTAGGAAAAACTACTCTTTTAATAAGAAATCATACGTTCTCCTACCTCCCATCGTCGTCTTCCCCGTAATCATTTGAAGCCCTGGAGGATTCTCTGCAAGGTTCCCCGAAGCGAAATGGTACACTGTCCATGTTTGTTGAGTTTGACTTTGTGGTGTGTGCAATTGGGGCGTGCAGTTCACGACAGAGTTAGCTAACTGCTGGAAGGCCTTTTTCTGGTCACGCTTTCACTTCAGTTCAGGGTCACCTAGTCCTAGATCAGTCTATCAGTTGTTATCAACATAACACAGATCCATCTCGGCCTCCCTTGTTCCATTTACTCAGTCCCAGTCTTGTATTAGTTGATCTCTTGCCTCACCAAGCAAGGTGAGCGTCGTCTGCACGTCAGTCAATCCATCTGAGCATCAGTATCTAACACCGTTTACGTGCACACATCGTACCTTCTTATCTTGCAGCCGCCAGCCACGGGCAGGCAGCAGGCAGCCGGCCGGCGCCGCGGCGGAGGGATAGGGTTGGTTGTGCAAGTGGCGTGGGTGCCCAAAGAACACGAAGTCATACGTGTAGTGATTAGCGTAAAAGCTGAGGTGTTTCCGGTCAATCAATCACGTACAACATGCGCGCGCGCGCGGGTAGGGTACGGTGTACGGTACGGTACACTGCATGTGTACGTGTGACGTGAACGCACGTATTCCGGGTGGCGATTTTTTTTTCCGTAACCCTAACGCGTCGAAATTGCCAATTGTGGCACTTGAGCAAAGACTATTAGTGTACTACATGTAGTTGGTTGCGATACTTGTGTTGCTTTCTTGTATACAGTACCATGGTCGTCTGCTAACCACAGAATCAGATTAGAATGTGAGAATGGCACACCGCCTTGTGAACTGTCATAACAACGGCTTTGTGTGTGTGTGTGTGTGTGTGTGTGTGTGTGTGTGTGTGTGTGTGTGTGTGTTGTGTGTGTGTGTGTGCGTGTTTCCACTTCGCCATCGGCATCGCGTTCTGCTTTGCCGTCTGCTTACACTACTGGTATTCCTGTGGTTTTGTTCGCCGTCTGCTGACACTTTTCCTTTGTCTCGCAAGAAATATCATTTATAAAGCGCTTATTACAATGTTTCTAATCGCTGAGTGTCTCGATGAAAACATTAGAAAAGAGAAATTCAGTCATGGAGTACAAATTGTTGTTAAGATGCAAACTCGAAGTTTTCATCAATATCTTGCAAAAGTAAATTGGAAATCTAAGCTTGGAATGAATTATGATATCAGTATTATATAGGCCTAGGCGTACAACTGCAGCAATTGCTATTGTTAACATTGATCATGTTTATTAAGCCACACAGAATCAGATTCAAAGTGGGCATTAGGTCTAATTGGGTAACATGAATACACTACTTGGTTAATTTGGGTTTATACTTCTCCAACCTCACGATGATTGTGCTTAAAAAAAAAATGATTCAGAAAGGCGTAGTAGGCTCCTTTTTAGTTCAGGTTCATGTAGATCAAGATATAATTATGGTTAAATTCTCATGCACTAACATCCGAGATGAAGATGGGGAGGGAAGAGAAGCTGGGGGAGAGTAATCATCGATTTCGATCAATAAAATCTCTATATTAATATATTAATTCAATCAGCTTTATAAAGGCATTTTGAAACAGCGTTTATAAAGCAAACAGCAACTCATTTTCATTCTAATATCACGTACGGTTTGAATTGATCTATCAATATAGATATATAGGTCTATATTTTTTGATGTTCACTTTATCATTGCCAAACCTATAGTTCTCCTCATCAAGTGCCTCGTTACCTCTACCGAAACGACCATCAGTGAAGAAAAGCCAAACCCAAAGAGAAATGTGGATTGCGTGAAAGCAGCAACATTAGTAAAACACATCAGTGCCAGTTAAAGGAAAATCGCACAATTGTAAAAGATGCAAAAGTTATGCATTTTTAACGTTTTGATGTTGGTACAACTGGATAAGGGGATACTATAAAAACCGCTTTCAGAAAGTAGGGGGAATGATTACTGCCTTTAACATAACTTATGTCAGTATCAATTAAGTTGATGGAATGTGTAATTTTCATGAAAAATGATTTCTTTGTGGAATTCTCTTCATGTTTTCTTTACATTGTTGTCCACACATGACGTCATGGACTCTAGTAGTCTCCTTCTCCAGTGATTACAACACCAAAACTATAAAAATGAATAATTTTTGCATCGATTGTCGGATTTTCCTCAAACTTTCACTAATGTTGCTGCGCTCACTCAATCCATATTGCTCTTTTGGGTTTTGGTTTCCTTTAATATCAAGCAATCATCACTACCATCATTGCTTCAATTAGATTATAAAACTGAGGGATCGATCACAGAAAAGAGTTCTGTGGGATCGACCATAAACATCATTACTATCATTTCACAACTGGATATCATCTTATCATCATCATCATCATCACCATGATTGCTACTCGTATTTACCATCGTATACAAATTACCACAAGCAATCTTCCTCCCCCATATTGCACTTATCAATACTTTTTTTTTTCATGTCACCAATCCATCAACAACTTCACGAAATCTCTTGTATATTTTCAGCTTCATCATTTTCATCAGTCTAATTAAGCATTGCGACTATCAATATATTCCTACTCGATCCCTCCCTTCAAGGGGGGATTAAAGGAATATCGATTCCATTTGGTTGTATATCGATTTTATTTGGGTGTATATTGATGTGTTAAATATTTTTTTTTTTCTTATGACGCACTGTCATGCTGAAAGTACAGCTCCATTTAATATAAATATTCTTTTTTTTTTCTTATGAATGCACTATCATGCTAAAAGGACAGCTCCATTTGATTTTAATGAAAGTAAGTAAGCAGTGTATGTTGTTTTTTTGGGGGGGTTTTTTTCGGTGAATTGTATATTCTTTACGAATGCACTGTTTCTGCTGAAAGTACAGCTTGGTTTGATTTCATTATAATTGTGTTTTGTTGAATCGTGGATTCTATGATACATGTGATTTGATTTATCATGAAACTGTATTGAATATGGAATCAATAAAAGATTACGGGAAAAAAAATGCCCACATGGCCTAGCACCCTTATTGTTAGTCGATTCAATGGATGATGAAGATAAATGATTGAATATTAAAACACTGATTTGTTTGTTTGTTTGTTTATAAGAACATTAGCCGCATTCACACGTGTTAAGCTGGTTACCGAGCGCGCTCCAAAACTCGAGTTCTTGTTATACTCGTAACTTTTTATGAAACTTCATGATCGATATATTAGATATAGAAACGATCACCTGGCATTAACCGGTATCAGATTCCCAGGTGGGTTCATGAGTTTATGAGTAATACACATTAAGGGAAGCGACTTGAAACGATCGTTTTATAATGTGTTGTTATTTGGCACAAATTAATTTCATTTATTCTAATGGTGAAGGATAACCAAAAGAAAATTAATGTACCCGATATTAGCCAAATTTAAGGTCTTTTCATTAAGTTGGAACATCAAGCATCTGTTCAGAGTCACAGACGCTACTTTTTATAATATGCATTTATAGGAAACTGATATACGTTTAAACGATGTTAGCCATCATATTATGGTGTCCTATATAGCTCTATACCAAGCCTGGACAAAAGTACGGAATCTATCAGCAATGTTGCAATGTGTGTGTGTGTGTGTGTGTGTTTTCTTTGCACCGAAAACTCGATGGCGGGCGCCTGAAAGTGCAATGATTGCACCTTCCATGCACTTTGTGTGGTGTGTCTTTGTGTGTATGTGCGAGTGCGTGCAATGTGTGTTGTGTGTTTGTGTGTTTATGTGTTTGTGTGGGTGTGGTAGGTGTGCAGTATATCGTTACTTGCAAAGTTTCGTGTATGCTAACGTAAAAATCGTAATCAAGACTTATTCTGAAAGAAAATGAAAGCGAGGTCACAGCTGGTCGTTGTTCACGTCTGAAAAAGTAAACATTCTGGTTATAATCATAAAAGTGTCAGAAATTGTGCACTCTATTGTTAAAAAAATGTTTGTTATTCAAACTTCAGCGTGTTTTATGAACACATATTTATATATTTCAAGATTGAGCCTGCTGTGACCTAGTTTAGCAACCATGTCATAAAGCATTACAAATTTTTCTGATACAATAATGCTAGCAACTATATAGACGTAGATATAAGGCTTAGGACATTTGCAGGAGTAGGGTAGGTTAGATTTTTATCATGATTTGTACCTTGAGGTGCTCACAAGCGCTTTATTAGATCTTAAACTGAAATACTGATAAACCAACTAGCCACGACTTCAAAATGACGTCAAAATCACGTCCATTTCCCTTGTTCTTGAAGAAAAGGCGTCTTTCAGATGTATTCCTTGTTTTCTTTTCCAATATACGTTAAAAAGTCATGAATTGACGTGTAAACGACGTGCTCATGACGTTCTGACGTACATCTGGTCTTTAGAATTGTGATTTACATGTCATTAAGACGACTCCTATGTGACGTCTTTTGGACAACTTCCTTTTGAGCAAAAATACGACATATTGACGTCAGTTTGAAACGTTAATATGACGTCCAGTATCTTTGTTTATTTTCGTCTAAAAGATTTTTTTTTACGTCAGTCTCGTCTTTAAATTAGTAATTTACACGTCTTTATGACGTCTTTGTATAACAACCCAGACGTCAGAAAGACGTCACAAATATGTCGTCTTTTAGACGTCATCCATTTGAGCAGAAATACGACTTTCTGGCGTCAGTTTAAGACGTCTGAATAATGTCTGCTTTCTTTGCTTATTTATGTTAAACAAACGACAATTATTGCGCCTTTCTGAAGTCTAAACAATGACGTCATTTTCATATCTTCCATTTGAACAAAAATTCCTCTTATTGTTGACAGTTTCGACGTCTTTCTGACGACAGTAATGACGTGATAATGTCGTCATTCTGACGACAGTATGTCGCAAAGCAAACTGATATAACTCTATAAAACTCTATAACTAGTAGGCCTAATTACATGACGTTATAAAGACGTCGAAAAACTTACGTAAACGTAACGTTAATATGTCGCTAATATAACGTCATATTAAAATAAGTCGCAAAACAACGTAAATTTAACGTCATAATACGTCATTGATATGACGTGATAAATACGTTGCAAAGCAAACTGATATAACTCTACAAAACTATAATTCGTAGGCCTAATTATATGACCTCCTGAAGACGTCGCAAAACTGACGTGAACATAACGTTCATATGTCGTTAATATAACGTCATAAATACGTCGCAAAACAACATAAATTTAACGTTAATGCGTCATTAATATGACGTAATAAATACATTGCAAAGCAAACCAATATAACTCTATAAAACTATTCGTAGGCCTAATAGAATGACGTCATAAAGACGTCACAAAACTGACGTGAACATAACGTTCACATGTCGTTAATATAACGTCATAAATACGTCGCAAATCAACGTAAATTTAACGTTATGATACGTCATTAATATGACGTGATAAACACGTTGCAAAAAAACTGATATAACTATAAAACTCTATAATTCGTAGGCCTAATTATATGACGTCACAAAGACGTCGCAAAACTGACGGGAACATAACGTTCACATGTCGCTAATATAACGTCATAAATACGTCCCAAAACAATGCAGCCTAAATTTCACGTTATAATACGTCATTAATATGACGTGATAAATGCATTGCAACGCAACGGTAATTTTACTTCACTTATGCGTCGTAAATACGACGTGAATAATACGTCACAAAATTGACTTGAATTTTACGTCTTTAGTTCGTCGCTAATATGACGTCATAAATACGTCGCAAAACTGAAGAAAATTTCACGTTAATACGTCGCTCATATGACGTCATAAATGCGTTGTAAAACAAAGTATATATTACGGTATTAAGACGTCATTTAAATAACGCTATGAATACGTTGCAAACCAACGTAGATTGCGTCATTAATACGTGTTAATGACGTAAAAATTACGTCGCAAAATTGACGTAAATTTTACGTCATCAATATGTCACCAATATTAGGTAATAAATACGTCGCAAAACTGACGTAACACATCAGGAGGTCCATAATATGACGTGATAAATTCGTTTCAAAGAGACGTTGAAATCACGTCATTTTCTGGTCATTTTCAGACTTGCGACAACTTTGACCATGTAGTTGCGACCAAATTGAGACGTCTTTTTGACCTCCGTCTGCTAGCTGGGATGTTCATAAAGTTTGTTCCATCCCTTTCTGCCAATTCAACCGCTCATATGACTACTTTAGTATTAGTGATATATGTTTTTCCTAACCAATTTCTGTGCATTTTCTGCACGCATCCTAATGCATCCAGGCTGTAGAAATCGACAACTTTTGCTGATCTGAGATACAACGTCAAACGTTGAAATAGATGAATTTACAGGTCTGAAACCTAAAGTTAGGGGAAGTCCAAACTAAAGATAACTTCTTAAAAAAAAAAACCCTTGGCAAATAGAAAAATATTGTTGGTTAAAGATTGAGGAAAACTTTCTTAAGAAAGGTATCATTCTGATTTTCAACAAATTATAATCGATCAAGAAAATCAGGCAATCTATGACGTTTCCAGCGACTTCCTATACAAGAGAATAGAAAAGAAAGTACATGGTTGCAAAATTTCATATTCTAACGTAAAGGCATCATTTACCTTTTGCATATGAAACAAAAACCCAGCATCGGTGCTTCAAAGTAGTTCTTAAATGTGCGTTAGGGATAGAAACAACTAATGTAAATATTTGAACCATTATCATCGATGTTATGTATTTTTAGATATACAAAATGTGTACAATAGTTATAATAAAAATGTTTCCAGATTAAACCGTCTACAGTTATGGTTTAGTGAGAAAAATAGTGATATCTCCTTATATTTCATGCTTTATTGAAAACGTTTTATATGGTGGGATTTGAAATGACCTACACATGCATCAAAAGTGATATCTTGAACATTTTTTTAAATCACTGTTCTCAACGGTAAACAGGACCTTTAAAATACATGTTTGTATTCCATTTTAAATTCATCCTCTTTAGTAATCACTCCAAATATTTTACAAATAACCTCTGTGACATCAGTTCTATTACTTCATCAAAACATCATGGAAAATACATTTCAAATAAATTTCTCAATGATATCTTTACAAATGCCTACGAAGGAGAAAATTATCAAAATACTCTTCATAAATTAAGTGACGAGCACATCAAAACACCACTTTTCTGCGGGGGAGGGGGGCAGAATGAATTTTTGAACACTGTGTAGGTGATTAATTTCTATAGTGGAGCACATCTTGGTTTCGAACCAATGTTGGCTCAACCTTATACATGCACGTAGTTATGTCGTGCCACGCTGGACTAACCATTCATGTAAACGTCACATGGATGTTGGCACAATGCTTCATTGCATACTGTCATTTCTTTTACCATCTTTAAACCGTAGATTTTTTATGTTATACAAATGCGATCCTATACACTAACCCTTCACAGACAGCTGTTAACGCCATCCTAACAGTTGACTAGCAAATTACTATATCATACACTATCTAAGCTGTGGAAAACAAAAACAAAAGAACAATCGTATGGATGTAATTTATACGGTTTTGTCAAAAAACATAGACTTACATTTTTGTACGTTCACACACGTATACACATATACACGCACACACACGCACGTAAATAGCCTTCGAGATTTTTATATATACAATCACTTATTTAGACGTAAAGATGTATTAATTTATATTGTTTAAAAGTTTTATATAGTTATTATAAATCTGATACATATTTACACACTTGTGTATGTTAATGCACACCACACCCAACACAACGTTGATTTATACAGATTAATATTTCTTTAATGTTATATTTTGACAATGACATTGACATTGTATTGCTGTATATCTCTTGTGTGTTTATCATGTCTATGTATCCATGTTAAACGAGTTCTCTGTATATTGTATGTATCGTTGTAACTTGTATGCATGCTAACAAAACAAATTTCCAGAAACGGACAATAAAATCGAATTGAATTGAATTGAAATGAAATTTCTTTTACCTCACGGCCTATGTATACATCATTATATCAATCAGCACTATTATCCTACCCCCCCCCCCCAAAAAAAAAGAAAAAAAAAATCATTCGTGGCTTGTCAACGGACACCACCTGACGCTCACTCCACTTTTGAGGCTGCCGCGTAAGGCAGCCCATAAATAATCTGAACACAAGTGAACGCTGTCTGAAAGTGACCAGTGATTTGTAACTTAGCTTGAAAAAGGCACCCTCCCGTGTACCAGGGAGGTGAGAGAATTTTAGTCTCACCTCCCTGCTAATATACCAGCAAGGTGAGTCACCTCCCTGCTTATGTTGTACACGATATACCGAGTGCCGAGTTTTGTAAAATGATATACTGTACTGCGCTTGCTAAATGGCTTGCTCATGTGAACCGTCTTCGAATAAAGCTCCAATTTACCATGTACGACTTGTGTCCTCACTTCTCATTTTCCTCTGGAACTTCGATTAATGGGAACGTGTTACTGTTGAGTGTGTACTTGTAGTGCGAACAGAATAATACACACACAAAAAAAAAACTTTAAAAAAAATTATATTCTTCATTAGAATTTCATCAATATCAGGCCCATGTTTCAATACAATGAAATTAATTTGAACAAAAATAAGCAGCTGAATTCTTATCTCTTGTGCTTCTAAATCGTATTTTTCTTACACACAGTACAATATAGGCCTACAGTGTATATAACCATGCGTAGCGTATTACTTGACTTAGAATTCTGCATGAATATCTCGATCAGAAAAGGCTTTCTGATTACTTTAGTAACTTCAAGCCAATCCATATCTGCCTTACGCACACACTTGTGCTGCTGAATCACCTTCTTTTTTAAACACACACACACACACACACACACGCACACACACACACACACACCTACACACAAACCCGTTGTTATGTTTGAAGGGCGTGCCATTCACATTCGAATCTGATTCTGTGTTAGCAGACGACCATGCCACTGGTATATGTGTACATACTGTACAGCAGTAGAGTAAGTCCAAGCGCATGCGTACAAAACCAGCCAAGTACACTGATAGTCTTTGCTCAAGTGACACAATTGGCAATTTCGACGCGTTAGGGTTACGGAAAAAAAAATCGTGCGTGCATATACGTACGTCGCCATATTGATTATGACGTAATCGAACTTGACAACATGAACAATTCGTCGCTGATGAGCTCTGCATTTTTAATTACCCCTGTATTGAATGGCCACTGGAAAAATAAAAACAGAATTAGGGTGGAAAGTATAGGTCTCCTCACTTCATGCATATTCATATATTCAAAACACTACATTCGTAGTTGCAAGATCTTATTAAAATTTCCATATAAGTGTACATTTTTGTAACCCTAATTTTATGCATTAAATATGACTTTATGCAAATTATTTATAGCCTATCAATAACATGTCAATAATAATTTTTTGACAATTTTTTGTATCTATTCCTTTTAAATTTGAATGAAAGAGGTCATGTCTACCTGTTTCATGCAGTCGGCTTCCATCCTACAGTTTTTTGCTCATTGACCCAGCCTCCCGATTTAGGGGTATAATAAGGTTTCGTGAACCCTGAAGGCTACTGAAATATGACCTGTTGCGTTGCTAGCGTCAGATTTTTATTATATTGAGGTGATATATTTATGATCTCGTGTCAAGTTATTGTTTCTGTTATAACGATCAAGTAGACTGCCCTTGGTATTGCATTTTTTCTCTTTAGCGGAAAAAATATAACATTCTTTCCTGACAAAATAGCCGCAGAATTTTATTTCTATCGGTGTGGCGCTCGCGCTTCCCCCTTGTGCGTAGGCGCAGCGATTTGGTCCCACGTCGTACATTGTTCGATGCGTGAACGTGCATTTTGGGAGTTCGCGCATGCCTGTGGCCGCTGCATTATGTCGTGCTATTTTGCTGGTTTATAGGCTAGTTTGCTGCAGAATGCATGTTGTACTGCATGGTTCATTGGTCAATAAGTTTTTATTATTTAAAATAGACCAGAAATTAAAGGTCTAGGCCTATGTTCCTATGTGTAGCCAGCTAGAGTGCTATTAACTGCTAACAATCGCTACATTAGTCAGACAGCAGTCTGTCTATAGGTCTAGACGTAATTTAAATCAGATCATCAGTAATAAAATAGTCGGCCTACATATCAAACCTAAGGTTTTAATTCGTGCATTTACACATTGGCTTTGCAATATCTTGTATTGAGTGTAGCCTGTATATAAACTAGAAATAGTATTTATTTTAATGATAATATATCTACTAGACCCTAACAACACTGATAGATCTACGTGTAGGTTGCTATGGGCAATTTGCAACATATGTCTAATAATTTACTTGCCATACATGGTGCATCATGTGCCAAAAATGAAATAAAAAAAAAAGTACCTGGTACATAATTTTTATATCAAATATACATGATACGTTACGTGATATATGTGTCTGAAGTGACAGTGCATGTTGTTTACTTTGTATCTTTGTTGATGAATTTGACAAAATGCACAATAATAATGTGACGTGACCTGAAAAAGTACTGGTATTAGCTACTGCTATAGTGATGTATTGACTTTCCATCCAGTGCATGCTCATCAAAGAATTACTTTTTTATCAGTGTTGCACAGAGAGATGTAATTTCCTCGTTCTTTGTTGAAAGTACAGATTTTCTCGCTGCAAAACCATGCAGTTAATGCAATGAAAGTTGGTCAAGTTTTTTTTTTCTTTTTATTCAGTGACCAAAGAAATGAAAGGTGATGGTGTTCACTATATTATATAGGGGTAGGAAAATAGTGGGGTACCCAGTGTTGAACAAAAGTTGCTTCTAGCAAGCTACTACCACACAAACAATCACAGTCAATGGGTTCAAATGATATTTGTAGCATAGTCAACTGTTCATAAGTTGTTGACATACTACTACCACACACAAACAATCACGGAATCAATTGGTTCAAATGACATATTCATGATATTTGTAGCATAGCCAACTGTAAAAAGTTGAGATACTACTACCACACAAACAATCACAGAATCAATGGGTTCAAATGACATATTCATGATATTTGTAGCATAGTCAACTGTTCATACGTTGTTGAGATACTTCTGCCACACAATCATAGAATCAATGGGATCAAATGACATGACATCTGTAGCATACTCGACTGTTCATAGTTGTTGAGATGTACGTACAATATAATGTGCAGCAACAAACAAATAATTTGAACTAGGTGTACTCGTATGCCAGATGAAATTATATTCCACTGTATCTATCGATAAACAAATTAATCAAATGACAGCTACCAGTATTTTCTGCTTTCCTGTAAATTTTCTGCAGTCTCAATTTGATAGTGATACTGGTAGTGGTACCTACATATCACTTGTATTGTGATGACAATGATAACAGCATGGCAATAATGAAGTTATGATTTCAAAGTAGATTTCACTTGCAGTCTTGTATAGTGTCATGTGCAATCCAGTCTTTTTTAATTGAAGGAAGTTTGATTGATTGTAAGCTTGTGACGGCAGTAGCACAATATAGGAAGTAGTGTAACGAATATTGACACACTCCTTTGATCCATCCTCCCTCTGCCTGAACGCGCCCGGCCCGGCCCGGCCAGCCCGGCCCGGCCGCGCCCAGCCCCGCTCCGCTACCCCGCGGGCCCGCATGATATCTGCACAACCCGTGTCGGGCGTCTGAAGCAGAGCCCGCGCGCGGTGACCATCTATTTGATTTGCCGTAAGCGTGAATCGATAGCCCTGAGCAGTAACACAAGGTCAAATGCAAGGGGCATAAATGATTCACAAAAAAACTGTAGGATGAACAGAAACCACAGATAATTGTCAGAAATGTCCTAAATTATGTCAAAATCACTATCACATTTCACAAAAAATTGCAACTTAAGATATGAAAAAGTCAAGAAAATGTGTTGAAATCTGATGCTAACTACGATCCTGTCTGTGTGTCCCATGGGACCGACTCATGCATGATATCGACACATGGTTAAAATATCGAGCATTGTGAAGTGAATGTTCAGCTAGGAACGTTCCAATTTTTTGTGAGAGATCGTGTATGTGTTGCTCCTCTGGACTTTAGTCTTAATATGTTTGATAACCACTCTGAACTTTTTTAATGACGTCAGATATTGAGTCATCATCTTCCGTTAGTGAGTAGTTTCGAAGGGAGACCGAATCAAAGTATTTTTAATGTAAATGCTGAAGTGAGCCCTCTCTCGACGGATTGCCCAATGGCCGCGCTCTACGTACGGCGATGAAGCGCCTATGACGACCCCACATACGTGAACGCTCGACACACAACTTCGTTCATGAAAAATGGAACAAACATCGCCTCGTCGTGTAAATTTAGTCGGTGCACGTAGCTTGTAAGTTGTAGCAGGGGGCAAAGTAGCCCGACACTTATTCATCTCAAGTGAGTACAATTTACAATACTAGTATATTGTATTGCTGGAACCGTATCATTCCTCATGTAAGTGATGTAACGTAATTTTGTGAATTTGGTGTACTGAGTAGTCGGTAGTCCCACCCAGCTGTGTAGCTGTGGTGTGATTTGTAGACTAGTTATGTACAATAGTCAATATGTTTATTGTTGTGTACGTAACAACGTGCTGCATGTGCATCAAAAGATCATGAGATGGATCATGGAGTTCCAGTAATCCTGGGCAATAAATGGGGCTGCCATGCCACAACACTATGCACTCACCAGTGCGGTTTGACCATACGGTTTGTTGGTGTTGGAGTTCCAACTGGCTGTTTTTTACAGAGCAATATTTGACACAGCTGTCAGTTTTCTGTGGATGGACAGAAGAAAATTTTCCACAGGTAAACGGTGCATTTGATATTTGTGCCTTTGAATATGATCGAGGTTCGATAGCGTCTTTGAGCAATCTGATGAAGATTAAGTGCACTCCTCTGCCTCTGGGCTGGGGGTGCTTTGTAACTGTTGACTAAAAATTAGAATCTATGGACAACATGGTAGTAATTAGTAGTATGGTATGCCATAACCCTGGGATGCTCCGTGTACACAGTTACACACTGTGGGAGCGTCCTGAGTCAATAGAGTGCTATATCGGTAAGCTTGAAAAACATACACTGTACACAGTCTGTCACAGATTTTCGCGCCTCCGTAAGTTTCGAATTTCACTAGAAAAAAACTTACTTTTATAGTATACATAAGATTCTTATCTAATTCCTACCATACGTTCACCTTGTTCTTGTTCACACTGGTCCAATGATCTTGAAAAAACTTTTTTTTTTTACAGGTCCATCTTCTAGCTCCCCATCCCATTCACCATTTTCGAAATCAGTATGCAGTACACTGCGCACGTAAATATTCATGTGCTGGGCGAAGTCGCAATGCTTTTAGCCTTCTGACAAGGCCTGCGCGCGCGTACCCACCCAGAAAGCAACGCAATATACAGCGAGAGGGTTTGCCACAACAGTATGATACGGCCTTGCCATAAAGCTACAGCTGTACAGATGAATTGACGGCCAGCGCATGCGCACAAGTTTCAAATCCATTGACTGTATAAGATGTCGTTCTCCCAAGTTCCTTTCGACCGAGTCGTATTTAACTCATCAATTTGAGCAGAAATGGAATATTGGCAGGACCAAAAGTTGAACGCAGTCAGTCTTCAACATTATAACTTCACCTGTAAGTCTTCATATTACAGAATTTTTGCGATTTCATATTGATATTTAGGCGCTATACTTCGCCTGTCATGATCATATCTGCTACAATGCGCAGCCCCGACACTGCGTGTTGGGGCTGGTCGCAGTTAGGTATGCCACTGGTTTCCCTGTTCAATTTCAGTAACTAGTTAACCTAATCACCACCCACTTCAAATTATCATTAGAATTAGAATCTAATGTTTACGAAATAATTCTTTTGTTATATATTTTATCTGTAATTTGTATTAAAATCTATCATTTATCAATGGCTATTAAGAAAGGTCTCCAAAATCTTCATTTTCATTAAAAAGTTGAGCAACATTGAAGAACACAACAGCATAACGGTACCATAACATTTAGTTAATCTTTAATAAGTTCGACTTAGATCTAAATTCTTTGTGAAGCACCCCCAAGCAGGGCCAGGAGATGTTTGGGAGGTATAATAATTGACTGTATATTTAAATACTCATCCAACTATTCCAAGATTCAAGATTTATTTTGAATGCTAACATTGATTGTTAGCTTTATTTTGCTTTTATTTTATTTTATTCATTAACTGAAATGAAATTTCACCTGATGGATATGACAGAGCTACCAAGGCCAAGTCTCGCGCATTCTGTGCAAGACCCACACATTTAGGGTTCCGTCTCATGATCTCATGCATGGCACCCATTTTTCTCACGCATCGGGAGCATATAGGTCAAGGGATTAACGTGATAGTTGCAATTGAAGGTAATATATCCCTTTTGTCTGTCAAAATAAATGAAAGATAGTCACTTAAGTATGCACCAGATCGTACCATTAACAGCTAAAAATTGAAAAAGCTCCGTACCGTGCTCCTGATCCCCGGTCGGTTGCTTCGCTCCCTCGCTCGCATGCATGCACCTGCGCCGAGGACGCTGAGTCATGAAAATCTCATGCATAAAAATTTTGGGAACTTGGCATCTCTGTGATGATGTCATGACATAAAAGTAAAGTTTAAATCCCTTCCATCCAGAAATATGTGCAAAAGTATACAGTAACTCTAACCCAAATCTATTCAAAGCCATACCATGTTGTTTAAAGTAGATTCTATTTGAAAATGTAGGCCTACCCTCACTGGAAAGCTGATTTATTATTATTTTTCGGATCTTTCTCTACAAAACAAATGAAATTGATATTAATCTTCAAGACAAGTATGTAAATCTACATTGTATTTGTCAGATTAGTGTAAAGTCATGTAAACTTAAGTAATTTTGATTCTTATGTCATCAAACTTGGAACAATTTTTATTTGCGCATCCCTATGTCTGTACCACATGTATCGCTCATCTTTTATTAGAAGGGATGGTGAAAAGTACCCATGTTAAATTACCGTCATAAAGACATACAAACTTGTCTTGATCCTTAAAGAGAGAGGCTGATCAAAAGTGGCCATTATGCAATGACACATGAATCAATTGTTCTTCTATCTGTGTGACAGTTCCAGTTTGGCACATACTTCAAATGTTTTTTAGTGGCGGCATCAAACATAAGATCAAAGGGAATATGACTATTGTGACTCCAACTCTTGAACCTCCATGGTTGTACTCTACTTTTTTTCTTTCTTTTTTGTTTTCCTTGATTGTCTCTCAGGTATCTATTTTACTGGGTGACTGTTGGAAAAATCTATCCAGAAAGTTCATCTTTGCCACTTTAGAGAGTCTACCACAAGTATCCCTCACATTGTCGCATGTGATGTTTTAGCACATTTGGACTGAAGGTTTGGCTGCACCATGTGGAAGTATCTCCGATTTCTGAACCGGAGGCTGGACAGGAGCAAGAATCCTTTGTGGGGCAGGAGAGTGTCGCTGTTGTATGCATTTGGAACTTGGACACTACTCGGTGTTTTCTTCGTCAAGTGGAGACAGGAAGGCCTGGACCTGAACGCAGCAGTCTCAACGGCAACACCAAATCTTTCTGACGAGGAGAAGGCAGAGCTGAAAAGGGAAAGGATGTTAAAATTGAAATTACGTGAGTTGCTCTTCTACTGTAGTTGCAGACTTGCAGTCCCTTTTTGGTTTGGTCGACAGTTTAATCTAGACCTCGAAGCTTGGTTTCGGTGAAGGGCTACACCACTGGTTTGGTAATGCCAGCTTTGTAGTTGCAGAAGAAAAAGACCTGGAAAATGGATTGGTCTGTACAATATGAACAGAACAGGAAGTCTTCCCACCATATCCAACTCTCCCTCATTATATAGTAAAAAGCAAACAAACTAACAAAACAAAGAAATAACAGATTTAAGATATGGTGAATGGGTACAGCATCATATTTTTTACTATGACCCTTGAAAGAGGAGTATAGAATATCTTTGAGTAGTATATTTATTTCAATAGATTTCTTATTTTGCATGCTCTGGAAAACAGTGGTTATCTTTTGAGTGGAATGCTTACATGCAAACCAACCTTTAAAATTATTGCAGTTCAGAGAAATAATCTATTGTTGCATCCAAATACATGTTCATATAAATACTGTTTACGCCTTCAATTTAGCCATCTATTTTCACATCATTGAGTTGATTTTGTGATTCAAACCCCTACATATTTCAGTGACACGCATGAATCAGTATCATATGTTTGAAAAGGTCTTGAAGAAAATTGCAAGCAACCTGCCTGTACATAAGTACTGGGGCATCTGACGTGGAATCGTATATTTAGTACGTACTTTCATCAGTCAATACTTTGATGCCAAGTGCTCTTGCAGTTTCAGATCCCAAGTTTATTTGCCTTTGTCAAGATAATCATGTGCTGCTCTACACATCTTTTGACACTTGAATTTCTTAAATGCCCTCTTCTGTATATGATGTTATTCATTCACTTGTGATTATTTATTTATTCATTTATTTATTTTTCTTTTCATCTGTCCATTTTGCCATCACAGGAAATGAGGAGACAAGTTTGTATGTGGCGGAAAATGTGTACACCCCCCTGGACTTCATGGCGTAGCATCTCGCCCAGTTCCAGTGGAGGACCTTGATATGAATGTGTGCAAACACGTCTTGGACCCACTCCTATATAAACATGTGGAC
This sequence comes from Diadema setosum, assembly GCF_964275005.1. Lineage (NCBI taxonomy): Eukaryota > Metazoa > Echinodermata > Echinoidea > Diadematoida > Diadematidae > Diadema > Diadema setosum. Next base: position 46,240,855 of record NC_092685.1, read on the forward strand.
AGAACATAGACAGACAAGGATTGCCTGAAAGCAGTGTGCAGTGAAAACTTCACTTGTTGTCTTCGATGCCAGCTGAAGTGACGGTGACAAACTTATATGCCACCTCTATTTTGGGGACACCACATCAGTTTTTCAAGGTTATCTTACATATGGAGTGTTATGGAGCACTTCTGGAAGGATGCGCTCCATTGTTCCTTTGAACTCTATGAATATCATTTATGTTTCCTTTTACTATGATTAATGCATGATGTGCTCTTGTGTGCTTTGTCCAGAGATGATTTGAGCTCAGATTTAATTTACATGGCCACTACAGAAGTACAGTAGTCAAATACTTATAAGGACACTACCCCAGGACAGATTTCTCCATAGGCAGCCTCCAAAGGATGAGGGAGTGAGAGTGCTGCTGCTGCCAGCAAACTTGAACTGGCAACCTCATGAGTGTCCATTGTCTCATCTCTTGAGTCACAACAGCTCCTTGTGAATGTGACTGTGGGGCTGTTACAATCCTTTGGTTTAGATAAAGATAAAGATTTAATTTTTTGCCCATCTGCCAATGTCGACGGCCGTTGACTTATACAGTGCACTCCCGTTATAATGAACACGGTTATAACGAAATTCCGGTTACAACGAAGTAAAATTTAGGGAAGCAACATTGTCAACTCTATGTATTTTTAATGTTTATTCATTCGGTTATAACGAAATTTCGATATAACGAAAGAAAATTGCCGGTCCCGAGGAATTCGTTATATTAATGGGAGTCCACTGTAGTTTGATACCTCTTCGTCCTCTTGGCTTCTTGCCCTGTAGACCTTCCTTAGGCATCGAAACTTACTTAGAACTGATATTGGGTGTTCCTTTCGTTCTTCATTTGCAATGAGCTCCAAGAAACATGATTCATTTTGATGATTGAAGAGCTCCCTGGCAAAATTGCCAGGCATCTTCAGGCTTGGCGCCAACCCAATCCTTTCACAAACGTGGTCATTCAACCGCTTCTCGGCATCATCCAGGAGTTCCTTTACGTCATGTGTTGCCTCCCACACCTGCGATCTCTCTCACGATCAGTTTCTCAAAAAAACTGACCCAAATTGATGTCAGCATGCGTTGAATCTAGAAGTTTCATTCCGGGATGAGCAAGGAGGATGGGCCTGCTTTTCACTCCCTTGACGATGTCGCCCAATTCTTGCCTGCGAGTTTGTCTGGATTGATTTCCACATATGATACTAGGTCTGCAGTCTCCATGTATGTCCAGTCAATCTTGAAGTTTCCAAGTTCCAACTTGGCTGATTCTCGAGTGGTGTGGCATAAAGTGCAAAGGTATTTGAAGCCACTACCTTGCAATCCTCCGTCAGACCTATCAAGTTTTTCATCAATCATGGAGTTGTAAATTTTGAGGCGATGCAGACGTGTGGAGTTTGCAGTGTATATTTTCATCACTTGGCCTTGCATGAGGTTTCTTTCGAACTCAATGTCACGCAGTAACTCAGCAGCTGTTGATGGCGAGTTTCCGTCTCCGATGGCTTCTAGAATCGGCCTGTTGACGTGCACGGCATTGGACTTCTGCTCCTCGAAGACTGTGATTCGAGTGCCATCCTTCTTCACCACCTCTGACTGAAGAACTGCAAATGCTGCCCTGAAAGCCTCGTCAGGCAAATAAGTGTCGGAGGAGCCCTTGTGAATTGAAATGTCCCCCATTCCGTCTGCACCATCTTTGATTGTTGTCTGTAGGATAAGCTCTGGATCATCAAGTGAAAATCCATGCTGGGCGAGCCCTTCAGTGATGTCTTTATCCAGCTCCTCCAATGTTTTTGCGACAGCCTCTCTGTAATTCCACATCACACCTACGCAGTTTGACTCGGTAAACTCTTGAACAATGGCAGGCCCCCCGATCACCTGTGGCTCAAACATATTACTGATGTGGGTCATTTAGAGATCCTGTCGTTTGACGGGGATGTGATGCACGTAGCTGCCGGTATCCATCTTGCCAAAGCGTGAACTTCCAGGCATGAAAGATGGCTCCCTCTATGGGGAATTCAAAGTTTTTGAAGAAATTTGGTTTTGAAATGGCTGAGATATCCAAAAACAAAAGAGGTCCTAATGAAAAATGGGACCCACTTTTTATTAGGACCACTTTGTTTTCAGATATCTCAGCTATTCAAAACCATTTTTTTTTTTTTAGATAAAGTATAAATTTTGAATTCCTCTTAGAATTGTATACTCTTGAATATCTCAAAATTCTAATTTCAAAATATCTCGTAAAAGTTAAAATATGAATTCCCCATCTCAGCTAAACCTATACCATCCCTTTGAACTGTCTATACTATTGTTGCTGTGAGGTATTCATATGGATAATGCTATATCAAGGTCTGAATTCTAAGACTATACTTTCACTCCTACTGACTCGCTCTCTCTCCATCTTTGTAAAACACTGACCTCCTTGTATCCACACTGTCTGCTACTTGGGTACTGGTATCCCGCATACCAGAATGATGATGTGGCAGCCCCAATAAAATAAATCCTGTGAATGCAGTTACAGAATACACAGGTATATTATTGAGTGTGCTTCAATTCTACTGGAAATCAGTCAAATACTGCGAAACTTTTCGTTGGAGTGTTCCATTTTCCCCTCTTGCAGAAGTTAATGCAGACGTCAGCGACTGCACAAAGCGCTCAGCAAGTCCATTTGTGGATGGGTGTATGAGCGGAATGATGTGTTTTACTCCATTGCGTGTCATGAAATCCTTGAATTCGGCTGAAGAGAATTGTGGCCCGTTGTCGGAGACAGAATTCAGAATTCCCTGGAGGACTTGGTCCATTGTCTTCTGCCAGATGGCAGGGGCTGATGCGACTCCAAATACCAGCTAGTTGTATTCATACAGCCCTTTTACAAGTGGTGATGGTCAACAGTTTCCGCGATCCGTTGTCGAGTTTCATTAATGCCTGGCGAAGATCATTTTTCGTGAAATGCTGTCTTTCGGATAAGTTCGCGGAAATGTCCTGAATTTGTGGAAGCGGATACTGCTCCATTTCCAGGATCGGGTTGACAGTAACTTTGTAGTCACCGCAGAGCCCAATACATATGTATTGTCATTTGGTTTCATGACATGTCTGATCGGGGTTGCCTAGTCTGTATGTGCAACTCGAGTGATGGTACCGTCTTGTTCCGGGTGGTCTAGTTGCTTTTCAACTTTTTCCCTCATGGCTCAGAGTACTTGACCAGCACGGCAAACTTTAGGCATGTTATTTTCCTTCAGTGATAATTTTTGCTTGGTGTAGCCCTTGCTGATTTTCAAACTGAAATATTCAGGGATATTACTTACTATTACTTTATTCATTTACAGCTTATATTAAGCATTGCCATTCAGAATATGCTGCAAATGTGTGTTCTGCTTAATTTATTGTCTCAATAAATTTAAGCCCTGCTTTAACAGACCTTACGGTGGCAACATAGGGACAACATCCGGAGAACAAAATTCCTTGCCTCAAGACGATAAAACAGCAGGAGATTACAAAAGCTAATAGCAAAAATTACCACAATAACGTCCGACCAACAACCATTTTAACATGCAGGGTGAAAAAAGATTACCCAGATGCTGTCGTAGTAATTTGAGTTTGGAACGCTCTGTTAAAACATGGTGCTTTAGATTTATATCAACCTTTGGAGCCACCATGAAATTCTGGGGTTGGTATTTTTTGGTGTTCTTTTTTTTTAATTCCTGTGTATGCCAATTTTCCTGTTCCAACAATTTTTGTTTAGCATACAGAAGCTTGGAGCAGTTGTGCAATATGGCAAATTCTTTCTTGTTTGGAGCTCTATTCTCTCACCAATTACAAACGTGCATATATTGACTTTGGTTGGACTTCAGATAGGCTTTGCTTCTTGCTGTGTTGAAGAAATGTATTAATCAAATATTGCTGTCAGCTGTCAGAGCTGTGATGTAGCAAAGTGCGTGTTGCAATGAGTGACATCTGGGCCCCGTTTTATCCAAAGATACAGTATACAATGTAATTTATTATAAATTTCCTTACCACACAGGCTGCCATAGACTTGTGATAGAAATCAACTATATAATCAATTATAACTCTTCATAAAACAGGGCCCTAGTAAGTTAACAAATAACAAACACATTGTATTTCTATCATTTCATTGCAGACTATTGCTCTTATGTGTTCTTGAATTTGTACGCCTGGAGGTGTGATGAAACATCTTCCATGGAATGTGGTTTTGATAGTGCATAACCTAGAATTGTGCATGAACAATAGAGAACTTGTCATTTACAAAGGAATGTGAATATAAATCATATGTTATCAAAATATACCATTTCTCTGGAGTGTTGTGTTCCCAAGTCAATACATGTGGATGTACTGCTAGTTTGGTCTGATGTGATAAATGACTTTTATTGTAAAATGCAACAACTCTCACAAATACACCTGGTAGAATAATCCAACCACTGCACAGATATGCTCACAAACACACAAACACACAGAGGCAAAGTAGATGTAATAGACCATATGGACACCACATATGGCATTGAGACAGACAAATCATTTGACTAATTTAGTCGCATTTAAGTTTGAAATTTAATCATAATTCATTTGTGTCAATGTACAGCTAGTTTACACACCATAGATATTTACAAATCTACATTGTACATAAGGGCATATTTGGAAATAAGTGCACATCTATAACACCAATTGACATGGATTAGAATACATTGTAGCAATGCTGAGAAATAATATGTCACATACTGTTCAGAGACACATAGGACATTTGCAGCACTCGTAAGTTATTACAAATATCTATAGTGACATGGCTTTTATTATTCTGAACGTAAAGATGTGAAATACCGCTTCCTTATTCTATCACAAGATACAGTATTTTCTGAACCTGCCAATTACATAGATGATCAAGTTATGAGAATTTGGATTAGATAAAGAATCAGGTCAACCCCATGAGAGTCTTTCCTGATGGGACTAAGGAAAACCATCATCCCAAGGTAATAATCAACTTCTGCATGTACAGAGGAGTAACACATGTAAGGCTAGGAATGTAAATAGGAATTTCTCATTTTCATTTACTTCGACTATTTGACATACCATAGTACACTGTATGCACAGCCAATTTACGCTGGGTTGACTGTTTTTAAACACCATACGTTTGGTGTGTGAAAACCCCAAGACCATTAATGGTTTCTTTGATATGCACACACACACACACACAAACATACATCATATAATTAGACCTAGATTAGATGACAGTCTGTTGTACTCAATCATACCTTCATTTTTGTGTGCACAGTAATACCATTGATAGAAATGACATTTGCTCCAATTTCTTTTTCTTGCTAAATTATACAAGGTACCTTTCCTATAAAAAAAAAAAAAAAAAGAAAAGAAAAAAGGTTTCATCCTCTGAATCGTACAGTTTACATGATTGAATACAGAGTACATCTTGTACTTACTTCTAAAAGAATCAAGGTGTTAGAATAGGAGCTGTACAGTTTCATTATCTGCACATTTTCCTTTGGACGGACACACACACACAAAGACTTCACGACTACAGACAGTATATCTACATACGGGTCTAGGACTTGTCCCCCGGAGGACAACTCCCCCGGGGACTACTCCCACCTGACAACTCCCCCGGAGGACTACTCCCCCGGAGGACGTCTCCCCCGGGGGACGACTCCCCCGGGGGACGACTCCCCCGGGGGACAACTGCCCCGGGGACAACTCCCCCGGGGGACAACTCCCCCGGGGGACCACTCCCCCGGGGGACCACTCCCCCGGGGGACCCCTCCCCCGGGGGACAACTCCCCCGGAGGACCACTCCCCCGGAGGACCACTCCCCCGGAGGACCACTGCCCCGGGGACGTCTCCTGGGGGACAATCCCATACTGAACAGAGATTTTTGTGTGTGTGTGTGTGTGTGTGTGTGTCCTAGAAATTAGAATTAAATTCATCTGTGTAAAAACAGTATTCTTTTTAAATACAATTTAAATTAAAGTTGGCGTTACCTAAGACACGTCCATCTTTATAACAATGTTTTTGAAATCTCAGCACAAAGTTTTTACCATTGTACACGCTACATGTAATGTCGAAAAAAAGTAGAAACGCAGGTCCATTTTATCACTGAAAATTGGTCAAGAGATAAACACATTGACGGATACACGCTTTTGAGGGGAGAGTTCATTCCTTAGCATGTACCTGTTATTCTTCATTATTTTATAATATTTTAAGAAGTCCATTCTTTGATGATTTTCTTTTTCTTTTTGCAATTCATGATTATAATAAGGAATATGTTAAATGAAAGAAAGATATCATTCAGAGGGGCGAAGGCTCAAGTTTTTGAGTTTCTTCAGTTTGTCTCCCTCTACAAAGGAATATGTTGTTAGAAATACCCTTTTAATGGGGTTATGATTTTTATCTTAGATTCTTATGATAGTTACTATCCTGTATGTCACTGTCAGTAATTTCATTGTGCAATTTTCGTTTGTTATGTTGACTGTGAATTTATCTGAACATCATTACAATTCTTAATGTCGGAGAAATAATTGACAGAAAAAAAACTGAATATTCTGTTCCTGAAAAGCCTTGAACGTGTAAAAAGGTAATATCTTCCAACCGGCATTAGGCACTATAATGCAGAAACAGTATTAGCACTGGTTGCACAGTTACCATGCATCCTGAATGCACCAGCCACATACCGGTATCTGCATGACACACGTATAACATAACCCTTGCTGTACTATTGTTGGTAGAAAACACCAGATTGATAGCTAGAACTTGTTATTAAGAGTATGGTAGTCAATACTACTTGAAAAATTACAGAAAAAATGCAAAAATGGCAGTTGGGGTAGGGGTAAAAGGCAAGGAAATTTTATGCCTAAATATGGGCAAAAGGTTAGTATCATGTGGAAGATTAGGTTTTACACTAAAATTATCATTATAATCCATTTCCTTGACCCCCAAAACATGGGGTTAGACACCAAAACCATCACAATTGACCAAAAAATAGCCGAGTTATAACCAGAAATGTCTTCTTAAAGCCGAAACGGCGACCTGCTTTTCGGCCGGGGCACCCTGGATTTCGCATTTTTCGTTCTTTTTTTTTTTCAAAAATGGTGTCAGTAGGCACAAAGTCATCAAACTAAGGTGTGATGAGCATGTTCTGAAAATGTCATCCTCTTTAGCCCATCTCTAAGAGATATCAAGGGATGACGACTGTAATATTTAGCCTGTTATTTAGAGAGTTCCTTAGTTGTTTCTTTAATCAGTCAGAATAAGCACACGATCTTGGCAGTAATTTGTTGTATTACAATCATGACGAGTTTGAACAATGCAAATGCTTTAGCGATATCGATTGCATCGGATGCCCAAGGGAAGAAACGGACACTGGTCAAAAAGTATATGTGCACATTTTGTTAACACGCAGGTGATAGGTTGATGTTTTTATTCTTCTAGGTCTTGGGTGCAAGTAAGGAAGTTTGCTGAGGTCATGCTGAGGTATAGTACATCTACCTCCGGGGTTTCTCGAGAGGGGTAACTATAGAGCATAGCAACAGCATCATCTCTGTGGGCATTGGTTGGTGCTGCAAAGCTAGGCACTAGTCTCTGCGTTCAAACTGTACTAATTTCAAACATTTGGCATCTCCCTTTTTTCTTTTTTTTTTTTTTAGAAAAGTGAAGTTTCTCTTTTGCACACAGATTTTTTCATTTATCAACTACCACTGAAACTTAATTAATAAGCCATTGTCTTTTTAGGATTATCATGGCAATTATTTGATACGTTGTTCACACAATATACTTGTCCTATTTGAGTAATAATGGAAATACGTCTTGTATGGGCGTGTTTGACTTGCCATATCTTATATCTTACATTCAACTTAACTACATGTGTAATCATATCAACACATCTTATAAACACAAACATTACTGATACTTGTAAAGTGAGTAACACTTCACTTCAATATTGAGATATCACGGCTTTGTATGACACATTACAACGCACTCTTAACGACGTAAGTTCAATCTCGCTCTTCACACTTGGAGGAATACTTGTGATTGTTTTGTAAACTGTACTTTTGTTCACTTTTAGAAATGTGTTATTTTGTCTTTGAAGAAACGTTAATCATTGTTTCTCTTATGATAATCGACAAAGCTGTTACTTTTGATAAGTTAGATGAAACACTTTTATTGCACTCAAAATGTAACCAACTCTACTCTCCAGATGAATAGTTCAACATCTAAACATTATCACAATCCCGTGATCATTGTCATTTCATTTCCCGTCAAATTCCGGTATCTATCCTATAAAATAGATAAATTTTTACACTGGTCCATATTTTTGACCTGATCTTGTGATACGATATTATGTTGAGTCATCTAGCTTTGTTGCATTAAGGATTGTTTTCCGCTGTACCTCTTCTGATGTCAATTCTGTTTTGACAGGAGCATTTTTCCTTCACATTCCACTATGCAACTTCTTGGAAACTTTGTCTTTCAAACAACAACGCTTTTCGCTTCGATCAAAGTAATTTTACTGCACTTTTGTTTCTTGGTCAGCTTTGTTTGCACATTCTTTATTACTTTTGGTTTCAGCAGCTGACTAGCTGTTGGCAGGGTGGTCCTTGTCCTCCTCTGCATCAACAATTGTGCAGGACTAGCATCTAGCCCATCGATCGGTGTGTTCCGATAGTCAAGAAATGCCAAACCTGGATCTGTTCCATCTCTCATTGCCTTTTTCATTAGACATTGCGATTTGTACTGTCGTTTCAACTTTCCCATTGCTATGTAGAAAGTGATGAAGACGTGACATGCTTGAATTGGTACTGGCAAGCAAACTCTTGTAAACTGTGTACCATTATCTGATACCACAATCTCCGGTATACCATTACGTGCAAAAGTGTTGTTTGCATACTAACTTCAATTACTCTTGCGCTAGACATTTTTTGTTTTGTTTTTGTTTTCCATGTTCAAACGTTATCAAATAAAACTGTGTGAAACAAAACTCAATTTTCAATTAATTGAAACTGGAATCATCCCATCTTTGTGGTTGAGAGATTTGTGTTGGTCGTGCGGGTGTGCTTTCCCAGGGCTGTTATGGAAGATATTAGGCCCTACCTTGTTACACGTTCAAGTCTTTTCAGGCACAGAATATTCATATTTCTTTTTTCTGTCAATTATTTCTCCGACATTAAGAATTGTAATGATGTTCAGATAAATTCACAGTCAACACAACAAACGAAAATTGCACAATAAAGTCTTACTGACAGTGACATATAGGATAGTAACTATCATAAGAATCTAAGATGAAAATCATAACCCCATTAAAAGGGTATTTCTAACAACATATTCCTTTGTACAGGGAGACAAACTGAAGAAACTCAAAAATTTGAGCCTTCACCCCTCTGAATAATATCTTTCTTTCATTTAACATATTCCTTATCATAATCATGAATTGCAAAACGAAAAGGAAAATCATCAAAGAATGGACTTCTTAAAATATTATAAAATAATGAAGAATAACAGGTACATGCTAAGGAATGAACTCTCCCCTCAAAAGCGTGTTTCCGTCAATGTGTTTATCTCTTGACCAACTTTCAGTGATAAAATGGACCTGCGTTTCTACTTTTTTCGACATTACATGTAGCGTGTACAAAAGTAAAAACTTTGTGCTGAAATTTCAAAAACTTTGTTATAAAGATGGACGTGTCTTAGGTAACGTTAACTTTAATTTAAATTCTGTATAAAAAGAATACTGTTTTTACACAGATGAATTCAATTTTAATTTCTAGGACACAAATAAGAAACATCTCTGTTCAGTTATGGGATTGTCCCCCAGGAGACGTCCCCGGGGCAGTTGTCAGGTGGGAGTTGTCCTCCGGGGGAGTTGTCCCCCGGGGGAGTTGTCCCCCGGGGGAGTTGTCCCCCGGGGGAGTTGTCCCCCGGGGGAGTTGTCCCCCGGGGGAGTTGTCCCCCGGGGGAGTTGTCCCCCGGGGGAGTTGTCCCCCGGGGGAGTTGTCCCCCGGGGGAGTTGTCCCCCGGGGGAGTTGCCCCCCGGGGGAGTGGTCCTCCGGGGGAGTGGTCCTCCGGGGGAGTGGTCCTCCGGGGGAGTGGTCCCCCGGGGGAGTTGTCCCCCGGGGGAGTTGTCCCCCGGGGGAGTTGTCCCCCGGGGGAGACGTCCTCCGGGGGAGTAGTCCTCCGGGGGAGACGTCCTCCGGGGGAGTGGTCCTCCGGGGGAGCTGTCAGGTGGGAGTAGTCCCCGGGGGACTAGTCCTCCGGGGGAGTTGTCCTGATACGCTACATACAACACATTCACATTTTGTGACCAGATTCATAAAGGTTTTATGAAGGCTGTCTGTCTGATACAGTGTACAAAACTAATCTTCATAGCATGCATAAGATTTGATTTGTGTATTTTTCTTAGAACAATGTCATGCATGGTGCAGTGCAATTCAGACAAATCTGTTGAAGCATGCAAAATTCAAGCACTGTATCTTCTCTTAGCAAACTTTTTACAATACAATTACTATCATCACTGTGATGGTTATGAAAATTAATCAGAGAAAGTAAGTTGAATTCATATGGTTTCTGTCTTGTTATACTACTCTCTTTTTTTTCTGAATATTTCTGTCTTGGGTACATTCTACCTTGATAGAGTCAGATACCTCTGCATGCATTTGCAGTACAACATAAGCTTACAACAGAAAGCAATCTCTGTATCTCTCTGTAACCACTGAAAAACAATCGGTATCAAGAAGTCAAGCATGACACTATGAGTCCATTGCACGAAAGTTTACTATTACAATCTGTGAAATCCATGTCCCTCATGTCTCATGTCACATATGACTATATCACATCACCACAACAAAACACTGAATTGTAAATAGTTGTATTTCTACATGTACTCTATTATTAAAGGCCAGCCTTCAACAAAATTCATGCTCATTGGCTCACATCAAACCACACTTGCAGAACCGCTGTCAAGGATGGTTCTTATAAAGTCTCAAATACGATGAAGTTCATATAGTATGGGTCAAAATAAAAATCGCTGATAATTACGTCTTCTAATACTCTGCTACACCAGACGCATGCAAAACTGCTACCCATTTCACACTGACTAAACATAATATAGTCACCCCTGACGATCCAAAGAAGCAAAATCTGCTTGTTATCAGCGATTAACACTGATAAATTTCTCCATCTACGTTTCATGCTGAAAGGCAAAGTAACACCCTGTCAAAATTATGAAGGTGCATCTCCAACATCGGCTAGCTCTTCTAGACTTGTAAGCACAGAAGCAGGGAATCCACTAGTATCTTAGCAGGAGAGCATTTCAGACTGAATCAAGTCTATTGACAAACCGCCACTGAAGTATCTATAAGGAAATGATTAGGCAACTGCTTCTAGCATGAATGGGGGAAGGAGGGGGTGAGGACACAAACTTCACTCAAAGTTTCACTCAGGGTTCACAGGAGCAGGGGTGGATCCAGGAATTCTGTAAAAGGGGGGGGGGCGCAAACAATATTTCTGGTGCTACTTCCGGGTTTCATCTAATTTTTTCTTTTCATTTCTTTTGTTTTAACAAGTAAAGAGGGGGTGCGCACCCTGTATGCCTCCCTCTGGATCCTCCCCTGCAGGAGAGAGATACTGTTGACTAGCAATTGAAGAGGTGAAGGAGGTCCCCTGGAATATTGCTTGGTCAGACATACGGTATGCCGGTATGAGACCAAGGCCTCATCCTTTGCGGATTTCCTTCACAACAAGGCAAAGTGTTTCTTCAGTTGGGAGAAGAGCTCCTTGGAGTCGCAGTGCTCGGGATAAGCCTCCACAGCTCTTTTGACTGACCCGTAGCTGCTCTGTAAATCACCAACCTATACGGCGGTCGCATGGTAAGAAAACAGAAAATGGAATGAAATCAGACTACGATGTGCATGGTAGGATATTATAATGGGAATATAGTTGTTACACAATAAATTTGATGATAGTACCATAACTTCATTCTCATCTTGGAACATAACATCATGTTGCTTTATGTTAAACTACAGTGGAAACTCAATATACAGAGAACTGATATAACAAACTAATTTCTCTGGTCCCGAAGAAAAAAAAAATGCTTTATTTTGTATTGTTTATTGACAACTTGTGTTAAAAAAACATCTAACATAACAACTGGTCCCAAGGACCTTGTTATAACAAGTTTTCACTGTATCCTTGAGTTTCAAAAAGACATCAGTTAAAAACCATACAGTAGTTTAGGCTGTGCAATGACTAAATCGAACTTGTCAAAGTGAATGGTTTGATTTGATTCAATTTAATTTGATGCTTATTTCCAAGGATTTTTTTCCTCCCTAGATTACAGAATCAAATCACAATTAAATCACATGTAACAAATCACTGTAACTAATGAGGTTTATGCAAACATACCTAAATCATTAAATCATAAAAAATACTCATCACAATCACTCACAACATGCTGCACTTAGTCTTGTTCACTTGTGATATATAAAATCACACTCCATGGCAAAATATCAGCATCTACACTTTTTGACTTGAACATGACAACAGAAACTAGGCATGAGAATTTCAGAGACTCCAACCCAAAGCACCTTCTGATCTGGAGATTCTCCCGCCTGAAACCCCTAGCAAACGGGAGACTCCAACTTGATGTGTGCGAAGTTCCTAGGGTTCTAGATGCTCTCTTGTGCTATCTAAGGCTTATTTTTTCAACATACGATAGAAATTAGTAAGAAATCCCTTCAAACGGGAGACAAAGAGCAAGGGCGGGAGAAATTAGATCTCAAACGGGAGAACGGGAGATTTTGCAAAAATGGGTTTTCGGCGGGAGATCTCCTGTCGAAAACAGGAGAGCTGGAGTCTCTGGAATTTAGATAAGGTGCAATGTAATACAGGGAACCAGCCATAGCAATGGAAACAAACCTGGTCGGAGAGGGAGGCGAAGTTGTAATGGGGCTCAAACATATGGGGCGCCATCATTTGGGCTGCCTGGAAAAAGGCTCTGGCCTGTGGGAAAAACACAAACAAATGGAAAAAAAATCAAGCAAACATCATAAATGTTTATCTCAATGTACTGAACCATGGCAGACCTTATGCACTGACAATTCCAGAAACTTGTGTTGCTATGCTAAGTGGCATGTGTACATAATTGCCATCTAGGAATCAAGCATTTAAGCAGCAAAGTTGAGGGTAAGCACATTTCAATTTGGATGCTAAAAAAAAATCTTAAAAGGTTAACATTAGAGATCACAACCAGCCTTTAATAAAGTCTTTGAAATATATTGAAGTCTTCCTCCCTTTTGTTTGTTTTTTTATTGTTTGTATGTGTGTAATCTTCTTGTGGCTTTTTTACTTTGAAAACCTGTAAGTACACTGTGTAAAAGTGAAGTGACTGACAGACTTATGATACTCCTTTGATAAGAAGGAAATCAATAAAGGTCATGTCATGTATTACAGTAATATTTTTCTGTCAAATGAGATCTTGTTAAAGTAGTATTATCTGGTCATGATTAACAGTCCCTTAATTGTGAAGGGTCACTGTCTAACATGTAAGGGGATACCGACACTTCATTGTAAAGTGAGATTCACACAACTAACTTCCAAGATTGACCTCTCACCTGATCAACATGACCTTTCCGCAGCTCCAGCACCCCGAGATTGTTGTAGGCTTCCGGGTGATCGTTATTTGATGCCAGGCACAACCTGAAGCACTGCATTGCCAGACCTGTATCTCCAATGCCCTGAAAACAAAAGTGTAACACACATCACCACATGATGCTAACATTACAGCTAGAAAGTTGCTAGAAAGACAGGAGGGCATTAACACATACACATGCACACACAAACATACTCTTCCCCCCCCCCCCCCTCTCTAAAAGAGAACAAGGCAAGTGCCAAAATGTGTCTCGCCCATTCGCGTAGAAGAAATTAATGTTTAGAAGTTCATTGACCCTGCCTATGACCTTTGACCTTGTGGTGACCTTCAACTTCCCAAGGGACATCTACCATCCAAGTTTGGTCACAAACGGATTTGGGGATCAAAAGTTATGAGCCATAATCAAAACGCGCTGTAAAAACTTAACATTGGGCCCTAAAAGTTCATTGACCCCTGTCTGTGATCTTTGAGCTTGTGGTGACCTTCAACTCCCCAAGGGACATCTACCATCCACATTTGGTCACAAACAGACATATATATCAAAAGTTATGAGCCATAATCGAAACGTGCTGCAAAACCTTAACATTGGGCCCTAAAGTTCATTGACCCCTGCCTGTGACCTTTGACCTTGAAGTGACCTTCATGTCTGGTAAAATGTGTAACTTTGTATAACCACTCTTCCCTCCAGTTTGATTGAAATTGAAGTCCTCAGTAGAGAGTTAGTCAAGTTTTTGTAGCGTTACAGATGGATGACTGACGGACGACAGATGAAGGACGGACAGACGGAAGGACGTAAGGACGGACAGACAGATGCCGCAGGTGATCCCTTAGTCTCCCCTCACCTCCAGTGGGCTCGACAAAAATCATATGTAGTACATATGCCTTTCAATTTCCCATTTATTGAAAGAAATTTTGTCTCAGCATCAGCTTTAATTTTCAGATGTGACATTCAACTCAAGCTAATAGATCAGTCACTTTATGCTATCAACAGAATTAATTCTCTCTTATTCCTGCCTACCACTCCCCAAAACAAATGTATTGAATATCTAGAATCTTCAGATATCGCATTCCTATAATTTTCCCTTGATCTCATCTAATGACATCTGAAACAGAGAATTTGTGATCATAGGGACAACTGACGATATTTATCTGAGCTTCATATTAGCTTATGAAAATGCTACCAATGTTTGAATAAAGAGTTCCAGCCTGTTCTTCCATCTAAATTTTATACCATTTTATCACATAATTTCTGACAATGGAAATACGATGCAATTTAAGTATTAAAGGACAAGAATACAGTGCACTCCTGTTATAACAAACTCTTCGGGGCCGGCAGTTTTCTTTCGATATAGCCAAACATATAAAGTACATAGAGATAGAGAGATGACAATTTTGAGACCTGAAGTTTTACCTTGTTGTAATGAGAATCTTGTTATAACCATGTTTGTTATAATGACAGTGCACTGTCATAGCAGAGTGCAGAACATACCATTGCTACTTGACCAACGTTGTACCACACTTCAGCTGTGGTGGCATCATCACTGGAGAGAGATAGTGCCCTCTCAAAAGAAGAGAGGGTCATGTCGTACTGCTGTGCATAGAAACAGCACAAGCCCAGGTTGTTGAAGAGTTCCGCATTGTAGACACCCATCTGGAGCAGTCTCCTGTTGGCCAAACGATCATAAAAAGATTGACTTTATACATGTGGTAGAAAAAAGTACCATTCAAGTTATAAATATCATAGCAGATAATCCTATGTACATGTATCCTATGCATTCTCATCATTGCAAGTTGGTATTGATTATACTGGCATCAGTTTTCTCCCCATCTAGCTCAACAAAAATTTGCCATTATACAGAAAAGGCCTCTTTTTCTCTTGGGTTAGAACTACTGCACAATGCATGCTGGAGGATTGAATGATTCGATATGTAATTGAATACACACACACACACACACACACAAATACAGGTACAACAACCTTTTATTGTTAGTTGTTGTTGTTGTTGTTGTTGTTGTTTTGTGACATGTCGACATGTGCAAATACTAGTATTTTCTGACTTGGTCAGACATCCCAATTCATATCTCACAGTCACAAATTACCAGGTCTCTAGGTGCCTAGTAAGAAAAACGATATGCTGTATTTATCAACACAGTCATGATGGATTGCACACGATTCCTGCAAGCATGAAAGTCTACCGTTATGAAGCTGCCTTCTCTTTTGGTGAGAAAGAAAACCAAAGTAAGTACATAATTCATCATTTTTTCATCATAATTATGTCACCCAGCTAAACAAAATCAGCTACCTACTTTGACGAATATATGATGGTTACACATACAGCTGATGTACATCATAATCCATCATATTTGGACCAAATTCAGTCATCCACCTTGCTACAAAATGAACCTATGATACCCTGGGTCACATCCACTGGGGTCAAAATTTTTACATGTGAAAAGAAAACATCCATGCCGACATAATTCAGATGTCGATCTCAACCGTAGAAAACAACGGCAAACAAGGCGTCCTATTAACATTCTCTCTCTCTGGTATATGATAGGAAGAGGACTTACATGGGGAGGGCTAAGTGTGAAGACACTGCCCTCTTCTCACCTGTAGTATCTTAGCGCTATTTCCGGCTGGTCGGAGTAGAAGTGGAAATTTGCGATGCAGGCGATGGCCTCCACGTGGGTGTTGTCATGCTTCAGGACTTCCTTGTAGTACTTGACTGCTTTGTTTAGATCATTCATCCCCTGAATCATCATTAACAATATCAAAGTAGCTTGTAGTTAGTATGTGTTGTTGTTGGACACATTATTGATATACATATATATTTAATATACATACCCACATACATGTTGCATTCGTAAAGCTCATGTTTATTTCTTGCCAGATATATGCCAAAGTACAGTTCTAGATGATGTCATAACAGGAAGTCAGTTACCATCAACCGCATGGTATATATGCTTGCCTGGACTGCAAAAGTCAACAGTATCAATGGTAATGACAACAGCAATAAAACTAATAATGATTTCTTCTAAAATTTCATGACTGCAAAGCTGGAAAAAAAAAAAAAAGAAAACTGGCATGAAAATACCTTAAAATAACATGCAGAAGAAAATTGTTTCATTTCTTCGTGAAATTGTATACCTGGGATCATGATCTGAATGTTGCACCATGTGCGACATTCAAGTCACCATCATAATGAGCATGTACCTGCTCAAGATCAGGGCCCTGTTTTACGAAGAGTTATAACTGATTACATATAGTTGATTTCTATCATGTCTATGACAGCCTGTGTGGTAAGGAAATTTATAATCGATTATATCTTTTGATAAAACAGGGCCCAGTATTTACAAAGAGGGTGGGTAATTAGAGCAAGTTAATCTATTGAAAGAAATGTTCCATCACACCATCTTCAATTCAATTCAGTCTATGCATAAAGTTATCAAATTTTGCTAACTTATCCACTGCCATGACTGGGCAAGTACCTCGTATATTCTGGCTATGCCGGTCAGCAAGGTCGTCTCGTGCTCAAACTTCTCCAGCCCCTGCCCGTAGATCTCGATGGCGGTCAGCGGCTGGTCAAGCCTGACATAGACCTTACACAGATAGAGATAGATGTCAATGACGTCCTGCTGCTTCAGCGCAGACTTGAACTGGCGTTCGGCGTCGCGGTACAGCCCCAGCCTTATGAAGAATTTAGATATGGACAGTGCGTGAGTAGGTGGATGGTGTGAATCTACTTCGATAGTATCTGAATATGTGAGTTTAATACTCTGTGATATGAATGCATCTCAGGACAAAGTTTGATTAACACAAAATATGGATAAGTTGATGTTCAATATTACATCTTCAAAAAGAATGAAGCAGAAACAATAAAAACTAAAAATAAGCAAGTAGATCCCTTGATACATTTGTGACCTGACTACCCTTTGAACTTTGTGAGTCTCATAGTTGGCTTGTGGAAGCAAGACATTTCATCCACTTGAACCTCACACATGATGTATACCCAAATGCATTCCAGAGTTTGCCAGATATGTTCACATAAAGCATCTCTACAAACATCTTCCTTGCCTGCTGTAAACATATAACGTCAGCAAGCATGCCCCATTTGACCCAAGTGGGTAGCAGTGTTCAATGGCGAGACAGCTAGAAGGATACCTGCCTTACCACTTCTCCGCTGGGCTTTTATTTCAGTTTCTTTTTTTTTTTTTTAACTTGGTTCTAAGGGATACCTGTAATAGCATTTGCCCAGCTGAACTTTCCACCACCAGTCTTTAAACTGACAGGCTTCTGTGGCCTTGGCTGCTAGCTCCAGAGCATTACGCACATCATTCTCATGGTGAAAGATGTACTCAAACAGTGCCTGTGGAAGAAGAGAAGGAAAATATCTTACAATTCTGCGATAACTTTTTTCTTCTTTGTCTTTCTTATTTTTCCAGTTCACTTAGAGTCACACACACATATCCATTGAGAACTTTTTATACACTTTTCTCTCTCATAACACTTGAGAATGAGTTTATCTTATATCACATAGTCTTTAAGTATCTTACCCTGGTTTGGCTTGCTCTGGTTAATACTGCTGCTTCTTAATAACTATCTTTTTTGTAAGACACTGTCAGTCAATTACAACAAACACTGCTTGATTGATAATAAAAGCTCTGGACTTGGCCTACATATTTTCCCTTTCTTCCCTCTATAATGCTTGATTAATGCTTAATTTATGATTACAATAACATCATTCTTCTAATCTTTCATATGCATTACTTTCTAAATCTTATACAAGACCACCCATATGGGTAAATTAACTGCAGTACATAAGAGGAACAACAATAGATTTTCATAGTGACATATGCACAAGCTTGAAAGATTATCATTTGACAAAGAAACACCAATATATTGACAGCAATGAAAACAATGCACTACCTTTGCTAAGTTTGCTCTTGCAGCATACTTTGAAAAGTTCAATCGAGGAATGTTGATGAATGGACCGTCTGGTGTAGACAACATTGATGCCTGAAAACATCAAAAAAGAAGAAAAATTCATATTTCCAGTATGAAACATGGCAGTATAAGCCTTATAGTATGCACACTGTGATATGCCTCAATGTAAAACCTGCTAGCATACAAAACAATTTCTAGTCCTTCAATTAGGAATCAGAACAGCGCTGATGATGAACAACAACTGTGAAATTAATATCCCTTTCTGGTTCCAGACTAATAATGATATCATCTACGGAGAAAAATTCAACACTTTGCCAAGTTGAACTATCACACAATCAAAACTGACATGAGGGTGAAGACAAAAGAAATAATCCAAGTCAACAGCTCACAATTTTCTCTTCAAGTTTCAGAAAAAAAAAAAAGGTAGCATTACCGTTCCCAATCTGACGAATCGGCCAGAGGCGCTCGTGACTGGACGAGCAGTGTGTGCTGTTCGGGGTGCCTTGATCGCCTGCTCCATGGTCCCAGGTCGGCCACCCTGCGTACCGGGTCGCACGAATCCGCTAAGAGGACGTCCCGACTGTGAAGTTGGCCGAACTCCAGCACTTGGGGCCCCTGCACCAGTACCTGGCTTCTTTAGTGATGTTCCTGGCCCTATGATAAGTGATACAAAAGGAGGAAATAGAATAGTGAAAACAACTACAAAATTTGAATAATTTCTTGAATAGGTGTTGTTGCAACCTATAAAGATAACTCAGCTGACTGTTATCTGCTGAGACTTGCATTGTGTAATATTCCTATCACTGTAACTAATCAACTGTACTACATTGACACTTTTGTGTTAGCCTGGATTAAAGGGCACAATGAATGTCTGGCCATAGCAACTGCAAATACTGCCATAGAGAGAGAGAAAAAAAAATGGGCCGAGCAGTTATTCAAAGGTCTGAACTACCAGTTAGACTATGAGGAAATTTTGCAGATACAGTCAACCTTGCCTACATTGTAAGTCCACCTCACATAAGTCAAATAATCATCCAAGTCGAAGATCTTTTCAAATCCTCTTTTCTTTATATTCTATTGATTTTAATCCCTCATAAGTCAAATTTTCTCTACGCCAAAGCTATTTCTTCAGTCCAAATAGATTCGACTTTAATGGGCAAGGTTGACTATATTACATATTTCCCACAATTATCAGTCATGCATTCCTCCTAAATCTAGGACTTCCACCTCTCCATGCATTATTTGACAAATATGTAAAAATAATCACGTCAATTACACAACTGGTAATTCAATTGGTTTGATATTCCAAACTATCAGTAAATCTAAAAAGCAAGCTGACATACTCGTGACTTGGGCTATGGCATTGTCATCCATTAGCATCTCGGCAATTCCCTCTTCATCTACATCCACCTCGTCGACATAAACCTGAGCAGTAAGAGCTTGCGTCTTCAGAGACCATGCAGCCTGTTCAAAGAGAAATGTTTAGACATTGTATGATAGTAGTTACGCACTGACAAAAACATTTAGACTGATTGAACTCCCACAAAGTTATCTCCCATGATATTCAATAAATTTTTGACATATTTCAGTGGTATCATATAATCTAACATATTGATTACTTTGATTACCTTGAATGCACCGCTGTATAAAACTCACTTTTCTCTGTAATACAGTGATATTAACATCGTCTTTTACACAAAACATATATCACAGCCCTTGTGAAGAAAATCTTATCTTCAGCTACTCTTCAGTTTGTGCCATAGCATAACAGTAATTGAATGGTACAGAACTGAATATTAGTTTATGACTGAATAACCAGTGTTTTATGATCAACATGAAAATCATTGTGAACATTTGGTTTGCTTTCTTACCTGATCATATGGATTTTTATTCAACATTTCAGTGCAAATGGTAACACAGTCTTCAAATTTCCGTCTACGGTAAAGACTCATGGCCATGAAGAGGGGATCCATGATTGTGGTAGTTGGCTTACTGCAAACAAGATTAGGAAGGAAAACAATCATGACACATTCAAGAAAGCCTGCTTAGGAGGATTGAACTACACAATCAAATTATGCATCTTAAAATATATTTCTATATTCTGTAAGAATTTTCTACTCAAACAACCACATTCTCAGAAAGAGAACTTGTTGATATATGGATCTCCCAACACATTATTCTGTATGTAATAACACTAATATACAGTCAACATCTTTTCCACACAATCAAGCTATAACAACAACTTACATTTACAAGGAATGTGGTCTAGTTGACCCTTCCATTACTGTATCAGGGTAGGGAGGAGAGGTGACAAAGGAAAAACAGATTGTTTAGAATAGTGTTGCACACCATCTGGCATTTGGTACTTGGTAATGATTCTCCCAAAGACCCAAGCGGAGTTTAAACTGGAGGTGGTGGCAGAGGGTGGACTCAGTATGGGACAAAATGATATAAGACAGCAGTCCTAAAAGGGGCTGAATTAACTTGGGAGATTACACTTTGAGGCAGGCTGTTCCATGTCCTTGTGATTCGAGGGAAGAAAGAAAATACAAATCCTGTATGTGTCTATCTGTGTTTCTAAATTAGTACCTCAAATGGATTTGAATGTCCCTGTCTGCTTTTTTCAAATTTAAGACAAAATTGCAAGCACCCTTACTTAATTATTCATATTTGATTAGGTTACCTTTAACTCAGTTTGATAACAGATATTTACATTAATACACAGAAAATCTAGAATCTACACATATATGTAACCCGCCACAACAAAAGGATCTGAAAGTCGCGGACCAAAAATGGAGTTTGAAGTCAGATCATTAAAATCGGTCAAAACCATCAAATTTCTGTTTTTGGCATAATTTTGTAGTGTAATGTTTAGTCTATCCTCTGCTGAAATTTCAAAGCTAGATGATTACAGAAAAGACAAGATCTTAGTGCTTTTCTGGGCCATGATTTTCCAATTTCAACGAAACAGAAACGTGTCCGAAGATTTGAATTCAGCGCCTCAGATAGACTCCGCCCCTAGCAATGAGGGAGTGATCTCATTGGTCATTGCGTGGCATCCTGGTTACTGATTGATCATGCGTAGACAGCTGGTGCTAAGCTTGAATGAACTCGCGGAGGTTGCTAGGAGCATACCTTCTATTGTCTTGCCTTACTTCCCCTTGGATCATGATTGCGTCAGAAGGAAAACTTTTTTCTCGAAATGCCGATTTCCTAGACCACTCAACATGCTCTCATAAAGTCATCGATATCTCCACAACCGAGTACTTTTATGACTTGTGTTATAGAAATGTGAAATTAAAGCAGAAGGGTAAGGGAATAATATCATGCCATTTTTCAGAAAATCGACTTCCACCGACTTTCGGATCCATTTGTTGTAGCGGGTCACATATCATTATGTGGGTCTACACAGTCTGAGTGATAGGGCGACCTACCACCAGGTTCTATGTAGGCCTACTGTACTGACGTACATTCAACCTGTAGTAAAGTAGGTGTTGAAACCGACACCCCTCTATTTATAGCACTGCGCGTAAAGAACAAACTTTCATGCATGAGACTACACGCAGTGGGTTTGCATTCTCCACTGGGGATTTGATGATGTCCAAATATTACTAGACACCTGATAAATAAACAAGATCAACAGCAAACAATGATACCATACTAAGATTAATGCACATTGGAAAAGCATTTTGTGCATTCCACACGTATTGTCAATGGAGGGTAGGGGTGTTGGTTTCAAAATTACGGTGCAACTGAGTGCGTCAAAATAACATTACAACCCACATGTTCAAAGCCATTATCTTGGAGCCTGTACCGCAAATCATATTTTTACTGTGCGCTTGTGATCGAATTAAGGCTAAGAGCATTTTCTTTACATGTGAGTAAAATTTCAGGCAAATTGTGAGATACCTTAAGTATCTGTTGATAGAAAAACATGAGGGTGTCGATGTGTTGGACACCCAACTAATATAAAAATAGTCAAATAGATTTACAATACAACATTTCAATTTTTTGAGTGACATCCCTAATAGCTATAAGCCATGGAACAGTTCTCACTTCTCACTTCATCATCATTACTAGACGGTTATTCAATTAAACCTTGGCCAGGCAATTGCAATCCAGGGGGTTTAGGGGCCATGCACTTGTGACTTGGGACCTAGCGCTAGGCCTACTGAGTTTAATCATGTAATGATACTGGACTGCACTGGTAGTGGTACTAACGTTACTGGTATTAAGATGTTTTACACCAACAGTCAGCTTTTCAATGATGTCATTCAACTGCGAACCAAATTTGAAAATCACCTGATTCAAATATCATTAAGTTTAGGCCTATCTAATTTAATATTAATATTATTAATGAAATAAACAGTCCTGTAAAAATGATACATAAACTTATTCCAACTTCATTTGATCTTGAAACTGAATAAATTACTCCTCATAAACAACTGATCATGTTTAACGACTTAACCTTAGGCTGTTAGACTGGGCTGCATTAGAACACTCTAACAAGTTAGATAGGCCCCTAGTATATGAAAACATTTTCGATCAAGACAAGATTCAACTTCCCAAGTCCCAAGTATTTATTATGATTGGTGTCGGGAATCAAGTAGCAAGAAGAATGTATGATGCAGATGGCAAAATTTGTCTCATTTAATCAATCAATAAGATATAAATTGTCCCTATACAGTCGGTAAAATGTTCTACAAATGATGAAACATTACCTCTTTTTCAAAAAGGTGTTTTGCCTGACAGATCAGATCTTGCAACTCAGGCTACAGATTATGCTTCACGTCGTCGCAAGATTGTCCACCACAATCGTTTACACACGAAACCATGGATTCGATTCGGGATCCCCATCGTCCACCTCCTTTGCTATGCATCGCAAAACTATTCGTAGTGTATGGCGCCCTCTTCTGTTTCTTCACCCACGGACCAAAAAGATGGGAAGAAAGCGGTAGTTTTGAACGCCAAGGATAAAAGTACAGTACCGGTACGGCGAACGAACCGCAATGGAACCAAAGGCTGTTTCTGAAGATCCCGATACCGAGTGCAATATCAGTCTCAACGGTTTCATTACACAAACAACGAAAAGTAGAATAGTCGTTGAAATATTGAAGTATATTCTATACCACCGTGAACAAATCCCACTGCCTTTCGATCAACTTTATTTTCAGTATCAACGACCGGAAGTAAGTAGTAATTGGACATGTGTAGTCCCACTCGCCTCATTTTGTGTTTTTGAAGTATTATGTCTTAATGTACAAATTGTACCTAGGCCTATG
Source organism: Diadema setosum (assembly GCF_964275005.1). Taxonomy (NCBI): domain Eukaryota; kingdom Metazoa; phylum Echinodermata; class Echinoidea; order Diadematoida; family Diadematidae; genus Diadema; species Diadema setosum. Next base: position 46,264,754 of record NC_092685.1, read on the forward strand.
TTGGGTAAATTACACATCCTGCTGAACAGTGCTGTGTACAATGTATACGCAGATACGTGTAGAGACAGGGCAGGGTTGTGCTTGTGTATGTATGTATGGTAAGGCACATCAAAACAAGTAGTAGAGCTCTTTAGTACATGTATGTGTCCATATGAGCCTTGTAAAAGCTAAAACTTAGTTGGTATTTTTGACAATATTAGTGTGATTACAAATTTTGGCTAATTTTTGCGCTGAGGCTAGTTCACTTCCTGGACTGTATTCGTAGCATTATGACTGTATACACTGACATGCAGTGATGTACGGACGTACGTAGATGGTGTCTGTATGTACACTGTCACTGTATTACACAAGATCACCCCTCTTCTTCGATCTTCGGGAGTACCAATTGGTGGAGTGTCGCAATCAGCGGTTGGGTGCACTGTGTGGGTGCATGCATGTGAATAGTGTGCTAGTGTTGGGAATACGGACGATTAAAATCGTTCAGTATCTGGACTACGCTGAGGCCTGATGATGAGCTGAGCTGAGCAACAGATGACAAAGTAAAAAACATTGATTTTGTGGGTTTGTAAATTTGTACTGCACTGCGCATTTGCTAACTTGTATTGTATGTTTTCATGTTTTCATATACATGAAAATCAATGCAAATGTATTCACTGCCCACGCCCGATTGCCCTGAAATTTAATTATGAATTTTACTGACAAGTGACGTTTGGAGAGGAAACAAGACTTAAAAAAAAAATCTTGTACAATGCAATGTCCATCAAAAGTTTGAATACTAATACTGCACACATACACACACTTGTGCACACACAGATAATAGGGTGTCTAATACTATTGTAATATTATGATTAAACCCATTCAAAATGTCTATAGAAAATCATGACAATACTGTATCTGTGCTGGTTTTAGAATTTGCATTCAAAGCCAGAAGTAGTGTGAAGAAACCCAGAGAAATTGTATAGTGTAAAAGAAAACTATTTCTGCATATACACATTGTACATTGATATAGCATTAGACCTATGTGTTCACGTAGTGAAGGTATAGGTATCAGGAATTGTCAATTTATTTTTGATTGTTCACAACTTCTGTAAAAAAAGATTTTTTTTTTTTTTTTTATTGGAATTTGCTCAAGGTTTTACCTTTAGTTTCCTTCGTAATTTTTCTGCTTCTGTTAACACAAACTAATTTTCAGGGTCCCACTTCCCCTTTTAGTTTCAAACTCATCAAAGTGTATTGTCTATTGGTTGTTTTTTTTTTCTGTCTGTGCTCACAGGTGTGTTCATCAGGTAACAAGAAAAGTCTCTTCAAGAAACGGATGTGTCAGGTAATGAAGGACTTTCAGGAAGTCTTTGACAATGTTGACACTCTCTTCCAGGACACTGATGTATCCGATCTTATCATTCTCTTGGGCTCCACATGGATCAATCCCAAAGAAGTCTTTCATATACGCTTCTTCAATAACGAACAGGTGAAAGAGACACTCTCATTAAAGCACTGTGTGCGGAACGTGGCCCGATCCCTGATCACCAACGGACCCCTGAGCGATGTCTCCCCGCCCCCCATCACCAGCCTACTCTGTCTGGCCCACGCGCCCCGTTCTTACAAGCCGACATGGTTCAAACCCAAGGCAAATTTCAAGGTTCCCTCGAAGGGGCGTCAGTGTCGCATCAACGTAAGCTGCGGGATGGTGCACAGCAGTTTAGCTGCCGAAGACCACGTCTGGATGCAGACACCATCCGGGATCAAAGGAATCAGAGACACCGTATCGGAGCATGCAGCAGACCTGTGGAGCAGTTGATGAAAGCTTTATGGGCTCTCTTCTATCTGCAGAGCACGTTCAGTAGAATACATCCCTGGGAGGACCATGGAGGGAGTTACTGCATCATGATACAGCCAATGACATGAACACCAAACTCCATTCTTAATAGTGTAGTTAGACTATAATTGTGACTTATTTTTTATGAATTATATATTAGCAACATAGGATACAAAATATCAATTCTGAGAGATTTTATGTAGCTAAGACTTTGTACATACTCAAGAGTATGATGTATCTTTTGATGTCTTTTTTTCTTTTTAGATATTACTCTCATGACCTTAACAGCAGTGGTATTCTGTAATCATGGGATGTCAATCTCCCATCCATTAGCCAGGGCTTGACATTTTAGCGTTGGCCCAGTGGTCCATGGCCACTAAAAATCAATGTTGCCTTGGGCAACTAAATTTATCGTCTGGTAGCCAGATTGGATGACTAAGATTCAAAATGGATTGTTACTTTCGCTTTTATTTTGGGCCACTATGTATCTCTTTCGGGACACCAAAATTTCAGATTTAAAGACTTTAGTGGCCCGAATGGGCCACCAGACAATAGAGTTACATATGTACTGTCAAGCCCTTTATTAGCTGACTTCATATACTACTTTGTACGGTGTACATTCACATGTTTTACTCGATAGATAAGCTTTTAAAATGGTATGGCCATAACTTAAAATGGGCACTTTTATAAGAGAGATTGCATTTGAGTTCTTACATTTATCATATTTGCAGTGAAGTACATTACATATTTTTCTTGCATTTGGAATAATTCTACTCAGGTTATAATATGTAGATTTGTTTGTGTGATGTGTGTGCATTTGTAATTCAGTTAGTCCATATGTACAATTGTATCTCATATATGACTTGAGCCAACATGACTGTTTTGAGATCTATCCAAGTCTTTAATGGAAACCTCAATTCAAAGAGATATCTTGACTGCAGTTGATGAAAACAAGATGAATCACAGTATGCTTGAGCACATGATGCAATAATGAACCCATCAATTTCTGGGGGAATTTTGTTGCAGAAATTATCACATTGCCATCTTCAAATTGGCAACTGTAAATTTCCCTGCACATTTTATATTGGAGAAAGTTAGATGGAACCATGCACACAAACTAATAAAAACAAGATAAAAATGATGCCCATTTTGAGAAGGAAACTTTACCTTGATCTTGTTAAATGTGTTGCCAATTTAAATACCCATAGATTTTGCAACTGTGAGGCTCTGGAAAATTCTTCAAAATCAAACAATTACATGGGAACAAGAAATGACCTTGAAATCTAAAGGAAAATGTTTATTCTACCTCACAAACAGTAACATGAACTCAAAATTTTATTATAAACAGTGCAGCACCAGAATCATAGACTTTTGTTTCTAGAACTTCTGGGGATACGAAAGGCAAAAGATGTGAAAATTAGGCAATCTGGCATCTACCATTACTGTCTTTGGTCCCCACAAACTAGCTTTCTTGGTCACAAAAGTGTTTGCTTCAAGAAATCCCAGTTGCAGTCACAGATCTATAGCAAAATGTGAATTTTTTCAGAGAAATCAATTTCTGCAACTGGTGTGACATGTGCAGGAACATATGATTATATATATATGTGTACATTTATGTACTCGGAGTTGAGAAACTTTATATCTCAGGAAATTGAAGTCACTGATATTTCATGCTCAAAACAAATGAACTGTATGATATAAGAGACAAAGACGACTATTTTAAGGGTGCCATTGTCGTAACTGCTTTTTGGTCTATGTCCACCAATGTACTGTAATTCACAATGTTAATACACATGTATGTACGTGAACAGTTTGAATTTTCGAGCAGCATACAGTTTCTGTGGGCCGTATGACTCTGTAAATGGTAGAATAACTTCCAAGTTCATTGACCCTATTTGCCAAAAGATAAAAAGTCCTTGAAAAATTCATAAAAACTCCCAGATCACTACTAAAATTTAATCATGTGTTCCTTGGGTTATTATTAGCCTTTCCTGTAAGTTTCATCCACATCCATATACAACTTTGGAGTTATTTTGTAAACAGACAAACAAACAAACAATCCAGTGCTGACTATAAAACATAACCTCCTTGGCGGAGGTACATGAAATTAGTAGACACACCAATGCAAATGCAATAGGCAACATACTTTCTGAAAGTGGAATAATTTGAAGCAATTAACTAGAAACTATTACGTTGTTTGAATGATAGGTGCTGAGTGCAAATGCAGCAATTGATGTATCATATTTTGTAGATACACTTGTGGAATGTGAATTATGCATAAACCATGAAATAAGCATATATGCTGTATGTATCATAGATATCAATTTGTTTTGTTGCAATGTTACTTCAAAAGTGCAACTTTACTCGTTTTCATACTTGCATCAGAGTTTCTGAAAATTTTGCCTAGATTGACCATTTTTTAGTGTTCTTGCTTCTTGTATTGAAACAGAATGTCCATTGTGGATAACTTTTTTTTTTCCAACTTCCATCTTGTCTTTAAATGAAGGACAAATTAGCTAAAATAAAATGAAAGAAACTCATCTTTAAACCTTGAAGGGGTTTTAATCATATTACTTCTTCAAGAAAAATTCAAATCCTTTGTCATCTTCATATAAAACTTTGGCAGATGTTTGAAGACTACCATCTCTTTGTAGTGGAGTACATTACTCCTGTATGTACATGTAGTTTATATTTCAGTGAATGTAAATTATTCAAACATTTTACTAGCTTAACTGACAAGGGGATTTTATGGTTCTTTGTGCTACAAGCACACACACAAAAAAATACATACATGTAAAATGGCACTGGTAGAAAATAGCTTGTATGTGAAGTTTTTAATCATGGAAGTAGAGAAGAGAGGTCTTTGTAAAATATTTGTTGTTTTGATAAGTTTCTTATTTTAAAGAATGCAGATTCATATTGTCTTGGCTTACAATGAGTTACTGAAATACTTTATCGCTGAGTTGGGTTAGCAAGATGTGTAGGCATGAATTCAAGCATCCTCGGCTATCAAAGGGGCATAGTCCCGGTAGTGTAGATGGCGCTGTTGATGATACTGCCGATCACCGTTAGCATTGTTACGAAGATTACCGAAGTTGAGCTGTCATCAAGAGTAAAGTGCGTAGGTGTTGCTAAGTAACGTTGCCTTTGTTGTCTTCTTTGCGCATCGCGCAGTCTGTAGTAATGCCAGGGTGCGTGCATATGTGCTTGTTATTGTGACATCACAAAAGAAGTTTGCTAAAGCTGTCATCCCCCTCAGCCGATTCATGAGCCGAACTGTGATCGGACCACTGACTACACCGAATCGGACTTCTTCGGACTCGGGAAAGTGGGCCAAAGCGTAAGCGCCAAAGAGAAGTCGATAGCGTAGGTCTCTATAGGAAACTTGCGCCGTGCGCCCGCGTACGCATTTGACTAAAACACCGGGACCACACCTTTAATGCATTAATTGATTTGTTGATCATAGCTGTAATTGAAACTGTGAGCCTTAGTATTCTTTCATTCAGAGCCCACTTATAGTCGTATGCTGATGGATTGGAATTTATATATTTCAGCAATTTTATGACAGAGAGAAATCACACCTGGACTATGCCATACAACTGTTAGCCTGGCACAGTTAAGGTCAATAAGGGTGTATGTAAGTAATGATATTAACAATCTATTTTTACCCATTTCATACTTTAATACCGGTAACCTCAGATCAGTGTAAATGCTGCGTAATACTCATTCCAATATAACATGTTGATTTTGATACCGATACAATACTTGTACTGAGACTCGTGGATCTTCTGTATGTATATGTGTTTATGTGTTGCATTTGAAGTGCAGATGTTCCTTCAGGGAGGTGTTACAGAGATGGAGTGGCAACTCTTCGTAATTCATGCAAACACATGTTTGGGTTCAAGGCGTTACAATGGGATGTCTAGCATTCCACTACGCTTTGAAGTCATGCTCGGCACCGCTCTAGTTGCAAGACGAAGTTCGGAGACGAAGAACGCATTTCACCTTTCGTTGAATTACAAGCTTTATTTCACCGCAAAATTTTAAATGAAATACTCGAATTGATTTAGAATAGTTTAGGAAAGAAGTCAATATTATTAACATGTACTGTATTTCTAGTTTCTTCGTTATTCGCAAATCGAAATGAAATGAAAATAAGGCCCTCTTAAAAACCTAATATTTTTTCTATAATGCGCACATTTCCGCATGTTAATTTTCTATCTTTTAATAAAGGATATTTTGATCTTTCAAATAAAGTATTCCGTTAAAGCGTGTTCCAGCTTGTTTTTAAACTATTTGCTGTTAAAATTGTGAGTTTTACACTGCATTTTGATTCGCTGCTCCAATACAAGGTACACAAATTCATTGTTGCCATCACATTGAAAGAGAGAGCGAATTGCAGTAGGAGCAAATATGTCTAGATGTGAGAGCGCTAGTCCCGATTATTGATGCTCTCTTTTGTCAAGGCACATGGGTAACACCTGTAGTTGAATGCATAACTTCTCGGCGGTGCCGCGCATGACTTCAAAGGAGAGCAGTAGTTGCCTCTCCTTCTCTAGCACCTCCCTGGTTCCTTCATGGCTACGCATGTACATTGTACTTTCTCAAGGCCCAAATCACACCAGCATTTATCATCTTGTGACTGCCATAAACTTGGTGTCATCTTTCCCTACTACAGTGTATTCTATTTGAGAAGCAAGATATTTGATCTGAACTGGGCCTTGAAAGTACAGTCAACCTGGTTTATCGACCTCCCATGAGCCAAATAATCGCTTAAGTCGAAGGTCAATCTTTTCATGTCCTCGTCTCTTTACATTTTGATTTTAATCCCTCATTTATAAATTGAATTTTCTCTAAGTCAAAGCTATTTCTTCAGTCCAAATAGATTCGACTTATGCAAGGTTGACTGTAGTGCCCTGCATCCTACAGCACTTGAAGTTGTTTTTTTTTATATTGTCTTTTTTTACACTGTATCTCCTGTAGTCAAGATTCTTCATGTGATTGTGTGTGTGTGCGTGTGTGTGTGTGTGTGTGTGTATTTGTATAACTACAAGATTATTCCATGATCCCACCACTTTTGGCATAATCAGGGTTTGTCATAATGATGTGTATGTGTATGTATGTGCACGCGTTTTTTAAGACTACACCAGTCTTCTGACATCTATAATGTACAGTCAGCCTTGCTTTTTAAAGTCGACGTTGCATATGTCGATTATCGCCCAAGTCAAAGGTCTTTTCAAGTCCTCTTCTCTTTATATTCTATTGATTTTAAACCTATAACTTGAATTTTCTCTAAGTCAAAGCTATTTCTTCAGTCCAAATAGATTCGATTCGAATAAATATGTGTGTATAATACTCTCTTAAAAAAAAAGAAAAAAAAAGATCAAATTGCATCATAGAATACACAACAGGACAAAATGATATGAGTTTTGCACAACCACGGACAGTGATGCATTTATTTCATGACAGGTACATTACATTCATATTCAACTTTATTAATTGCACAGTATGTAAGCAAGAACAAATTTGACATTTTTCACATTCTCTACAACATCGCATCAGCAAATCTTGCTTTAATTTGACTTACTAAAATACAATACAATTGTATGAAACATGATTAGCTGTTGAGAGAGTCACACAAAGTGAGAAATTTTTGAGTGTACACAAGTGTTGATCAAACCTCATGCGATCACTCAATGGACAAGGTATAGAGGAGGCAGGTACATTTATAACACATCCATGCTCCACAGACAGATGCCTTTTTGTCATAAGACTGATACTTGATGTGACAAAGGGACAAAATATTTTGTTCCATTTTTCTTTTTTTTTTTCTTTTTTTTTTTTGTGCACTGTACTCCCATCAAGATAGTGTGAAATAAATTTTGATTACGAAACACCATACTTCTCCATTCCCTTGATTTGCGTCCAGATTCTACTCTTAAAAGATCTTTGCATTGCTACTGAAGTACCTGGCAACTTTGCACTGTTCATGTGCTGCAACATTGAAGGGAAATGTAGCACAAGATTTGCACTGTGCTGGAGAGAAGTAACACTGACTGAAAAGGAAGAGAAAGGGGAGGAGGCTTGTCATTCTGTCATTCTTCAGGATTTTCAGAGATGATGCTTGAATTCAGAGAGTAAAGGATTCACTTGCAAATTACCACACAAAGTTCTGCCATGATTCAGAAAGTATTTGCTGTTCATCCTGGAAGAGTGTAATATAGTCGGCTGCAAACCAGCAGGGCTTTATCACAGTTTCAGGGGGTACTGAATTATTGGTACAATGTTGTAGATCTTGATCTCCTCTACATTATGGTGTCAATTTCAAATTAGTTTCAATTTCATTACAATGTTAAAAATCAAAACTCGAGGGGGCTATTTTACCTGATATTTGGAACAATGCTTATAAATCTACCCACTTAGATACATGTAGCACCTAAGCTTTCTATTTCAAGAAAATTGATTGTTTCATCTTAATTTGTAGACAAATCTAAGCCGAAATAGTTCCCTTTCTAGTTCTCAGCTGACGATATTACACAATAAATGCGTATTCATACATTTACATACATGTATACCCAGAAAGCTAGAAAATGCCTTCCCACATTGCTCATAGAATCTTTTCACACAAAAAACATGTTCTCTCTGCATCATCTATTTCCCTTCAAATACAGTGTCTCTCCATAACATGATTTCAAATCAATACAAAAATAAGTCTTCAACATCACAGGAAGCACATTAGACGAAACATTTCACACATAAAATTCTCTCTGTGCATAATTAGTCGCTGTTGCCATACCAATAAGTCTTGTCAAGGCTACAACAATTAATGCATCTCTGGGCAAGTCCACCACCGCATATATTTATCTGATTACGAACATTTTTTCACAACAAGCTTTCATCTTGTTGGGAATCTGTTCACACAAACATGCAATGACTCCCTGGTAACTTGTCAAATTCAAGAAAAAATATTGTTTTCTTACTGTTATGGAACTGTTACACATGATTTGTCTCACTCTCGTCATACTAAGTTTGTGCTAATATCAGAAAAGACCGATTCATATTCACATGTTATCAAAACAAAATAAAGTTTCGATAATTTAAGATCAAACAGCTTTCAATTTATGAGCAGTATTACAGAGACTCCAACTCTCCCGCTTTCAAGCCCATTTTTGCAAAATCTCCTGTTCTCCCGCATGAGATTTAATTTCTCCCGCCCTGGATCTGTGTCTCCCGCTTGAAATAATTTCTTACTTTTTGTCTTCGTATGTTGAAAAATAAGCCTTAGATAGCATGAGAGAGCATCAAGAACCCTAATTATTAGAGCTTCTAGGGCCCAAGCGGGCCCTGGCCCCCAGGCCGCAAGGAACTTTGCGCTCGTGATATGCGCTTTGCGCACATCAAGTTGGAGTCTCCTGTTTGCTAGGGGTTTCAGGCGGGAGAAATCTCCAGATCAGAAGGTGCTTGGGGTTGGAGTCTCTGGTATTATTGTTGCAAAATAAGAAAAAAAATGTTTTTGTATTTGTTTCTTTGTGATTATTCCCGAATTGTCAGTTTCTACAGAATGTATTACACACCACCCAGAAATCACTTTGCCTGTGGTGAGTGAATGCTCAGTCCCATGAAAACAAAAGATTTGAAGAAAGATTTTTTAACAATAGACACAATGGTTTGTTGTGCATAATGAACTGAATTATCAATTTGTCAGTTTTATCACATTTTCTGAAAGACTGTGACCACATAATGAAAAAGGAAAACCATTAAAAACACACTGAAAATAAGTAAACCAGTGACAGCCATACAGAATGATTACCATTCAAAACAAGAACCAATTTTCACAATATAATGCATACCTAGTTCATGATATGACCAAATATTTTATTCACTGTCACAGCTATACAACGGTTGGCCTATGTTTCTTTATCACAACCACCACTGAGTTCTATTAGTAGCATCAAGCCATGAAGGTAATGTCATCGAGATATTAGATCACCTTACTAAAAAAAAATCACCAAAATAAGATTTATGACAAGATATGAAACAAATGCCACAATTTGCATAAGATGCAGCCTATGTGTATTCAAACCAACCACACCTCATCTCTCTGCTGGAAATTTAGTGACCGATATAGCATCCTCTGATGATACACCTTTCGTAGTCAATTCAAATTTCTCAAATTCTGATGCTTGTCGATCTATACCATGCAAGCTCACTGAACTCTTTCACGGATGAGTGGCTACACATGTTTCAACACTCCAAGCTACATTTCCTGCATGTAGGACATCTCATTACTGACAATCAGGTTCATCCATTAGTGTGTCCAATCAAAACATTGATTTGTTTATCGTCAAAGTCGCTGCCTATCAATACACACCATGCAAAGTCTGCTCAATTATTAAGAGATCCATCCATTAATATCCATTGAATTGATAAAAAATATCAGGCATGCATCTTTACTAAAAAGCATCAAAGCCATTTTCTCAAATGATATACATCAGTGCATCACAATCCTATATTCATGTAAAGAAATTGGTTTATCTCACATGCGTCATGTCACAGACAATATAAACCCTCCAGACATGTACATCAAACAAGTGAGACACAAGTACTGATTTTTATGTTAAGTACCACACCTGCACCTATTTACAAATTATATACAACACTGACTGCATGATGGTACTATATAATATCTACACATTTTGCACATACAAGCATGTAATTGCATGAAAGAGTTGTTTCAATATTTCTCACCTTTTTTCTACATAAGGACATCTTTAATACATATATTACACACATATTGTACATTTCATACATATTCTCATTAACATCTTTGTCACTGTACATTATTCATGATACATGACCTGTACACAATTTTCCAAGAATATCCTTTTTGCAAAAAGTCTTTTTTCCCCCTCCAAGACACAATAAAAGCAATAAATTTTTCAGAGAATAAACAGTAACAGAACAACGTTAAAAAGTAACATTATCAACAAATGGGGCACTTGCAAAAGACACATGAGATATTTTACAGAAGAAAGAAAAAATGGAGATAAGTGTAATACTCAGTATCACAAAAGTTTAAAACAGCTTTACAGAAAAAGGCAGTGGTATCTTATTGCAAAAACCAAAAACATGGCCAATGTTGAAGGCAACCAATAATCAAAACAGGAAGTACCAGGTATTTGTCAATGACAGGAAAAAACACCCACGTGCGTCCATTTCTCTCCACTGCATTCTTCTTTGGTATATACAGTCTCCATGTCAACCAATTTGCAATGCTATAAGCAGTCTATGTGCATGGTCATCGCCATGGTAACCATGCGACATCTAATATTGATTCATTGTCTCGCCCACTAGTCCATACCCAACACTCCGCACACTAAATTTGAAGGTGAGCGAATCCAATAGGTAACCTGCTGATTTTAACAGATTAAAATGGCCCCTAGCAACGCTGACGACACTGGTGAACAATGGCATAAAGCTAATTGAAATACAGTATAGTGGCAGTATTTACGCAATCAAGAAAATTAGATACCGCAAGCCTCAATGTACAGAGTCTCCTAACCCTACTGAGTGTGTTGTGGCCAATTCTTTATTGTAAATGCAAGGATTTGAAATGAAAATTACCTGCACCTTTCCTGCTCTTTACCTTAAAAATAATATTCCTTCATCCTCACCTATTTCGGGGTAGTCTCTACTCACAAACATTACTTCACTGCATAATCATTCTTTCTAACAAAGCGCCGAACAAATAACATGATTACGCTTTAATCAAATTTGAGTTAAGTGATTATCAAGCTGAGAAGGAAGTTTCACACAGACGTTTTTCTTTTCCTATTCATGATAGTTTGCAGTACTAAACACCTAATCACCAGGATCTAGGCAACTGAGAACTATGATTCAATTAAAATGGGGAAAAAGGCAAGAACAAAAAGAAACAAGTACCTGGTAATGCACATAGTTTAACAGTGAACCAGTTCCTCAACACAAAAACACACATCTTCAGATGTTTGGCTTGTCAAGCACTTGGGAATTCTCCTCATCACTGTTTCTTTATACATGCTGTGTCTTTCAGTTGATGTCCATCTATTCACCTTCAAACAAATTAATATAGTTTGTTTCTTGTGCCAAAAGAGAATGCATCAACGATGATATACCAAATTTTGATCCAGTCAGTAGGAACCACAGCGACTTGGTCCATGTGTCTGCTTCAGATGGCACATATTTGGAGCAAGAATGTGCACTCCGCTCTGAACATTGTAAGACAGTCAGCACCGTGAGGGCAGGCTTCTGGGTCTGGGGCCCAGACATAGCGATCCCTGTCTAGGCTTATCCTGGAGCCAAATCTCAGCTTGACCAGTTGAAGAGCCCGTGGAATGTGAACGACCTCTTGACCTTCTTCCTGCTGATGAGTTCACCTGTTGGAGGTTCAAGAGAAAAGATCAAAAGTTCATGAGATGGTGACAAATGATCAAAATTACTTTCATTCATTCTGTAATTCTGGAGGTGATGTGAAAGAAAATGACTCCTGAGAATGTATATCTCCACATTGCTGCTCAAACTGTGATATATACCAAACTAAAAATTGTACAGTGTTTGGTTAATTATCTGGTAATCACTTACAATGGACATAACCTTTAGCTACAAAGAGGCCACAGAACCTTCTCTTCTGTTGTGCCAGGTCCTTGGAACTCTCTACCAATCCCACTTCCAAATTGCTACAAACCTCGATACCTTCAAATCTGAACTGAAGACCTATTTTTTTCCAGCAACTTTGTGAATGTGTGACGCATTGTTGGAGCTGGGCACCTGTGAATGCTTCTACAGATAAATGGCACTTATGCTATTTCATCATCATCATAGTGTACTGACCATTTTTTTTTTTTTTTTTGATGACAGATGTGTTCATATTTTTACACTATAAGTACCAGTACTTGGCCATCTCTCATTAGAAAAGATGACAGCAAGAAAAAAAAAATTGATGTACTTTAAAGGGACTGTACAGTACTGGTTGAAGTGGGGATTCATGTTTTGAACATTCCTAAGTGAGATAATGAAAAGCCTCTTATGAAATATGAAAGAGCATGTAATTTTAAGACGGATTCAATGTTTATTTGATGAAAATTGGTTTTCAAATGGCTGAGAAATCCAAAAAAGTGCTAATAATAAAAGGCGACATGCCACAACTTTATTAGGATCTCTTTGTTTCACCTTGTTTTTGGATATCTCAGCCATTTCAAAACCGATTTTCATCGAATAAAATTTTGATACCCCTTAGAACTGCATGCTCTTTGACATCTCATAGAGTGGTTTCTGAATATCTCGCAAAACGTTAAAAGCTAAATCCTCACCTCGACCAGAACTGTACACACCCTTTAATATGTGCATATGAAGGGGAAAAAAAAACTGAGCTGTGGAGGAACATGACAATTTAAATGTTAGTGATTTAAGGAAGGTGATAGGCATTCTGAAATATACCTTTATCTGAGAAGGTTGCTAGACACAGTCTGTCCATCTTGGTGCAGAGGCTCGTCTTCGGTTCTTTGGTCGGCAAAGCTCCGATTACAGGTGCCGTCACTTCCATAGCAGCCCTACATGGTACGATGAAGTGACAAATAAGACTTCAGCAATTTGGAAACCACATTCTATCGACAAATATCTCGCATTATTCTGTTTTTCTTCTTCTTCAAAGCAACCACCAACTATTGAATTCATCAGAGTGACATAACACTGTAGTGTCTTTGAGCTACCAGTACCCAGGTACTTACATTGTTCATTTAAAGGGAAGAAGTTGAAATACCATTGCCTTTTTTATACACTTCTTTGCATATCAACTTCATTACAAATCATGTATTATGGCAACCTTAAAGGCCTAAACAATGTACACCTGTTGCCAAATTTTGGTCCTCATAGCATAACTCCATAGGCCCTTGTCTATTCATATTTAAATCATCTTTTGTAATTGCTGAGTAAAATTTTTCTTTGGTATTAGCATGGCAGGGTCCATGGTATTAGCAAGCAATCTCACTCTATTTCATAGATAAGCACTAAAACCACTTCCAATATTCATTCTACATTTCTACAATACATTCTAGTTTTCATCTTTTAAGCAAGGGATTTTTTTTTTTTTTTGGTCAAAAACTACAAGCTGTCATCTCTGGCTTTAAAACAGCAAGATTTCATTTCAACCCTACAGTCATGTGATGCTACATATAGCTAATTCATTCTTATTTCACATCAAACAGAGTGTCAAATGATGATTTGTGAGCAGGTAAATGGAAAACTTGAGAAGTGATGACATCATCGCCTCATCTAATTTGCATATCTATTTAGCGAAAGCATGTCAAACTCTAAAATAATTCTATGATTTTTTTTTTTTATCTGCTTTCAATGACACTTCTAAAATTCTGCATGAGAGATTTTATATCACCTTCTAGAGTTGACTGGAAATATAACATGGCTTTGAATCTTTTACATGCAGTAAGTTATGTCCATGCCACTTTGTTGTCTCCTTCCAACCCTTCTACCATCCACTCATCTTCCCATCCACCCATCCTCCCATCCTCCCATCCACCCATCCTCCCATCCTCCCATCTACCATCCACCCATCCTCCCATCCTCCCATCTACCATCCTCCCATCCTCCCATCCACCCATCCTCCCATCCTCCCATCCACCCATCCTCCCATCCTCCCATCCACCCATCCTGCTGGTATACCTCTGTGACGTGGCTGGTGCGTCGGTTTCGTCCTCGCCCACTTTGTTACAGTTATTCTCATTGCTGTTAGTGTTCAGTTAGTGTGGAAAAGAAACAAAACAAAGCATAACATAAATATATAAGAACCGAGTGGGTTAAGAAACAAAAATTCATGCAGTTAGAAAGAACAGCTGTCAAACACCATGGAATAACGGCCTGAGGCCGGGGTATCATGACCCTTTCAAGGACAGGAGATAGAGTGGTAATTTGAACGAATAAAATGATATTGTCAATCACCAATTCAAATAGCCTAGGGCTAAATATCATGACCTTCACCTGGACAGGACAGGGGGTTCTTTTATAAAAAATGATGACATTCTCCCCTGGCCAAAAGAAAACAACAGTGTGATTATGTGTGATGACCACCTGCGACGTATTCTCTACTGACCACAGCAATAACAAATTCTGAATTTCACTTTTCTCTTCATTCTTGCTATTCTTTCCAAAACATACTGAAATACAAAACCAGCTTTACTTTGACAGTGATATGCACCATGAGCACTGACTTTTTGATACGATGTTCCATTTTTTTTTTTTTTTTTGCATATACATAGTGCTGTACAGCAGCTTTGTACAAATTGGTTTTATCGGGCCTCTGGTTTGATTGGATATGAATATTATGACTGTGTTTTTTGTTGTTTTTTGGGGGGAGGGGGTTGTTTTTTTTTTGAAACATGCACACACACACACACAAACAAATTCACATATTGCACCTTCACAATATCACTTTCAAAAAGTTTCTATATGTATTAGTCAGAACAACTCCACAAAGTTAGTATAAAGCACTACAAAGCAAGTCCTATCAGTGATACTCGTGTGTGCATTAAATGAATGCTGTGTACTTTCTTGAGTGAATGCAATAAAATTGGCCTTTGCTCATGCAGATAAATGTGTAATGTCATTTGACTTGGAAATACATCAAAGACAATCAGTTACGACGCATGTAGGTAGTGCTTAATTAGTTTAATGTTTTCTTTGTATCTCATTATGATTACGGATACCATGGCAACAAATGAAAAGGTCAGAGCTGATTGGCTGTTGCCTTCCTGTTGCCATGGTAACTGAAATTATGACTGATTGCTGTTAGTCATAAGGTGTTTTCTGAAATGGGGCCCTGATCACAAATTTTGTCAGTTGGAGGAGAATGAGCTTAGCAAGAAGTGGTCACCACACATCACGGCACACGATTGGGTTAACAGGTGTATCAACCACATGCAACATGACAGTGTTTAGCATCCAGTAAAATGACTCGCTCTGTACTTACTGGGACCTACTCCTTTTCATCTGTACACTGCATGTATAAGAATATAAGATGATGTTCCACATTTGTCATGTTCGTTGGCATAAAGATACCATGCTTTCCAAATAAAAGTCAAATCATTTCTATTCTCTGAAATCTAAAATGAATGTAATCACCATAAACAGGCTCAAAAAGAAATGATCCTACACAAATATAAATGTCTGCCAATCAAACCTTCAGAGTAATTTCTTTATGATTGTATAAGAAAACTAAGTAAAATCACCAATTCGATAAAATCTTAGATGTATTGAAATAGCAATCAAGCATCAGTATACATCTTATTTCTGCTATTAACATACTGCAAATAATAACAGAAGCATTTTTGTGGTATCTAATAAAGCACAAAGCCTGAAAATTGATTTGAAAGTGTATGACATGCCCATAAAATGATAAGCTGATACATGAAGAAGCAAAGCTAATGTATGCTTGGAGACAGAAAGAGTGAGAGATGAGAGAGAGAGAGAGAGATATGGAGAAAGAGAGATATAGAGGGAGAGAGGGAGATATATAGGGGGAGAAAGAGATAAATATAAAGGGAGAGGGAGAGATATATATAACAGAGAAAGAGTGAGAGAGTTTTGAACAGGTACTGAAGGCCATGTGAGAATAATACAAGAATATATGAATTTGCATGACTACACTGAGGCTGAGTGAGAGCAAGAAAGAGATAGTGAGAGAAATATATATGCATCTATATATTCATCTAGACAAAGATATGATATACAGATGTGCTACAGATATAATAATGGAAGCTGTGCCTCTGATTGGCCAAAAGTTGCTGATAAATGTGAGCGATGAAAAAAGGAGTACCGGAGAAGAAAGATGCCTACCTGAGCAGTCCTCCCATCACGGTGTGATTTGTTTTTCTCAGCGAGTTCTCAATGTCTCTCTTGTTCAGCTCATCCACACAAGCCTCGATGAGCGCATTCATCATCACCGCCTGGTTGGGGGGGTATATGATCAAAAGTAATTAACACTTCTAATATAATACATGCCCTTCTGGCATAATGTTTCCTCTAAATCTTTACCATGGCTGATTTTGTTTTTTGCATTTTTCCTTTCTAAATCACAATCATGACCTAGCCTGATGCCTTCTGACAATGGGTGGCTTCACTGGTGCTAGTCATTAAAATAAGTTGCTTTATTACGTGTATGTAACTATCTCCTTTTTGTAGTTTTCTGTCTTTATGGCTACTGCACTTTTTTTTTTAATGAACCCTATTGAACACAAGGAACCTTTAGTAGAAACACACAAGGATGCCAAATCAAAATGACAGTTAACGGTGCATATATTGATAGAGAGTCATAATGTTTCATCAACAACAGTAGATTAAAGATCCACCTCATCGGATATTTACATAACATTTGTTTACTAGGAAAATACATGCTAATAAAAGACATCTTGAATTCTCCATGTCAAATTATAAGCCAATTCATTGGAATATGAAATAGAATTAATGTTTCATTTATGGCCCTTACAATCAGAATTTGTGAAAATAAAGATTTTTTTTTTTTTTTTAAAGGAAGAAGAGGCAATTGGGCAGGGGCCAAAAAAAAAAAAATAAGAGCTAGCTTCCTACATCTGCTCATGATGACTATCACTGAAATCAGTATTCATAGCACCGCTCTGTAAAGTTACCTGCTTGGAGAAAACCTGCAGAACTTTGGAGCACCACTTCCCCCTCTCATGGCTGTCAAACTCTAGCCAGAGACAGGGAAGGCAGTCGCTGTCACTCCTCACTGGCTCCGTGTACTCCCAAGACAGCTCATCAAACGTCAAACCCAGGAGAAGCTCCTGCACAGAAAACAAAAACAAAACAAAACCATGATGGCTTTTATTAAGACGCCATTCACATTTGAATGACAAGTTTTACAGCATGAATACTCTTACAACATAAACAAAACCATGATTGCTTTCATAAAAGACCATATTCGCATTTGAATAAGTTTTGTAGCAGGACTACCCTAACAACAAAAATAAAACCATGATTTTTTTTTATAAAGACCCCATTCACATTTGAATGATAAGCTTTGTAGCTCTCAAGGAAAACTGTACTCTTGCTTGAATATGGAATGTGGAGATACATTCTGTGCCAGAGAGCACCAAACTGTAGATATTCACCTATTGTACCCTCTCCAGTGCTGATCAAACAAATTTATTTATTTATTTTTTTAGTGTATGACAGTTACTTACAGATACATTATTTACTGTTTCTACTTTGTTTGCTGTAAGGAGTAACATCAGGGATAATTGACAAAACAGAACAATCTTGAAAAAGCAATATCATGACTAATTATTTGAAAGGTTGCATAATTGAGAGGGTAAAGAAGAAAAGAAGTAAAAGAAAAACTCTCAAAATTGGGTACCAACAGTAATGCACATGATGTAAATACAGGTAAAATTTAAAACTTAACATAAGATCAATAAGAGTCAAGGGTAAATGTTTGTGGTAAGACACGGTAGCTGCGATTTTCATACCTGTTTGACTTCATCAATAATGTAGATGCCGTCTCTGTTGATGCCCACTAAAACAGGTCTGTCTGAGGTGTCGCGAACTTTGACCGTATGGGTGTTTGCCCTCTCGATCTGGCCTCGGAAAAACACGCATCTGGAAGAGAGACAGTCATATTATTGTCATGAGACGTACCTTGAGGAAGACAATAACTGCTACATCTGATCATTCATCCAATACCCAGCAGCATCTCCTATAAGGTTGAATCCCTATCACTAATGAGACATACAACACTTTCTAATTAATATTATTCATATTAGTGGAAAAGCTGTGCTCTTATCCATAACACAAAACAATACCAAATGCACTACAAATTTCTACATTATCTAGTGTTGTTGATTGCATCAATACACCAGTACATATAGCTTAACGAGAGAATTATTAGTGACGTCCCCTTTAATTCAAAGTGTTTGATTTAATCTTTTATGACTTCCACACAAAGACTGACAATGGTGATTAATATGTAGCTGATCGGGAAACATATCACATTTATAAACAAAAACATTCCCCCCAAAACATAAACTTACGGTCCAGATATGAGATTAGTCATCCGTGAGACTAGTCATAAAAATCAGCCTGATGCTGACGTCACCACAAACGTCAACAGGATTTGAAATTCATTCAGTCAACTATGTATATACGTTACAAACTTTGATGTGTATAATGTTCAAGATATAATAAAAACTGAATGGACTTTAAACACTCAAGGATTTCTTTATGATCTGTTTCTTCCTTGCCTAACACGTCACAGTTCTCTGCTGGGGGTGGTCTCACCAAAAGAAATGGACTGCTTAAAGGACATACTACGTAGTTGATATATTCTAACTTTGAAATCACAATCAAAATGTTCAAGTTTCCCAGCAGACATGATACAGTGTGTAGCTGAGATCAAACTCAGTCAATATCTGAGGCATTTACACCATACATAATGACAATGGTATTTCTACACAGTGGTTTGTAGAGGGTTAAATTAGTAGGAATATACTGTAAATATCTGAAGAACATAAACAGAAACTCCCAGGATTCCCTCATTCCTCATTGCTACACAAGCTTGCTATCTTGGTGCTCCTGTGGTACAATGTGACAGGCAATATTTCACCATTATCAAGAGAGCTGTGCAATAGGGGCTGATTTTGTCTCAACATCCTTTTTCCGCATTCATAAAAAAATCTGCTGACTTGCCGGAAGAGGGGCTTACCCGTAGAAAGGCAGCTTCCAGCAGAACTGTAGGAAGAGGTTGTAGCAATCCTCCTTGCTGGTCGCCCTCTCCGTGAAGTGTTTCCAGTGCTGCAGGATGCTGGCCTCAATGGACACCATGGCTCCCGTCCGGCCACGTCCGATGGACCGTCGGCTCCCGCCCTTGAACATGCAGGCGGGCAGTACCTTGCGGAGGTCATTGTCCCTGTTGCCAACACAAGAAAAAACAAATGGTTTGTTTACGTCATCAAACTATAATTGAATAGATGTTCTGAAAACTGTGATACACAGTAACACTTCTGATATTCATTCTTTTTTTTTATACTCATTCCTAGAACTTGTATGGAGAGATTCATTAGATTCAACACTTTGTTGTTACCTACTGAACTGCATCAGACCTGAAAGATGTCACCATAAAGTTTTATGGACTTTCATGTAAAACAAACACTAACCGCAAACCGCTACAGCATGAAATTTTTAGTGCAAACAATGCAAGGCAGCCTCAGGAAGTGGTGCGCTTCCCATTCCTAGAACAGGAAGGTTAACAGTGAATCTATATCAGCCATAGCGTGTTGCTGCATTTCACAGCGACCATCTTTCTAGCTATCTACCAATCCTTGACTTCCGGCCCTTCCACACTCCTGAGTCTCTTATTACCCATCCTCATCCGCTCAATATCTTAACCCTCTGTGTGCTATGTTTATTCCTGTCTATAGGATTGTGTGTGAGGTTTGTGCACATTTGACTCATTAGCACAGAAAACAGTAATGCCTGACCCGACACTCACTTGAAGAAACCAAGCTGGTGCAGGCTCTCCTCATATTTGCCGTACTCTATGAAGGTGATCAGTCCCGCTAGATACTCGTAGTCCTCCGCCTCACACGGGTACATGCCATCCAGAATGTTTCTCTTCGCCTCCTCAAACAACTTCTTCAGGATCTCGTCATTTGTGATCTGCATGACAAAGGGAAAAATATGAATAAATCTGTCACTCGGCATCCTCCTCCTCAGATTCATAAATTTGTCAGGCAAAACTTAAACTTCCCATCAGATTTATTATGCAGCAGCAAACGACCACTATAATCACTCACTGATGGATCATCCTTATGAAGTCTTGCAAGAACAGACTCTGAAACAAATATGCTACTAATACCTGTCCAAGTGCCTTTAAAAACATTGCAAAACTTCTTTTTGAGAATTACAATAAAATTGTTGATGAATTTTCTAGTTGGCACAGCAAAATGGGGACATTAGACCAAAGACAGAATGAGTACCAACCCGCAATGAAAAAAAAAAATAAAAGAATACATAATTTGAGACACAATACAGTAAGCCTGAGACAAAGGCTACACCCTTACTGCTATTTTTCTCTAAATTGATTGAATTTAATCTAATCGTACACCATGTAGATCTGATAAAGCTTACATAACACAATGAGTTGTTATTAGATCTGGTGAGGTCTGAAAAAGGGTAACGTGACTGTATACCAGCCATAATGAAAGGAAGGATCAAGTGGGCGTTTCCTCTTCTCTGTTAAAAGCTGCATCATTGCATACATCATACTCACTTTCTTTTCGGCATCTTTCGGGTAGAACGCATTGCGCTGGAAAGAGATGACGGGTTCATCTAGTGGTATGACATGGAGAAAATGACAGCTGATGTCAGCATTTTTTGAGCATGAGAAAATCTATTGTGCAATATGATAGACAACATGTATAATCTCTTTGTATATGAAAGTTAGAATGGAGCTCTCTTTTCATCTATAGAGTCAAGAGCTGAAAGAGATAATGTGCACATTCTTGTCAAACTATAAAGATGAAAATGAACAATCATGCAGAATTTCACTCATAAGCAGATAATGAGCAAAGTTGCAATGCATTATGGGACAGTTCACTTCATAGGAAGCAGTGAGTATCAGCGTAGTCACAACTTACCATTAGCTTTGAGTTCTTCGCTGTGCGTGGTGTACTTGTCCAGTAAGTCGGGCCACTGTCGGCACAGTCTGAATGGAATGTGGTGAGGTTTGAGCTGTAACTCTGAGGAGAGAGGGAGACAAAACGGATGGAAATTAAAATGTAAAATCTGAGAATGAATACAAAACTATTACTTGGCACAAACACTGATTCCCATCAATGCAACAACATTATTTTTCACATTATCAGTATCATTTCCATATCTTTGTCACATGCTGTCCATGAGAATATTGATGACATGAAGTTCCTCTTATCAATGTACAAAGTACCCACGTCATTCTCATGCACTCGCCCACAAAAATATAAAGCCACACAGCCTACACACAATTTCCTGTCAAAATAGACACGGCAGAAAAGGCAAATTTTCACTTTTCTGATGGAAAAAAAAAATTGCTTACATTAATGCGGTCCTATTATGGACATGGATTCTGTCTCATCCACTCTCCCCCCCCCCCCATACAATTGTACATCAAATTCTTATCTGTGCTGAGTGTCATGTAATTTGATACAATCAGTGGAAGTGTCTGTCTGTGCTCAATTTCTGGTAGCCCAAACAATACTAGATACACGGAAATAACATGAAAAAACAAATACAAAAACAAAAATGACATTCCATTCAAGACAAATTTTGACACTTTCTCTTGAATTACCATTCCATTACAAAGTGCCACAATGATATTGCATTGAAATATCATTCCTCCTTGAAGAAGTGAACAAATAACATTTTATACTGTTGCTAATCAAATTCACAAGCAATGAATTTGAAGAGTGAGTCATCATTGAAAAAAAAAAATTCTTTTTAAATCATTTGATCATTCACACAACAATCATTCGCTGTAGCTCCAAGCACTGATTTAACATTTGTATCAAATTTGAGCCACTCGGGTGTTTGGCTGAAAACTGAGTGTGAACTGAATAAATGGTGAAGCCTCGTCATGTGCAGCATTTGTTATGGCTATTCATGGCTCTCACTTGAGAGCACAGTTTACTAAAATAGCATGTGCGGAGAGACAGATGAAGACCGAGCTGATTTCTTGAATCCCGTTTTGAGAGCATGAATTCTGGGAACATAGCACCAGCTGTGAGCCAGGAGCTAATAAGATCTATACTTTGTCTGACCCCGTAGAGGTACCTGTCATGAGTTAAACTTGTTCACTAAGCTATTAACGTCACGGTATCATACCGACTAGCACATGATGGAAAAGGCGCTTATCGCACTCGTGCATGTACGGCGACTGCACAATGAGTTAAAGAGCATTGGTCACTTGACGTTTTGCCGCTGCTTCTTCGCCCGAATTCAAATTTCCTGCCCAGCGCGAGATAAATCTCTGAGATAGCGAGACTACCAGACAGTCATAAGAGCATCATGTGCTTGCCCTTTGAACACAAACACATCCACCCGGCTAGTCTTCGTACAACGGCTTCTAAGGAAGTGCACTAATCTCTCTTAAGTCACGATGACGCGATATGGCATCGCGCTGACATCATTTGACGAATCTGGCTCTTATGCAGCTCCTAGCGACGAGGCGTCAGAGCATCAAGAGATTTGACATTCCCATTGATCGGTATCTGCAGGAAGATGTAGTATTAACTTAAATAGGAAATTAAACAGAAAATGAGTTTTCCCCTCCCCACTCTAATGGGTTTCTTCAGTTCCAGGACACGCCCATCCAACCACATTTATTTGTCTGTCATCAATTCGTTTCATCTAACCACCATCAAACTAGAGGCTAATCATAGTGTCACTGACCCACTAAAATTTACTGCTGTAAGACACATTTTTTAAGTTCCATTTAGAATACTCAACATTCTGGTACACCAATAATGAAATTGGGACAGAACTTGCACTTTTTTTGCTATTTAGTTAGTAGATGCATAATTCATTGAACTATAAAAGTAGGTAAGGTACACATGCACAACTTATACAAAATTTACTTTACAAACATCCTGCCCCATCAAAATCTAGTGTTGTATAAGCCATGAAATGGCCAACTGCTTTTTGCATGGAATCACTTGTTTCACAGCTTATTCAAAATCCATGTCTCTTGTACAGTACTTAATAAGATCTTTGGGTCTAGCTGTTTCTCATACAAATGATTATACATAAATTCACAAGAGAAAAGCAATATCCTACATGAATATCACTCATGTAATCCAAACAAGGACAGACAATCCCCTGCAAGCTTTCTTGGTGTCATGATGATCCACTGTGCTGAAAATATGCATAGAATTTCACTGTATCATGGAAATGTATTCTACCGATAAGTTCTGGGGCTTGAGTGGAGACTAGTCAGCTGACCAAGTGCATTGTGTACCTCCCGTATCTCCAGTCTGTTTACTCCTAGTATCTTGCACAGCTTTCAAGGTATTCATCACAGATTGTGTTGACAGTCATGTGGTGTGTAACCTTTATCTTCCTTTTTTTTCCCCTTGTCAGTGTGTGTGTGTGTGTGTGCCCAAAGTTCATACAGTTTGCTGTAAAATATCACCAGTGCTCAGGATACAGGGCCATTATCATCTCTTTTTCTATTTCTTTTTTTTTTTTGGGTTGTTGTTGTTGTTGTTGTTGTTGCTCATGATGCATTTCCAAATTATTCTGAGAAGCAGATGGGGACCGAGCTAAAAAAACCCAACCTGATTAATGCTTCCTGCGAGTGACACCATGCACTGCAAAATGTGAGAGACAGGTTGTACGTGTGAATACAGAAATCTTGACTTTGGCATGCAGAAACCGAAGAAGACAGCTTATCAAATTTTACCCCATCTTGACAGCTTCTTGCCCTCAAATTGCAGTCTGTCTTTTCATGACAGTACTCATACACTTCCTAATCTTATTTCTGTGACATCTATTATTATGACAAACAATGACACAAAAAAAAAACCCACCAACAATAACAGAAACTTGCCAATGGAAGAAATTTTCCTTGAAGTATTGTACATCTATGCAACTTTCCTCCCTATGCATAACAATGTACTTGCGGAGGACAAGGAACTACTAGTATATAGGCCCTATGCCATACCTGATGAGCAAAAGTGATGTATAGACTATATGAACATCTATGTTGTCTGGATCTTTTTATTCATGTGTACTTATTAATTCTTATGGGGTGGGGATAGGGAACAGTGGGTCATCAAGGCACTTGTGTGTAATTCATGTTTTGTCTTCTGAAGTGGATTTGTACAGTATGTGGGATGATTCTGCTGGGTTGTTGTTTTTGTTTGTTTGTTTGTTTGTTTTTTGCCCACTGATATCAAGCCTCCAGCTATTTCGCCTCATGAACTCCTCAGCCCCTCCACATTATTCTGCATGGCATCTCATGCATTCACACCCAACACAAGTCTTTCACATGTAAAAGCAATTTAATTTTTGAGATGGCAGTCCTAAGAGTAATCACAATGCTATGCTGTTGTTTTCAAATGACTGTACGTCATACGTAATTATATACTTTATCAACTTTGGTCTGAGAGAAAAAAAAAAAATGCTTTATCAGGAGCAAATACACATTCAGATTTAACCAAAATGGAGAATACTCAAACTTTTTATCGTCCATTGTACGGAAACAAATGCAACAACAACATGTTGGTCCAATGTAGTACGCAGGCAAGCAAGAACTTCATACACAACACATTTGCCTGTATTCTAATTTCTACTGGCAGTCTCAGCACTCAACATGTTACACACACACACACACACACACACACACACACACACACGGCAGTCTAATGATGCACTCGACCCGCAGAGGTCATCTCCTTCGCGAGGTTCGTGGAAACCTGCATCGGCATGTCCCCCACGATTTCTCTGAGTCCGTGTGGACTGGATGCCACAGAAATGAGATGGAGATTCTGATGGCTGGGTGACTCATTGGTAGTAAACCTCCACATCACATGGCTATGAGAAGAGTGTGATGCAGCAGCATTTAAGAAATCAATAGATTGTACATCATCGCGTATACACTGATAGATGCGCACCAAGTCTTTTCTTACCCAACTACAATGTACTCAACACAGTAAACATATTAATCTATACTTCTAATCAATATCAGAAGCTTAAATGGATTTGAAATGATGTATGAATGAGTGAGATACATTGTAATTAAGACTGATTAAACTGACTCTTGTCACAGTTCATTATGACGTAACTTTGAAACTCTAGTATTATCAAACATCAGAGCATTATATGGTTTACAGTGTACCTTAGCTAATGAAATGGCAACAATTTTCATTACCACCAGTACAACCAGGATTAGGGTTTCTCATTGTTCAAAAAGTATTTCCTTCTTCCACGAGTTCAAAATTCAATAATTGTTAATTTTTTTCAGGAAGTAATCAATTCAGCAAATTGTAAAACCACTTGTGGAAATATCTCAAACACAACAGTATCTTTTTTTTCAATCCTCTGAAGGACATGAAATTGCTGGTTTTCCACTCTATACAACAGGCTATATGCAGGGTTTAACAGAGAGAGAGCAGCAATAATAAACGAATCATATTCATCACAGCTTATACTGTGCAGTACATCGTGTGCAATATGAAATGGATGCGTCAAGAAAAAACCCTAAACTTATCTTTTTTATGTGAGATGACTGTAATAAAAAACCTCAAAAATCAATCAACGCGGATATAATTAATCACATACTTGGTAAACAAAATATAGCTTTGGTTTCATGACTGGAAAAAAAATTTATACATAACAAAAAAAAAGAAAACAAAAGGAAAGGGCACAGCAAAATGCTGGTGCCATGATATCTTAGATGTCAGAGCTCAATGACAATGCACTTGGCTAGGAACCAAAAGAATTATATCAACTGTCAAATACGATGAAGTGAAGCTTCCACTGTATTGCTGTTAGATGCCCTCACTTCTCCATCGGACTGCATTAATTGATTGGGTATGCATTAGCCAGCATCAACATTTGGGTACGTTTCCCATAATAATAGGTTCATCCTCTGGGGTCATGAATGAGTGAGTAAGCTGAATTGCCCCTTTTTCGTGGGAGCCCATTAGGTTTCGCTCTCTGGCCCGCTTCTGGCGAAACGAAAGAGAAAGAGGATTCAGGTGAACCATGTCCTATTTGCTGTGCAGACATCATACACATGTACAGGACTGCAAACTTCAACCAGTGTTTACTCCTGGGATGTACACAAGTGTTTCACAGAATACTATTGAAATACCCCAAGGTGCCTAACGTAAGGGCACAACACGTGTTTTGAACAAATGTGATTGCTTTGAATAGAAATGTTGAGTTTGTCATATTTTCACCTTTGCACCTTACAAAAAAAAAAAAAAAAAAAAACCCCAGTGAATTATATTGAGTGAATCAGTTGAAGTGCAGTTCTTCACGATTAATCAAACAATCAGAGAGATTATAACTGTCAGAGTAGCATGATTTAAATCTAAAAGGGAAGGCAACCTTTAGTCCTACATCTTTGCTACCTTGGTGTCACACAATGACAGCAGGGCCATGCAAACTTTGCAACTTCTATCTGCAAACCACACGGCCTTTAATCACTATATTTCGTGCTGGCAATGCACAAGTCCCATGAAAATTCATTACAGTGGATGGTATCTGTCCTTTATCTTTTTGTCCTGATTTTTTCTTCAAGGAACTTAGATGGGAAAAATATATTTATTACCCCGGTACCCTAATGAGCACTGTACTTTAATACACCTGTACAATGATGGGTACAAAAAAAGATACTACAACTCAATTCAGATAGATTCTAATTTGAAGGAAATATCATGAGACCCCTTTGGCAAATCTGTGCTGACATAAGAAATTACAGATTTCTCATCCCAGTTTGAAATACCTGTACATTATATTCAATAGCCAGAGGCATTGATTCAGCAACAAAGAAAGGCACTGGACCTTTTCAATGACATCTATTTTCTTAATGTGGTTGAGCATAAATCACTGCTTATACAACTGCAGAATTTGTTTGTTTCGACCGCAGCCTCCCACGAATCCCATGCGTGACACTATGCCAACACTGCCCGCGGCAAAGCACACGCTGTGCAGTCACGCCTCTGTGGCTCGTTGTGCGAGTAGGGCTTCAAACTGATCACTGCTGCAGTCAAAAAAACCCACACATGCTTGTTACAGACCTGTCAGGACCGTCAAACAAATGTCATAACCCTGTCGTCCCACCGCGACATCACTTCATGGCATGCATGACATTGCCATCATCATTTCTATAAATGCATCAAAGCCATCATGCTTCTTGACCCTTTAAAGATGGGCCATCCCTTTTGCATTCCTTCCCAAATAGCACAGAACATGATATTCCACCAGAATGACAAGACTATTGTAAAGCTATAACATTTCTGTGATATTTGAAGGCTGTTAGCCATTAAAATTCAAATAATGCACCAAACGCTCACCGTAACGTATTCTGTGTACTAGATCCTCCTGTGGTTGTAATATGATACTTATATTTCGAACAATATGCATGTTAAAGCTGTCAGAAAAGAAGAATTCACTAGCTTCTCTTACTTTGTTATCGATGGCAAATAACAACACACCACTTACATGAACTACATAAGTGCATCACACAGGTCTTAAAACTATACTAGTAGTTTAGATTTGTAATTTTTTTGTAGTACAAAAAAGTTATTCAAATTTTAACGGTCAATTTAACTAAACAAATAAAGACCCTCTCGAGTTCAAAATTTACAGGAGGTTTCCAAATAGTGTTTTCTTCAATACCTAAGTGTTCTCACCAATTTTTGCATGCAAAAGGGATGATATGTCTCTAAACCCTTCGCTGTACCAGAGCCTTGGACAGTGTGCATTTTACACTAGTCATGGGGTTTTCTATGCAAATCCAGCACTGATAGCAAAACTTCCTTCCTAGATTCTTTAATACTAAATGAACATACGTGGAAATGGATAAGAAGACTCAAGAGCGCAAGCCAGAGTCACAGTGGAAAGTAAATTCAAATATCTTACTTCTTTTTCTTTTTCTTTTTCTTTTTTGTAATGAGAATATTAAAATAAATACAGTGATGTTACATTTATAATGTTTCAGAGGGATTTCTTGACCTCATGAGTCATTCTTAAGATTTGCTGTTTACTCAGAAATGTTGTCTTGCAATCTTAATCTTTCTGGTGATTTTGACAAGTACACTGTACCGTACAATGTAATGCAATCAGACTTTAACTTGCCTGCCTCATGAGATCAGGTGATATGAATCCTGCTACTGAGGCCCTGTGGCCATAACAGTCGAGTACCCGGTAATTGAAAATACAGATCCACATTGTACATTCAAGGTGTGATAGATCCCAATTTAATTGCCAGCATGCCATTAACTTAAGCAGTGCAGTTAATGCAAAGTATCGACTATGTGTCGTACCAGCTTCATTTTAGAATGCATCACAGCTTTAATGCCCTCTCTGAACATGGTATACCAGGTACATCTAATACCGTATATTGATCTGAACATTCGGTGCATCAAAAGGAGTGGTACCTTTAGTTGGCAAATGTCCAATGCTGTTAAACAACCATCTTTTTCACTGAGTGATAGAGTACTACTTGCAATGACTGCAAAGTTATAAGTTTATGGTGCACATGATGGTTTACCCCCCCCCCCCCCAACACACACACACACACATTACTCGGTATCATAATTTGCATTAGCACCATGTTGAGATGACGCAAACCAGGAAATGTCTAGTGCTTTGAAGCTGAACATCATACACTTGTACTTACACAACAATAAAGAATCACAGGATATCAGACACATTTTCTTCCGCGGAAACTCTATAAATATCTTGAAAACAATAATGCAAAAATGAAACTAAGGACATCTTTGAGTACCGTAATTTATTTCATGTTATTCCATGTACACCCATTAGAGACTAGTCCCAAGTATTCTAAGGCTAGGGTGAATGGGACATTTATGAAATGCAAATTGACTGTCCAATTTTACTAGTATGCTTTCATTTTTGTTTTGCACTCTCAAAACCAGAATAAAGCAACAGAGTTTTCAGTTTTTATTTGCACAGAAGTTCACTTCCTTCATGTCCCACAAAGAGATGATAGTATTGAAACAAGGTAATAGAAAAACTTGAGCCTAAACTCAGCATAAACAACATCAGAACTATCAACATTTTTAGTCAAGCTCTGGGCCAGCTAGCTGTAACACTATTAAACAGTTTTAATTTATTTAGTAGCCTGCCTGTACTGTGTATACAAATTCATATGATGAGGTGAGATACATTGTAATTCAAAATACTTACGACATTGACTATTCAAAGAAGGATAGAGAAAACAGCCTGAAGCCTGGGGGAGAGACTATCACTTTCCTGTATTGAGATCTGTTTGTTGATATCTCACCATTGAGGAAGCAACCCATTGTGGTTACATACTGAACCCTCCCTTGGCTACAGTACGGTAGATGCTTGAACTCTCTAATGTTGCCTGTGGTCATGTGGGTGAGGAAATCATATCCATGATACACCCCTTTACAGCCCATAGATTGTGCCACTTTGGGGTGACTCCGGTATCATGCGTGAGACTTGATGTCCACACTCCCCACTCCTGCTCGCCAATCATTACCCCAAATCAAGGCTGGCTCCCGATTATTTTTAGGAAAAACCCAATGCATGAGCAGTAATGCATGGTTGGATGGCATTACGTTACAAACCCGTCTCGAAAATGCAAACACTGCATTAATTGGACAACAATAAATCAAACACAATTATTCTAGAAATCTGTTCTGTGGGCACTGACCTTGAACTAAAGCTAATAATTTCGTCACATACAGTATATTCACATGATAAGCCCACACGCAAATGGGAAAATCAGAAGGTAATTAGTAATAATCATAAATGATTTAATGAATATCCCCAAGAGCATTGTGCAAAATCTTCTCCTCTGCATTTACGCACATATATGCACTTTAGATCACTGCACTCGATTTTAGGAATCTCAAAATTTTCATTTGAAGAGCTAGTTGTGCACCATGTATGCGTATCTGTGCCATACAGGGTAAGAGTTTAATCACTTCAAATCTGCACAGCATCCACTATCCACTCTATGAAAACAGTGATGGAAATGTTAGACTTTCACTTCAAGCTTTCCACAAGCCAGGTAGACCTACAAATCAGCAAGGATCTACATTGGCAAACGACAACTTTTAATCATGACGTGACTATTTCGGCAATATTTATTCCATCAATGATTGCATGTGTGTAAAGTGATTTCTATGAATTCCTCTTTCACAACTCAACACTGATATATTTCAAACTGGATGGTTTGAGTCCAATATTCTACAAAGACTCTGTCAAGGTGCCAATGATGTTGTACCACAAAAGTCTAGGATGGGATGGAAATGAAACTGTCCAGGGGGGACTCGGAACGTGGTATACCAGCGAGATGCCAGCAGACCTGTGCCCCGCTTCAGCATGGAGCCTGAGCGCTGCTGACCAGCATGACGCCAAGAAACCTGCTCCCTTTCGTAACTTGTCAAATTGATTTCTGGAAGTGCTGCTGACATCGGTTTTAGTGCTGTGGGTGGGTCACAGGATGAGGCTTGCAACCCCACCCCGCCCCACTTCCACATGGTGATGTTGCTATAACGTCACAGACAGATAGATCTCATGACAAAGTGACAAATCAAATTTGTAAACCAATCACATCATATGTTTTACAGCGTTAAAGCAAATTTCTCAGGAGACGATCTTTCAACAACAATATGACTTCATTCAACCAAAATGTTTCACATACTTTGTACATGACAGAAAAATACAACTAGAAAGCCATAGGCTAGTCATATGCTAAACATATCAATAGAGTTTAGACATGATGATCATATCTTTGACATTGTAGGGTAAAGAACTTTTCGACTGCAAGCACTTTCTTTTCCAAAAGATTTAGGCTATCAGGAAAACTATTTTTAATACAGCTTATCAAGCCGTTTCCTGCATTGGAAATGAAGGTTCTCTAAAGTAAACTTCCTCTAAACATTAGCAGTTGACAGCTGTACAGTGTATCTTTGGGTTACCCTAATCAAAACATTAAATGTACATTTCTTTAAGAAGTGTTCCAATGAGACTTCGGAATATTTATGTGCTCTTGAAACTTCATCAAAGGTACAGTTGTAAATCTAGATGCACTGGACCCTCATCTGATCACGACTTTTGCCTTCATAATAACTCAAAATAACAAATGAAGAGTTTTTGTCCTTCAGTCTCAAACTGTACCTATTTTTTGGATCATTATAAATGGACTTTAAACACACAATGCGCTTTGCAACATCGTTCTTACCAAATGGGAGTACGGTTGTATACACTGTAACTGTCTTATTTCTTTTCTTGCCTTTTTTTTTCTTCTTTTTTTTTTTTTGTCGTTGCTAAATCCGTACTGAAACAAAGGGCTGCTGAATGACCATTAAAGTTTTGTCTCGTGACGCTGATTACTGATGCCACTTGCTTTCCCAGAACAGAAGAGAGCGGTGACAGAAACAATCCTCTTTGATATGTCATTTCAAATTTTGTGGTACGTACCTAATGGCCACGTGGTATTTGACCCACTTGAAAATTAGTCATCTCCAGAGTAACAGCTCCCCCTACAAGCTAAATTGGACTCAATTGTCATAGTCCCTATTGCTCGGTTACTAATTACAAGACAGACCTACACAAATTAGATAAAGGTCACTGCATACACCATAAAAATGTCAATGGAGCAATGCACAGTAAACATATTTCTTGAAATCCCACTGGCTTCTACAATGCAGAAGATTATTCTAATCCACAACTATCGAATGATTCCATACATTGTCAAGACCTGCTCTTTATCACTGATGCACAGGGATTCCCATTTACTCACAACATAATTTCTCCTTTAAAGACAATATAGGCACAGAGTAAAATTGCAGAAGAAGTTAGCACCTGGCCAAAAGGAGTCACATTTTAGGTGCAACACGGAGCTCAGAAAAGAATAAGAAAGAGCAGGAATTAGAGGGTCAAACTGCACATATATATCAGTGTACACGTAATGGGCATACCATTACAAAATCTATTTCATGTTCTTATCCAGGGCAAAGTCAATGCATTGTTCATACATAATGGCAAAACAGGACCACTCCAAACAAAAACAAATACAACGTACTGCAGACTCGACCCTTTAAAAGTTCACCGTGAGATCTTATCGACAAGTGACGGGAAGAGCTGTGTTGTCTGTCGTTTTCCTGTTCCTGCACACAGACAGGAAAAGCACCGTGCCCTTTGGTGGCAATACAGTGTTCCTCCCACTGAAGGCCATTTGTGTGCAGCAGTATACCTGTGGTCCTACGGAATGCTGTCGGCAGAACCGTCTGAAGATCCCCTCAACAGTCGCAGCGGACGGGTGAAATTAACTCGCTGTTTTCATTTTGACGTGACCTCGTTTATCTCTTGAATGAACACGTTCCGCACGAAAACCGCAAGAAAAGTGTCGCAGCAAAACTGCTGTAACTTTACTATTGATTCATATTTTTTGATAATCCAAACAGTTATGAAAAGTAAATACCTAACTTTAACCTGCCATTATGTTACCTTGTTTAAATAACGACGATAAAATATTCCAAAATGGAGCAGAACTTCACTCTCAATTAACGGAAAATAATTGTCAGAAATCGTTCATAAAATTTCACATTTTGACTATGTGAACAACAAAAAACTTTCAAGTATGTTACTAAGTATACGTGTATTTCTTTACGGAACTCTAAAATATCGCATTCGAGAAGTCATGCGTCCGGATATGTCTGGAAATAATCGAAAGAGGTGCACTTTCTACCTTCGTTCCGAGCACGAAATTTCATAGTCATTCGCACATGGGAAGACAGGGTACAGTCCCACGTACCCACATCTTTGTGGCGCTCACATCACCTGTACTCTGATCGTAACTCGTACCGGGAATTCGTAGTTGTATTGTTACTTACTAGTGCTGTAAAATCTGCGTAAAGTCCGAATAATCCAATGTCATGAATTTACAAGTGGTATCTTAGCTAGTAGATATTCACATTTTTGCTACTTTCTTTTTAATAGGCTAGTTTTGATAAAGTAAGTGCTTGTTTATGAGGTGGCAAAGTCCCCTGCAGCACTTGCTGCTACTTATCGACACCCTGCGGCCCACTCTCATGCATGGATGTACAGTGTACTAGGCATCCGCAGCAGCCACCTCACATCGCACAGTACGCATCGACCAGTCAGCTCCCTGGATCGAAGCAGCATGGGAAAGTCCGTTCATTGCGCAAGCGCAAATCAGTTTTTCTTAGAATATGACGTCATTATTCTCGTTTGCTGCTCCCGCACAATTTGAGATTTCTGACAAAACATCTCATTTATTTTCACTTGTAACTTCAAAAATAGGTCTTCGCAAAGCAAACAGCACTCTGCTAACGTCCGCCCATGTCTTATGAATATGTATGTTAAGTATCATGAATATTTAGAGGTGCGACCACATGTGTCTGGAAATAATCGGAGGGTAGTTTTCCAGGACAGCAAAAATGTTGAAATATGTTGAATAACTTAAAAAGTACTTTATCGTTTCTCGTGATTTTTTGTATGTGGATAGAAATCATCATTTTGCATTGATACTGAAAGTTTGAGCAATTTTGGTCAATGTATAGCGGAGATATGAGAAGGTGAAATTTTGGTGAAAATGAGAACGCCCAATTTGCACTGCCTCGATGACGGTTGAAAATTCAAAACGTTTCGTGGGTTTCGGGGGAGTTAATTATAGTCGTCCGTTGCGACTGTCAACTCTAACTCCTCCCAAGTAAATCCTGGTCATCCCATACACACCTTTTGTCAATCATCTGGCTATCAAGAGACTTCTGAGTAATGCACATTAAGAATGCACTGGTTCCTGACTTGCAGGGGGCCAGGCTTTAAAAATGGCATTACGGCTCCACGTGAGTTAAATTCACGTTACGCAAGTCACAATATCACTTACTCCTTCAAGATATCTGGTTTCCAAATGCATCTCTGACTGTGTGCAATTAATCATAATCTCATTAGCTACCACACCAATAAAAAATCACTCGGAACTTGCACTTTGAATCATATGCACATATATGCTGTTTCTCACACATTTTGTATCTCTCTCTCAGGGGTAGTGACACAATGATAAACTGAACTCATTCAAACACTTACTTGTACAGTATCGCCTTTACTCAATAAGACATGGGGGGAGTATTTTCCACTGCATCCCAATGTCACTTCCATAGAGTGCCCTCAACCCAATCACTTGTATGATACCAGATGAAGGTTAGTGATATATATGTATACTCACGTAGGAGGGGTGACGTAAGCCAGAGGGAGAAGATGTCGGATGCCTCGGGAGGCAAGCTGAGACAATCCATCATGAGCGAGAACAGAGCTCCCGCCGACGTCGTCAGCACGTTTTCGATGAAAATTTCATGAGCCGAGCCATCTCGCAGGAAAACGCATACGTCAGTGGCTGTGGGGAAGCATTAGTAATTCAGTGTCAGCTTACATAATTATACTTATACTAACTTTCATTGCATTTTGTTATCTTAGTAATAGTATACTACATACACTGTACATGTGTAGTATGCAAGTGTACATTAATTAGAAAACAATACACTTTACTTTACTGCAAGACAATGCATCCAGGCGTACATTTTGTACATCAAATTCATTCTTAACTTCACTGTAATTTTCACTCTAAAAGATTATTACAAGATCACTTAAAATTTGATCCCACTTTGGGGTTATTTCCACAAAAATTGTACAGACATCTGCACTGGGCATCAAGCAATCATCAAAGATTTAAAAATCAATATCACATATTTGTAGTTCTACATGTATTGTTTATCTATAACCCTTCATACACTAACAAACAATTACTAGAACAGGGCTATATCAAACAAACTTTGGATATGATGTTGACATTTTGATAACTGACTGCAAGTCATCTCACTGACAGGTCCCGCAAGCAACACATAATTTACGTTGCAGCTTGTTTACATCATGACTCTGACGTCAGGAAATGTGCATTGAACACATGGAGATACTTTCCAGTGTCATCACACAGTACTGAATTATTGTTTCACAGTGATCATCCCCCCAGTGAACATCAATCACTGTCAAATTTACAACCAAAGAAAGACTTACATGTACTCATTTCATAATCATAATGACAGCAAAATTTCAAAAATATTTATATAAACTTATTTTCATTTGTACACTTTTTTTTTGGTTATAAAATATGACCTGCCTCACAGAAAAGCTGACAGATTGTTGCCACTATGTATGCTTTATCATGGCCAATATGGTCCACATTATGTGAAACTTGTGTTCTTTTAAGTTTTTCATTTCATTTCATTTCATTTCATTTCATTTATTTCATTTCCAACAACATTTTCATACACAAAATAACACAACATCAATGCAATGTAGTAACAAAGAAAAATATGTGAAGTTGACAATACTACGCATCACAAAAGCAAAGTAAACAATGAAAATTGAATTGAAACTAAAGTTGCAGGAAATGGAGGAGACATGCTAAAAAGCTAAGCTTGTATTTTGCAGTCTCCTCGTGGACAAAAAGACTAAATAACATCAAAAAGCAATTAGCTGGACATAATATAAAAGGTGTACAACACATACAGACCTATACATATAAACAAACAAACAAACAGACGGACAAACAAACACAAGCAACCTCTCTTGTAAAGAGAGAGATAGAGAGAGAGAAAAAAAGTTTACAACCAGATCCAACAATCTTACTGATTTACATGTGTACAATGAAGTCCTTGTAATGGTATCACCAAGAATACTACACTTGTATGTATAGTGTAATCCCCCCCCCCCAAAAAAAAAAAAAAAAAAAAATTAAATTAAATGAACCCCAACATTCAACTCATAGCATTAGCATTCACATTCAAGCCAACACACAAACCTGATTCCGTAATACATGTATAAACATTCAACTCTATTCAATTGGTATAAATTTTGTGCATCTCATAATCATGTTGAAGTTTTACACTTTGCCAAGGTCCAGAGAGTACTTCAAAAGAAGCAAAATATATTATTTCTCTGAAATGAGGTCATTAGTGTTTAGAAAAGGAACATTTCTCTGAATAACATGTGTTTGTGTGCTTTGGGCGGGGCTGTATCAAAAATTCCAATTGGGCAGATAAGGCATTTGTGAAGCTGAAGGACACATTTTGATGGAGAAAAATGTACCCTTATGTACATTGTATCTCTACCACCCTGACGATTTAACAACCCTGAGGGCATAGGAATACACTGTATATTTGTTCATGACAACAGGTACACTGCAGATTTGTGTAGAAAATCTCACACATTGGTTTAGAAATGGTATTTAATTCAAGGTGATTTAAAATATCAATACAAATGCGGTATCACCCACATTCTCAATGGCACAATTCACAAATACCACACTAGTTTGGTATCAGTGTTAAAATTATGAAATTTGTCGAAGGTCCAAAAATGCCAGAAATACAGAGTAAACAGATCTTTAAATACACCATAAACATTTCAGTATGGTTTTCACTTCCCCGAACAGCTGACATCATGCAAAGTCCATACCAAATGGCGTCGACTGGGCAGCCATTCCTAAGACCAATACATCCCTACCAGCACAAATGCAACATTTGTCTTCATTATTCATCACTTTCGTCAAGACTGACCTTTTGATGATCTGTTCGAGATGGTACTGGCCATTCTTTGGATGGGAAGAGCATGGGTGGGTGACCCGGAAGGTGACCCAGCGGGTGACCTCGAGCCAGGAGGTGACCTTGAATCTGTGGGTGACCGTGACCCCTGGGAGCCATTTTGATTCTTCCTCCTCCCTACCATCTTCATGGGCATGTCTTCACTCGGCATGATGGGATTACTGTATGTGTGTACCTGAGAATGACAATAAATGAGACAAAGGTGAGTAGAGAAAACTACTGCTCCCTTTTTTAAGATTACTCTAAACAAGAATATCATACTCCGTAGCATTCAAGAAACAGAAACAAAAACTATCACACAGGGGAATAGAAT
Source organism: Diadema setosum (assembly GCF_964275005.1). Taxonomy (NCBI): domain Eukaryota; kingdom Metazoa; phylum Echinodermata; class Echinoidea; order Diadematoida; family Diadematidae; genus Diadema; species Diadema setosum. The sequence goes on from NC_092685.1 coordinate 46,302,327, forward strand.
AACCATCAAACATATCTTAAAAAAGTAGTGATGATCGATTAAATGTAATTCCTCATATATTTTGGAAACTGAAACTTCATGGTGTAATCATACCATATATCTTATGATAGATGATGTGAACTGTTCACATTAGATGCCAGCACATCATGAACACACATGAATGGAACTACCTTCAATGTCTTGCAATGACAGCTTTAAAATGCAGAGTGTGTTTTATCTGTAGTTCGATAAGACATTGACTTTAAAAATGGTACACATCAAGCAAACTGACATAATGGCAGAATTTCTACATGTATCCCCTTTTATCTAGTTATTTTTTTATGTACAATAATTCATTTGGTGTGCTTAATCTGATGTGTTATTATAATTGTCATTTATATTTTACTGGGGTTTATGTGTGTGTGTGTGTGTGTGTGTGTGTTTAAGCTATTACCCGATGTGCTTTCTTAAGCCGGCTGGAGAGGCCTAAGGGCCACAGTTATTCCTGATTGTTTTTTTGTTTTTGTTTTTTCTGCACAACAAATTATGGAAGCACATCATGGGAAGCTTGTTTCTTATTCTTTCGTATTATGTCTGTTTTGTTTTGTTTTGTTTCTACAAATTGTAGGTGAAATTTATCTCTTTTAACTTGCATGAGTGGTTCCTGTGGATACAGTAGTACCTGCTTTGTGGAGAGAAAAAAATTCTAGAATACTTGATTTCAATGAAACTTCTGTAACTGTCAGATTGATTTGATACAATCATTTAGCCAACTTGAATATAAAATGAAAATTGCTTTTTAACCCTTTCTGTCCCATTGGCAATATGTTTAAATGTATCATGATGTCGACAATGATTTAAGATGACAGTCCTGATAAGGTGAAATTCAGTAATTTATCATCCTGCTGAAAAAAAGGCAGACATGATCATTTTTTTTTTGCAATAGTACATAATTATCATTTAGTTATTTATTCATTTACTTATCTATTATTTATCTACTTATTTATTTATCTATCTATCTATTTGTATCTTTATAGTGTAAAAGTAGGCTTACAATGCATACAGGTAGTACATGTATGTGAGCAAGACAACTGGCATGACAAGATTACCAGTAACTGGAAATAAAAGAATGACTTATCAGTTATCACACACATGTACACAAGTTTGTATGCATGTAGAGTACAAAGTACAAGTAGACCTTTTATTATTTGTGTAACACAATAGTGACCTCTCTGAATACCGGTATACACATCTACACTTACATGAACAATGAAATATTCTTCTCCACAGCCACTAGAATAGTACCAGGAGGTAGAGGTTGTTATTCAGCTGTTCAGTGTTACGGACAAAACACTCAAGTCATGCTCCGCTGGTTAGTGACTAATTCTATACCTGGCTGATTACCTTGAAATGGATGAGGAATTGAAAGAAAACAGTTCCTCTTTTCATATCTGCTTGCCATTTGGTAGCAAACTCATTTGCTCCTGGGTTTTTCCCTTCTGTCTTTTCATAATTCATGTTAATGATCATTAAATTTTGAAAAAAATATGCAAATCTGAACTAGATCCTTTCTACACTGATCATACATTGTATCAACATTGGTAGACACAATTAAGCTGGAATGGCAGCTTCAGAAAACTGTGCAATGTAAATTTTACCTCACAATACAGCGTGGGCATGTGTGTGTGTGTGTGTGTACGTGTGTAAGAAATATAGAAACACCTACTGTAATCTGGATAAAGATTTAATACAACTACATGTACAAGTACAATGTATTAAGTGCTTCCACATGGTACATTTGTAATCGACCAAACAGCCTTGAGTAGACTTTCTCTGTTTATCACAAGAGGAGTCAATATTTGTGTATACATGCAAACCAAATAGGGTGGGTCAGGCAATATTTACACAGCCTTGTCTACTGCCCCATCTATTAGGCCTTCAGAGTAGAGTGCTCGTTCATTTTTTTTAAGGCACGAGTTCAGTAAAGGGTTAAACAATTCACAACAGCAAATACAGTGTAGGCCATATGATGAAAAACAAGATTTCACAAAACTGGGCTGGGAAAGACAACACATACAGGTCCACACTCATTCACCATGTTCTGTTATTACTATTATATTTTTTTTTTTTTTTTTTTTTTTTGCACAATGTGATTCCATCCCAAAAAAACTAAGAGTCCAGAGTTCATTTCTTTTGTGTGTGTGTAGTCAGGATGAAAATGACATACAAATACACACTGTCACTAGACAAAAAATACTATAGTAGACTTTTTTAATCAACAAAGCAGAACAAACAGTCAGCTATTAAACGACATCTAATATTGCTCTTTTAGTCAGATTCAACAGTCATCTGCTAACAGTAAATAGACCCCTACCATGCCACAGCTCAGATTTGCAAAATTACATTTTTTTTTTCTCTGTCTTTCTCAAAAGAAAAAAATAATAATAACATATTAAAAGAACACACATCACACATATAGATCAAGGATTCTAACAATAATTAGGCAGCTCCTGCTTGCTACATAAAATACACCAAATGTGAAGTGGGAGTAGTATCATATCATCTCTCGTTCTCTCAATTCATCACATTGACACATGATCAGTATTATTTACTACTCCTCCGATCCACCGCACTATGCATGGAGTGTATAGGCCACGGACTTGTCTTACCTGATTTTCTTCCTTCACCAAGCAAGGATCTCTCACGATTATCTGCTTCAATTTCTCTCGTCAGAGCAAGAGGATATCTCGACAGCTTTTGAGGACAATGTCTTTATAATTATAGTTTAACCCTCGGAGAAACGTAGAAATCTTTGCACACCAGTCTGCAGTCATCCACAGTAAATTACTAGAATCTAACGTTATAATGCGGTCAGATTATTCATCCACCACACGCGTAAAATTCAGAGCGAGGCGGAGATGGGCGGCGCTGGTACTAGTAGTTGGTCCGTCGTACACACTGCACTCTAAAATAGTGTGAAGCTAGCTCTAGGCGCTAGGAAGGCACGACCAACGACAGCAGCAAAGCACATGCGGGCGATTAGAGGTGGCTGTGTGTAGTAGTGTGTACGTGGTCACACACACTCGCTTCTAGTGTCATGCAAATTGGGCGATAACACATCGTACTTTGGTTGTAAACAAGACAAAAAGTTAGCCTCATACCAGCCGTCGATACAATTTAGAGCTGAAGGGTGTACATTACAGAACTGTGTGGTGTACTTATCTGTTTTAGAGCGGAGAAATGCTTGATTAAGATTCTTTGGCAAAAAATAAATCAACAACAACAGCAACAACAATAACAATTAAACAACGACGACAACAACAATAACAACAACAACAACTTTGAGAGAGAGAGATAGGTTTTTCCCGAAACATTATCTCATTCTTTATTTATTCATTTATTTAGGCCCTATTCATTTATTTTTTAGCGGGTGTAGCTTTTAAGTTAGTTAACACAAAGTAATGTTTGTCTAGGCCTACAAGTGCTCATAAAGATGTTTGTGTTATAGTTTTGATAGTGTTTTTCCCAATACCTTGAATAATGAATCAACTCCTTTTGTGCCTTATTATTTCACATCAATCATTGTAAGTTTCATGAAAAGAATGACATATAAATCCTATCTATCTTACAACTCAATAAATAAACAAATTATCAACATCAGGATTTATCAGGAAAAAAAAAAACATGCAACCTCTATTATGTGAAAATAATGATAACATGCTGAGACATTTAGGACCCCGACTGAAGCGGAAATGTTGTGGTATGGGTGCCACTTGTAGGTGTCAAGGTTGAGTCCGGAGTAACGTATATGGCCACTTGTTTGTTTGTTTTGTTTGTTTTCAAACCGTCGTAGTACCATTGGTTAAAAGCGTGTGGTTACACTGACTGACCAATCCATATTGGTCAGTCAATAATATATATTATTGACTGACTGAAAATATATTTTCGCTCTTTGAATGTTTTATCTCGGCATTAATGTGTTGTTTTGAATTGTTTGTTAGTTGTATATGTGTATGGCGTGTGTCTTGTCGCACTTAGTGGTGGTTTCTTCACATTGTAGGGTCTGTTGAAGTAGCACTCAAGATAGAGTGACATGACGAAAGATGAATCATGACATAAAGTGATGCACTACATTACTTGTTATTGTAATATGAGCTTTTTCTTGAGGGTGGTTTATTTCAATATTTCTTAAAATTGATGACTGTTAGAAATTTGAATTAAAGTACAATGCTATAGGCCTACATCATATCTAATTTGGCCAGAAGGAAATTCCAGATCAAGTAAAAGTTAAACTGATTTTAAAAGGGTAAAACTTTACAACAGTGAAAATTTCCTATAATTGGCCTAAAGTTAAGAAATTTGGGAATTTCACTAATTTATTTACACAAGACAGTTCTTGAACAGTCATTATGGTTTTGACGCCAACTCATAATTCATATCAACTGTTCAAGAACTGTTGAGCTCAACAAAACCTCGCAATTTCTTAACCTCCCTAATTTTCCATCCTTTATACTCAGACTGAAGATTTAAATGTAGTCCAGAATTTCCATTACATTGATAAAGTGAAGAGAATGTGAGAGGTTTCATTAGATCAGATCCTTAAAAGGACAAAAAAAAAATACTAGAGTTTCATTTTTTTTTTTTAAATGAAAAAATATCATATCGCAATATCCTTTCACCATTCGATACATATACTGGAGGTGGGAAAGTTTGCACCTGTTAAAGGTCTTGTTTACCTTTGGGGGCAGTGATTTTAAAAATTTTCAAGATATGACATATAATGTGTATGTGTAGGTCTGTTGTACCACAAAACATCCTATCACATAAAATTTTTGCAATAAAGCATGAAATATGAGATATCTGTATTTTTTTCAATAAACCGTAACTGTACACGGTTTAGTCAGGAAACATTTTTATTATAACTATTGTTCACATTTTGTATATTTAACAATACTCAACATCGATTTTACCGATTCAAATTTTTACAGTGGTTGTTTCTATCTTAACACTAATGCTGGGTTTTTGTTTCATCTGGAAATGATAAATTATGCCTTTAATCAATGACTAACAACATGCTTTATTTTAATTTTTTTTTTTCACTGTTAGCGTACAAAATCAGTGGAAGAACTGGTGGAGAACTGTGAGGTGATTAAGCCATCCACTTTTTATTTTCATTCATTCGTGAAAACAAGTGACACTTTCAAATTCTATAACTTAGTTATTTCATGTCCGAGTTTGGTGAAACCTTTGGCTTTTTTTTTTTCACATTGCTCTATTCATTAAGTTAACTTGAACATAGCCTAAGTGGTAGCAAGACTGCGCAGTAAAAATATACACCATCTATTATAACAGCATGCAGGTTACAACACCGGCGGAGGATCATAGAATGCATCTTGTGGTTCCGACGTTTCGTCTGGAATGGTGGTGTAATATCTCTTCTGGGCGCAACAACTTGAAAACCACTCGGCTAGTGGTCGATACGCAACTGGTCGAGTTTAAAGTGCGCCATCTATTGACAAATACTATACATAACGGGTACGATCAAAAACACACGGCGCGGCCTCAGCGTCTGCTCACTCGACCCTGTGTCATATGTCTACACGTGTGTGATTGGGAAAAACCACATAATACACAGCACAGTGCTGCACTATCCGTTTTAGTGGCTGTGAGGTTCGACGTGGTTGCTGAGAAAGAGGTCCTATTTTCCTATTCCAGAGGGTATTACAACTCCTAAGAACACAATGGTAATTACAGTATTATTTTCTGAGAAAAGTTCTCCTTTGCAGGTACAGGTCTTTACCATGCGAATTGAAATAGGGTAGGCATAAGACCTAAAGTTTACAGAATTTCTAACCGTAGAATTATAAAAAGCTAGCCCCACTCAGCTTTACAACTGCTAGCTGGTTAGGTTGTAAATTTAACGTGTCAAAATACTCTTGTAAATTTTACTGTTGTGTGCTGTAGACTTTTAAGTTTTAGGATCGTGAAGAACATGAACATACTGGCCTGAATCTTTGACATGGTCACACCCTGTCTCCTGCTTTTAATACTGATATTAAATAGCCTGACCAGACCGCTGTGCTTCGCTGTCACGAAGCGACAGCGACTGCGTGTAATGTTAGTTAAACACTGATATGTACTCCACCATTGCTACCATGGGTCCATGCCATTGTCACGATTGTCGCAACTGATCTTAAATGTAATATTATTATCATGTATGACCAAGCGTATTGTGAGACCAGACAGGTTGTGGGGCCGGACGCGTATTGTAAGTGCGTCTAATGAAAATGACGCACAAAGTCGGAGGAGTCTATTAAGTATAGGACCCTATCAAGTCTTGGCTGAGGTAAAGTCATGTTCTACATGTAGGCCTATGTAAAATAGGTAAGTTTTCACGTGCGAACTCAAGTGTCCGGAAACATAACCCCCCATCATATGATTTGGCTAAATTAAGATTAATGACAATAATGTCACAGGCAGAGTAGGCCTAGTGTTTAAATTTTACAACAAAGTTGTATGTGAATGCAGTCTAGTCGTGAGCATCGACTGGGGAGGGGGGGGGGGGGGGTCCCATCCTTCCTTAGATGTGGAAAATTGTCATGCTGAATATAGAATAGGGGTAAAATTTATCTACTCTGCTCCCCTTTACTTAGTCTGACCAGACCGCTGTGCGAAGCGCATAACGCCTGACCAAATTCAGATCGTGTGACAGGATTCTGGTTGGTTAACATAGAAATATATTTTTGGATTTTCTGAATTTCTATATTGAGATGAAGGAAGTCTGATATATTTAACATACCTACATCGTTGTAGACATGGTTTTGCATGTACTATTTCAATTTTTATAAATAGTATAAAAGAGCTAGTAGATGACCAAATTCTGGTAGTTTTACCCTACAGATTGACAGATTTCTGAATATTTCATCAGACGTGTGCACCAGCAGATTTGTTGTTTTGGTTCCAAAAATGCAAAAGTTCCCTTTTATGTTGGAGGGAACTTCATTAACCCTTTGCCTCGTCTCCATACATTTAGTACCGGTACACTTTGGGTACCGGTATCGACAATTTCCCAAATTCCATCTAAAAATGTGTACACAAGACATTTTTATTTGAATTCTAAAAATGCAAAAGCTCTCTTGTGTGCAGGGACATTGATCCTGGAGGGCAAGGGGAGCAGCTGCATATAATTTTGCCCCCAAATAATTCCCAAGATGCAGAAAATGTTCTGTTTTTTTATAGAAAACTGTCCAAATACTTCACCCAGTAGACGTCTATGCACCAGATCATTGAATTTTAATTCTGAAAATACCAAATCTTCCTTGTGAGGGAGGGATGGTAAACTTATAGAAAATGGGAAAACTGCTATTAACCTCACCCTACACTAAGGCCCAAGGGGCCCTTTACTAGTTACAGTACGGTAACTTGGTCTTACAATATGATAGTGCCCTTGCTTGTATGTACAGATAGAGGAAAAGTAAAAGAAAAAAAAATGCTGATACAATGCTTCTTGCAAGCTCCAGTATGGCACACTACGGGCCACATGGTATTCAATATGGCTACCAGATTTCAATGTTTGTTTGTCATATTCATGATGATCCAGCATACGCTACCTGACAAAATCTTACACTGGTACTTTTGAGACTGACATATCGGCGCCATCACCAAAAATAATTTCAACCCTGAAAGCGCAGCATAGCCTCATCAGGTTTTATGCGTTCATGAGAGTGCCGTCTGCATCATGGAGTATAACATTTGTTGAAATTCGCATTAAAAGCAATCCAAGACAATATGCATAATCACTTGTACTGCTGTGTCAAGTAGCATATAAACTGCTGTATCTTCTGTTCTCCTTCCTTTGACAGGCTCACACTATTTTACTCATCCAACCTGGGGAGGTTGCAGACACAAGAACCTACACAGATTACAACTCTGTCAGGGAGTGCATGGAAGGTGAGACTTCAAAGATGTAAACAACACCACAAGAGAAAGAAATAGATAAAGCAAAGGAGTGTCTTCATCTCCAGTTGTTTAGATGTTTGTCATTATTTACAAGTACTGTATGAGCTGTTATTTCCGCATACAGATATTTTCGCAAATTAGGAGGTCACAAACATTTTCGCAAGCTGTCGTTTTTGTGAATTGACACCGACGCTATCTTAAATGCATTGTTACCCCAGCACATGGCAACATTTTTGCATGTTGTTAAATTCGCAATCCAACCGTGATTTGCGAAATTTGTGAAAATTAAACCCTCGCGAAAATAACAGCTTATACAGTAAATAGAAATTACATTCAGTCTGTGTTGGAGTAGCATTTAAAGGCAGGTGTATTCACAAACTGTGTTTGCATGCAGTGGGGGGGGGGGGGGGGGGAGGGTGTACCTGGGATTGTATGAAATAAAGATATTGCTATTTAGTTTAGGGTGATTTTAAACAACAAAATAACACCTTGATTGAGTTGTTTTCATGAAGAAGGATATAATATTGCCAAGATACAAGTACACGAAATATATGATGCTGGGGCAGAAATGTTTTCAGACTTGTTTACATAATGTAATTAGGAAATTGCATCAAGAGTAATAGTCATGAAGATGACACCGTCTACCAGTGTTTCAGGAATATGTATCGGTAGTGATTATACAAGACATAGAAAAAATACCTATCACAATGGCTACTGCATAGAACCTTTCTTCGATGACCACCAGTCTATAACAGCCACATTTTGTGTTTATCTTGAGTTGTCATTGTAGACAGGTTTGACTCTATTTCTATGTCATTTCTGCTTTCATTTTCATATTTTTGTTACAGGAATCTGCAGAATCTTTGAGGAACACCTGAAGAGGCTTCACCCCAACAGTCCTTCCATCACATACGACATTAGTGAGCTGTTTGAGTTCATCGACAACCTCACAGATTTGAGCTGCTTAATGTAAGTGATAGCAGAACAAAATTGTTTTTTTTTGTTTTTTTATTTTCAGAAGAGCAAGTACAGGTGTAGGAAGACAGTGTAAAGATGATACATATGGTACAATTGTTACAGATCTCTTGTTAAGTTGTTGAGTTCTCCTGGAACAAATAACAGTAACGGAGTGATGATATCACAATCTTTTGTTATAGCTTGATTTGGAACCAGGTGCGAGCATGGTTGATATGGGACCAAGTGAGGTTGTGCAGAACCAGTTTCCATGGCGATGAAAGGCTATGACATCACACTTTGCTACTCTATAGAGTCACCTGGTCCAATCTGTGAATGCTATTGTTGTTATAAACCATGCTTGCACCTGGTTCCAATGCAAGCTATAACAAAAGACTTTAACATCAGCACTTGGTACTCTATACAATAGACTGCAAAACATAAACACAAAGCGGTATGTCATGACACATATTATCTTTCAAATCATCAGTGTATAGAGTGAAAGTTCATATCCAGTGATTGATCCACGTATCTTAAATTAAAAGTAATGTTCGTACTTCCTCAGATTTTTTTTTCTATTAATTGAGCTGTTGCTACATTTCTCTGTTTACAGCATTTGTTTTTGGAAACTTCAAGTGATGCTTTGTTGTTGCGTGTGTACACTTTATTTTCAAAAACAAACACTTTGCTATTAGATATTAAAAGCAATAACAAGAATATTGTTTGAAAAATACTTTGTATCTGTGGAGTATATTATGTCTTTGCACAAAATGGATTCATATTTGCAACTTTCTTCTCAATCTTGATACAGTAGACTCTCGTTATAACAAAGTCCTCAAGACCAGCAGATTTCTTTGGTTATATCAAAATTTATTTATAACTGAACAAATAAACAAAAATATATAGAGAGAATAATGTTGCAGCCTGAATTTTTATTTTTGTGCATCTGGAATTTTGTTATAACTGTGTTTGTTATAACAGAAGTGCACTGTACCTTGTTCTTGTCCCACAGCTTTCAGCCCACTGCAAACATGTACGTCCCTGTCAACAAAGACTGGATTAAGGAGAAAATTTACCTGACCCTCAGAAAGCAGGCAGCAAAGTGACGCAGATGAAAACCCATGAAGTGTGACACTGGAGCATGAAAGCAAATTTGGGAACATGTGCTTTGATGAGACTCTACTCCAGAGACAACGATTTTTTGTATAAATGGAATCCAGAGTGATGCCTTCGTTGGACTTGTCTACAACAAGACGATATGAAACAAGGGGGACCCCCAAGGAAGGAACCGGCTACACAAGCTTGCGATGGCAGTGAAATCACTTCAACCCCGTTCAAATTTAGAATGTGAGATGCTAGCGATGTGATATCCTGTTAAGTTCTTGATGACATCTGCAGCCATTTAATCAGTATTTGTCACTCCAAATATTTTGACCTTGTCTGCTGCAATTTCATCACGCACCAGATTATTCTTGTATGTTTTCTTGAATACGATCCACTGTGAGCAAAAAATGCCTTTCTTGTGAAAAAGTTCAGGCCAAAAGGGTTCTATGATGATATATGCTTGTACAATTTCTTTGTTCATTATTATCATCATTTTTTTGTGGTTATTAGAGCTTGGTTAGGAGAAATTTCAGAGTATGGAAAACAAATCTTTGCTCAGTATGATATGATGTTTGTGTTTGATTGTTTGTAGACAGTCTGTATTCTTGTTAAGCTCTTAACAGTAAGGTGAAAACTGTTTGAAGCAGCTGATTCTAATATGGTGGCCAATCTTAGTTCCATGGTACCCCCTGCACTACACAAAGGTTAAGAAAGCACAGACATGTTAACATTATAAACTATACACATACTCATGAGACAGAATAGAATCATGATGTCCTGCTGTTCACTTCATCATCAGAACTGTGTGATTTAGTCAGAAGACAGATAAGAAATTTGTGCCTTTGAGTTGCTACTTACCAGACAAATTCCATAGTTATTCCTGTTGAAATTCTGTTGTTTAAATTCAAGCTTCAGTCTGTTGTAGCTGCCACCTGCAGACATGTTTATTTACTCTAGGCTAATTTGTTTGTTCTTACATCGTTGTCAAACATTCAGTGAATTCGCATGCACTGGCTTTATTCCTTTGGAGACACCTACGGAGACTGTTCAAGCAGAAGATAAACCTTGATGAAGAGATTGTATTTTGTTACATACAAATTGTATTGTTGTCCAGGTGATTATCACACATGATTTGACATGCCGCTTAAAGGACAAGTTACATGTATTTTGTATACATACATGTATGTATGGCCACAACATTATATTTGTCTGATTTCACAAATGCTGTAAGTTTTCCCTCTCATTCTTCCGGGACTCACTTAATTGAAGTTTCTTTCACCATCCGTCTACTTCAATAAAATGTTTTTGATGTTTCTGTACTGTAGTCAGTTGATATCTATAGCAAGAGTTGATAAAGATGTGTACATTGTAAGATGTGTTTATGCTCAGAAATATCAGAAAGACTGGTTAGTGTTGGTTGGTTAATGTTGCTTTGTATGTAATATTTCCAGATGCTTTTGGTCATCTTTTGTCAAAACCGGTACCCGAGACATGCAAAATAGATCAATGCAAGACTTGGAAGTCAGTTGGATCCAGCCCTTCCTCACTGGGGAATTCCCATCTATTGATTCAAAGTCTGAACAGCGTTGACACCCACCGTCAATTCATGACATTACGTTAGACAAAAAGAGAGAGAGAGAGAGAAAAAAAGAATAGATTCAATTCATATCTTGTGTCCAATGTCCTTCAATGACACCTAAGTGTTTTTTGCTGCACAGTCTGGCTTTGAGCTGATAGTGAGCAGGATGTGTGTTTCCCAGTGGGGTACATAAGGGGGTTTGAATTACATGCATATTCTCGCACATGTGAATTCATGAGAGCCAAATGCTGAGAAAACAAAAACTCCCAATGCCCAGCACCCAAGATGAAATAAATTGCAGTTTGTCTTGCTGTCAGAATGTACCTTTCTTGTTGAAATCATTGTTGCATTCCAATTACAAAATTTGACCCAAAGAGTTGTGGGTGAAATTGCCCTGTTTTATGCATACTTGCTTACAGAAATACATGCACAGTAATTTGCCCAATGAGGGTAGAGTGACATAGTGTAGTAGAGCTCCAATTTCACAGGAGTATTCTGAAACTTAGGTGGTCTGGAGGTGACCTTGTTCTTGCCTTCCTTTGTCCAGTCGTTTAAATCCAGTACAGAATGAGAGTTGTATATTAGAAAATTTATTGTCAAAAAACAGTACCAAGAACGAACATTTTAGCGGACGAGGTGCCCTTTTAACCAAAAACTTGTATAGTGTGGTATTGTTCCAGATGAAATGTACCAGATACAAGGAACTCTATTTTCAAACTTCAATATCACTTGGTAATCAGGATTTATGGCTGTTCCTCTGCTTTGTCCAGTTTGCATTGAGCTATTGGACATAATGATCAATGAATGGGATTCATGCTGGCTGCAAAGTTTCATATTATAAGGATATTGACAAGTGAAGTCATTGGTTTGTTTGTTTGTTTGTTTTTTGAGGGGGGGGGGTTGTCATTTATTATATTTGTTTTCCAAGGGGTGGACAATGTATGAAAATGAAGAAAAAGAGCAGAAACTGTGAGCTCACTGCTTCAGAAAAAGAGATGCTTGTAGTGCCTAGATAATGGTGGAATTATATGATTTTATTCTTTTCAGGACCGCCATCTCACAATGCCATTCACATTGTAAATATGTTAAAGCCTGTAGGGTACATGGATGGAAAGTTTGAAGAAATGTTTTGCAGCAGCGTAAAGTTTTGAAATAGTAACCAACAGTGTCGGTCCTTTCTCTAAGCTTCGAGTACCAGTAGTCACCTGTGAAAGCCAGAAATATACAGTGTACAGTGCTGAAGTGATGATGTCAAAGTCTGATGTTACAGAGTGGGTTGGAACCAGGTGCAAGTATGGTTAGCAACAATTCTCATGGTTGGGTATATAATGTCACTTCTGGTTTGGCTGGAGTGAAAAGGAACAGCTCGCTTGTACAGTTCATGCGTGGAGCTAGCATGTGAATCCATGAATTGGTGTGAATGCTTCGCATGCACAAGCATACAGTGTACTAATCTACATGGTGATACAGATGTCACGCTGTCGGCGTTCGAAATCATTCATCTACCATTCTTTTACATAATTTATCAATAACATTTATAGTGGCTATCAGGATTTATATGATGACCATATCTTACAGTTTCATGGAATGTCAAACCGATTATGGAAGAAAAGTAGTTAATTTTGTCTCAATAATATGCCAATCTTGTACTGCTCTTGGGTTTTCCAGCTGCCATTTAAATACCCAGTTGTCTGACCATGAGAATAGTGTGCTGGTATTTGGGCCAGCTAAGATTGTTTAGAACCAGTTTCCATGGCAATGAATGGCTATGACATCACACTTTGGTACTCTATTATGCATCATCTTGTAGTTAACGATGATGAAGTGATACCATACGCTGTATTTTTCTATAAGAACAGAATGCCTTGAATAGAAGGATAAGGTTTTTGTTGTTTTGTTTTCTTTCTCAGTGAAGTTGGACTTATTTTCCATGATGTTAAGGTTTCATTACATACTGATATTGTATCAAAGTGTAACTTTCTTGCATGGTTCAAAATTATGAGAAATGTTGAAGGACAAGTTAATTTCTCTGTGTGGGAGATTGTTTGTATTGTTTTGTTTTGTGCATCATCTCTATTCAGCTTCATTGACTACCGACTTTACGTGGTCAGATATTGGTCAGGAAGGATACCTCCAAGGATGCGGTCATTTCTGAAGAGGAGGATGAGGAGAATTCTGCAAAGGAAATTTTCTGGTAGCAAATACATTAGGCAGTAACTGACCCCTCACTGCAACCAAAAATAGGGTACTCCTGAAGTCTTTTTTTTTTCTCTCTTCTTCTTCATTTTTGGGGCTTTTCCTGAAAATTGCAGAAGTTGCCACCAGTCATGTCTACACTGTACATGTAAAATAAGTTTGGAATTGATGACACATGTGATACTGAGTATTAATCAGAACAAAGAATATCACTCTGAGATTTGTGTTCACCTTTGCTTTAGCATGTAGGGAGCATAAGAAAACTTCAGTACTGTGGTCCATGAGGCGCAAGAACTTGAAAGTGTGCAGCCCTTTGAATGAAAAGCCATACAAGTAAGAAGCGAACATTTCTCATGTCTGCTACTACCATTGTTCCTTTCTCTGTGATGGTTTGAGTGAGAGTAATCCCGGTAAGACATTCTTGAATCATTCAGGAGCACATAGAAATGATGTCGCTCTTTTCATAGGGAAGGCTCGGATACTGTATATGCCATATATTTAGTGAGTCTAAATTTTGTGAATCGGGACTTCCTGATGATTTCGAGAGTGGTTAAATTCGTGATCGTGGAGTACTGAACTGAACGGAGAAATGTATACATGTATATCGCATTCATATCGGGATCAAAGTCCATATTTTCGCGTGTCTTTAATTTCACGAATACATGTAGCACCTGACTCGTGAAATTCGCGAAAATAGAAATCTTGCGAAATATTTGGCGTATACAGTACTCATGGACTTTTTGTAATGTATATTGTGGGAAAATGGATAGTGAATGGCAATATGAGTTTGTCATGTTTTGGAGAAGAGACAAAATAAAATCTTTTAGTATCTTTTCCTTTTTTACACACTGTCTTGATGATCATCCTCTCTTCTGGCTCTGTCCTTATGAAAACTGACTGTCTATGTAAGAAACCAGTTCACAGAAAATCTGAGCATATATGCAGATAAAGGTTATTGCAGACCTTTTCTTGGAATTGGCTTGTAAAGTGAGGTGTTTGAAAAGCTTGATAGGTCTTTATGAATACCATATTATAGTTATCCATGTATGAAGGAGGTACATATCGGAATGTACCAGTGAAAGTGTATTCTTTTCAACCAAATTAAGACGAGTCCTGAGAATACTTGGGCGGGCGTCTATGGGAAATGCGTGTTACAATGCACTCCCGTTATATCGAACACGGTTATAACGAAATTCCGGTTACAACAGGAAAAATTTAGGCTCCAACATTATCTGCTCTTTGTTTTTTATTGTTTATTTGTTCGGTTTTAACGAAATTTCAGTATAATGAAAGAAAATTGCTGGTCCAGAGCACTTCGTTATAATGGGAGTCCACTGTATAGCAAAAGCAGCCCATTCTCAGTGGGTTAACTAATACATTCATGCAGCACTTACATGTTGATTGCCACTTTCTACTTAGCTGTTTTCAACTGCTCTTCCATTTAAAAGTTTAATCCATGTTTTTGTTAAGTCGGTGGTTTAGATGTCATTGCAGACTACTGTGAACTGGCTTATTATATTTTGCATGGTCGAGAGTAAAAATGGTATTGGATTGGCGAGGCTGTGCATTTCCAGGAGTGCGGCTACAAAGCTCATGTTGCAATGTACAAGTATTATTTACACATTTCTTCCTCACCTGAAAACAAAATAATCCACAGAATAGAGAGACCAGTCTTACTAACACATTTCAATTTGTGTATCGCACATACATACCACAGCAGCACAGGATGCTCCTAGCTGCCAGAATGTTTCCCAAAGAATGAATACAGTAAAACCAGAAATTTCCTTGTGCTTTTTTATTTCACAAATTTTGCAAGAGCCAAGATTTGCGAAATTAAAATGCACCCGAAAGTTTTTGTCTACACTATATGCATTGAATTCTAGTAGCAGTTCGCAAAATTTCATGCTGTGAAAAAGGCTGTCGGCTCCAATTGGCGAAAATTTCATGCCGTGAAAAAAGGCTGACATTGGCTCCAAATGGTGAAAATTTGATGCTGTGAATATTTCTGGTTTTATAATTTTATTAATTTTTTTTTTTGTCTGGGTAGAAAATCATCCATAGATATAAGTAACCTATAGAATTTTGAGATCAGGAGTGAGGAATGCATTTCCATTTGTATAGGAAAATGCTAATTGAATAGGGTCTACAGCCTTAGCATCACTGTGAAAGACTTGCTTAATGGGTCACTGTGAAGTCCTTTTGGTGGAGTTATGCATAAAAATTTGGAACATACATAATTGTGAAAGAAATCACCGGCAGTGATGCAGAGGTGTGTGATATTTGCTGAAAAAGTTACCTGGAACAAATTGGCATGGCATACATGTGTATTTTTTCCTTTTTCGAGTATTCCCTATGTAGTAAGGTAGCCGTCACCTGCTGGATTATTGTCCATGCACTTTTCTTTTGGTACCTCATGAATTTTGGACAGAAGTGTAACTAGTTCACTTGTGAACCTTGGGACTATTTCTCCCAAAGTTCTACACTCTGTCTTGCAGAATGCAAGAAAAACACTTTTTTTTTCAAAAGCAGGAAATAAATGCAGCTTTACACAAGAGACTAATTTTTGTGATATACATCAAATGGATGAAGATATACATTCCTCCCCAAAATTGAAGAAGTTAAAAAAGTGTGACTTTGACTGCATCAAAAAGATAACATAGGCCTACTCGTCATTTTTCTGTAATTTAGTCAACAACAGAATTTTACACAAAAAGAAGAAGTCAGAAAGGTTACCTTATTTGCATACCGGTATCTTGAAGTATTTGATAACAAAGTTTAGAATGGATGCCCTTTTGCATAATGCTTTTATCAACACAAAAATATGAACATCTCAAAGATGCAAAACAGAAAGGAGTATTGCCCAGAAATTTATAGACTATTCTTCCTTGATGATTCTGCAATGTGTTTCGATTGACATCGGCCGTGCTCAGCCAATGAAACTCCGAGATCTGACTACAGACAATTAAAGGACAAGTTCACCTTCACAGACATGTGGGTTGTTAGTAGAACACATCAGCGAGAGTTTGAGGAAAATTGCACAATCCGTTCGAAAGTTATGAATTTTTGAAGTTTCTGCTCAGTCAAGGCTGGATGAGAAGACTACTATAGCTTGTGATATCAACATGTGTGTACAATGGTATAAAGAAAGTATAAAGAAAATTCAATATATTTTCACTTTTCTCGCATAACAAAATAACACTCGACTTCTCTCTTTCAGAAGGCAAGGGAAATAATATTACCCTGAACATACGTCAGTAATAAGTCCAAGAAATGTGCACTTTATTCAAAAAAGTAAAGTTTTGTGAAATTCTCTTTTTATTTTCCTTATATCGTTCTACGCATGTGACTTCACACGCTGTAGTAGTCTTCTCATCCAGCAGTGATTGCGCAGATACTTTAACAATTCATAACCTTTGAACGGCTTGTCCGATTTTCCCCAAACCTTCATTGATGTGTTCTACTAATATTGCTGCATTCACTCAATCCACATGTATATGAAGGTGGACTTGTCCTTTAACTGTCTTTCCATGCCTTTATTCCGAGGATCCTTCCTAAAAATTTTTGTTGACTACACTGAATACCTACCGAGGTTCTCTAAGTAGCTCTTCAGAATCGCACCATCTATTGACAGGTAATCAAAGAATGAAATATTTATTTCGCCTCATTTATTGAGTTTCCACACAAATTATACAGTGTTGTATTTGCAACATCCATCCATGACAATGTAAAGTAACACATAAATTATAAGTTCAGTACTAGTATGTAAAAAGACCATAATAACATGTACATGACACAAAATCAATTGAAGTCAAACTCAAGTACGTTACATTCATGATGGATAAATAAAATTGTGTGCAGTGGGAACCTACATAGAAGCAGTTGCTTGTGAGAGTAGGTCCCCAGAAAAAAGTCAAACACAGGCAGTTACACTCGCACGCACACACACACACACACTGCACGCACAAAAGTGCACCTGGACAAGCGTGCGTGCACACACACTCGCACACAACAAAGAGAAGAGAATGAGAAAGAGGGAAACGGAGAAAACAAGACTGTTACAGGGACATAGACCGTTTTTTTTTTCAAATTGTTGCCAATTGTGTGTAAATAATGTGATTTTGTTTTGATTTAATAAAACATATAAATAGAAAAAAAAACATAGACCATCATATGGCTAGAAATATGACGTATGCTATGTACACGACTATTGCTCATTTTGCATGAGAGTATTGAAATTTCATGCCTGAGTGACTTTGAGCATGCAGTGAATATTAGCATTATTGTGCACATCGTTTGACATTCATTCTTGCTATCACGTCTGATTCTAGAGAAGAATATTATTGATTTTTCCTTAATTTAGGAGGTTTGGGCCCCCTGGGGCCCCCCAAGGGAAGCGTGGTGCCCATTCAAACACTTTGAGATCCTATCTCCCTGGGAATGCTACTTGCAAAGTTTAGTGGAAAAACCATTATGTCGTTTTGAAAAAGAAGATGAAAATGTACAATTTAGGTCTGCATTTGGATCCCTCCACATCCCCCCCCCCTCCCCGAAACCAAGGAAATGGGGGGGGGGGGGAGGGGCAGCCCTGGATCTGCAATGAACAAACTTGGGCCTACAGTCATCAATGTACAAACTCATGGTATTAACTTCACTTTATCTTTTCTGGTTGTAGAGAAAAAGATTCAAAACTATTCCTAATATATATATATATATATATATATATATATATATATATATATATATATATATATATATATATATATATATATATATATATATATATATATATATATATATATATATATATATATATATATATATATATATATATATATATATATATATATATATATATATATATATATATATATATATATATATATATATATATATATATATATATATATATATATATATATATATATATATTGGGCCCCATTGGGGCCTCTAAGGGGAGGATAGTACCCAGTTGCACAAATTGGGATCCTCTCCCCCAATGGGTGATACCTGGAAAGTTTGGTGAAAATCGGTCACAGGGTTTTCAAGAAGAAGATGAAAATGTAAAAAGTTTACACACAACGTACGACAGACGCCGGACGAAGAGTGATCACAATAGCTCACGTGAGCCTTCGGCTGAGGTGAGCTAAAAAGTGTGTAGCCTATGTATCAATAAAGTAATTCTCTTTCTTAAATGTTGTCAAAAAATCTACTTACAGTTTACATGTTATAATCTTGTGTTGGTGCTGGAGTTTATCATTTTGCATGTTTTTTGTTGTCAAGTGTGGTAGACAACTAAAAATATGTCTCGGTAGAAACCTCGGAATAAAGGCACTGAAAAATATTTGCCTGTGGTCAAATCTCAAAGTTTCCCTGGCTGAGTACCGATGTGAATTAATCAATTCCTGGGCCCCGACATAGAGTTTATTTTAATGAAAGTAGAATACTTCTTTCTATTTGGCATTCTCAGTGTTTTTTTTTTTTCCTATTATTTTGAGGTGCATTTTATCGTGATTTAAATCAAATCAGAAAATTAATAACGTCAACACATGGAATTTCAGATTTGAACTTATTATACTACTTTGAAATTACTGCAAGATGTAAAACCTGCAGTAGTAATGTTAATCGTAATTGATATTTTACATTGATTTGTATGTTTCAGCATTAAATATTAAAACTGTTATTATTAATCAAAAGATATTGCCAATACATTCAATTCTTTTTTCTTTGCTAGTATTGGTCCAAGTCTGGGAAATAAATTTGATAACACAAATGAAGATTTCCATCATTATTTTCAAACCCTACAAAAATATGCCACTGAAATTATTCACATCACAAAGACCTGAAGTCTAGTAGGGTAAATGGTTGCAATATAGAATAAGCACATCAGTTCTCAAACATATTATACATCAAATCGCTCATCCACTTTTCATAAATCATACTCCATATTTTCTGGAAAATGTCCCAATTCTCTAAAAAGTGCAAAGGTAAACCCAGTTTTAAAGAAAGATGATACTTATCAAATGAGTTATTATAGACCATATGTATAAATTCCTGAGAAAAAATATATGACAGGTTTACATAAGGCAGCAATTTTGTAGTAGTCTATATTTACAAAACCTTATAAGTTCAAATCCAATATTACCTTGTGTCAACATTATTTACTTTCTGATTTGATGTAAATTGAGATAACGTGCACCACAAATATGTTCCGATAGAATTTAATTTGGGAAGATTGGAATAAAATTCAGATTTATGACTGGTAGTTGAAAGCTTTTTTTTCTCTCTCTTTTAATTCAAGTGCAAAACCCCCGGTAAACTACTTAGTATGCTCAAGTTCTTCCAAATGGGATTATTCAAATGTCAGCATTGAAACACTCACTTGTACTCTTTTCATTCATAACAACAACAAAATATTGTCAGTATTCAAACACTCGTGTGTACTCCTTTTGTTCATTAAAAAAAAAAAAAAAAATGAAACAAGATGCGATGAAAGAAAGAAAAAAAAACCCACGCAGACCAGTTTCTGTTTTCACGCTCTGGTTTAATATCGTTCATCATCTAGAAGGAAAGGCAAATATTCTCCAACCACTAAATTTTTTTGATGAATACATCCCAGTTCATGACAGGCACAGAGAGGCCTTACAATCAAATATCAATCACATCTCATAATGGCTTTATGCCTTTCACATACTAATCATATACCATAAAACTTTTATTTTCTTTTCCGTTTGCTGTACCACTCAATCATTGCACCAATTTTCGTGTCATCGTCTTCAATTCGATAAAATAAGAAAACGATAGGCATCAAAGTTTCTGATGTGGCAATTTTTAGAATAGAAAATAGAATGACTGCATGGTCTGTGCACATTTCGACAGTTCTGTACACATGGTCCTGGGAATTTCATTTCCCAAATGTAGTCAGAAAATCATTATTCTATGCGAAATTTGAAAATCATTAGAAAATCATAGTAATCTGTGCGAAATTCAGTATACATAATTCTACAGCATATCTATAGAGAAGAAATACATTGATAGATTGCTTAATATCACATCATCGCAACTTTAAAGAAAATAATACAACTGGAAACTGAACCAAGAAATATCCCTTGTGAGGATCAGTCTGTAATTTGAAAAATAAATTATTTATGAAACAAATAATGATTAACACAGCTTACTGATATGTAAGGGGAAAAAAAGCAAAGAGCAAATGCTATAGATGTGATAGAAATTCTACTCTACTAATTTTTCCTATCACTGTTGTTTGAAACAACATACACAAAATGCTTGAAAATGCCCTAGTAGTAAACAATATGCAAAAATTCAAAACATTCCACTTGCTAAAGGAAGACTCAGAAATCCAGTTTATTTTTTCTTCTTGAATATGCAAAAATAATAGCCAGGATCATTTGTCAGTATAGATGCCTGGAAATAGACTAACCCCACTGTCGCTACCACTTTAAACTGCTCTGCTTAGAAAACATGTCATCCACACAGTATGCTCACTTGCACTCACTGTCAACTGATAACACTGTTGTTGTTTAAAATCATATCATCATTATTCTGTTAATTCTTTTTTATTTATCTATTTATTTTTTTTTTTATTTATTTTTTTTTTTTTTGGGGGGGGCAATCACAGTCAACTCTGGGTAGTTGAAGTGCTGCTGTTTTCATACTAAGTACACATTAATGCGGATTGCATCTCGTCTCCTGTGAAGATGGCTAAATCGAAGTTCACAATAACATGGATTTAAATACAAATAAACTGCAAGTTTGTCATATGAAAAAAAAAATCTCACTGTATAAGAAGGGAAGAGGGGTTGATCCATTGACTTCTTTCGATTGTTTGTAAAAGTGTACTGAAGAGTTCTGAGTAGTGTACTCATGCAAATTTATATACTGCTACCAATTCTTTTTACGTCAACTACAATGTCACATACACAGGTGGGTTTTTCAATTTGCCATAGAGATTTGAAGCATTAAATGTCCATGGACTGGTCTCTTATAATACTAGTAACACATCTGATGTACAACATAGGCCATGCATGAAGAATCAAAGGAAACAGCATGTTTTACATCTGCATGATTTTACATACATTGAGTGAAAATGTGCCATACCCAAAATAAAACAGAATAAGCTCTTCTATTGAGTTTCCTCCACTGAATTCAAACATGGGCGATACGTTATAATGTACACAGTTATAACGAAATTCTGGTTACAACGATATAAAAATCTTAGCCACAATATTATCTGCTCTATGGATGCTTTTCATTGTTTATTTGTTCGACTATAGCGAAATTTCAATATAACGAAAGAAAACTACCGGTCCAGAGGACTTTGTTATAACGGGAGTGCACTGTATCATCTTTTTGGGTACATGTTTATCCTGTCAATATTCTCATTGACATCCACACATTAACAGCCATACCATTCTCCGAACTGTAGAATAGACTGTCCCTCTGCCCCGTAAAGGTTGAATGAGCAGAAAGTTGCTTTGACAGCAAAACATACTCTCCTTCATTTACAAGGCAGCTTCACTGATTCCTCCTTAAAACAACAATCATGCTATTCATGAAATACCCTATATCATTATCACTTATTGCATTCATACCACTGGGCAAAGTTAAAGTGTAAAACTAAACTATTTCTTCACAAAAATATATGTCACATGTAATACACACATCAAAGGCAATTTAGGCATACACATTAGAAACGTGGGTATATTGTGTAGCTGGTTGACCACTGACCTATGCAACATTAAGAGTGTTTTGGTTTTACAAACCACATTCAATTCTGTTTTTATATAAAAATAGTTCCACTTTGATTAGAACAAGAACATGAAACTTTCTCAACACTGCCAAGAAAACAATGTTAAACGCAGAGAGAAAAAAAGATGTTTTTATACTAGCTAGTAGAACAAAATTGCTTATGAAACTTTCTCAACACTACAAAGAAAATAATGTTAAACTCAGAGAGAAGAAAATGATGTTTTTATACTAGCTAGTAGAACAAACAAAAAAAAATGCTTATCACAACTGTTTGTCTGTCAGTTTAAAAGGAACCATAATACACTGTATGTCTACTTTGTTCGCTCCACATTAGTATTAAGATTTATCTTACACAAACTAACTAATGATTTGAGTCTTTAGTCTTTGATCAAGCATATTATGCTGCCAGCTCAAATTTAACTCACCTCTTGAGTCATAGGGCTGGCAAGACTATTACCATACACACAAACTACCTTTCACAGTTCTATCATATTGCACAGGGTTGGTAAATTAAGCGACCTAATTATTGAGGGCACAATATACAATGTAAGATCTAGCCCTCTTGTCAATGTGACCTGTTGGTACTTCCTTGAAAACTAATTATTGACATGTAAAAATTGTGTCATGATCATCAATCTATTCCCAATTTGACATGATTACAAGAAGACATACGAGGATAATTTTGACTACTTCAGATTAAGCAAGACAACATTAGTTTTGAAGAATCACTGGGCACACGGAACATGGTTTACTTGCATCATAGGATTTTTAACAATCTTTTCTCGTCTTTACAGAATATATCCAAAGACTAGTTGAAGGATTTGTGGGGTTTTTTTTGTGTCACATCTTTTTCTTTTTTTTTTTTCTTTTTTTTTTTTTGGGGGGGGGGGGGAAGGGGTGGGGGTTGAAACCACAGTGAGGGATATGACTGGTTACGACCAATTTTCACACAGACAGATTTATATCACTTCTTTCTCCCCATGGAAATATGAGGAACAAGTCCAATATGGGGATAAATTCATACAGTACTTTTTCATTACCACTGGACCTGAAATGGTTTCCTAAATATAGTCTTCAAACCAGACCATTCATTCACAACACTCACCACACAGATCGGAATCCGGAGTCTATTTCTTTTTGAGAAACAGAAAGAGTTGTGTGCATGCAATCGTAATATAAACTGCCCTAAAGAATAGTATTATTCTACACAGATTTAGGGCTCCTCTTGCCTAGCATAAAAACACCTTGGGAGATTAATATTTCTGCAACTGACATCCAAGAAAACATATCACTTAATAAAAAAATTCATACAGATGAACGATTTGCCCAATTCAACAATAAGCTCCTAACTAGGTTGTCATCCCAGTTGTTAAACACGCTTTCACAGAAACATAACATTTACTGCTATGCGAAGTTTTACTTGCACAATATTAACAATGATCACTACAATGATTTTTTTTTTTAAAAAGAGATATTTCAATATACTGCTAAAGTCATATGATTATATTGCAAACAAAGAATAAAATAACCATAGTACAAAAGGCCCCATGTATGTACCCTGTTTGGCATATCACCTTTTCAGCAACAACAGAATGCAAATGAATTTAAGAAAAAAAATTAATCTGCTTACATACAAAGACTCAAACCTTGGGAAAAATTCAAATGCCAAATCACATTTGACATCAGCAATCAATCTTCTCATAAAGTCAATACATCATTTGGAAAAAATTTAAAAACCCAAATGCCATGCCCAGACTCTTACTATAAAATGCCTGAAACGAGTGAACTAAAAAACTAGTACTATACATGTCATACCTAGCATACCTGATATATGATATTCATAAATTACGAAAATCCTTGTAGGAAGACTATACTGTGAAATGATGACTAATAAAATGGGGGGAGCAAAGAGGCACAAAAGAAATCAGAAAAAGCTCTTGAAACATCCTTTTCCATTAGAACAGGGCACACAGACTCACGAGGTTTTTTTTTTTTTTCTTGTTTCAACAGTTAAACTGAACGAATTTGGGGGGGGGGGGATCAATAGCTTGGTATACAAGGTAAAGTTGTCCTCAACTATGAAAACTACAATGTAAAGTAAAAACTCCACTTCAAATGCCTCAGAATAACATCAACATGATTTCTATTTCTTTCACACATTTCTTTTTGTTTCAGGTGGGAGGGAGTCTGGAGGTATAATGTGGCAGACAATAGACAATGTCTGCACATTTGAGATCTGGACCACACCCTGAAAACTACTCTGATTGGCTGAATCATTACTCTACTCTACGGAAATGAATATTCTTGTTTGGAGGTTTGTGCAGAGTAAAGTAGACCACCAATTAACCCGTTGAGGACGAGTCCCGAGTATACTCGGGCAGGTGTCTATGGGAAATGCGTGTTGTAGCAAAATCAGTCCGTCCTCAATGGGTTATGGTCAAACCAAGACAAACACTCTCATGGTATATAATACACGTTTATCTGACCATTCCGTACTCTTTACTCTTCCACTGTTTTAACAACTTTGTGGAGATGATATCTTTTTTTGGAACGCATTACAACCATGATATTGAAACCCTCTGTCTCTTATGATACCAATACAATGCTCCAGTTTTGCAACCCCCCCCCCCACACACACACACAAACGACCCCCATTAATTATCTACCTTGCATGAAACAGCTCTACCATCAAAATTGAAATAATACTAGAAGTTAATTTTTAAAGATAAAACATCAATACAGAATACATTTGGCAAATGAATATAGAAATAAATGCATCTTTTAAGAACACCAATCACAACATGTTGATTAGTTAAAAAACAAACAAACCAAATAACAGCAAAACAATTTGTAATGTTTCTTTACCTCACAGTAGCAGTACTACAGTATGGCATATCGCTGATTGAGAACTGGTCCAACTTACTTCGCTGTCTATGAAGGTCAAATTCCTTCTTTAAAAATGATTATGTATGCTATGTCACTGATTATATATATATTTTTTTTGCGCATCACTCTGAGTTGGCTTGTTGAATGATAAAACTTTCCTAAATCTCTTGTCCACGTCCATCCTCACCACACCTTTTGGTGAATTCTCTATATTTGTCTGTTTCACTGCTCAGGTAAAAAAGCAGTGAGATGCCAGAAGTGATTCTGTCAAATAAGTTCAGTGTCAAAAAATCCAAAACAAAACTAGGCATAAACTGTGGCAGAAGGACTTAAGTGCAAAGTTGGCAAAATATTGACGAAGCAAGTCTGTGCTAATTTAGCTTCCTGAGGTAAAAGGCTCATAATTTAACATTTCTACTCAAAATCTCATTGCAAGTGTTTGTGCATATTGGATTTTAAAGTGCATCCTTGCCCACCCATATTTCAGGGGATATCCTAAATTTAGATGTCTATATATCACCAATAATATCATCCATCTACACTAGAAACAATCCACAAAGACAGAAAAGAATGCACCATGTGCCAGGACCTTCAATAAAATTGAAGGAATGGTCCACCCTGTGAAATATATCAGAAAATGTTGCTAGCTAGATGCAAAGTAGGGCAGAAAACTGCACGCCAGGCTTTTTGGCTGTCATGTTACATGTAGTTACACTTCTACCAAATACATCTCACATTCATTCCATAATATGACCTCCATTTCCAGGAGAACGAGAACATGCCCATAGTGAAGGTGCTTACGAATCATGAACTGTTCCACGACAGTCATTTTGACTAACTTTTTATCACGAAAGTAGTTTTGTTGCTGGAGGAAGTTGGAAACAATTTTTCAGGTTTTTTGTTTTTGTTTTTGTTTTTTTACAAATTCTTCACTTTGAGATTTAATTTTCAGACCAAAAATATCACGATGCTTGTCATTAAAATGATCTTCATCATCAGGAGAGTTTATATTTCTTGAACACCCTACTTACATGTATTTCTGCTGAAATCATACAAATTAATCACACTAATCATTTGCTCAGCAGAAGATAGTTGAGTCTACCTTGTTGTCGTTACTGAATATCTGTTAACGTATACAACACTACATTTATAAAAAGAGAAATAATGCCAAACAGAATGACATAGTTCATAAATATCAATATTCGTAAAATTTCATACACTGCTTCAAGTCAGCTGATATAACTCTTCCAGTATGGTAAAACTGATGAAACTACATATGCTGCTCAAGTGCTTTGCATGTAAACAGTACAAGGAAAAAATGTCCTTTGGTATTTGTTGCTCTTTTGATGGAAATAAGAAACCCACGAGATTGGTTCTTCATTTACTTCTTTCTGCATAATATTATGATCATGTGATTAACAAAATGATTACAGAGACATAGACCCGTATCAGTCTTGGTCAATTATGATAATTCTAATACTTATATATACATAAATAAATGATTTATGCAATGTTTGTTGCTGTTGTTGTTGCTACTGCTGCTCTTGTTTTCCAAACACATATATGGATGTCAAAGTAACCCTTTGTCAGTTACAACGTACCTGCATATACAATCTCCTGAGATTTCACTCAATCAATTCATATGAGATTGCTGTGGGTGTCACAGGTCCAATTTTTTTTTGTCAATTATATCAATTGATTTAAACATAAAATATGATTTCAGAGTATACATAACGGAATTGTTTAATGTTGCATGATAGTAATATTGATATACCTGTAGCTTTTGTATTAATATCTTATTATCTATTCACCTTCAAACTACATTGTCTCTCATTTCTGTGATTAAGTAGCATCAGAATACGTGACTTATCTGATTGTACAGGAAAGTTGTAAAATGGTCTGTTAGTAGGAGATGCGCATTAAAGAGAAATATGAATAATCAAAGAGATTGAGAAAAAGAGAAAGATATATCATTAATGATAGTGAGAACATGATATATGAATAAAGACACTGAGAGAAAAAGAAATGTATATTTCATCAAATCAATTAGAGAAAGAGAACAAAAAAGATATATCATTACAGACAGTGAGAAAAAAAGACAGGTACATTATTAAAGACAGAGAATGAGAACAGATGTGATTTACAACAGAGACAGAGATAGATGTATCATTGATGACAGCAAAAGAGAGAGAGAGAGAGATCATTAAAGACAGTGAGATAAAGAGAATGATATATATATATATCATAAAAAGAGTGGTAGAAAGAAAAAGATGTACCAGTAAAGAAATGGAGAGACAAAGCAATGTATATCACATTTAAACAGCGAAAGAGAAAGATATATCATTGAAAAGAGTATGAGACAGAAAAAACATACTATTCAAGACAGTTAGAGAAATATAGAGAAAGAGATAGACGTATCATTAAAGACATTGAGAGAAAGATATATTTGTAAAGACAGTGAGAGAAAGAGATAAGCATACCATCATGTTCATAATGATGTTGTTCTGAACAGTGGAAAACAGAGATTACCAGAGAGCTAAACAACAGAAGATAATGTGAAAGTAGTAATGGACAGGGGTAAACAAGAAGGAAATAATTTATATAGAGCTTTCATGATGATAATGAAAAGTGGTTTAAGAAAAAATGATACAGATAGAGTATGATGTTTCAGTGTAATGAGAGTGGGAAAAAGTGCATGCACCACTGTCTTGAGAGCAGCACTCTCTTTGGCAAGGAAATATTGCAAATTACATCCAAAATAGTATCATATTAATAGCTTATACTTTTAACCTGGCAAAGGCAAATTATCTATCCATCACTTCTTGCTGAGCTGACTGAAAAATTACAGTGAAAAGGGCAACAATGGGGAAAGTACACTTTCTCTGATCACACAAAAATATGCATTCATCTGCACTGTCAAATCCCTACATTGTCGATGTGATCGACCACCATCATCAACACGCTGAGGGCTGCATCCAACTTTCATTGACGTCAAGCCTGCACCGTTGATATGATCTTGAGTGACATGTGACTATTGGGATCCAAAACATTAGCATCCTGCTGCCACAAATGAATTTCATCTCCCAATGCCAGATCATGAGAGTTGCTCCAAAAAACCATCAGAATAGCTCCAACGATCAAAATATCTATCTGTCACTTATGACCTACAACCACCCATTGGTCACTTTGCGATAGGCCACATCCCTGAAGAATGCCCAGAGAATCACCATCAAACGCAGCGGTCTGTCCCCGAGGTATGCATGAACTACACTTACAGCTATGGGCAGCTCCCCGCCTCACGACACCCCGGTGCACCCAGGGTCACCTGAGGCCGTGCTCCCGTGAGAGAGAGGATGATTGTTTGATCATCCACGACTGAGTTCTTGAGATGGGCTCACATACATCGACAATGAGTCCCTTCTCTGGTGTTTGATTGTCCAAGCATAACTTGCTCAGCGTGTGCTGTAAGGCATTCCCATTCCGTGTCCATTTCTGTTGGTAGAAACACCAAATAAAAAAATAGCAATCATACAGCTGACAGTTAATGAGAATTAATTTATGTATACATTCAATGCATCAATTCAGTTCATTGGGTTGCTTGTAGTGACCATGTAATCTCTTTTTCTGCAATTCATTCATTCATGCACTTATTTTTTTCCTTTCTTCCTTCCCTCCTTTCTTCATTGAACACTCATCCATTCCCTCACTCCATTCATTCATTCATTCATTCATTCATACATTCATTCATACATTCATTCATTCCCTCTTCCATTCATCCGTTCATTCATTCATTCATTCATGCACTCGTTCCTTCGTTCGTTCCTTCGTTCCTTCGTTCGTTCGTTCATTCATTCATTCACTCATTCACTCATTCATTTATCCAGCCATCCATCCATTCATTCATTCATTCTCAAGTTTAAAGATGAAACCAACAAAGCATTAGATACTTGACATTTTAGAGGAATCAGATTTACCACATTGTGTGTGAGATCTAATATAGCACTAACAGAGGGTGGGTAAAGCCAGAATCACAAGGGAGAGGTAACACGTTTTCATAAAGTCCTCTCTTGGAATCCCTTGGACTGACCTGCTTGATGTCATTAGGAACACAGTTTGCGATGTAGACCCTGGAGGTGGGATGGGTTGAAGTCACAGTCAGACACAAGGACTCTTGCTCTACTGTGTCATCTTTGGTGATGATCCAGGACTGCCAGGGGAAAGAAAAAAGTAAATTATAATATTATCAAAGATAGAGATTTTAAAGAGATTTGATTTCCCAAATCTACAGGATGTTTTTGTGCTTGCATTTTTAAATGTGGAGACAGACAAGAGTTTATGGAAACCAATTGCAGTCAGGATAGAACAGAGTTTATTATATCAAGTACAAATTCTTTTCACAGGCAATCAGAATGTGAAAGATATATAAGTAATGATGCTAGAATCTAGTATGCAGGACCTTTATCTATATCAGAATGTTGGAAGTTACATTTTGAATTATGGAGGTTTGCCCTTTTGTTCATGTGAAACGGGATGATAATGCACTATAGCAATGAACAATCATCCAATCTCGGAAGCAACAGGTAAAAAAAAAAAGAAAGACTCAAACAATGGATGCTGAAGTAAATTGAGGCAACCATACGGTCTACTATGTCTTACAATATGGTCACAGGTCAAATATCCATTATAAAAAAAACAACATCCAATTCAATCACTTCATGAAGACATACTTTCAAAATTTCCTCTCTTTTTAAGACACATCTATACATCAGTTTCAGATAATATCAAAGAAAGCTCTACCCAACTACCCAAGGTGGATTTATTCATAGTTTTCCAGCCTCTGCACCATTTCTTTGTAGTTTTCTCAACTTGCATGCATTTCATTAAACATTTTTGACCTTGACACAATTCATCCAAGATGATACTAGAAGTGAATTCAAAGGAAGACACAGTCTTCACTTAAAGAGAAACATCTCTAAAACTGGCACTTCATCGGACGGGATGAAATCTAATTCAAGCTGTCATTACAGAATCCTTTGAAAAATCCTTCACAGAAGATTGGCTGAGCACGGAACATGACATCAGGGAGGTGGACATCAAGCCCATCAAATGACTGAGTTTCCTTTCTAATAAATCTATCATCATCAATTAAAGCATATTGCCTGACCAGTTATACAGAAGCTATGAAAACCCAAGGCTCCAGGGCTCTGCTACATGTGCACCTGTGTGTTCTATTTAGGGAAGTTATTCAAATCAATATCTAAAACTGCTGATCCATGGACCCATAAAGCATATAAACACTGAAATCCTAGTCTATTATGGATAGCTCTCGACATTTTTGGCTCAAATTAACTTTTTTTTTAAAACATAAAGAAAGTGTAAATTCCTCTCATTCCCATGGGGTCCATATTGCATTTTCCCCCAAATTCATAGAATAAACAGGGCTGCTATGGAGTTTCATCAAGACCAGCTTGCATTTGTGACTCACTGATACCTGTGTAGAGTGCACCAATATTTTCTGTCAGTCCGGAACCATGAACAGAAAAATTTGAGAAATTGGCAGTGTTTTACCCTAAGTTTTCGCACCCTCATGGACAAAATCTCAGCTACTCTTGAACCAGCTTGAATCAACTTCTTGAATCAAAAGAAGAATAGTTTTGAACGAAACCGATTATTTTGACACTGAAGAAGAACTCACCTTCCTGATGTCAGAATTCCTCATTAAGATATTCTGACAGCCTTTCTCTAAGTCGGGATTCATTCAAAGTTTGGATTTGAAGAAAGTATATCTCTTTTGCAAACATCACAATAATTTTGCACGGTTGAAGAATAATGTCTTTCATTCATTATCATGTATGAAATCATTCGATGATACACCTCAGTTTGATTGTTTGTTTTTTTCTAAATGAAAAACCAACTCCATGTTATTGGAGAATATGCTTTCCCTTTGTACAGAAAATACCACCTGGAATTTTTGTAGGTCTGGATAACATCACTGGAAATCTATAGTATTTATTCCCTCTCCATAATAAAAGAGTTTTCAGTTTTATTATCCTTAGGAAAGGTCTTAATTACCTACCTCTACCATACACAAGCTTTTACAAGGAAACTAGTTTTCAGGGTTGCAAAAGGGACACACAAATTTGGAGTCCACCTGTTCATTATCAGAAAGACTAACTTGCAGACATATTCATACCAAGGATGGATGACAAGCAAGCTATATGACGAATTTAAAAAAACACCAGAGTTGACTTGACATGTTTTCATGGCTTAGGTGACATGAAAATTTGACAACAAACACTAGAATAGATGATGTTTGTCACCTGATGCCTTTCCTCCTGAGAGCACGGCACCACGATGGGAGGCCAGGCTGAACTCGTGGGATGCGGGGAGGACTCCAGGCAGAGGCTTCCCTGCTGAATCTGGCCGTATATCAGCTCACTGGGACCAGGAATTCTACAAAGGCAATTTGATATATTTTTGTGCAGAATTAGAATTCACTGGGAGCATATAGGTAACCCTAAACTCGTTTTAGGATGTCAGTAATGCATACACAGCACACTGCAGGGTAAGTGAAAGTCATGAAATATTCATTGTGCTTGGAATCTTTATTTCATATAGCCTAAAGCCATCGGAGCAAAATTCCACTTGATGTATGACATTCATTTGCTTTACCTGTTACTTCCTGAAATGTCAAAGCATCATTTAAAAAAAAGAAGAAGAATAAGTTGTCCTAAATATGATCACTTTTGCATCATTTCTAGACACAGAGAGACATGAACGCCTGAAATGACTACAAATTAATTCACTTTATATCATAATTTCTCTCATCATCTTTTCTCAATTTAATTTTATTAGTTATGTCAATGGCATTAGCTACATTTACCATCTGATACTTCATCTTATTTCTACCAACCCATACCTGCTAACATTTCAAGATGAAATATCTTACTCGTGGATTGCAAAAATCTTATTTTATATGCAAACTGAAGTTAAAAATCTTACTTTCAGTCAAATCTTCAGAAAATACACATGAAAGGTATATCTAAATATTTTTTTAAAATCTTATTTCTCTGACAGAAAATCTATTTTGCTATTTTTAACGTAAAAAATCTTACTGAATCTGATAGAATCTTATTAGTTGGCAAGTATGCCAACCCCTTTCTTCATACGAGAAAGAGCAAAACATCTTCCCGTGCAATACCATTCCATGAGATGTGTGACTACACTGGCAGACTAATATAGAAGTCTGGTGTAACCATGAGAAACATTCCTTCTTTTTTTTTTTCCATCACAAAAATATGAGCGCAACCTAGCAAACATGCTTGTAGACACTATAGCTCTCAAGTTCTTGAATCAAAGCATAGGGCAGCACACAACAGATGGCACTCTTCTCACCAGATAATTATTATCTGCAAATTCCAGGGTTTTGGTCATATTCTCTCTTATTGTTTATCTAAGACCTCTAGCAATTACTAAAACTCACTTCAATTCTGGATAAACTGTTGACAGATACCACTTGAAAGTTTTGCATTGCAGCTGTTCCCTCAATTCTTTTCGGCTCGTCACACTGTGAGAAAGAGAGAAATAAAAAGAGAAAAGAGTAAATATATAGGTAATGGGAGAAGAAAAATACATGTAAGAAAACTTTGATGCTATATTTGAAAATGAAGCACTAACTGCAAAGCTTTCTCTTACATGCTTTTAATGCTTGTACAAATGCTGTATGATTATGTATGTTATTACAAAATGAAATGTACAAGATTCTGCATTTCAGCCATCTCCATGGCTAATTCTTAATAAACCATTACCATTACCATTATTATGCTTGTCTAAAGTGAAACAGGGTCATTTCTCAAATAAACATAACAAAGGCAAGCATAAAGAGGAAATTACTTTCTTCTGCTGGAACAAGTGTTCTATTCATTAAAAAAAACCAACAAACAAACATTTTGTCTGTTCATATTTGCACACATATCATAGCAATTCATATTCTATGTGAGAGCAACCGAAAGTGCGTTCAAAACTGAAGTTCAAAATTGCAAAGAACTCTCCATATGTCTGGGACAGGAAATTTTATGTTTAATCCACTTTGTTGTGATTGAAATCATATCTTTCACTGGAATCTAGATATAGCATGACATAGCGTGCAAAATCCTTATTTACACATTAGGCAGCTGGAAAATGGACTTGGTGGATTAGAAAGAAGAAGAAATCATAACATGATGAAATTCTTGTACAAATGCACTGCAGAGTTATCTACAACTTTGTCCTAACATGAATATCGCCCTCTAGTGATGACTATTATCTACAAACACTGCATGAATTTGTCTTGTTCCTTGCCTTACTTTTTACAAAGTTCCCTGATTCATTTAGACTTTTAAAACTTTACAATGCATGCATAAAACTCCAAACTAAGAGTTTGGTTTTTCTCAAACATTTAGGATTTTTGTCTTCCACTCTAGGTTCTTCCAGTTTGTTAGATACACATCAGTGAAAGTTTGGGGAAAATCTGACAATCTGTTCATAAGTTATGAATTTCTAAAGTATCTGTGTGCAAGTCACTGCTGGATGAGAAGACTATTACAGTGTATGATGTCACATGCATAGAATGATATAGGGAAAATATAAAGAGAATTTCACAAAATTTTATATTTCGAAAAAAAGTGCACATTTCCTTGACTTGTCACTGACGTTTTTTACGGGTAATATTATTTCCCCCACCTTCTGAAAGAGGCAAGTCAAGTGTTCTTTTATTATGCAAGAGAAATGAAAATATGCTGAATTTTCTTTATATTTTCTTTATATTGTTCTACACAAGTGACATCACCAGCTGCAGTAGTCTTCTCATCCTGCGATGGCGGCACAGAAACTTCAAAAATTCGTAACTTTTGAACAGATTGTCCAATTTTCCTCAAACTCTAACTGATGCTTTCTATTAATATTGCTGCATTCACTCAATCCACATGTCTGTGAAGGAGAACTTGTCCTTTGAGTTTATCCAGGGCAACACACAAGCCTGCTGGAAGTTTTTTCAAGAGACTTGCCTAACGCTGCAAAACTCAAATTTGTAAAACAAATACCTTTACAATTTAAGAGAAGCAAACAGGAATTTAACCCATTGAGGACAAGTCCCGAGTATACTCGGGCAAGCGTTTATGGGAAATGCGTGTTGTAGCAAAATCAAACCGTCCTCAATGGGTTAAGAAAGAAATACTGATTTTGATAGCACTTTGAAATCTGCCTATTTCAATATATACATCTCCTAATCAATGGGTAACTGATGTCTTTCACACAGAAGCTCTGAAATGCTGACAAAATAGTGTCAGAGTAATGAAAGCACATAAGACAATGCACAACTGGAATATGTTATATTCTTTTGCAAACTTGGTTTAGGTTGCAACAACTGGATATTAAAAGTGCATTCTATGTGATGCAAAATGAGTTTTTGAAGCAGCACACAAGACAACTTTGTATCCCGGCCACTATAAAACATTTCTTGATAAGAAACTACTGATTAGAAAATAGTTTTGTCAGTTCCTTATATGGCTATGCTTTCATAAATTCCAAAAACATGCTTTAATATTTCACTCGCAGGAATATCATGTTATCATATCGACAACTACAACAAAATGTGGTGGGAAGTTTTACACTTTTTTCTTTGTATTACAGACATCTCAGCCAAGTCTCCACATTCCCTCCTAATCAAATCAAATCAAATTGGATTGACTTAATTTGTAGTCCTGAAATGTCAAACTCAATTTAGATCTCCAGTACATAAACACTCCTTTACATTTGCAGCATTTCTCACTTCTCAACTTGCTAAATCACTGCTGCGAATTTCCTACCCTGATTCTGAGAGCTACGGTGGTTTAGATTGAATTTGGACGCAGACTCAGAGGGAGCGAGGCGAGGTCGTCTGCCCTTTTAAGGCTGGTATCAGAGCTTCTCAATTACACAGATTTTCAGCCGTGCCCTGATGATTGACACTCTGTGATTGGTACCAGGAATGTTCTATTCTATCTAATACTCCATCCATCGGCAGCTGACGAGACAGAACATGACTCTCGTTCTTTAATCGCTATATGGGCGTCCGCCAAATCTGACTTCTGGTGGAAAAGGAAAAATAACTTGCGACTGACATCTTACACCTGCACCAGCTGCTTTTTTCTTTTTCTTTTTCAGGATACATTCCAAGTGGTGTGGCTTTACCAGATGATTTGAGGTCTGTACACTGATTGCTTGTTATATTGTACTTTGTGATCTTTAAGATATTCTTTTCCCACATTGATTTAGATTTACATGGAGAAGATAAGTTGCATGGACAATTTGATTCAAAGTCTAGCCTAATATGCAGCAGGGTAAAGCAGAACATCAACCCATTAAGGATTTGTTCCCAAGTAGGTTAGACAATGATAAACATTACTCTCCGGAGTGATATTGAATAAAACTGCCAGTCAAATACAGATTGTATTATTTGACAAATAATGTCAAGGTGAACTCTGCAATCGGATTTTAATGTACAATTTGTGGAGTTTCTGGTAACAGCAGAGTTTTAATATCCAAAACGAGTCAATTGTAACTAAGACATTCATCATGGCACGGTATTCACTATTGTGAAATTAAAAACCACTCTAAAAACATTCTCAAAAACCACAGGCAATCACTCAATATCAACCATTTGATGTGAGTCAATCGCCCCCAAAAAAATTGTTATGATATATTGCTGATATGAAAACAACTTCCACTGCTATCACCTATTTACAATGTACTGATCTTGTGCTAAAAATGCCGAGCTGCCAAACATGAGTGAGTGCTTTGAATGAGACACTGCAAGGGAACCAAGCAACCCAAGCCTGAGGGATCGAAGCGACTGGGGTGGGGGTGAAAAGGGTTCCCCCTTCCATGGGAGGAAGCTTTGATAATTCTATATTCTAAATGGTATAATCTGGTTCCAAATAGTCATGATTATAGCTTTCCATTTTGCAGATACAGCATCAAATCCACCTATCAGATTGAGACAGTTAGGGTGGGATTTCACGGAGCACGCGAACGATTTGCGAAGGACGCGAGTAGCAAAATCCAGCATTCGTATTTTAGTCTGCAAAAGATCGCCAAACGAACGTGAGGGTTCGGAAGCGTCGTCAATTGTTCGCGAATGTCGTTTTTACTTCGGCGAGAATTTCAAAAAAGTTTGAAATTTTTTGCGAACCTTTTCCGCACACTTGGTCATGATTTGCTCGGGAATTGTTCTCGAAAGTGTCTTTAAAGCCTCGTCATATGCGCAAGACCTTCGCAAGACACGCGCGATGTTCGCAAAATGTTCGTGAAACCCCAAACAGACTCCGAAACTTTGGAGAATGTCTCACGTATGTTACGCGAAAACTGCGAAGTTTTTCCGATCATTTTACGACGTAATCGCAAACTGTTCGCGTACCTTTTGAGATATTCTCGCGAACGTTTAGCGCACGTTTGGGGGATGCATGACCTATACGTTTTCTACAAATAAAAATCGTAACATACATCTAAACATCAAACAATTATTAACAACTATAGTAACAAAAGAAATTAAAGACTAGCAAAGAGTAATAAATGTTTGATATACAAAAAAAAAAATCGTAGAATACACTTAGAATTAATCTAAAGTATGTAAAAGCTCATTTGAACTATAGAGATTATGTGTTGGAGGAACTGCAAAAAAAAAAAGATCAAAGGCTTTACTAGTGGAGATATGTCCTAGGAAAAAAAATGTAGGCAAGCACACGATAGAGAAATGAGAGAAAAAGAAAGGAGAAATAGAGGAAAGAAAAAAATTCAACTCAAGACAGCTTCCACCTCTCCTTGGGTACATTTTCTCCCATGATTATTGAAAATTTTTCGTTGTTCGCATTTCCGTCGCGTGTTCTTCGTGTACGTAACATGCTGTACTTTAGCAATGATACACACGACATTCGCACATACGTCGTGGAAATTTCGCACAAATTGCGCAAGAATAGTTTTCGGCTTCATTGTCGGAAAACATTCGGATAAAAACTTTTCCGAATGTTGGATTTTGTCATTCGCGTCCTTCGCAAATCGTTCGCGTGCTCCATGAAATCCCACCCTTAGAACTGGATGAATGCCATGATAGTAAGCAGCCCTGAAAAATGGTCTTTAGAGCCCCAAATGCAGATGGGATACCATGGTGCAACAGTGAGTAACCTACCTGGCCCGATTGCGTTTCGTATTTTCTAGGAAGTATGCAAGATTTTCTTCACTATACTCACTCTCCATAGGGCTTCCCTCTGGCTGACGGTCTAGCATTGTAAAATAAAACTTTGAACTCATCCATCCAGACTTCCGCTGTCCGCCTTGTGTTCCTACAATCAAAGACAACATGACAATCACTGTACACTCTGAAATAAGACCAATGATATAACATAGAAACAATGGAAGCAACTTATATTGTTACTAGGTGAAATAAGTCAAATACAGATAACAGATCATATGAAGGGAAAGTTTTCCTGAAGCATTGGGTCATTATTGAAATACCCCCCCCCCTCAAAAAAACAACACACAAACAAGCAAACAAACAAAAAACACACACACACAAATGTATTGTGACATCATGTATACTACCTAACATGAATTCCTAATGTCAAACTGAAATGTACATCATCCATTAGTACGGTTCTCGATCAATAACCAAAAAAGAAAAAAGAAAAAAAAAAGAAAAAAGGATTGCGACATCATGTATACCAGCATGAATTCCTAATGACAAATTGAAATGCGCATCATCCATCAGTAGGGTCCTCAATCAATGGAATCAGAGCACTTCAGCATCGTGGAGAGTGGTCTGGTCTACTTTTATTGTAAACAAGTCTTATTATTTGTTAGATGATTGCCTGGTGTGCATTCACCCCTTGAAAAAGATGCTTTACCTACCATATCCCTTGTGACGTGGGTGTCTCCAGGACAGCATCAATGTGAGTGATGAGACTACCAAGGGCAAATAAGACTGCTATCACTCTTTTTATAATCCCCTATAGAAATTATGGTACAACCCCCTCTCCCCCCCCCCCCCCCAAAAAAAACCCCAAAAACATCCAAAACAACATGTCTGAAAGAACTGACACTACCAAAATAATTGATTCCTATTGATTCATTTGATGTCTACTTTGTGTCTGTGTCTAAATCTTCAATACATCCTTGTATTGTTCTTTGTCCTTTTTTTTTATTTGTAAATAATGATTTGTTCCTGTTTTGCATACCTAAAAGCATATTATGATTCTATTTACACACAGCTTTCTAGATAAAGTAACATTAAAGCTGAAGAGGTTTTACTGTCTTTAGATAATTGCAGTCAATTTAAGTAACCTAAAAAAGGTGGCATCAAATGTGACGAGAATAATCATACATCTTTTTTTCCATCGGCAATATGAAGGTATTTTTCTTGAAGTGGAACAACAGACTAGTCCTAGTTGACCTTTTGCATAACGAAGGAAAATCAGTCTCCATGGAAACAAGGAAAAGTAGAAATTACGCGGTGCGTAATATATGTCCCCGCCGGAAGTAGCATTTAGTAGCAAAATGTACAATATAGGTAAAAAGATGTGTAGAAGTTTTGAAGCCCTCACCTAGTGCCATCACTTAAAGCAAACGGAATCGAAATCGGGTTAGAAATGGCGAAGGAGAAGCATTTTGTAGCCAATGTACAATATAGGTAAAAAAATCAAGGTCAAAGGTCAAAGAAGTCAAAGGTCAAAATTCTGTGTAGAAGTTTTGAAGCCCTCACCTAGTGCCATCACATAAAGCAAACGGAATCGAAATCGGGTTAGAAATGGCGAAGGAGTAGCATTTGGTAGCAAAATGTACAATACAGGTCAAAAATCAAGGTCAAAGGTCAAAGAAGTCAAAGGTCAAAATTCTGTGTAGAAGTTTTGAAGCCCTCACCTAGTGCCATCACTTAAAGCAAACGGAATTGAAATCGGGTTACAAATGGCGAAGGAGTAGCATTTTGTAGCAAAATGTACAATATAGGTCAAAAATCAAGGTCAAAGGTCAAAGAAGTCAAAGGTCAAAATTCTGTGTAGAAGTTTTGAAGCCCTCACCTAGTGCCATCACATAAAGCAAACGGAATCAAAATCGGGTTAGAAATAGCGAAGGAGTAGCATTTTGTAGGCAATGTACAATATAGGTCAAAAATCAAGGTCAAAGGTCAAAGAAGTCAAAGGTCAAAATTCTGTGTAGAAGTTTCGAAGCCCTCACCTAGTGCCATCATATAAAGCAAACGGAATCAAAATCGGGTTAGAAATGGCGAAGGAGTAGCATTTTGAAGCAAAATGTACAATATAGGTCAAAGGTCAAGGTCAAAGGTCACAACTGAAATTCTGTATAGAAGTTTCAAAGCTCCCATGTAGTGCTATCATATAAAGCAAACAGAATCAAAATTGGGTTAGAAATGGCGAAGGAGTAGCATTTTGAACATTTTGATCACACACGGACGCACACACGGACGGACGGACGGACACACGGACGGACACACGGACGGACACACGGACAGACGGACACACGGACACACACACGTACGGAGCCCGTTTCATAGTCCCCTGCTCGAACTCGTTCGGCGGGGACAACAAAGCTACATGCCTTTATTACAGGAAAGCCTGTGAGTTAAGAACTTGTCTGATTGGATTGATTTTGCCCCCAAAATTAGTGAGGTAGACACCTCAGCTGCTGTTTAGTTCGACAATTAACATTGTACTGCAATTAGGAGAGGGCAATTACTTCCCACGCTGAGCTTATGATATGCAGCTAAACATCATGTCACAAAGTGTTAACTTTGAAGCCTTTATAATGTGGATCCAGCACTACTGCCAACGAAATCTAATTAAGAAGGTGTCTGCTGCCGAAATCATTCCTTCTTTCGGAGGAAACTTTCCCGTCTGAGAGAAAGGAAAAGATCAAAACAACAATAAGCCACGAAAGCCTGTTTAAAAACAGACATATTACCTTCAAAGGCTGTGATGATGCGAATGTCATTAGGCTAGCAAATCTATTACCCTTGGTGCAGTGCCAAACCCATAAATATGACACACATTATTGGCAAACAGGTAAGAAAAAAAAAACAACAACAAAGGCCCTCTTTGATATGATAGTCATTAAATCATCGACTGGCTTCCTATTACCTACATTGCCATATTTCTTTGAGAGAGAAGGCTGAACTTCACAATTTTCCAAATTTCTGTTTTTGATGCGCAGGCTCCTTTTTGTGGGACACAGAATATTAGCTATAGTGATTGGCTTTCGGCCAAACTACATACTCACAAGAAATTAGTCTGAATTTTGTTGGTTCATGTATCAAAATGTTTGGTCCCAAGCTGTAGGCTTTCTGCAATGTTACAATCTCTATTCAAACAAGTGATTACGGCAATAGACCTCGAGAAGTAGACTATACATCATGCTATAAAAATTCCTGCGTTGGTTCAGAAGTGCACTTGATAATATCTAAGCAATGAAATGATATGACTGTCACACCGATAAGAAAACATCCAGAGACCAAGATAACAGGTAAATCACCTTCCAAAAATGCTGCTGTTGTAGACTACCTTTCGTATTCATAACTTTGACTCTTATGATGGCTGTTTGATGGAACATCTGTATTATTTGATTGCTGCATACACAAAATTTTTTTCACACAATTCTGAGATTTGGAGGTCACTCGAGTGCCTATTTATCCCCGACAGAGACTTGTCAATCACAGAACACACAAATCCCCTGCTCTCTATACCCTGCCCCCCCCCCCCCCACACCCTTCCATAATTTTCCTGTGCCCTGACTCTTCATAACACATTCCAAAATCACACGCCTAGTTTGGTCGGAGCAGGAGAGACATGCAGAAATGTACGCGGAGAAGGAATGACGGACAAGCGCTGTCGGATGACCCGATTTCTTCCCCGCGTCACATGATATCAGAGATCAGGGCCTCCCGCAGGGACGAGAGATGGATTCACCACGTCACATGACACAGTTCGTTCTGCGCACAGTCCTGGGCTAAAAAGTTTGGATGATACTACCCCTGTCACACTGATGGATCTGCCATATCTCTGCTCCATTCTATCTTTTCTCTTCCATCTCACATTTCTTCCCTATCTCAGTGTTTCTTACAATCCTTCCTCACCTCTCCAACTTACAGCTTCTATAAATATCTCTGTCCTTGGAGAAGGGATGGCACGACATCTTGGGATCAGTCAAAGATGATATGATCGATTTCTTTTTTTTTATATTCCCTATATCATTTCACACATACCATAAAAGCTGAAATTTTTGCACATTTCTTGCAACAAGAAACTGGCACAAAAATAAAAGCATGCAACCATTTTTGCTTGCAATATGTTTCAGTACCGGTACTCAATGTCTTGATTCTGTGGAATTAAAAACACACAAAATTCATCTGACTCAGCCGAGCATGAAAAATCACTCATGCGGTAGTATCAAATTTTACAGTAATTCAAATTACTTATAAGAAATAAATTATCATTCATTTATTCATTCTTCCCTACAAAGCTGCACCAAAACAGAAGAGTAATGTGAATCATTTCTTTTCTTTTTCCTGCAAAAAAAGAAAAGAAAATAAGAATGCAAGCAAGCCAAGAGGAAATACTTTATAACTGTCAACATATAGTTTGTGTTGATAAACAAGCATATCAAGTTACTCCCGCCCCCTCACACTCTCCCCCCCCCCCAAAAAAAAAAAGAAAAAAAGAAAAAGAAATGCATCAGCTGCAAAGAGACAGTGAACTATTTTTCTCACTCCCCCACAAGCAGGGATGAGAATCAGAAGATTGATGGGTATAAATGTTGTGTTTCACAAAATCTGAAAAACCTGAGATAAACCCAAGATTATGCAGGTTTAATATAAATCCAACCTCACCCCCATTCAAGATTGGCTATAATTCACCTAACAAATAATTTCATGTAATCGCTCTCTCTCTCTCTCTCTCTCTCTCTCTCTTTTAGATTGGCATGTTTTCATGAAATTTGGATTCACATGCTGAGAAAAAAAGGAATATCAGAGAGAACATATTCTTAAATGACTTATTGGAATGGAAAGAGTGCATTGACTTGACTGCACAGATCCAAATTCATCTTGTTGCCCAAAATACTTAGTTAGTAATGCTCCCCCTCCCCCTGTACTGTATCATGATTACTCCTTATAGCAAATCACTTGACATTTCGATATGGCTTTCTCATCATCCAACCATCCATCATTCTGACAACAGGTTGATTTATTCAATATCTATCCATCCATTCTATCCACAGGTTGATTCTCACTATCATCCATCTCACTATATCCACAGGTTGATTCAATCACTATCAATCTATCTCTCTATCATGCTATCCACAGGTTGGATCGATCCATCCATCCATCCATTCTATCCACAGGTTGATTCATTCACTATCTATCCATCCATCCATCCATTCTACCCACAGGTTGATTCATTAACTATCTAGCTATCTCTCTATCATGCTATCCACAGGTTGGATCTATCCATCCATCTATCATTCTACCCACAGGTTGATTCATTCACTATCTATCCATCCACAGATTGATTCATTCACTATCTATCCATCTATCATTCTATCCACAGGTTGATTCATTCATTCATTCATGATCTATCCATCTATCACTGTATCCACAGGTTGATTAACTTACCATCTATCCATCCATCTATCATTCTATCCACAGGTTGATTCATTCATTCATTCATGATCTATCCATCTATCACTGTATCCACAGGTTGATTAACTTACCATCTATCCATCCATCTATCATTCTATCCACAGGTTGATTCATTCATTCATTCATGATCTATCCATTCATCACTGTATCCACAGGTTGATTAACTTACCATCTATCCATCCATCTATCATTCTATCCACAGGTTGATTCATTCATTCATTCATGATCTATCCATTCATCACTGTATCCACAGGTTGATTAACTTACCATCTATCCATCCATCTATCATTCTATCCACAGGTTGATTCATTCATTCATTCATGATCTATCCATTCATCACTGTATCCACAGGTTGATTAACTTACCATCTATCCATCCATCTATCTTCTATCCACAGGTTGATTCATTCATTCATTCATGATCTATCCATTCATCATTGTATCCACAGGTTGATTCATTTACCATCTATCCATCCATCTATCACTCTATCCACAGGTTGATTCATTCATTCATTCATGATCTATCCATTCATCACTGTATCCACAGGTTGATTAACTTACCATCTATCCATCCATCTATCATTCTATCCACAGGTTGATTCATTCATTCATTCATGATCTATCCATTCATCACTGTATCCACAGGTTGATTAACTTACCATCTATCCATCCATCTATCATTCTATCCACAGGTTGATTCATTCATTCATTCATGATCTATCCATTCATCATTGTATCCACAGGTTGATTCATTTAC
The DNA here is from genome assembly GCF_964275005.1 of Diadema setosum. Classification (NCBI taxonomy): domain Eukaryota; kingdom Metazoa; phylum Echinodermata; class Echinoidea; order Diadematoida; family Diadematidae; genus Diadema; species Diadema setosum. The sequence continues at coordinate 46,346,225 of NC_092685.1, forward strand.
CATCTATCCATCCATCTATCATTCTATCCACAGGTTGATTCATTCATTCATTCATGATCTATCCATTCATCATTGTATCCACAGGTTGATTCATTTACCATCTATCCATCCATCTATCATTCTATCCACAGGTTGATTCATTCATTCATTCATGATCTATCCATTCATCATTGTATCCACAGGTTGATTCATTTACCATCTATCCATCCATCTATCTTCTATCCACAGGTTGATTCATTCATTCATTCATGATCTATCCATTCATCATTGTATCCACAGGTTGATTCATTTACCATCTATCCATCCATCTATCATTCTATCCACAGGTTGATTCATTCACTATCAATCTTTCAATATCACCTGTCGCTCAGTTCAGTTGTGATTCAACTTTTGGCCACTCTTAAATTACATCAGAGCGTAAGATGGTCGTCATTTCCTGAAATAAGCTGGCAAACTCCCGCAGCACTACAGGCACTCAGAAGGAGTTCCTTTGATGGGAGGGGCACTAAAAATAAAAATTTATATCCGCTGCGGAGAGGGTCGCGGCAAACGCCGTTGACCCCGAACCAACCCGTACCTGATGTATGTGTTTGCGTTCCCATCGGGGAAGGTGTAGGGATGTTTCTTGCGGAAGACGTGCCCCACTCGACTACAGGGAATGATCTCGAGACTGCCCCCACACTGCCAGACACGGAAGGAGATTTCTGCGGGAAGAGAAGAGAGACAGAAATAGTGAGAAAAAAAAATGGACAGGTGAGAGATTGATAGACAGAAAGTGTGAGAAATAAAGAAAGATGAAGAGGGAGACAGATAGAGAGGAGAGAGAAAGAGAGGGAGAGAGGGAGAGAGGGAGAGATAAAGAATGACATGTAAAGACAAAATTTGAGAGAAAATAGAGAGAGAAAATGAGAATGACATTTATGGAGAGAGAAGAAAACAGGAGGGAAATGAAGAATGACATTTAGACAGGGGGGAGAGAGAGAGAGAGAGAGAGAGAGAGAGAGAGAAAGTGCATAAGTAATCACTTCTCACACTTTAACAATGAAACTTACCAGGGGGGGGAAATCCCATAAAACAGAGATTCACAAATGCTAGGGAAAACTTATATGAATGAAGAAGACTCAAGGGGGGGGGGGGGGGGGGGAGATGAGGAAGAGGAAGCCGGAACGTGAATTCTCTCCGGAGAGGATGTGGCGTGATTAAGGAAGATGCAAAGCGCCTATCCCTCGGATGGTCGGCGGGCCTGGGGTCACGCTACGATTTCCCAACACACAGCTTGGCTTCAGCCATTTAAAGCCTGCAGCAGACTAGGGGGACTTTGAGTGAATATGTCATTGACCACTTTGGTCAGCCTTCACAGGGTTAGGGGAAAATTTTGTCAGTTCCCATTATTGAGAGCGAAAATGACCGTGCATGCACCCCATCTTCTAGCTAGCAGACAGTCTTCTGCAAAGCAATGTCATGCAAATGTGAAACTGTCATTACAATTCATGGGAAAATTTGACAAATCATTTCTGCATTAGTAGCAGAAAGATTATTATTGATGCCAAATTGTCGGCAGAACATTGGCAAATTGCTCACACACGTGTGAATGCGTTGGTCCCCTCTCTTCCCCCCCCCCCCCCACCCACGGGGATTTCATTTCCACATAAAGAGTAGTGGGAGTACATGACAGGATTTGGGTTAATACAGCATGTCACAGGCTGTGCTTATAAGACACAGATGGTGTGGAGGTCCTATATGTATCTGTGAATGCTGTACATTTTTTTAATTGAAAATGCTGCCAGTTTAATCACATGAGTCTTACTCTTCATTCTTGAAGTGCCGGTGAATTTTGCCAATAAAATGATTCTTAAAATCTTCTGCTATTGTATTCCCATGATAAAAATAGCCAGGAGCTTGAAGCAATCAGTAGGAGACAGTGATGACATATCACAACCATTTAAACCAACGTTGGCTTCATACACACGAAAACACTATGCATTTGTGATTAAAATACTCTTTAACTATGTGCAAGCAATTTTCCTTTGCTCTCAACAACAAAATGAGAAAACTGCCACTTTCACGGCTCAATGCATGCAGTTGTTGATGTACAGAGTACTGATGTACTTTAACCATCCGGTACATATCTCAATTTGCTTTACTCATCAGCATTTTTTTACCTTTGATTTACAATCATCTTTTTTTTCATCTATTTGGAGAAAGTGATTGAGAAAAAAAAGTAGTGATATGATAGCATCACATATATGTAAAAATTAAGGAAAGTAATTCAAAGTAAATTTGAAACAAGTTATGATGGAAAAAACATTATTTATAATGCATGGTAGTATGAGAACACCCCCCCCCCCAAAAAAAAAAGAACTTTCAATAGGGTCATCAAACAACAATTTTTTTTTTACATTTCACAATCACAATTTATCAATCATTCATATTTTTGGTTTTCTTCTTTCCAAATGGCCAGAACTTGTAATATTCTTTCTTTTCTTTTTTCCAAACAAGCAGCTCCAAATGACATTGCCTCTCTTTGAGTCAGCCGATGATGTGTTGACAAATCATACAGCCTGGAAAATTGGAGACCAGTGCATCCCCCCCCCCCCCCACCACCACCCACCACCATCTGGATGTCTCTCCGTCATCTTACCAAAGTTCTCTCCACCCCAGATGTCCATCAAGGTGTCGTACTTGCCCAGCTGGTAAACCAGTCGTGATTGATGACAAACAGCCCGCCTGCGATCATGGGAGTCCTGGGACGAGCGAAAATAAACAGAGATTCCGCGATGATCGTATATTATTTCAGAATGCAGCTTTATGACCGGAACAGTGAGGCTTGCGTTTGGGGTGAAGCATCTCTGCTTGTATGCAACCATCATGGCAACCATTTTCATATATCATCACATACACCAGGCTCAGCGAAGGCACTTGATAATTACGCTTTTCAATATCATCCTTTAATAAAAAGAAATGAAATCTCATCTATTTCAAGTCTATGGATGGATGTTGCTTAAGTGATATATCATGCAGTAGCATACTTTTCTTTTTCTTTCATGGCCATTTACAATGAAACTTCATCATTTCCATTCAATCAAGAAAAAAAAATCATCTGTATAGTACAGATACAATAATACTGTATCAATACAGTTACACATGTACATAAAATCCCTATAAAGCAGTCTTATAAATATGCATAATGGATGCCATTGTGTGGGACATGAAAATACCCTCCTGGCTACACACAACACCAAGATAAATTGTTTACCTTCTTTTTCACTTTTTGCTCTAAACAGGCATTAGGGGTCTAGACGACAGGCTCACATTTCAGAGGGTGCAGAGTAAGAAAGAACATGCAATACATGGAATACGAGAGGCAATGTTCCTGCCCTCCCCTCCCCCAATTATAGTGGTAGAAGTCACTTGAATATATAATAACATGTAAACACATTAACAATTTGTTAGTGTTGGCTTTCGTTTGTTTGATTTTTCCTTTTGGTGCTAGGGAGAGAGAAGGAGTGACAATGCAACTTTTTCATTAGTTTTCTTTAATTTTTCTTTATAGGCTGCATTTCAAGATTATACTTTTCAAGAGTAGAAAGGGCTCCACGATGTCTCCTGTACAAGTTCCCCTTCTGACACATGAGAGTTAGAACATGGCAAAACCTCTTGCAGAATCTGGGTCAAATTAATCTTCTGCGCCTTACTAGCATTTCAAAGTGGGCGTGATGTTAGAAAAGTCATCACATTCTTTTCCCTATGTTTATGCAGCTACTTGCGCTACAACTTGAGAGCAATTTCTTCGTCTCCATGAGCTCTAATTCTCGTCTGTGAGAGCATGTTCGGGAGTCACCGATACCGACGCATCAAATCCGGTGATACCAAGAAGTTCAATGCTTCATTTGTTGCTCGTAACGTGAGAAAATTAGATTGTGTTCAATTTGCTGCATCACAGTGTTGCCTCTTCGATGCATTTTGTGTAACACATAGCAATGAAGGGTGAAAAAGAGCATGACGACAAAGAAAGCCTCTCGACTAGGTGACAGACGGTTTTTCTATTCACACCTAAGATGGTGAACATCAGCCCCAAACCCAACAAAGCAAATGACAACAGTGATGTGTTCTCTCTAAATTTCTAGACATGTATTTCCCCAAGGGCTGAGCTTGGACATGACAGCAAAATAAGAGTCTTGAGTGATGATTGTCTAATGCCGTTGGGAACAGGCAAAATTTTGTGTTCATGAAGCCAGACTGATTCCAGACAACAAAGGTTAAAGACTGCAATTTTCTGTTAAGGTCTGGGGAATCGAGAAAAAAAAAAAGAGCACACAGCATCATCATTACCAGACAGTCAGGCTGAGTTGCATTCACACACCCGCTTTTCTTATGCCAAAGGTGATCAATTGCAAACAGTTGAACATGGATTTTTACCTGCCTGTAGGCATTTTAATGACAGCCATACAGATCAACTTCCTAAAAGATCACAATCACTCAACATAAGTGGAAATCAAAAGGGGACTATCCAACTTATGGAATCCATTCATTACGGACATATCTAGCTCCCATTTAAATTTTGGTTGAGATGGGGTATTAAGATTTTATGTTCTTGTGAGATAGGCCTAATTAGAAACTATTTATTAAATGTGATAGAGCATACAATTCTAAGAGGAATTCAAAGTTTATTTGATGGAAATCGGTTTTAAAATGGCCGAGATATCCAAAAAGGAAGTAAAGCAAAGTGATCCTAATGACAGGTACGTCCCATCTTTTATTATAAAGACCTCTTTTATTTTGGGGTATCTCAGCCATTTCAAAACCAATTTTCAATAACTAAACTTTGAATTCCTCGTAGAATTGCATGCTCTTTCCTATTTCATATTTTAAAACGATTTCACATTATCTCACAAAAGCTTTAATTTCATCTGAATACTCCATTTGAGCCAAAACTATACCATCCCTTTAAAGCATAGCAAGTTTTAATGTGATACTGATATTCTTAAGTGATATCCATGACTTCCAGTTCATGAAGGGGTATCCCCCTCCACCCCCCTTCCCCCTTTTGTGGATGCTCCTTCAGGTATTCTTCCAAGGGTAAGATTCTAAACCCCGTTTCAAAGTGCTGTGCACCCTACCCCAGCTCCTCAGACTTTGAACCCATTAGTCCTCAACACATGTTTCCAAAGTTGGTGATAGACATCTAAATTGGAGTACAAGGTTTCATCTTAGAACTGTATTTTCCCACAGAAATCATTGTTCCCAGTATAATACCAAGTCTAAGTACAGGTACTTTGCTATCTGGAAACATCTGTTTCAGTGCATAACTGATAGTGGCCTTTTTTCATTATTCATTTCTTCATTATTTTCATTGCACAGTCCTGTCTTGCAATCTTGAACCTCTGCTATTTCGTTGTTTTATTTTCATTTTGTTTTGTATATGTTGTTATTGTTTTTGCATGGGTGTTTGTGTGTGTTTGTGTGTGCAAGGGTGTTTGCATGTTGTTGTGTTTTTTCATTATCTGTTCTTGATATATTGCATATGACAGACCAATCTTTGGGATTGGACCAAACTCTGCATATAGCACAAATGTTAGATTGATGTATATACCTCACCCTGGAATCTCTTTGATTGCCATCTGCATCAAACATCCCATGATTTTTTTTTTTCACTTTCCAGTACCAAAATTGCAATCACAGATTGAACACTGTGTGAATAAACTGCTACAGGACTTCCACTACAGTACATCACCATCATAAAGTCTTGTCAGATTCTGCCAAACTGCCACACCGTCTTTCTCCGGAAATGGGAAGAGGTTTGAAAGTGAGAAAATACCTCCTCTCACGATTCTTTTCCACAATTCTTTCCCACAATACACCTAACATAAATATAAACTCCCAAAAGGACAGTTAAAAGCAAAGTAACACAGTAAAGCTTGGTCTTCAACAAAGACATGCCTACTACCTGAGGGAAGGTTGCCATGGAAACATTGAAAACAAGGAAAAGTAGAAATTACGCGGTGCGTAACATATGTCCCCGCCGGAAGTAGCATTTTGTAACAAAATGTGCAATATAGGTAAAAAATCAAGGTCAAAGGTCAAAGAAGTCAAAGGTCAAAATTCTGTGTAGAAGTTTTGAAGCCCTCACCTAGTGCCATCACATAAAGCAAATGGAATCGAAATTGGGTTAGAAATGGCGAAGGAGTAGCATTTTGTAGCCAATGTACAATATAGGTCAAAAATCAAGGTCAAAGGTCAAAGAAGACAAAGGTCAAAATTCTGTGTAGACGTTTTGAAGCCCTCACCTAGTGCTATCACATAAAGCAAACGGAATCGAAATCGGGTTAGAAATGGCGAAGGAGTAGCATTCTGTAGCAAAATGCACAATATAGGTCAAAAATCAAGGTCAAAGGTCAAAGAAGTCAAAGGTCAAAATTCTGTGTAACAGTTTTGAAGCCCTCAACTAGTGCCATCATATAAAGCAAACGGAATTGAAATCGGGTTAAAAATGGCGAAGGAGTAGCATTTCGTTGCAAAATGTACAATATAGGTCAAAAATCAAGGTCAAAGGTCAAAGAAGTCAAAAGTCAAAATTCTGTGTAGAAGTTTTGAAGCCCTCACCTAGTGCCATCACATAAAGCAAACGGAATCGAAATCGGGTTAGAAATGGCGAAGGAGTAGCATTTTGTAGCAAAATGTACATTATAGGTCAAAAAATCAAGGTCAAAGGTCAAAGAAGTCAAAGGTCAAAATTCTGTGTAGAAGTTTTGAAGCCCTCACCTAGTGCCATCACATAAAGCAAACGGAATCGAAATCGGGTTAGAAATGGCGAAGGAGTAGCATTTTGTAGCAAAATGTACAATATAGGTCAAAGGTCAAGGTCAAAGGTCACGACTGAAATTCTGTGTAGAAGTTTCAAAGCTCCCATGTAGTGCTATCATATAAAGCAAACAGAATCAAAATTGGCTCATAAATGACAGAGAAGTAGCAAATTGAAGATTTTGATCACACACGGACGCACACACGGACACACGGACGGACGGACGGACACACGGACGGACGGACGGACGGACGGACGGACGGACGGACGGACACACGGACACACACACGTACGGAGCCCGTTTCATAGTCCCCTGCTCGAACTCGTTCGGCGGGGACAAAAAGTCAAGGGTAAAAGCTTTCTGTTGAAAATGGGTCTTTAGGGAAAGCAAGTACATTGTCACTGCTGCATGACAACACTCGATTCACAGTCATATTGGACATCTAAAGTTAAAAAAAAAAAATCCAACTCCTTTCTGGAATGTTATGCTGTCACAACCTATTGCTAAATCAGCAGCTATAGTATTAATTCTGCTTTATAGAGGCATGCCATGTTTTCAAACAAAATCAAGTTGGTAAAGATTTGGATTTTGAAATCCTGAAGAAGCAGAATACTCCAGTAACATAATTGCACTTCTCCAAACCCACAGAACTCCTATCAAGACAATTAATATTTTAATAATAAGAAACTCAAGGGGCATTTTGACATACATCATGCAGACGGCATGGATGATTTCTGGGTCTTGGTAATCGATTTTATTCCAGTATTGGTAATCAGCCTCGATCACACATTGCAGCAAAATGTAGGGCCTATATACAAAATGTACTCCCGTCACACACTTGAACAAACTCTCTCTCTACCCAAACTGAAATATTTCTATTTTATTGCTCACATTTCTTTTGAGAGCTACCAATCTCTCTTATGTTAAAGATATCTAGGACTTTATATTGCCCAACTTCCAAGCGTAGCTCTTGGTGAACCAGGAGATCCTTCACAAATGTCCTCCTCGTGATTTCATCTCTTCAGCCATTTGTTCCAGTTGGTGAGTATGCCGCTCTTTTTCTGTGGCTGGGTATGAAATAAAATTCTGACTTAATGTGCCATTATCCATGGTTTACTGGCGAAGCCTGGGCTAAAGTCTCCGTAGTCCTCCAAATCCCAACAAAGTTTGTTTGGGGGAAAGGGCTGGGTTGGCTTATGACGGGAAACATTTTGCTCTATGCTTGTTTTCACAGGAAAAATCTTTCAAAGGTTGGCCTAGAACAGGCCTGGCCTAGAAACAGGTTTATGAGAGACAAAATAATTTGGGGCACTGCAAAAATCTGACTGGTATACTTGTTTATTCAGTGCAACTCAAGGTACAATCCATTACAAGTCTGCATACCACTGCACTGGCAAAGGCAATTGTTGCTGACCATGCAGCCTTGTTTCTAGGTCCTATTTTTCTCAAAGCATGTCTGCCAGGATCAATTACCAATACCACAGAAGCCATCCACATTCTAAATAGAAAAAAACAAACACTAACAAAAAGTTCTTCATGTCCTTGTACATTGTTTGTAGGTGACATAAGATATGTGACATTCAGAACCTGTCTCCTTAGCAAAAATATAAAAATAAATAAAACAATAATGATGATAATAATAAATGAAATAAAAAATGCTGAGTATCATTACATTTCAATGCTACAAAACCAAATTGTTGTAAACTTTGAAACCTACAAGTGTTGTATTGATGCAAAACATTTTCTCCTATGGCAAAAATGAAGTCAACAAAGAGTTGAAACTTTCCAAAACCCCATCCCCTATCCCCAAAACAAACATGTCGGTCCTATTTACTTCTTTAGGATGAGTCCCTGAGTATACTTGGGCAGGTGTCTATGGGAAACGCATGTTGTAGCAAAATCAGCCTGTCCTCAATGGGTTAACTTCCTGTTTAACAATGCAAGTGGGCAGTTCTTTAAGATTTCTACAAACCTATTTGATCTCTTAAATCATATTTGCCAAATCAGACACAGATCATGATATCTTCATAGTTATAGTGCACTACCATGAAAGTCGTTTTCCCAAAGTCAGAGATGTTTAACAACTGCATGACATCCGAAATCATTCAAATAGAGTATAAGCATCACAACTTTTCCATGCATATTTGCTCAAACTACAAACACATCCTTTAAAGGGGATGGCTAGTAAGTGATCAGTGGGAATCAGTGGGAATGCTGGGGGATGATTGTTCCAATCCTTGTGGGATTCATTTAAGAGTATAATATTATTATATATCTATTGTTGTGTGAAAATCATTTCCTTCAGAATGGTCTCATATTCAAGTAATGTACAGTTTAAGGTCCCATCACTGTACAGGCATGCTAATCTGGAAACATTAAACTGCATATTACTTGAATATGAGACCATTCTGAAGCAAATAATTTTCACACAACAATAGATATACAATGTACTCTTAAATGGATCCCACAAGGACTGGAACAATCATCCTCCAGCATTCCCACTGATTCCCACTGATCAGTTACTAGCCATCCCCTTTAACCTGTAAAAGGATAAATGCTGAAGGTATTCATGTCCTCAGAGGCAAACTCCCATAAAATCATCTAAAATTACTCTCAAGACTTGAGATATTCAAGATGGCCACCCGAATTTGAAATTCCCATTGATATATTTCCTCATTAATTGTGAAAAACTGTAAAGATTTGATGGTTTTACCCTACTTCAGGGATGCTAAATCTGAATTTGGCTAATACAACTCCTCGTTCCTGAGAGTCTTAAGATATCCAATTGAAAATGGTTGCCAAAAGATTGAAATTTAAATACACAAGTTTTTTTTTTTTTTTTTTTTCATAAATGGTGAAAAAATGTAAATAAATGATGTTTTCTCAATTTGAGGGTGCTGAATCCCAAATCTGGTTGATACAACCATTGCATCCTTGAGGGTTTTGAGATATTCAAGATGGCTGCCAAAATGGCCACCGAAAATTGCACTCAACCTTTTGCACAATCCCTAATCGGCAGTAGAATGGACTATGGATCACTGCCCGGTACTTCACTCCCTTCAAACCACATCCCCGCAAATTCCAGCTGCATGTAATCAATTACTGTTCCATCTAAGTCTCATTACACACTTGTCACACCTAATAATGCGCATGCTAGAGGAAAAAAAGAACTTTCATTTCCCCTTCTGAGTTTCATCCGGATGGTGGGGAAATTCTCTCGCCACCCCTTTCATTTTTTTTTTCACAGAAGAGAGAGACAGAGATAGAGAAAGATGAATATATATATATATATATATATAGATTTATAGGTATTGATAAGAGAGAAAAGAAGGAGAGACAAGATAGCAGAAATAGATACCTTAATATAAAATTGTAGGTAGACGGATAGATAAATAGATAAAGATATACATAATAATATATATATATAGACAGAGAGAGCAAAAAGGAGAAAGAGATAGATACATATATCTATAGGTAGATAATGAGAGAAAAGGGGGAGAAAGAGATAGATAGGCCTATATATCTATATATATATATATATATATATATATATATATATATATATATATATAGGTAGAGAGAGAGCGAGTGAGAAAGAGAAAAAGAGAAAAGGGGAGATATAAAAAGGGGAAATATAAAGGGGAGGTAGAGAGAGAAGAAAGATAGAGCGAGGGGGGGGGGAGAGACAATGAGAATTTGTCCCTGTCTCAAGGGGTTAAAATTTCTTCCCCTAAACAGGTGAGCATCAGCAGGATGTGGCATATTATTTCCCAATTTCCTAGAGCCACCTGCACCATTGACGTGCCTGGATCTTAGGATTCCTTCCTTTTGAGATCATCCCTTTTGCTGGGGGTCATCATTCCTCAAAGGCCTATTCTATTGTTTTGTTTCTGTTTGTTTGTTTGTTTGTTGGTTTGTTTTTTTTTGGGGGGGGGGGGAGATGCAGGTTGTTTTATACAGTATAAAAGAATAAACCATACCTTCTGATCTCATAATCCTACTACAACGGTGTAAGAAAATCAATGCAGCAGATTCATCCTGCAGCCAAGCTGATAGGGTGCAGATATTCAATTTTACAAAACGGGAAATACCTAAGAACAAGGGACTTTGCTACTGTGACTAAATTCAAAATTACCTGACAGACACTACAAAGCACCGACAGATAGCCTTAATTAAGTCCTCACATTAATCAAGTCCTCTAATGATGATGGCCCTATAATATCCAATGATTCATTATGTGATATTTTAGGGACAAACAGGGAAGGGCAATCACTTTCACATCAATAACATCATTATTTTTATTATCACAACATCAATTTAAAGTTTGCTCATATTTCTGGTATTCCCATCAAGAAATCAATAGATATATCCCCTACAAATAAGGACAGTCTTCTCTTTTGTCTGAGTTAAAGGGATCATATAGTTTTGGTTGAGACCTAATTTCAGGTTTCTAACATATTTTGGTGAGATAATGAGAAACCTCTTATGAGGTATGAAGGAACATGTAATTCCATGAGGAATTCAATGCTTATTTGATGAAAATTGGTTTCGAAATGGCTGAGATATCCAAAACAGAGTGATTCTAATAAGTGTGGGACCCACACTTTATTACGATCGCTTTGTTTCACTTTGTTTTTGGATGTTTCAGTCATTCCAAACCCGATTTTCATCAAATAAACTTTGAATTCCTCTTAAAATAGTATGCTCTGTACTATTTCATAAGCGTTTTCTTGGTATCTCGCAAAAAGTTGAAAGCCCAATTCTCATCTCCACCAATACTGTACCTTCCCTTTAATGTACTGTCAGCAAGGGAGTTGATTATGGTAGACTGTATAAGTGGATATTTTCGCACGACTAATTTTTTGCGCTCGGCCGGTTAAGAAGAGTTTCGCATGTTTTTATTTCCGCGGAATCAAGACATCAACTACTGGAACATAGAGAAGGCGAAAATATTTGCGTGCTTTTATTTTCACACGATCTTGTGGTTGCGCCAAATGCTCAGAAAGTTCAACACCGCGAAAATTTCCACTTTTACAGTATTGAAATTTGATGCTCAAGAACCCCCCAGTATACCACTTAATCGTTTTCAAACAGCTATGAAAATTGCCCAGCTAGAATAAAGTCTAACAACTCAACTGTATGTGAAGTTTCGGCAGTGCATTGACAACCCCTGCATTGTGTCTGCACAGTAGTGGTACTGTGACTTTGCACATGATACTGAACACTTTTAAGTGAAATTTCCATTCCACGTTGAATTTGATTTTGATGAAGATAGTGAAAATAATTTGCACACCTTAATGTGACTGACACTTATGGGTATGTCTAATAAAATACATGCAAAACTTTGAATTCCTTAAATTTATTTTGTTAAGTCTAATTCTGATACGTCTGCTGTTCTGTGCGTCAGAATTTACTGTACGTGTTCAAGTCAACATAGCCTAGGGTTGTATTTCACCTTTTAACGCAGGACTCACTCAGGCCAATTACGCTCAATTGTGGTACGAGTGCATTTAACATGACCGTGCAGATTTCACCACGCAAAATAGCACTTCGCACCATGAGAAATTCCCCAGTAGCCGTTGTCTCAACACACTTCTAATCACAAAGTACGAAGATTTACATTTTCATTTAACACTTCTAACACTAAAACAGAAAGTCAAACTGATACTACCTTACCTTACCTTTTTCATACAGCATAAAGATAACTCAGGTACAATGTGCCTTGATCATTTTTTTTACTTGCAATTGAAAAAGTTGCGAGTGAGTCGAGTATTATTTGATGAGTGTGAATAGGGTCCTATTAGGGGGGAAAAGTCGGGGAATGTTAGATTCTGTCTGGTCGGGTCTGTTGGAGACAGTGCATCCTGAATAAGGAATGAAGTCAACACACACGACGGTACCCTAGAGACTTACTGGATAGGCACTGTTGGATCCTTTCTCTTCGCTTTCTGCTCAGCAGTCATATGTTCCCATTTAAAGTGCAGACTCCAGTCAAATCCTGGTTTTGAAGGCATAAGAGAAAAATGATGACATTTGGTTAAAAATCCAATTTCAATGCTCATATTTTCTAAGGCGCAGGGAGAAATCACTCAACTATGCTGTACATCTGATTCAGTCTCTCACAAGTCGATGCTGAATTTGGGCAATCACTCCAAAATACGCATCACAATCTCTTGTTTCTATTCCAACAATACGTGAAAGAAGGTAAGTGTTACTGTGGAAAGTAATAACTGAATTTAAAATGACTTTAAAGAGACTGTACAGTTCTGGTTGAGGTGAGGATTTAGCTTTTAACGTTTTGCAAGATATTCAGAAACCACTCTATGAGATGTCAAAGAGCATGCAATTCTAAAGGGTATCAAAAGTTAATTTGATGAAAATCGGTTTTGAAATGGCTGAGATATCCCAAAACAAAGTGAAACAAAGAGATCCTAACAAAAGGCGTGGCCTATCGCCTTTTATTATTATCACTTTTTTGGATATCTCAGCCTTGAATCCTTCTTAAAATTACATGCTCTTTCATATTTCATAAGAGGTTTCTCATTATCTCACTTAGGAATGTTAAACTTGAATCCTCACCTCAACCAGTACTGTACAGTCCCTTTAAAAGCAATTTACTAAATTAGAATCAGTCATTCAGCAGTATGTGAGCAGCACTGCCAAATGTAGCATGCTATTCTATTCATCCATTTATACAAAGAAAACGTTCTATACATAAAAAGAAAAACAGTCCGCAATCAATTCTGTTTCACTGCATTGCAGATCAGCTTCATTCAAATCAATGATGTGGAATTTACTAAAATGTGAACGTCTCCCTACTCCATGAGAAAATGCAATAACAATTTGGAGAAACTTTTGTATGACCAATCTTCTTAATATTCGAGCTGATCTCTCTTCCTTTAAAAAAAAAAAATGGCATCTTCAAAAGAGTCTCTTGCGCAGGACAGAATGGTAGGCTATTGTCAGAGGATGACTTCACAACATGGAGCCAGTAGCTTGGCTCTTTATTACTCAGACAAGGCTACCCCCTCATATAATCAGGATTTAACAGACTTAAGCCTTGGGCACTGTCTCATCTGCAACATTCAACAAGTTTTCAGCATTCTATTTTTTTTTTTTGAGGGGGAGGAGGTATGGGATGATAAGAAGAGGATACTACTTTAATCTCTCTTCTTACTTGCCACACAATGTTATCACGGAGACATCCAATAACTAGTATCTTGATCTTGTGCATCTTTTTCCCCAACAACAATATTTTCTTGTAATCTTATAACAATTTTCATTGGAAAATCTTGCACAAGCTCTCAATGAACCTTGCTCCAAGCAACATTTGCAATTATACTTCAGCATGTCATGATAAAAGAAAACTTGCACGAGACATAGAAAGCAGAGTTTTTCCCCTCTTTATCTGAGAAGACAAAACTTTCCCTTGAATATCATATTGAATGATTTTCTATGTCTGGGAGGGTGGTTCCAAACTTCTTCCCCCCCCCCCCCCAAACACACACACATCATGCTTCTACTTGCTTGGCATGATCACACACAAAATAGAAGTGTGAACAAGTTTACCATCTTGTTTTAGTACACAACCTCCAATGGGAAAAACGCTTATCAGCAAACTGCCTACCTCTGAAGAAGGCAAGGAGACTTCCACTTGAACATGTTTTTTGTTTGTTTGTTTGTTTTGCTTCATGTTAGTGAGGAGACACAAAATAGAATATTTGGTCTTCTATTCTACTTGCTGTCAATTTGAACAAGTTTACCTGTTTTAGTACACAACCTCCAAGTGGGGAAATAATGCTTATCAGCAAACTGCCTACCTCTAAAGAAGCAGGCAAGGAGACTTCCACTTGAACATGTTTTTCTTTTTCTGCTTTTTGTTAGCACATGAGGAGACCGTTTAAAAGATGCACACATATTTTCTGGATCACAGTGTCAAACACAAGTGGATAGGGCTGATTGATGGTATCAGACTTGCAAGTGACAGGGCTCCACAATCTATGCCATGTGCCATCGCTCAAAGACACGGTGGGAAAACAAACCTGACCTTGGGTTGACCTCTGACCTCCACTACACTTCACACTTTTCACTCTCTACCCAAGCTGGTTCCACTCACAGGCAATGTATCATGCTCCACGTGACATTTATAGCCAAGCAATTGTTAGGATGGTGATGGTGTGTTGCCATTAAAAATGTATTTATTTTCTAAATGATGGGCTACAGAATGGCAAGGGAAGAAAGGACAAATAGGCTTACCTGACTCACAGCAACAACACATATACATGATGATCACAAAGCAATAAAATGAAAGGAGCAAGCAACACACAAAATAAAGCAAATATTTCACGTGAAACTACTGCAGGCTCAACATCTTAGACAAACATTTTCACTGTGCCATATCAATACATGCAAAGCCTGGCGGTTTGAAAAGAAAAGACAGTCAGTTGCCCTAATGCTAAGTGACCATATTTACAAATCTACAAGAAGACGACCAGTTTAAAGAGGGGTGGGGGCAGGAATGAAAATATATATAATTGTTTTTTCCCTGAAGTTAAACATGTGTATAGATAACAAAATGAAAATAAGAAAAAAGAAAAATAAAATTTTCATCACATAAGTCCTGCCATTAACAAAATGATAAAATTCACATCTGTCTCCATAAGCCCCATGATTCCCTCCTTCTTGGTTTACATCTTCTGCTGATTTCCCACTGGATTCTATCCCATAATCAAACCATGAAATGCCAGCCAGGATCCATTTCCATTGTGAGACAGATCATCAGTTCTTTCACATCACAGCAATATTGGGGATTCAAGTTTAGAAATACTTCAAACAAACATTCAAGAGGCAACAGATGTTCTTCCGTTGACTAGATACCAGTGCTTTGATAATTTTTTCCAGCTTATTAAAAATCTCTCTACGTATAATTCACTTTCAGTCATTCTACTAAAGGTAACAGAGAAGGGTGAGTGTGTGTGCATGTGGGGGGTATAGGTGGGGGTGTAAGGTATTGAATACTGCAAAACCAGACATTTTGCCAGTATCAATAACTTTCACAAAATTTGAGAGGAACCAGGAATTGCAAAAGCTAAATGCACACGAAAGTTATTTGTCTGAACAATGTGTTGAATGCCAGCGGTGATTTGTGAAAGTTCATGCTGCAAAAAAGACCATCAGCTCCGATCCACTCAAGTTTCATGCTGCAAATGTTTCTGGTCTTTCAGTAGGATTTTGTCCTCATCTCAAACCACTCCCTCTCTTGCTCCATTTCTTTCCTCTCTGCTCCCCACCCCCCCCCCCCCCCCCCACCTTCACAAGCTTTGCCAGACATCAAAGGCATGATCCACTTCATATCAATACTCAAGCTCTGGTGGCTTGATCCAATCATACTCAGAAATGGCATTCATCTTGACAGAGAAAAGCCAGGGAGATCACTGCACATCTCTGTAAGCAAAGCCCATGATATGACAAGTAATCGGATGACTGGAATGCCGAGGTATAGGTAGTGTGTGTGCGAGGGGGAAAAGTATACCAGTGTTTGTCTCCTTCGGTTCGACTGTATTCTTCCATGCCCTCGCTACAAATTGGTTGTCCAGTCTGTCCCGCTAATGGATTCTGATCATGTGACAATTTGCGAACTGCAGTTTCTGCCGAAGCCCGGCAGAGCAAGCCTTTTTGAGGTCGAGAAAACAAGGCCACTCATCAGCCATCGATGGCACTTGAGGACTGCGTGATGCCGATGATTACGATTCATTTGCTGGTGAAGGAGACAAGCACTGGAAGTCCAACCGACCTTGGAGCACTACATGATGACACAGACTTCTCTCCCCCCCCCCCCCCCAACAAAGCAATGTTAATTCAAGGTCTCATCCCCGAAATCTCATCATGAGAATCCTCCAGCTCTCATCCACACCCACTGAAAAAGGTTACTTGCTTTGTGTTTCAGGATGCTCCCCCCTCCCCTTTCAGTTGCCTTTCTGTGTTTGCATTTGCCGGTCTCATCTTTTAAGCGATCTTTACCTGATTGTGATTTGGTCTGGACTTTGTGATCCAATGATCTGGAAGGCAAACACTCAACAAAGTCCCCCCCCCCACTTAAAAAGGAGGATATAAAGAAGTGATCTGCTTGTAACTGTTTTCTTTCTTTCTTCCCTGTCTCACGCCCCCATCCTGCTTCATGATGCTGCATTAATACTGTTGACTGCTTTTAGAACATTCAGATATCTGTCTGGTACAGTCTAGTGAGCATTACATTGCTTCACGGACAACTTGGCCTGGGAATAACACCTCAAAAAAACATCCCTGTTCCTACTTCTTTCCTGGATATTGCGTTGGTGGACCCCTCCTTGACAACTTCACTCCACATATCCTGACTGTCTCAGTGGAAGAGACGGTCGGGGATATTGTCAATGACATGCGAGCCATCGCACACAATGATTAGAATTAATGCCGGCTGGGAGAATGAATAGCGGAAGACTTCCCAGGAAACATCGCATTGACTTCGAAATTAAACCAGGATGCTCCAATGCGACACTGAATGCTTCTTGTCTATAAGTGTGCAGGGACTCATGTTGGGGCTGTGTTTTGTAGGAATCCCAGCTTCAGATAATGATGTCAAAAGAAAAAAATTCTCACCTTCCTATGAATTCCCGCAGTGTATTTTAGAATGCTATCTTTTTCCTTTGGAGGTTTAGACAAAATAATAAGTCTTTTATTTCTCTTTAGGCTTAGTTTTCGGGGTGGAAAGATATGAATATTTGAGAAAATGCTTCATCCAAAAACATAACTACATGAACTGTATAGCAACGTATGCAGGAAATGCATAAATGTATAGAGTACCAAAAGCAAACTTTTTCTTGGTATAGTTTGGCCATATTTGACTTTCCATTTTGGAATGTTTTTTTAGGGGGGGGAGGAACATGAAAAAAAGACATCCTTAGAGGCACACTGACTTGATGTTTATGGTTAACTTGTTTGCAACCCTCAAGAGATCCTTTGCCAAAATTTAACTTTTGAGAGCGAGATACTCTCTTCATACTTGACGAACGACTGACTGGGGGGTTTCTGAGCATCATTAAGTTAGGCTGTAACTCTACCCCGAGAGTAACTGATTTATAACTCTGCCCACAAACACATGGTTACAGTTTGTTATTCCAAACATTTGTTAATACGAAAATGATAGAAGATTTTTTACTGTAAAAGTGGATATTTTTGCGTGACTACCTTTTCACGCTAGGCAGGGTAAGAAGAGTTTCGCATGTTTTTACTTCCGCGGAATCAAGGCATCAACTACTGGAACATATGGGAAGCAAAAATATTTGCGTGCTTTTATTTTCGCGCTAGTTTCGGGTTGCACGAAATGCGCGAAAATTTCAACACTGTGAAAATTTCCACTTTTACAGTATTTCGAAGGCTTATTAATCCAAAATTAAAAAGAATTGATAATTTGAAAATGAAATAAGGTTCATAATTCCAAAGCCTCGTTGGTATGCACTTTCTTTGCATTTCTGGATTAGTGAACCATATTTCCTTTTTGGATCAATAAACCTTGGGAATAAAGAACCTCTGTTTATGCTCAGATTAACAAACTTTTTGAACAACAAACCTTATTTAATCTTCAGATTAACAAACCTTCAGAATAAAGAATGTTATTTCATTTTCAGAATTACAAGCCTTTGGAATAATGCCACAAATTTTGGATTAATACACCCTTTTCACTTTTTATTTGGCAAACCTCTATGTATAATGAATTTGTGTTTCAGAATAACAAATCTCCAAAATAACTAACCTCATTTCAATTTCTGAGCATTCAGAATAACGCACATCATCCTATACAAAGTTCCTTCCATTCAGTTGATAACCACTGTATGCAAACCGTATTCATATTTTGAAATCAAGTTCTACACTGTCATTGTAGTCCACACTCGCTGTTTACAACAAGCTCTCAAGAATACTGACTTCACAAACACCTGCTGCTGCACTCCAGATCAGTCTTATTTCATTACCTACTTTAACCCTCTGCTTGCCACATAAATTTCCTGGTCATAGGTATGTGTGTGAAAGTTCTGCACATGAGACTCATTGGCATAGAAAGGAAAATTAAAGGGGATGGCTAGTACCTGATCAGTGGGAATCAGTGGGAATGCTGGGGGATGATTGTTCCAATCCTTGTGGATTCATTTAAGAGTATGTTATATATCTATTGTTGTGTGACAATTATTTGCTTCAGAATGGTCTCATATTCAAGTAATGTGCAGTTCAATGTTTCCAGGTTAGCATGCCTGTACAGTGACGGGGAATATGAGACCGTTCTGAAGCAAATAATTTTCACACAATAGATATATAATGTACTCTCAAATGAATCCACAAGGGTTGGAACAATCACCCCCCAGCATTCCCACTGATTCCCACTGATCAGGTACTAGCCATCCCCTTTTAAAGGGTGCAGGATGATATTTTTTACATCAGGCAGTGCATTACTCTGAAGAGAAGACTTAAGTGCAGAAGAGAGTGCTTCTGAAGTGGCAGAAGATGAACACTGATCACTCTTAAAAGTGTGAAAATCAATAAATAGATATAATCTATGAATAGCTAAGCAACCCTACTGAAACAGGTCTATGATATTTTGAGCAAACTCAAACAAATAAGCACACTTAATATGACCTTATGACTGTCTACAAATCATCTAAAATCTTAAGTGGTACCCTATGCCCATGTCCAATTAAATGTCATTATCATATGATTATAAAATCCTTTCTGTTGCATTCCAGGTCAATTTTGATCACAAAAGACGGATAGATGAATTCAAAGTCTTTGCGGTAAAAACCAACCCCCCCCCCCCAAAAAAAAAAACACAACAACAACAACAAACAAACAAAAAACAAAGAAACAAACACCCCTACTTACTTGAATGACATGAAATTATGTTATGCACCTTTTTGACAACTTGAGCAAAACTACAGAGAATAATGTGCCTCCGAAGAAAATGTAAATCAGATGCATTAAGAAACACATGGTACATGAAGTCATATATTTGTATGACTATCAAAGCTTTCCTACAGTCCCATACATAAGCTTTGATGGCTGTTATAAGCAAACTGACATTCAAATAATGCAGTTATAATACAATTTTTTTTTTTCAAATTCAGCCTAGAGTACAGACTTGTTGTCTCAGTAGCTGTTTCTTCTTTTAAATGAATATCTCTGGTAGAATTATTTCCCTTCAATGACAGGTCAGGTCAAGGAGATACTGCCTCATAAACATTGTGTAAACATCATCAAAGAAATCTGAGATTATGCTGTTAAAGTGGGCTGCTAACTTTACGAGACATGCTACAATCTAGCGATATTTTACCATGTGCTATACAGACTGAACTCATATCTCTGATCTTGAATTACTCCTAGCAGGGCATCATATTAGTAAAACATGTGAATTCATTCACATACAGTGAAAGCTGTATACTTATAAAACAGTGGTAATTCTTTAATAACTGCTCTATGTAATAAAAAAACAGCAGCAGAATGAATTACCTACAGAGCTGCTAGTGGCACAATGCATTTCATAATGCATTTCATTATTTCCTTCTTAACAGTAATACCACTGATGATTGATATCAAATTCGCTGTATTCCTTTTAATAATCTTATTAAATCATTAATGATTAGATGATTTATATCTATTATCATAATTCATGTTTATTTGATGATCTGCATACATAATATTTTCCATGTATAATAATTTTTTGAAGATCTTTTGGTAATATTACATTAATTTTGTGAAATGCAGAAATCCGACAAAATCAACTCTAATCAAATCATATTGATCACTGACACATGATCTTGAATTACCACACTACTCTGACATTGTTATTATATGCAGTGGAGAATCTATGCTGATGTCATAGATTTTTATCATGAGTACAGGATTGATTAAGGACATTTATAAAATGGGTTCAAGAATGTAACCAATTGGAAGCGCTGAAATGAGTCACGTGTGCGTGCATTAATTTCTTAGTAAATGCACGGCCTGACCAGGGAGGTGGAAGAGTCTCTCTTCCACCTCCCTGGCCTGACGTACGTCACAATGTTTACACTAGCAGTGCGCACTCAATCAGTTGTTACAAGTGCGTCACGCGCTACTATACGCGCTGTCAATCCTGTAAACAACTTCTAGTTCGGGCCGCGGGCTGCCACAACAGCCGGCGGCCTTTCTTGTGCATAACACGTGGCGTACGTATACTCTTATACGTCCTTACAGTACTTATGTGCGGGATTTCCGAGTGCGACGTGCGTAAATGTTTGGGACGAACATCTTCGGACATCTTGACTTTTGAGCGAGTGCTACATGTAGCTGACTGGTATTGACCCACAAAGGTACGTGAATAATGCTGTTAGTTTTCGACCCATTTTATAAAACAAATGATGCACAGGATTATTTTGTGGCGTTAAATGCGCCTCGTGCATGTCGCACCATTGTCAATACTCTCGAGCGTGCCGCACCTTCACTAACACACTCTATCCTGTGCATCATTTGTATAACATTGTAAGTCCTGTGGATAGATATTCAACTGTACTAATGCGGTTTGGGAGATTCAAGAGCTCTACATTTTACAACACCTTTTAACACTCATGACTTAAAATGATAGCACTTTCCACAATGTTAGCTGCACTACCAGTCAAGCATGTACATCTGCATTATTGTTGCTATGGTAACTCAGGGAGGTGGCGTATTCCCACCTCCCTGGGTAACTACAGCTATCAGGAAATAAAGAGATTAGAAATCCTTCTACGTGGAGGGATCTGGATTGTCTTTCTCTTTCTCCTTCTTTTCTGGCATATAATGGGAAGATGGCTTTCTTTGTAGGGCTACAATCAGACACTTTGCTCACTTGCCAAAAGTCTGTATGATATCATCTTTTATTATACCATTATCTATGATTACAAATGATGAATAATAAAAAACTATAGCACAAATGTACAACATTGGCCAACGAAAATGTGTTTTCTGGGACTTGATAGATGAAGAAATTGGGGAGAAAAGTATATATTTGCCCCTTTATTAAAGAGTCTTTATGACGGAAAGACAATGATTCATACCCGCTGTTGAAATGTAACAAATAAAAGAAACAAAGAATTACCCCACCAAAAAGTCCTTTTCTATAAAGGGGAAAACATTCAAGTTGATTGCAGACTGTACTAGAAATTGTCTTATGCAGATGTTAAAGATTTTTTGAAGGAGTGTTCACAAGGGAAAAAAAAAAAAAAAAACGAAGTAAGATTTTGTTTCAATAACAACTCTTCAGGGACACTGACGAGCATTTAATAAAAAATTTCTGACAGGAAGATGGCTTGAAATACATCGCGTATGACACTATCATGACAAGCAGAGGATTCCAATATTTGATGGATCTACTGCTGAAAGCAAGCCACCAATATACTTTTTCTTTATTTCCAAACAAAGGCCACGAATAAGGATTCTAAAGTGCACAGAAGAAACAAATATAGACAGATGTCAGGCACAGTTTTTCAAGCAATAGCAATCATGAGTACACAGAGAATAAAATTGCCTTTTTGACATACTGCAGGTACATTTAACACCACCTTGCAATATCAGTCCATATAAAAGAGGTGAAATAGGGAGGAAAAGTGCTTATTGTTTTTTGCAATAATAGGCTGAATATTACCTCCCCTCAAGTCCGGAGAAGCACCAACGTAGTGGAATGTTTGAGTGTTGATGACATCTATGATGGGACTGACTACCCGTGTGGAATCCTTTGGATAGAAACAGGGATGCGAGTGGAAGAAAAGTGGGGCGACACGTAAGTAAGCGTGCCGGGGGAGCGGAGGAAAGGAGACACAGAGGAATGAGTGCAGGATGACAATGAAAGTTTTGTTGGATGTGTCGCGTAAATCGATGCGTGCAGCGAGTGACCATGTAATAGATATCAATTAGGGTTTCGCGATTTTTATTTTTTTTTTAGTTACAAAGTTTAAATGAATAAGAGAGAGTTGAAGTAGAGGGAAAGACATTCGAGATAGGAACAGCAAGAAACGTGAGTATTGATACACATGCACAAACCAGGAAACAAACCACCAAGGCATTATGAAGTGCAGTCAAAGCAAGAAAGGAACAAAAAGAAAACCCAAATAGAGGAATAAAGAAGAGGAAGAACACCTCAGTTCATTATGGCGAAGAAATGATAAATTAAGTGCAGTCACATATTTTAGAAGGAAATATATGTGTACAGGTAAGGAGGATACATTTGCAGGTTTAATCAACACAAATAATCCGCAAATGTGTTGCACAAACAGCGCACCCAGCAAAATAACAAATGATACATGCATTCAATGTGAGAGGGTGCCGCAAACAGTAATGCGAAAAGCAGTTGAAAAACGTCGCATGCAGCGAGAAATGAAAATTGTCAACAGTGGATGACGTGTGATCAACAGCACAAGAGCACAAGACATGATGTATATTAAGGCATAATGGGTGCATTATTGAGAAAGCAGACGCGGTAAATAAAGGCATCGCCAAACACACACGTAAAAAAAAAACATCGTGGAGTGGAAGACGATGACAGACATCGATAATCACAGTGCATCAAGGCATGTACGTTGTTAGCGCGAAACATAGCAAGACATCACCACAAGACATAGTGCGAAGTTTAGGAGGCATAGCGTAAGTTCAGGGGACATAGCATAAGGTAGAGATGGTATATGAAAGAGAGAGAGAGAGAGAAGAGAAAGAGGGGGATTGAAACACAAAGAGGAAAAAACATGGAATCACGGTTAGTTCTTGAAAAAGGTCACATTTCACGAATACTACTTTTTTTTTTTACATGAGCAAGTTAAAGAAATTATTGAACTGCAAACACATATCAGCAACCACAAAATATTTTAGATTTCACAAAGAAATATCTATATAAATATTTTATTCATCATTTTGTTTTATTCCTAAAGCAATGATTTGCATCAATGAAGGTAAAATCTTAGTCAATTTTTCTTTTTTTCTAAATATGAAAAGGCAAGCTTTGTACAGTCAAAGTAGTAACAAAAATGTAAAGGCAAATTTTTCACTTGTTCCACAAGCCATGTTAGTGGCATATAAATAGTGCATACAGTAACAGCATGGCTTTTGCTCATTTTGCTTTCACTGTTAGACATTCTTGGCTCATCTATTCCACAAAAGTTACTGCATTGATTACACGTGTCATAAATAAAACTGTTCATACTCTAGATATTTGCACTTTCTGCTTTCTCATCTGAAAAAAAGAAAAACAATCAACATTTGACACCAAGTTTGTGATTACAATCATTCAATACACATCTCTCTGACTCCCCTTCAAATACACACGTATGTTCGGAAATATTGTGTAAACATGATTTCACAATTTCATAATTTTAGTAATTGCAGATTATGAAAGTTAGGAGGGAAAAGGCAGAGGCTCAAATTTTTTCCACATTTCAGTAAGAAGGGAATCAGCTGTTTAAATTTACAAACTCTCAAACAGCTAATACCCTTGGACCACCTGCATGACTGTTTTATCAGACAAATTAATACCACCCGTACTAACATTGCATCCATCCTGGTGATTTCCTATAACATTATAGTAAGAGTACCACAATTCACAATGCTGCTTGATTCGCACACAATCCGCACAGTGCTGTATAAGCCATATATTTAGTGAGTCTAATTTTTCACCAATTCATTTCTTTGAGACTTAGCCGCAATTTTTTTTATAGTAATTGAATTCACTATATGGAGTATAAAGTAATGAACAGAGAAATGTGTGTGTGCACATCGGATTCATGTTCGGATCAGAATTGATATTTTCACGTGCTGTTAAATTTGCAAGTAGCATCCAACTTGCAAAATGCACGAAATTAAAAACCCTGTGAAATATATGGCTTAAACAGTATCAAACTTTAAAAAATAAATAAAATGAATGAATTGTTGCAGTTCAACAAGACAGCATCATACTACAAGGATTGGTTTACTAACTTCTTTGACAAGGGGCACACATCTGTAATCACTGAAATTATGTATTGAGCAAATATCTGAATACATTTCGAAAACAAATGTCATGAAAGGCAATTCAGATGGAAACACAACTTAAGACTTCCTCCTCACTGAAAGTCATCTCAATGACTGATCTACTTTCACGAAGTTCAAAATTTGTGTAAAAATGCACTACAAGTATTCATCTACCAAATACTGCATCGCATTGACGTTAATCAGAGTCTGAAGACTTGACTGAACGTATTCATTAATTACCATGGCCCGTTGTTTATATATGCGGGACTCATCCTCAACGGGTTAAAGGTTTCCATGGTTCCAGAGAGATAGGTAAGCTCAGACAGATAGACAGACAGACAGACAGACAGACAGACACCAGCAGCTATAGTTCACTGACCCTGACTGATGACATCATACATCACGGCCAGCTCACTGCTCATGATGACAGATTAATTAAACGTCAAGCTCCTAGTCTAGGTTAAAGATGGCAAAAATCTCCACCTGTCCATCCCCCCCTCCCTCCCTCATCTCTGAGCCCTTCTTCCCTGATGAATTGTGATATCAAATCAAAATGCAAATCAACTCTCCCATATCAGCAGAAGCACTCTAAGGTAGATTTCATTGCAGAGGCTAGGGACACTCTAAAATTAAACCTGAGGTGAAGGGCACAGTCCCACTGTCTCAAGCAAGCAAGTGGTAGTGTGCTGATGCGGCAACGTATGGAAAGCAAATGACAAATGAAACCTTCCCTCTAAAGATGGACCATTTCTTTTTCTGTTATTGCCACATCATATTAAAGGGAAAGTCTACCCTAGAAAGATTGTCGAATAGAACAAGAAAATTAGTGGAACAGGGTTATGCAAATTTTGTTGTTAAAAATGTGCGTAACAGCACAATACCAACAGACATCTATAATGAATGCATAATGAAACCTGTGAAAGGTATGCCTATTTTGCCCTTGTTTTAGTCAGTGGACTGAATTCAAATGCTGGATTTGATTCAATTTTCCCTCGTGAATTTGGGCCTTTACTTCTACGGAAATGGCAAGATTCTAACCAGCAAGAATCTCACAGGTTTGCAAGTCATGTGAGAAAGACATTATGGAAGCATCCCACATAGGCTCTGTCTCAGAAATTGGTCAGCTTCACAGAAACTGCCTGTGCTTTTACACCATTAATATTCTCTCTATGTATGTACTATTGCTAATTAACCTATCATTTTTCTCACACTTCTGAAAGTAAAAGTTCTAAATGGCAATGATTTTATCCACTTTAAATAGAACTTTGTTCAGAAATAAAGGGAGCAATGATTTTATCCATTTTTCTTGGAACTTTATTCAGAAAAAAGGGAGCAATCATTCTTTTTTAATAATTGTCACGTGTCAAGAGAAAGTAGAGGCCTATACATATGTACCTTATGGAGACAAAGCTAACTAAAGCATTAGCATTCTTGGTCTAATCACTAAAGTGATTAGCATTCTTGGTCTTAAAGGTAGAAGATACCTTTTACAGACCTCCCAAAATGCAGCAAAACATTAAATATGAACCTCAGGGGACTTGTTTAGGCCACTGCTGAGAAATTTGGAAGTCAACAGTTATCTACAATTTGAATAATGCACAAAACTCAACTACTCAGTAGTTCTGTGTGTCAGCCACACTTAAGCCTTTTTGTTGCAGTCTTCTGTATTTTTTATCTATAAACACAAATCTAAAAGTTTAAGAGCTGATGTAATAACATATAGAGTGTGTGGCAAGAATGTATATAGAAATGTTTGTAAGTTTTGATGAACTTTCTTCACAATGATGGACACACATGCAGTGCATGGGTCTGCAAAGGTAGCCTAGTAATGTACTGGAATTTACGGTGAGCCCCGAAAAAAATCAATTCAAAATTTAACGGTCAATAAAAATGTACTAAATGTTACCTTCCACTTTCAATACTTTATGGGAGTTTCTAAAATGATACTCTCTTCAACATACCACTGTATTTATACAACTCTTCATTTGAGGCATGCAAATGGGATTCCCTACCTTTAAGGCTCAACAACCACTACATATAACTTCAAAGTTTTCCTCACTTGATCTAATTCTCGATACATCCTTTACTCCCACATCCTTTTCAGATTTCGACAACAAACCTCTTCTATCTTCATTTTGTGGGTAATGAATGAGTCTTTTCCGGTTATTCAAATTTTTCTTCAGATTTTCCATGGTTTTTTTTTCAGTTGAGTGACTAAAAGAGTTAATAATTGTCCCTCAAGGGAAGAGAAAATCAACGAGACATTCTGTCCACCGCTCCAGCTCATCACTTTAAATTGCAGCACTGATGACAAGCTAGCTGAGTAAGTTTGTCAGATATTGATGATGGTGTTTCCGACAACCTTGCTGATTCTATGAAGGAGATCCTAAACATTTGCATTTCTGTGTCTACAACATGCTATCATCATTTGCAGAATATTACAATTACAAGAATATTTAGCATGGATGATTGATGGTGATATCAAGAAAATTTGAAAGAACAAATATGTTGTCTGTAATGAAATTGGTAAGATCATTTCTGTATATCAGGTTGTTGTCTTTCTTTTTACAACCTCACTGAGAGTGCCCTGAACTACTGAAACAGAAACAACAACAACAACCAGGAATAAAATCTTTATTACAGGTACTGCATATTCTATCAACTGCTTTTATTACCTTCAAAAAACAACAACCCAGAATGAATGAGGGATTTGCAAACATGTTTTCCACATTTGACATGTCCAATGCGCATTAGAATACAACTTTAGTGGTGTCAAACATGTGCTCGCCCAGCACATTTTCGTGATTAAATCAAGACAAATTCCCCAAGTTACAGACAATTTACTGTTATTCACCTCTTTTTTTCTTTTTTTTTCTTTTTTTTTTTTTTTGGGGGGGGGGGGGGGAGAAGGATGAGTTGGAATCGGTATAACCTAGGTAAATATGGCAAGGGTATTGTCTAAAATCCAGAAGATCTGTAATGTGCACTGAACAACCAAAGACTCTAATCCACGAGGAAGGAAGGTTAACAAACGACCCAAAACTAATGAAATTCAGATGAATTTCTGCTGTCGAGTGGGCTTAAAAGGCACCATACTGCTTCCTCCTATTGTTATAGGCAGGATGGAGAACATGTGTAAGACAGGCATGCTGCAAGATAGGAATGCTGAGCTGACGAGATTCATGACATGAAGAACAAGTGCAGACGATATGTATAGTCATGAAGTAGCTGCTAATTTGTGAGTCAATGGCTTTCAAACTGACGCTGAGCCGTGACAATTGATATGAACAAACTTCTCTTTGAAAGCCTTTTGGACAACTAGCACAGGAGGACAGGGAGATCTCAAAGAGAGAGGGAAGAGAAAGAATTTAGGTGCTTGACTCAGATTCCTGTTTGAAATGCTGGCCAGTAATCATAGTTAACAACTGTCTAAGTCTAACCAAGTGCTCCTAAGCCTTTAAGGAAAGAATAACAGTTTTATGCAGGCTATAACTCTTCCCCTTTTGACAGGATATCTCCTTCTTTGAGGTCATTTTATACATATTTCACATATATATTTCATGTATTTTCATATGATATTTAGGCTTCTTTTCCCTTTAACACATATGACATTATTAGTCAGTGCAACGCGCACACTGTGTATCATTATAAAGGCAAATATAGTTATGTTTTGATAGTTATGTCACATTAAAATGTACTGTTTGGGTTACCAGAAAATATTGGGTAGTATCATGGCAACACTGTCTGGTATCACATGGAGAAATGCCACCTATACTCCTATCACCATTCATAAATTGGTTGAAGAATAGTACACTCTTAATTTTTATTCCTTCATATTTCTAGGACATCAAGAGCACTCTACACTAGCCCTTTCAGAAGGCATACAAAACACTTTCAGAGTATTCATATCTTAGTAGCAAGTCAAGGGAATGCATACTTTTGCTCAAACTTTCACTACAGTGTTTCTTCATCTTCTTCACATTCCGATGCCACATCAATGCCTGGGAAAGACTGTCCTACAATCATGATGTCAAGTTTATAGTCTCAGCTGAAGTGGCTGTGATGATGAATGAGTTGATTACTTCTGTGAATGAGCCGCTTGAGGCACACAAAAGTTTGTGATGATAATTGGATGCTGAATTAGTAAAGTGGTCTATAGGGAAAACAGCATTATGGCAAGTTCAAGAAACTGAACAGCATTTCTGCGGTTTAGTCATGTATCTTTTTTATTATAATCTTTATCATTCCTTGATAGCATTTCATGAGATCTCATTATGTTGGGGGGGGGGGGGAACACTCTATGTAAAATTCAACCTCACAATTTGAAGATGGTTCTTCTTTGAGGGGAAATACTTTTTTTTTTTTAATCCTGAAGTGCTTAGTTGTTGTCTGATCCATCGGGAGCCCAAGTGAGGCTAAATGAATGGACATGACACTGCCATAGTACTAAAAATCATCAACAGCAAGTGTGCCACACAATTGCCAAGACCTGTTCCTCAACAGTGCAGTCTTGTGTGGATGGTAAATACCAGATGATGTTGGTTGGCATGGCAAACTGAGGCTGCCAAGACAGAATTAATGGTTTAAAGACCTAGTAGTACAGGGGATTCAGGGTTGCCTCAATTCATTTGATGTCCACTGGGGAACATTCGAAAACTACAAATAGCACCGGTCAGCTAATATGTGCATCGAGGCTTACACCCATCGGTAATGGTCGACAGCTACTGAGATTTTTTGGCTATGTGTATACTTACAGAGTGATCAGTTTCGAATATAAAGCTGTACACGATTCGTTACGGCAATCATCAAAATATATTCACTGCTGGGTCTTTAACGTTCACTTCGCTTCCACTTCACATCAAATATCGTGGTATGCTCTACTCTCTGGGATGTTGCTTGTGCTGCTCAAACTGACTGAGGACAAGACAAATGCTAGATCTCTCCAGTTACAGCAATCTGGATCCTGCATTTCGACAAACTCATGTTAACGATGTGTAAGGACTGCTGAGCGATGTATCCCTCCTTTCTCGCAATTCTTTGATGTGTGCTAGCCTATATCCATGTGCAGATGCTTTTGTTCCAAAAAATAATGTAT
Organism: Diadema setosum; assembly: GCF_964275005.1. Lineage (NCBI taxonomy): Eukaryota > Metazoa > Echinodermata > Echinoidea > Diadematoida > Diadematidae > Diadema > Diadema setosum. The sequence continues at coordinate 46,376,156 of NC_092685.1, forward strand.
CATCAAAGATGTATATTGCACTATTTCCACACAGCATTGCCTTGGTTTACACATTGCTTATATACAACAGGATGTTCTTGATGTGTTACTTTGTGTATTTTGAATTTAATTGTTACTTTATTTTCGTGCAGGACCCCCAAGAATAACAGTATATAAACCACTGAAGGGGCTACACTGGGTAAACATTACTGAATGAACGAATGAACGAATGACAGAAAGAATGAATGATTGCATGAATGAATGAATGAATGAATGAATGAATGAATGACTGAATAAATAAATAAATAAAACAAAAATGAATAAATAAATTCTATGGATCACTTTCTGGGTGATGTGAGAAAAAGGGGGGTATGTCACTAACCCCATCCTAGCTTAATTTGTCACGACTAGAAACCTGCTAGCATGTAATGCAACTGTGATCTCAGCTATCATGGAAAAGTACAGACAGCAAAAAAAGTCATACCCCATGAGCAGTAATAATGGGTTTGAAAAAGTAAAATTGTAGAATCACTTCATGTTAAGCTTTTACCCTCCATTCAATGAACCTTGTTTACTCACAGTATAACTGCCAGATTCAGATAAGAGGAAGATAACAAATGATATATTTATGTATTCAGTACTGAACATGGATATTTCTAGGCCCATTGGTTGTAATACAGAACTGAAAAATGGAACTCAGATACAGAATATAACCACAAACATAGTGATAAGTATAAAATGACGAAATGAATCATGATTGATTGAATAAGTAAGTTATGAGCATTGATTTAAAGGCTCTCTACACTTATTTTCAGTCTGAGAGGGGAGTTTGTTCCAAGGAAATGGAACAATGACAGAAAATGGTCTGTCACCATAATGGGTACAAGTGTGACAACCACATGATAATTGCAGAGAACAGGAAGAAAAAAGAGATCGGGTTGAAGTAAAGAAGCAAAGAGATCTCAGGTTTTTGAGATAAGATGGGGCAGTGTTATTCAATATCTTACAAACCACAAGGACTTCAACCCATTGAGGATGGTTTGATTTTGCTACAATACATATTTCCCATAGATGCTTGCCCGAGTATATTCAGGACTTGTCCTCAACGGGTAAAAGTTGACATGTTGCAAGGGGAGCCAATGCAGGGATCGGAGAATTGGAGTAATGTGGTCAGATCGTCTTTTTGAGGATCACAAGTCTGGCAGCTGTATTTTGTTTTCTTTGTATACAGTGGTGAAATAATTGAGGAAGGGGGCCAGCGAAAAGGGAATTGCAGTAATCAAGATGAGAAGACCATGAATACATGAATGAAACATTCAGTGGAAGACTGATCCAAGAAGTTGCATGTCCTGCCAACTGAGCATGTCAGTTACTTCAATTGATTGGACGAGTGTAAAGAAATCGGACCACCAGGAATAAAAGTTAGGTGTCAGCTGCGGTGGGCATGAATAGCTAACTATGATATCACCGCCATGTCATTTTCTCCCACTTACAAAGCGAGATGAGGTCTGAGCTATTAGGTAATGCTTGTTTGGTGGTTTTTGGATCAATAGGCATGAAATAGCTGTGCTTGTAAAGGAATTGTATCCCTGTCCCATTTGGTTGAGATACGTACATTCATAAGAGTGCGCCCACACACATCGAGCCGGGTTTCTGTGTGTTTTGATCCTTATACCACTGAGGCTGTGGTCTAGGGTCTTTGTCGAATATAAGGACGCCTGGTATTTACTCTGAGTCTGGCAAGACACTGTCTTACAATAGGCTTTTGCGATTGGGCTGTACTTGTTCATAATATAAAGCCTGAAGTGTTTGGAGAGCAGTGAATGACAAAGTACTATGGAGGTACATTGTGTATATGGAAGTAAGTAGAGGCACAGTCAACACAAGAATGTGTGCATCTATCCTAGCAGACTGTGATTTAAGGGATATGGACCATGTAGGGTCAAGTTTTATTTTTGCCAAACCTACAACAATTTTATAGGTCTATGTGTTAAATATATACAGACACACCTGTTTATAGCAGCCACCCAATGAATATGAAAAAAGTGGCTGTTATAGGCAGGTGGTGCTATGGACAGGTTCCTTAACATGCTTTTCCTGAACTGTTTTTAGTGGTCGTACATGGCAGGTGGCCATTATAGACAGGTGGTCTCCAAGACAGGTTTGACTGTACCTTCAATTTTCTTTAAAGATAATGCTTCTCACTGATAGATTTTTGCTGTTAAAGATGCTTTATATTCTTATACTATAGGGCTACACTGTCTCTTATGAGTCTGTGATAGTGTTGTACCCTTCACACAAATCCTTGAATGAAAACAAAACAAAAACCCAATAATTAAAGAAGGATTGCAGGTCCTAAATCTGTAATACACATACAGACAAACAGAAATACTGATATTTGGACAGCCATTGGTAATGACATTTTATCATTACGAATTCACAAAGTTGGTAAGCCTCATCATTCTGTTATGATCGGATTTGCCTGAATCGTATTATCCCTCTGAATACTGCGTTGAGTTTTTTTTTTTTTTTTCACAGTATTGGAGATCTGAGGCAGATGCCCTCATTTCTAAAAAACCATTGTGGCTACACTACAGAATCAATCCGTCAATGTGGATATAAAAATTGCCCCGCACATTCAGCCTTTGGTACTTTTTTCCACATCATCACATGTACACAAGAATTTGAATACCTCCAGGCACATTAAGAGCAACTGGATGGATGGTATTATACTCAGTCAAAATATTTCAATATTTGACAATAACTTTTGAGCCTTCTGTCACAAAATCTAACACTGCTCTGACATAAGCATTCACATATGCTATTCAGATCATAATAATTTGTCTCATACAAACTGGAGTGGGAAGTAAAATAAGCTATCATAGCTATGGCACATGTTTATTTACTCAGCTTAATGGTTAAAAAAAATAAACCAAACTTCTCTCTCAAACTGGTCACAGCATGACTACTTAGAATTAAAATGCTTGAAATGAAGAAAAATTCCACACAAGTAATGATAATAATCAGCTTTTTTTGACATAGGTGCTTTTCAATGATAATGTGCCTCATACAAACTGAAATCGGAAGCAAAATAAGCTACGATAATTTTGGCATATGTTTATCTACTCAGTTCAATGGTAAAAAAAACAAACCAAAAAACAAACCACCCCCCCTAAAAAAAAAAAAAAACTTCCCTCTCAAATTTGTCAAGGCGTAACAATTTAAAATTAAAATATTTGCAATCAAGAAAAACTCCCCATGAGTCACGATAATGATCAGTTTTTTTTTGACATAAGTGCTTTTCAATGCGCACAAAGTGCCCTTAAAGAAAAAAACAACAACTGATATGATCTGTCACTTTAACATACAACCATGTGATCTGTCACGAGATTGCTGTTGATGCACTGCTTATAATAGCTTCCCTTGAGCTATTGCACATTAATCATCCCGGGGATATTTCAAGACTAAAACCACAGTGTTTGAGCCACCCATCTGTGACTGTATTATTGAAAGGTGTTCACTCATTCAACCAGCAAGGTAATGATAACATTTATTTTGCGGTGATATATGAATTCTAAATCCTTGGATTTTTTATACTGACTGGTATCAACAATATGGGCAGGTCTTGAAAAAGATATTTGCCTTTAGAGGAATATAATCCCAGAGAAGTCAACACAAGAATCAGTCAATCATTTTGTTATGACAGACAGTCTCTTAAAGGTGTAGTCAAGCTTCAAAAGAATTCTTGCCACATGAGGCACTTGATTGAGAAACGATCACATTTGTTAATGTTTGAGTAAGTCACGTACATAAAAATGCTATGACCATTGAAATTTTGATTTGCCATCTAACATGGCAGAGCCACATGTCTTGGTTACATGACTGTGACTGCCCTTAATCACTGCCCTTAGTCAATATAATGTTTTCAAGAAGACATACTTTCTTCTTGTCTCTGAAAAGATTTATAAGAGATTTCATGTCATTATGCTTCTTGTACAGACAGAAATTTACAATGCGACAGGAATACCTGAAGAGACAGAGGTATTTTTGTGTTTAAAAACATGTGTGGATTTCTGCCAGAGCAACGCTGATGGTCACATGACTAAGACATTCATTCTTATCTTAAAAAAAGAAGGGACTGTCGGATAGCTTCTAACTTTCAAATTATAATCTTTTTCATATCAGTTTGATTTTGTTTATATTTAGCAGATCTGTGCCTTTATACTCATCAATTCCATTCCAAAGAGCATTCTCTTCAAAACAGTCCCATTCCATGAAATGTAAAGTACTTTTTTTCCCCTGATGGGAAGAAATTGAGTTTATTCTAAACGATAGAAATTCCAGCTACATTAAATCTTTCAAGGTAATTCCAGTAGAGAAGCATTCACTCACAGCAGACTATAATAGTTGAAGTTGCCATGTGAGCTGCACTCAATGGAATACTTCAATTTCTGCAGTGGCATAAATGATATCATGAAATGAAATACTGCCTATCCTAATTTCAATGATGATCATATATCCAGTTGATACATGAATAAACCCCCCTTAAAAAAAAAATGTTACTGGTATATCCTGGTTAAAAAATGGATTATTTATTAACTGTGCTTTCTTAAAGGTAGGGAATCCCATTTGCATGCCTTCAATGAAGAGTTGTATGAATACAGTGGTATGTTGAAGAGAGTATCATTTTAGAAACTCCCATAAAGTATTGAAAGTGGAAGGTAACATTTAGTACATTTTTATCGACCGTTAGATTTTGAATTGAATTTTTTTCGGGGCTCACCGTAAATTCCAGTACATTACTAGGCTACCTTTGCAGACCCATGCACTGCATGTGTGTCCATCATGTATATTTTGTGAAGAAAGTTCATCAAAACTTACAAACATTTCCAAATACATTCTTGTCACACACTCTATATGTTATTACCTCACCTCTTATACTTTCAGATTTGTGTTTATAGACAAAAAAAAAAATACAGAAGACCGCAACAAAAAGGCTTAAGTGTGGCTGACACACAGAACTACTGAGTAGTTGAGTTTTGTGCATTATTCAAATTGTAGATAACTGTTGACTTCCAAATTTCTCAGCAGTGGCCTAAACAAGTCCCCTGAGGTTCATATTTAATGTTTTACTGCATTTTGGGAGGTCTGTAAAAGGTATCCCCTACCTTTAATGAGAAAAGAATCACTAAAGCTTTCAGGAAACAAACGTCAACATCTAGAAACACACTTAATATGAAAACACAGAAGCATCAACTCTGTATACTACACTAAGAAATCTGACTTCTGGGTGGACTCACCTGCTATTACATCCATTTTCATGAATGAATACTCACCAAAAACAAAAAAAAAAAAGAAGAGAAAAAGGCTTTTTTAAAAAGGGATCCTTTTGAGGATCGCTTTATTATTTCACATTATATTTCAATCAGCACGTGTCACTTATTCAAAAGATAGATTTGTCTTTCAGTTCTTTTCATCAGGCTTTTATCATTAGAACAAATAAATGAATCTTTTGTTTGCCTCTCTGGCATTCGTCTACAGTAGAAAAAGCAATTTAGGTTTCAGAGGCAAAAATTTCCCCTAACATTAACAAAGATACTGCTATCAAGGGACGAGCAGTCGATCGTCCACTAATATGATTCGCAAATAATAGTGCCATTAAAAAGCTATGCACAGGGGACATTCAAGGCAATGTAAATAATGAGTTCTGCATTATCTATTAATTCCTGATTGAAAGCAGGAAGTTGTACATGGATGTGTGTAAAATTGATGTAAAATGATGAGTTTTATTCAGGGCAGAAAGATCATCACTTGAATAATCAGGCAAATTCTAAACAGTTAAAATTTCATGACCCAAAGTCATAGCACTTGGTTAGGTATAATGTAATAAAGTCCACCGACAATCAAGATAAACATAAATATGATTCTAAATACCTTAACCCATTGAGGACGGGCTGATTTTGCTACAACACATTTCCCAAAGACACTTGCCCGAGTATACTCAGGACTCATCTTCAGTGGGTTAAAATACATTTAATACAAGCTCACTGGAGGCGGTTAAGACAAAGTGATCATTCATCTGCAAAATCATCTGCAATTATTTTCCATACTAGCAGCACCCGTGGAAATCCACAGGTCTGAGTGGTTTTATTTTTTCTCATATACAGATTGAATGTGACTACGATTTTGCACATTTTATTGATGAAATAAAAAGAAAAGTTTTCTCATTCTTTCGCTACTTGTGCTCTCTTCTACCCATGACCACCACCTAATCACCAAAATTTGGTTTGATAGATCATAGAACCATCCGTTTATCTGCTTCATTTAGTGGCCCGGTGGCCCGGGGCCACCAAAAACGCACGTCGGGCCACCAAAATTTCAGAAATTAAGAATGTGGTAGCCTGATCGGGCCACCAAAAAAGGTCGGATGTTTGCCTTTGGGCCACCAAAAATAAAAGTTAGTGTGGAGCCCTGCTATACCTCATCATTATTATCATCATATTATTATTCTTATTAGTCCCCTATTGTTATATTATTATTATAATTATTATTGTTATTTGGCGAGGGGGATCATAGTCTTTAGGTTTTATAAGTATTAGGCACCAATGGGAATCCACGGGTCTCAGGGCTTCGTATTTTTTCTTGAATATTTCTTCAACCACGTTATGAGGGAAAAGAGAGAATATTTTCATCTTCATTTGCTCCCTCATGTCTGTTTTCATAATCAACACTTGGTTTGATGGATCTAGAACCACCGGTTTATCTCATTGATACTGTTCATTTTTTTGACAATCATTGTAATCATCATTATCAGTATTATGATGATGATGATGATGATTATATTGTCATTTTGTGGGAGGGGAGATCATAGTCATTCGGTTTTATCATTATTTTATATAAATAATTGACATAGGGATGATCAAGGGAATTAAGGAAAAAAGCTTATTGCTCAAGGATAGTGAATATCTTACATTTTTTCCCGTCATGTCAAGGTTACTCTACGACTGATAGATGTTTCAAATAGCTTCATTATCATTGATATTTCATTTTAAACATTAAACTAATCCAGTATCTGTTTGTGTCTCTATTGCCCACTCTTAGTTTTGGATCATAGCACCCTCCCCATTCATTTGCATTGGCCTATTGTATTGTTACCATTATTTCAGTGTATTATTGTTATTGCCATTGTCATTATTATTATCATTATTAACATTATTATTATTTAGGGGAGAGGAGAGAGTAGAATTATAATATGGGGATGATCAACCAAGGGAGGCGGAAATGTTAATTTGTTAAGAATTTTAAAAATCTGTTTCCCCCATTTTTCTACTCTTGATAAAAACCTTTTCTGAAGACAGTCCTGCGCAAACTGTCCATAGCAAAACTGCTTCACTGCACTGACATACGTAATCTTGTGCTGAGCAGGACTACTTCATAATTAGACCCCTGGTGTTTTTGTTGCCATTGTGCTGAGAGAAATAGAATATTTTGTCTTCATTCGCTCTCTTCTTTTTGTTTTTATCACCAAACCTTGGTTTGATAGATCACAAAACCACCCGTTTATCTGCTTCAGACTGTACATTATTATTATTATTACTATTATTATCATTATTGCCATTATTATTATTTTTATTATTATCATTATTATTATCATTATTATTATTATTGTCATTATTATTATCTTTATTACAATTATTATATTGTCATTATAAGCATCTTCATTATTTGGGGATCTCGAGGGGAGATCATAGTCATTAGACACCCGTGCGAATCCATTGGTCTCAGGGCTTCGTATTTTTCTTTAATATTTCTTTTCCCACGTTACGGGAGAAAGAAGAATATTTTTGTCGTCATTTTCTCCCTCATTTTTATTTTTTATCACCAAAACTTGGTTTGATGCACCATAGAACCACACATTTGATGTCCACTTGTAACTTCAAAAATTGGCGGTCAGCAAAGCGAGGGTTTCCCCCGCGTCCGCTCGTCTTATGAATATTCATGTTTACAGCAGCCATGCAGTAAACGAATGAACAGCGGTGCGTGTACTCTGATATGGAAGGGTACGATCGGCAAGGACAAAATTTAAGTGGATATTTAGCCGTTCTGAACAGTCTGAGTACAATGATACCCGACTTGAGAGTAAACTAAATGACGTACCTGAGCTGCATAGTATCCTGCAGTTGTGCAAAATACAATAAAATAACAGCATTCGTTGCTTTCATTTTGGGCACGCCAATGGCGAACGTCGCTGTACGTAAATGCCCTTGTACTAACAATGACCGCGCCGTGTATTGTACCATAATGAGTGTCCATATCACGCGCACGCAGATAGTGTTTCGTGTAACCATCGTCAATACATACACAGGCGCAGGCCACACACTGGCATACCGTACCCGAGAGTACATTGTGTGCGTGCGTGCGTGTCCGCCGGAATATGACAGAGATTTCGCTGCACGCCATCATCTTTTTGACTTTAGTATCCCCACTGTCTCTGCAAGCTAAAAGATGGACGATCGAGAAAGGCAGGAGTCCAGCGCAGGATCGGTGAATATTAAAACGCTCGGCTCTGACATCACGCACAAAAATGCATTATGCATCTATCTAATTAATTTCTCTTTCGTCCTCGACGTCGACACGGAGGCGGAGCGCGGACGAAACCCGGTCCAAGGCACGTAGGAGACCCTCCCGCTGCCGACGGCACCGGTCTCGGGGGCCCGGAGCCGACGGCTCGGGAGGAGATAGACAAACCAGCAATGCCGGAATAAAACAGGAAATACATAAGGCCCCGACAACAACAACAACTTCGCCTTTTACTGTTATAGATTCAAAATCCCTGCTTGAAATGTCAATGAAGAGAGAGAGAGAGAAAGAGTAAAAAAAAAAATACATTAAAAAAAACCTTTTTTTTTTCTCCAAAATTCACCGTGGGAAAAATAGGAAAAATAAAGGTGAGAGAATGTCAATCTCTTTACTCAGAAGCTGGATGAAAATCTGATTTTAGGACATATTTTGTGTGCAATACAAACAAAAATAGCAAATAGGATTATTCTTTGGTAGCATGACCAAGATTACTACCTTGAATTGTCCACATGATATTATATTGGATAACCAATCTATTAATATCCCACATTGCCCCTCCCCCCCCCCCCCCAAAAAAAAAGTGCACACTATTCTCTTCCCACAATAGTCAAAATCTGCACATATTTGAAGTTATCTCTATGATCTCATCACATTGTTTTTCTAATCAGAAGAGCTTCCACAATCACAAAAATCCCCTTTGAAGGGAAAGCACACGCATACTTAAACAGAACAAAGACCCACAAGCAACAATGCATTATTTCATTATACTGTGCTGACTTGTTTTTTGTTTTTTGTTTTGCTTCAGAAAGCAGCATGTTTTTATGACTACACATTGCATAGCACATAAATGCTAGGCTGTGTACCAGTATATGAACTGTAAATTTGTGATACATCAGTAAGAAGAAAGGGGGTGGGGGGAGGGAGGGGGGGACAGATGTGGGGTAAGTAATTGGATAACCTCCAACATGTCACTTGCCCCACACTGGTCAAAACATGTGACAGCTTGTTGTTGTTTGGTTTTTTTAAAGACAAATTTACAGCAGTTAGTTGTTGGTTGTTGTTGTTTTTTTTCGCTTTCCATCATACCCCGCAAGAGTAACATAAGCTGTTAAATCAAACTATATGAGTTGGGTAAATCTGCATAGATAACAGCTTTCATGAGATGCACAGAGAAGTGTGACCCTGGGTTTACATTAGTGAGCATCTGCTGATCATTATCACATTATTGATTAACAGCAGGACAAACACGCATTTGGCAGCATCATGTGTTAAACCATGTGTTATTTTGAACTCATCAACTGAATAAGTTTATCTTGTTTGTACAGCAGCGTACTGCAGATGTGATAAGAAAATGACAAACTAGGAATGGATGAATGAATGAATCAAAACAATCTACATCAAACCATGCCATTCATGACTGAAATATTAGTAATAAAATGCATTCATGGGCACCTAGCATTAATAGCACACTTTGCTTTGAAGTTGAACTAGCTTGTGTAACAGGAAACTCTTGTAATAATTATGAACCATCGTCTATTAACTCCAGAAAAAAACCCACAGAAAAACTGTCTCCACAGAGCAAAACATGACAAAAATCTACACTATCTACTAATCTCTATCTATCACTACAAACAAAGAAATCTAGATAAACATGCAATGATTTCACTTGAATGTCAACAGAAGAATGCACACAGCAGGAATAATCTGGTATTAGCGGCCCATTTCTGCAGAGTACATGAAACACGATAGTTAATCAAACACTCGATGATAATTTAGTAGGCAAAGGATTTTTTTTTAAAGCCTTCCAGGTCGCTATACCTCCACGAAGATCATCCATTGCTCCTGTGTAGTTGAAAGTGTCCAAGTTGATGATGTCTATGGTAGGGCTAACTACAATCTCTGGGTTCTGTATCCTCCCATAGTAAACGAGAAACAGACAAACAGACAGGGATAAAGAGAACAAAAAAGCACATTTTATACATCTCAAAAGTCCGGGGGTAGAGAAAAAGGAACGGGGGCATCATTCTCCCTCTGTGTTAAACCGTCATGACGTGACCTGGTATCGATTTAGACAGAACCTTTAAAATCTTGGTAGACCTTCGCATTTTGTGAGAAGGAGTTTAAGTGTCTGGAGTGCACTTACATTTGCATGAACCCATTTTGGCAAAATGCTCTGGACTCTTCCAGACCACCAAGAAAAAAAAAATCCCCCATATATAGCTCTCCTTCATTCTCCTAACACAGACCTACTTCTGAGAGATATTGCCCGACAGGTCGAAAAACAAGAGATCAAAGTACTTTCTTGAATTTTCATGAAATATTACGTGAGTATTTCTGAGAGTTTATGGGGTCTCTGCTAACCATAATGGGAGAATATCCCAACTTTTCCTTTTTTCTTTCTTTTGTGATCCAGACAAGCACCACACTTTTTTGTGCCACTGCAATACAGGGTACTAATTCAATTATTATCTCATATATTTTCTGAATATTCTTGAATTGTGATAATGACATTTTTCTTTCATGACTGATTCTACGACTTGATCATCCTGTCATTTTAAGAGTGGTCCTAAAGTGATAATTGTTAGGTGGAAAGTTTATACCCATGTTGAAATCTTTCCAGATACTTAAAGCATTTTTGGGCTGCTAATCCCCAAACAGAAAATAATACATTTCATTTTGAAATTTAGCTCATTCAAAATTCTAATCAGCAGCCATATGATATTCCTTCTACATGCTTTGTTTTGTGTGGCATGTTGAGCACTTTGTTGTATTTGGTTCTCAATGAGCCCTTGATTTGATTTCTCCCTTTAAAATGCACATCCTCAAAACACAAATTGAATTACATAATGAGGTTTGACGCAAGCACTGTCTAGATAAGAGCTAATAGCTCCAACACAGACAGTCTTCCCTGCGGCAAACCACTGTCAACAATCATCACACGACACTCCTAAAATAAAAATCAATGAAATGCATCAGACTTTTATACATAGATGTTGTCAAGTGTTTCATGTCCAGAGGGTACGCTTGAATAATAATGCAGTGTCTACAGATAGTTGTTCTTTTTCATACATCCATATTATATAGAATGAGCCTTTAGATAGTAAAGAATACAGTTCTAGAAGACTGTTCATGGTAGACATGTTGTTCAATACAAGGTTACAATGCAAGAAACATGGGCATAAAGGACTTAAACAATATCAATAGGAAAAACTGTTATGCACTTGAACTTTCAATGAACATTTATTTCAGCTGCAGACAACTTTCAAATTCTGTGTATATTTTAGCATCCCCATGACAACTGATTTGAATTCAGCTGTACATTATAAGATTATCTGGTACAACAGACATACATAGACTGAAAAACTGCATACTGGATGAACCAGATTACTGATTTCTATGCCTTGAGTCTAAAACATGAAGGAAGTCCTATACAGCAAACTAAAGTAGATGCCATAATGAAAATCATCTATCTTGTAACTGCAATTTGATCAAACATGATGCAATGCTTTTATCACGTTGTGACATACTTTGATCAAAAAAGTAGCAGAAAAAATTGACAGGGACAATCCAAAGAAGTAAAGAGCTGGTATACACATGGTACATTTGTGATTTGCTCAAATGCACTTTCGATTAAAGATGGTCTGATAAGATGACATGATGCTTTTATCACTTGCTGACACACTTTGATCAAAAACAGGTAGAAAAATGCAAAGAGACTATAAAAGAAGAAATCAAGAGATGGTTAAACAAACTTATCACTGTCATATCAAGTGGACTGCCCTTAGGCCTAAATCTTTTGTGTCAACATGGCTGTTTGAGTCAGTTCCAGTTTATAAATGATATTCTAGCTAGGTGCTTTTTTTGTCTCCAAGCTAGCCAAACGACAACTGGGTTAAAGGAGCATTTTCTTGACAGTCGGTGGATTGAATTCATGTTCATCAACAATTCTGTGCCCCGGGCTTTTAGCTCCTAATTCGTGAGGCTGTTCTGGAACAGGGACATGTGATGTCAGAGCAAAGGAAAAAAAAAAAAAGACGTGTACACTCGAAGGCATGGCACCATTTCTCTTCCACATTCAAGCACCACCCCAGCAATTAAACTCCTGCAACTGTACAGCTACAATATTGCATGTATTTGAATGTGAGAAATGCACTGTGAATTCGAGATCCATTACAGAGACAACTGATAGATGTGACTGTTACAAAAGCAATTTGTGCTTTCAGGGGTTAAATTTCAATATTGATTGTGAAATAGATGTTTTTGAGAAATTAGTAAATTTCAGTTGTAAATGTTGACAAACATCTGCAGTATACAGACTTACAACTGAAGAGAACTGACTAGGAATCGCACTCCAAATTCATTTGAAAATGTGTCAAGTGGAAATGAGAAAAGGGTTCATACTCCTTCAAAGTTCGTACTCTCTCCTTCTTTTCCTTCCCTTCCTCCTTTCTCCCTCTTATCTGCCCCTTTCCATTGTCTCTTGTTGTCTGTCCTGTCTATGTCTTTTGCTAGAGTCACACCACGACCGGGTCACAAAACGGATTTGATCCGGGTGAAAATGAGCCGGATTAGTCCCGGAATGGAGGGCAATTTATGCTACAGTCACACACGGTTGGATTTCAAACCAGGTCGATAAGGAATCAAAACCGTATCGTCCCGGTTCGAACCGTAGAAACCCGTATTGATCCGTATCGAACCGTTTAAAAATCTGCTTTAAAATCCTTAACTGAATCCTTTTCGACCCCTATCGACCCGTGTCAACCCGCTTCGACCCGTACCGACCCTGATGTAAACCTTGTCACCATCCATTGCATGAAGGCAATGCGGTATACGGCAAGGGTCCATACGGTTTTACACTGCGGGTTGCAGCGGGTCGCAGCGGGTCGATGCGAGTCAATGCGGTTCGAACCGGGTCTATTTGGATATCAATACGGAATTGAAATCCATAAGAAAATTTTGAACATGACAAAAAAATTTTCACCGCCGTATTGTAGCCCCCAGAATCCATCAGGAATTGACACGGGTTACGATGCGTGTCAATGCGAGTCAATGAAGGTCTCTACGGCTCGAACCGGGTCGATACGGTTTTAATTCCTTACGGACCCGGTACGAAATCCGGCCGTGTGTGACTCTAGCATTTGTTTACCATGAGCATTTCTGTGTGAGTCAATGCGGGTCTCTACGGCTCGAACCGGGTCAATAAGGTTTTAATTCCTTACGGACCCGGTACGAAATCCGGCCGTGTGTGATTCTAGCATTTGTTTACCGTGAGCATTTCTGTGCCTCTGTGTGTGTGTTTCCGTTCCATTACATTTTCTCTATACTGTAGTGTAAGTTGGATTTACTGAGTGGTCCACATTTCTAAAAGCTTGTCTTTTATGTGAGCCTCTCTTTTCCAATAACACAATCATTTTGTATATGTAAATATATTGTCATAATACATTGTACATTTTTTGTTTTCCTTGAACTTATATCCGCAACAAAATGTGCTATCAGAAATTAAATTCAATTTTAATTTTGAATTTGAGTACTCACACCCTGCCTTCAGTATACAGTTTCATGGTATATACTACTAGTATTATAGCATTACTACTATTTATTGTAAATCAGACTTCTAACAGAGCAAGTGGTTTACACCAATGAAAAGACAAAAAGATGTGCCTTTTTCATTTTGTTGTATGATCACAATCAATGAAGAGAAAATGGCAAGTGCACTAATAATCCCATTAATGATGTCATCATTTGATATCATGTCATCATTTGATATATGCAACACTTGAATGTCTATTGCAAGGTTCTTTGACACAAGTATCACAAATACTGAAATGTTGATCCGTGCAATACTTCCTTTCTAACCCAATATCACTTTGATTAAATGGAACTGACACTCAAGCAACAATTCCAATTTGAAATAAGGATTTTGAAGAATGAATGATTTTTTGGTGAATCACCGCTAGGAAAAAGCTATGTCTGTGTTTTCAACTGAAGAACCATTCAAAAGATTAGATAAAAAGTTTCCATTGTCTGCAAAATATGATTTGTAATCTACTGACTTGTTCTTCTACTTGCATGAAGGTCTCCAAGGAACCATGAGTACCTTTCACACAGAATTATTTTTATCGTTTGACGGTATATTTAAATATTTGACAGATTGGAAGTACTCTTGATGGGGCGAGATGAAGCAAAAAATAAAAAGTAAACATGTCTTTTTGACCCAGTTATGGAGTGCTTGTAGCCAAAAAAAAATCTAACATAACAAAACAAAACAAAACAAAACTCAAGAATACTCTAGAGACACACAACTTCTTCCCTGCTCAACCACAAAAGTAATGCAAGGGACAATGTATAATATTACCACAGTATGCCTCCCAGAAATGAGTTCACATCTAAGACAGATGGATTGCTTTTCTGCCCTGCAAATGTTGAAAATGTGGCAACATTGTTCGTGCTGTTTACACTGCCTCAGCCATCTTGTTTGGACTTTCACTCTTTATCATTATTTTCATAATGGTTTTGGCTTAGGTTTTCTTGCCGAGAAGTCAAGCTAAAAGCAAAAGTAGGTGAATGGAGGTCAGCACAAAGGAGTCTTTTATTTTGTCACACAAATATTTTCATATTTGGATGAGTGAAAGATCAAATGTGCATTTTTTTCTGAATTAAGGCAGTGTGAATAGTCTCAAATTACTCAAAAGAAAGTTTGCAAAAATCTCATTTTGCTGCCATGCAGTGAAAAAAGTGAGGCTTTGAGGGTACCTTGATTTTTCGACAGAACAGAACTGCCTTTCAACTTTTGGATGTGTCACATTTTCCATTAAAAATGATCATTTCAATCCCTTTTTTTAAATTTTGGCTTGCTCATGTACTTGCCTTGGTCATAATTTTTTTGACATATATTTTACTGCATTATATCCTGAATTGATTTGTCCAGTTGCAGGGAAAGCCATCACACTTCATGAGAAAATAACACAAGACATCTTGAGCACATTCAAATAAGTCAATTTATGAGTGACAATAATTGAACCGTACTGGGCATGGGCCGCATACTTTTAAAATCATGAGCTATGATGCAGATCCAAAACCTCCTTTCAATACACAAGATCAGAATATGTGTACTCAATAGGGGATCCCACTCACGTAGGACTGTCTCACAAGCTATGGACTCGTTGAAGAATCGGAAGGAAGATGACACACAGGCAGTGTAACAGCAAAAAATGCTGAGAAAGAGAATAATATGTATACTGCCTGAATCTACAGAGTACGATTTGGTTACTTCCTACTGTGACTGGTGATCTTAGCATGTTGCATTACACAGCCTCTCTACTTTTCTTTCGTTTTTGTCCTTATTTTAACCCTGTTTTTTGCACCTTAAAGGACATCCGGAGGTGGGTGTTCTCCCACAGGTCCATTTCTCACGCATCAAAAGATCAAATTTGCCTTCCCCTGCATAACCCGTCGTGCACAGTTTCTATGAAGACCAGCCAACGAGAGAAAGAAAGTTTGCATAATTCTTTCACAGTGCATCTCAGACAAAGGGGCTTCAGGGGTATACAAGAATTCAAATAGCTCTCTGACAAGACACTACTTTCTAGCATCACACTGAGATGGAATCTTGCTCACTAATCTAATTACATCTATGCATCTGAAGAAAAAAAAAAATCCTGAGAAAAAAAGAGAAATTAATGTATACAATTTTCCCCAATTATGGAAATGTCCAGCAATCTTCAGGCATGAAAGATTAGATAACAAGCATTGTAGAGTTTGTTCAACTCGGATTGTGCCAGCTATTCTGCATTGCCAGTTATTCTGTCCTAATTCCAGAATTAAGTTTCATTATTCATCGAAACATCTCATCTCCTTGTATATCAGAGCTTGCCAACAATTAAACAATTTTTGTGAAAACTCCAGTTGAGTATTAACGTCTTCAAAGTCTTTCAAAGATCAAAATCCTTTCCATGTTCCCATATGGTCATTTAATATGACTACAGACTGTGTAAAACCTATAAGATAAGTTAGTTTAGAATCATACCCAAACGAAGGAGGATTAACTCATCAGCGTAGACCGAAAGCATCATTAATCACAATCTCCGGACTCTGGGGCACTGAGAAGGAAGCTCAACAACTCAACAGTCAGCAAAATCTAACGAAGCACTGTAATCATGGTGCACACACAGACACATTAACATACAACGCTCAACACATACAAGCTGACAACAAACACACAAACACCTTGGAAGGAATAGCTTACATGATGCGATGAATGCCCGAATTACTGGAGGCCATTTGAGGAAATTCATTAAGAATGACAAATGCATCTCGAATTCAAATGTCACATGGAATCTACATCCAAGCAGCCGATAAATCACCTACAGAGAATGAGGGAAAACACTTTGCTTGAGCAGTAAAGTACTATTAAACCAGACATTTTCGCGTGTATGAAACTTTTCACGAATTTCACAAGGAGTCAGGATTTCGCGAAAGTAAAATGTGTGCGAAAGGTTTTGTCTGCACAATGCACTGAATGCCAGTGGCAATTCATGAAAGTTTCATGCCGTGAAAAAGGTTGTCAGCTCCAATTCTCAAATGTTTCTTGTTGTACAGCAGTCACACACCTTCTTCAACCCTCTGCTTGCCATATTAATTACCTGTCCATACATATGTGTGCGTGCAGAATTGCACACATATTGGCACAGAAACGGTCAAATCCTTTTCCCCTACTAGCAAAAAGAAAACCCCCAAAACAAACAAATAACAAACAACAAAAAAGCAAGGCAAATGATTAAAGCCAGGTATGGCTGCCTGGCATGAATAAACATCATATCGAGAGAATCTATTACAAAATGGTGTGGTATATGATTTAAAAACCATTCAGCAAAGGCAAACAAACATTCATGTATCAATTGAAAGTTTTCAATTTGAGTTCAGCCAAACCTACATCTCAATGTGTGAATGAATACAGTTGGATTCACATACCTGTGTATCATATGCTGGTTTCTGGGAGCCATCAGAATTTTAAACTAGACTCAGTCTAAAAACTGTGATCCTCCAGAACCAGCAAACAGACCCCCTTTCACACGTTACACAAACCCCTCAATATTGCAATCATGATTATAATCTCTATTAGAAGAATTGCACTTGTAATTGAGATATTTCTTGCATCTAAGAGCAAATTATGTAATTACGATTGTAGAATCGCCACTAGCATGTACACAGTTTCTCAGATGGAAAACGGAAAATGAACAAACAAACTTTATAAATGTATTTTACTATGATATAAAACAAGAGATTTTTCTGTATGTGACAGCATTCCATACAAGGAAAGTTCAGAATTTTCAAAAATTACTCAAAAGCAAAACAATGCCAATCATATTACTGTGTGTTTTTTTTTCTTTGGCAATTTGATAAGTCCTAACATATATTCAAGTCTAACAAACGCATATTTCTGGCCTTGTGGTTGTTTTTTTCTAGCACGCAGGGAGAGTGTCATCAATATTACACCTACTCAATGTAGAAATGTCTAGATTCGGGCTTTGCATCATGAATTAATTAAAACAAATTTTTGAGGGCTCAGTCTTTCCGGAAATAATCTCTCAGTGAACTGGAAGCCCCCTCCCGCTTGAGAAATGATGGAACGGGTATCATACAGCTGTAATCAGAAGATACCACACGATAAGATGGGTGACTGATTGCTTCCTACGATGCCCAGGTGTAGTGAATGTCAAGCACCATGAGTCAGATTTCAATTGCCATAATTTTAGCATGAATGTGTGGATCACCACAGATGAAATTTCAATTTCACATATCATCTCTGACATCATGTTGACAGCTGAAACAGCTTTTTGTATGTCAGCCCATTGCAGATTCTTAGAAATTTCAGCTTGCTGTCAAGAGACACATTTTAAAAGTTGGGTATCCCATTTCCAAATGTCATAAAATTTTGCATGGATAAAGAATAATGTCTCTATGAATATTGTCTTTGAAATCTTACAATAACACACCTCAAGAGTGTTTAAAAAAATATAAAACTAACTCCATGTCACTCAAGAATACACTCCCCTTTTGTATTGAAAATAGTGGCTGGAATTCTTTTTAGGTATCAATTTCTCTGGAAATCTATAGAATTGTGTCAACTCCATCATTACAAAGTTTCCAGTTTATCACTGTGAGGAAAGGTCTGAATTACCTACCTCTACAATATACTAGATTATGAAAGGAATCCAATTTTCAGGGTTGCAAAAGGGACACACGAACTTTAAGTGATCCAAAAAACATTTGAATAGTCAAGCAATGTCTTCATGATCAATCAAATTGCAAACAGTTGTGATTGAGAGAAAAAATACCCTATCCTGACACCTATACAACAATTGCCTTGTAAATGACTGACTTGAACAAAAAACTTTACAAATAGCAATAATTAGATACAAAAAGAATAAACTGCTCATTTTAATTTCCAACTCAGAGCAGCGCAGCTCAGATATTTCAATGTTCCCCCTTGTTTCACTGTAAAGAAACACAAATTTTCCAAACTGAAAGTGTTTATGCTTGATGCAAATGCCCAAAGTGTTATGATAAAAGAAAAAAACACACAAACAATTCTCACCGAATGGCTGAAACTAATAAAATTCTCACAGAGGCTAGTGTGTAGGTTCGACACATTCAGAACAGGATCCCCCCCCCCCCCCATGTGGCTCTTATTACCTTGACCAATTTAATCACATTCTATCAATTTACCAGCTGCCCTACAAAACAACGGAAATTCGAGCCAGATTTAACTTAATTCATCCCACATTACGAGTGGGTTTCTAGAGTGGAGGCCAAACAGGTCCTCTTCCTACGGCAGTGTACAAATATTCCAGACTTGAATATGAGTTTCCATACATCCTTCTGAGTTGTGTTCCATATTTCATACATTACAAATCTACAAAATACATCTAGAAATATCAAAAATCCAACATATTATCATTTATGAAATGATTATTTTTTCTTCATGGTTTACAGTAAATGAAATAAACAGATCAATGCAGAACCAAATTCTTTTATGTGCAAAATAAATGGGTGCTATCTCTTACACTTTGATTAAGAAGTTTTGCACTACTGAAGCACAGAATCATATGAAAAAAGAAATCAATCAACTTATGAAATTTTGTCCTTTGTTTAAACTTTAAAAATTTTAGGAAATAGAGTAACCTTCAAGCATGCTATTTTGACAGAGAGTCACAAATATGAAATCATGACCGAGAAACATTTCAATAAGAGTTTCTTGCAGTTAGCAATACATCATTGAAAAGTAAGTGGTATATCTTATGAGATCTAAATATCGTAATAGCCTTCTGCAAAGCTGCAGTCCTGTTGGACCACACAAAATATGCCGATAATATTAGTTCCCATGACTGTGAACATACCCAAACACATATTCAAGTTTTGTCATGACCAAACATCATGCTGTGATTGCCTCCCAAAACAAATCATGCGAAGCGGAGTAATTCACAGACAGAAGGCCAACCGGAGATGAGTCCAATCTGCCGAAAGTCAAGGAACTCCGTGCCCTGAAAAAAAAAAAATGCCGGCACTGCCCCATCTCTCAAGAATCCCTGCAGTGAATCGGATGCGTCCTACGATGCACCCGAAAAAGGGGGAGCGTCCCCATTTGGGCAATAAAACAGTTGCCATCTTCCATTACCGGAGGGTTGAATTTGGGTCAGCTCAATAAAATGGGTGACGGAGTCATTATTGGCCCACGTCTACGTTTTTGTTTTTGTTTTTTGATCACAGGCTCCATTAATGGCCCACTCGGTAAACAGTCAATAGTTTCAGTCATATTGGATTTGATGATTCACACCCTATATTTCCTTAAGTAGCTGGATGATTTGAATAATCTATATGGAAACTACGCATTCTAGGGTCACAGTGCCGCAAATGCACTTTAAGTGAAAATAATCAGCGACTCTCAACATCTGCAGGAAATCGTGACAGGCCGACTGGAACGGCGGTGATGACTTTCTTTAAACTGTGTGAGGGATGGCATGATCGAAGTTCACATGAGAGCAAGATGAGTTTAGTCACCTCTGATTCCAAGTCCATCCATTATGGAGTGTTTTCTTCTCCTTCAAAGAAACCTAGACCCAAAATGTCATTTGAACTGAGCATTGATATGTCCCTGACTAGTAAAAATCACAGACATCTGGAATATCAAATTGACACTATCTGATAGATGAAACTCTGATTTGTTTATCGCATTAGTAATTTGAACACAGACCATGTAGGTCCATGTTTTGAACAAAATTCGACCAAAAATTTTTTTCAGTATCTTTCCAGCAAAATTTCGGATAGTGATCATTACATGGACATGAAACAATCCTATACTGGATACACACTGTTGAATGCAGTGTTCTGTTTTATAATTGTGAGTATCAATGACCAAAAGCTCTGATGTTATAGAGGATTCAATGACACAAATTATTTTCATATCAATGGAAGTGACCTTGACACATGTGATCTCACAAATATAGGCATATAAGTAGGCCCTACATCTATATACCCTCTCAAGTATGAAAGAGAAATGAAAGAGTGGGTGTTCACTTTTCCTTTCTAAATCAGCTGCACATGAAAGCACACATCTGGAAGAGGGACATTTCTAGATTTGTTTGCAGGACGCTTCCGTTTCACGGCTTGTGTATCCAGCGGCAACCGACCATTCCTCGTCCAAACATTGAACAGTGCCTGCGATCTGTATTTGGCCAGTGTTTTGAAAATGGAAACGTCATCCCCTACCGTCGCGATGGGATCCTCTCCTCTGACATCGTCTACTACAGCAAATATACTGAATTCCAAGGATGCAGTTCAGGGCATCGTCATAGCAACAGACAGAATAACAGCTTCACTACACTATGAGAGACACTTTACCATCTCAGCAACGACTGAGAGTTGACTAGGAATTTTATTCAGTTGTGTGCGCATCTGAACTTTTCTAAACATGCATATCATACAGACAGTCATTGCCATTAATCAAAGCATAAAAATTTAGTATCTGTAAATGTGAATCACATTCGAATTAAGCTCACAATGGATTACTAGTATGAGACAGTGCTCTGAATATACCCGAATCAAGCTATCATTTCCGAGGAAATATAACTAAAATTAGATATGAAAGGTTTGTTGTCTTTCTCTTCGTATCAGTAATCTGTCCATTTGAACTCATAAAGATTGTTAAAAAAAGATGTGTATCTCAACAAATTTTGTTATATTTTGTGAGCAGGAAAGTCAAGAAAATGCAAAGTTTTGTAACAAGACAGGAAATGTGCTCTCCAGGTGCTACTCTCTCCACAGAAAGATGGAGATGATGTGTGCAGTGAAATAAACAGCTCTGAAAAATGTTACCGATTTCTGTCAATCTGGTGAATATTGCATCATTTATGCACAGGAGCCCACTGGAGTGGAATTAGCCTGGTGCGGCACATCAATAGTTAATCAGCGTCTAGCTATGATGCAAACTTTTTAGTCAGAAGAGCGCGCATCCATTATACCCCAGATTTATGATCCAATCCATTCTCAGGTTGATCCTTTCGATGCAATTTTCAAAGAAATGGGAATCTACTTTGGCCAAATTAGACCATGGCCAAGATACATATCGGTATTGCTCTGTTGTGGAGTAAAAAGATATCATACTGCTTCAAGTGGTCAGCTGTAGTGTGAAAATATCATTCTCTACTTTTTAATTTCATCCTTTCCTACTAGTTCTGTCTTTTGCTGATAATGATAAGCAGTATTTCATGCTAATGATCCTACTTTCTAGTTAGTATTCCACCAGTTACTTCATAAAGCATCTTGAGTTGATGTGGTTTGTTGTCTCAGTTACTTCAAGTACAGTAAAAAACATTTTTTTTTATGCACATAATTCTTCCTGCTTAGCCAGATAAGATTAATTTTGCATCTCATTAATTCTGTTGAATCAAAACACTAAATAGTATTACATATAACCAGTTACTCCAAAAGGCACCTTTAGTTGATGTGGTATGATGTCTCAATTACTTCAAGTACAGAACAAGTGAAAGTTTCGTGCAAGTAATTCTTCCCGCTTGGCCACGTAAGATTAATTTTGCATATCATTAATTCTGCGGAATCAAAACATTAAATAGTGTTACATATAACCAGAGTTGAGTTGATATGGTATGATGTCTCAATTCCTTTATGTACAGTAAAGGCGGAAACTTTTGTGCAAGTAATTCTTCGCACTCAGCCAGAAAAGACTGATTTTGCACATCATTAATTTTGCTGAATCAAAATATTATATATTGTTGCATATAACAAGCAAAAACAATTGTGTTTTCACTTTCGCACTTGTTACATGTTTCACAAAATGTGTGAAAATTTCCACTTTTACAGCAATTTACATCACAGAAATCACCTTCTCATCTGCTGTAATTGTTCCAAAACAACGAAAAAAGGGAAGTGAAAACGTATATGTTTGCAACTCTTTACTTGGAGGAAAAAGCCCCATATGTACACTAGTCATCTTCCAGAACCATGGTTTATTCATGAGTCTCGATTTGGAACGGGTGAAAACGAATATGATGGACCGTATGCTGGACGATAGGCAGCGTATCGATCAGTGCCCGCCTCTTTCATGACAAAGTGGGCGAGAGTGTTTGCACTGCCGAATGTCTTGCGGACATGCAACAACCTGTATAAATGTCAGATCAATAACCCCTCTAGAGAGGGGACTTTCACTTTACCATGGCGACAAGTGATATCAATGAAAGAATTCCAGGAGAATGGGAGGTTTCCTTCTCCCATTAACCCTCTCAAGACCAACACATTTAAAGTGTCCTTAAAGTCACTGCATACAAACAGGTTGCCTGGTGGTCATGAGACAGTTAATGTAATCTGATGACTCCACTGATACCTGCATTTCTTTAACCAGCTGACCCATATCTTTGGGCTCCGTCTCGGAATCATGGAAGAAAACTTTTTGAAGAGAGTTTGCCTCTTTGCATGTGTCGGTAAAAAAAAAAAAAATGCTGGTTAAATAAAGCACTGTCTTTCAACACGAAATGAAATAAGACTTACACTGAATTGCAGCTGACATGTGCCATACTGTAAAATATTGATGCAAAAATTAGAAACATCCTTGTTTTTTTACATGGGCAAATTACAACAACAGCCCGACCTTGAATTTGCCACAATGCTGGATTATCATCATGCCAATTTGTTTCAACAGATTAAATGACGAGCAAGTTCTGTGAAAAGGAGATCAAAAAAACACTCCTCGGACTGAATGCAAACACGGATGAGCGAAATCCAACCGGTGAAGAGGAATAGGCAATATGAAACCAAAACCTATTGAACTTCTGTATCTCCCACAATTTCCTCAATGCATTATATACATCTGCTTCTCAGCTCATCAGAAGATGACAGGATGGATAGTCTATCTTTCCAGACCCGACTTTCTGGAGGACATGACCAATGGGGCGTAAGAAGCTGAGTAAGTCAGTTTCCTGAGTAAGTCCTTAACCTTATATTTTACTTTCATCCTGATTAAATCTGGAAAGGAAGAAGGCGGAGGTCAAGCTGTTTTTCTTTTTTCTTTACGATGATTCTCTTTGGAAGGAAATCGCAACCGAGCTGTGATTTTGGCAGTGACCTCGATCGCCCCTGGCACCTGTCTGGACTTCAGCAGGGTGCCATCTGTCCTCTCGTAAAAAGCTTGTCATGCAGTTTCAGTTTAATCATATCGCGTCAGTGGCATCTGGGAATACTATTAGATGAGCTTACTCTCACAGGAGAGCAAAAAAATAGCCACTTGAAACACAAATTAAACACCTCTCTATCACACCATGGAGCTACAGCTCCATGGTCACACAATAACATCATATATCAAAATTGGGTTTCTAAAGATGTGTGCGCAGCAGCATACTTTTGAATAAAGAAATTTCTCATCCTAAATTATGCTTGAAGCATTCAAACATTATTTCAGAGCATATGCCTCCACGTCATTTTGTTAATGTCGTTTGGAGAGTTTATGTCAATTCATCTTTGTTTGGTCAAACAGGTTGGTGACGTGATCTAGTGCACAAATGCAGGTGTTCTGCCACAAAAGACTCTAGATTTATTCAAAAACCCAGGATGAGCTCATGCACGGTTGACTTTGATGGCCACTAAGCATTCCACTTCTTCCACACTGTGATGGATGGAAGCAAACAGCATCTATAATTTCATCAATCGTGTTGGAAAACCTCTAAAAGTAGCACAGAAATGCGCTGGTGCCCCCACAATTTCACAGCCTAGGTGACAAAATCTGTCATGGGTATCCGTGTCGGGGGAAACCGCAATTCACATTGTTCTTCAGTGAGGTGGATAAAGTCACTAGGCCAGCACATTTTGGATCTTAAAATATTGAAGGCTGCAAAACATGAGATAGTTCTTTCCATAAACTTCTCTAAATCTGAGTTTGAAGGTCATGACGCTTTCCTTTGTAATTTCTCCCAGCTACTGTCATATTTTAGTAGGAGAAAGCAAGTAAAATCTAATGCGAGTATGAGGGGGAAAAATGTGTACTACAGATAAAAATGACTCCAGCTTTGGCAATGAGATAAGAAGGCACACCTTGAGTGTTCAATATTTGCTTTTCATTTTTTGTCTATTGGCTCTTCAGCTGTCTATCACATTGGTAGTCAGCTAAATTTATCCTGCAAATGTCCTCTAATGACAGATTGTATGATGACATGAAGATTAGTTATGTCCTTGTTTTAGGCTCTGATGAGCTGTTTCTCAATGAAATATTCTTCCCTTTTAAAATGAGCTCCAACCCCTTTAACACATCTATAGCTATAGTCTTCATAGCCCAATACAATACAACCCTTTTAACACACCCAGAAGTGTCGTCATTATGTCTCAATTCAAACCAAAACCACTGCAAAAAAAAAAAAAAAAAAAAAAAAAATCCAACAGATCAGGAACATATTATTCACAATGTTCAGTCCATGTTATCCGCAAATCGACCAGAGGCTAATCTGTTTCTTGATAACTGCAGCAGAAAGAAGTGACAGCAAAGGCGGGATCTAGGGGCAGGCAGGGGCGGATCCAGGAATTCCGAAAAGGGGGGGGGGGCACAAAATAAAAAAATGAAGGAGGCGCACATGCCCCTTTCATTTCATTTCTTTTTCTTTTCTATTTTAACAAAAAATAGAGGGGGGCATGCCCTGGTGTGCCCTCTCCTGGATCCGCAACTGGCAGGCACCTGGAAAATTTTGAGTGTATCGTGGGTTTAATACCCCTTTCAGGTAATCGCGGTTCAATTATCCGCATCCAAATAATGCGGATGAAGTAGTCAAAATCGCGTTCATATATCCCATGAAGTGCGCACTACTTTTACGAGCACCCGTTCATATAATGGTGCGAGTTATTTGTGCGAGTTATTTGTCATGGTTATTGCGCACGCCTCTATAATGACGTATGGTTCCGGTGAATATCCTCACGTGTATGCACACCTCTCGCGCGCTCAAGCTCAGCAATCAGCGGTTGTGCGGGAAATCGAGTGACCTTTGACCGAACTGTGGAATGTTAGTGCGGATAAGTCGTAAAACGCGTTCATGTATTCTCGATCTACTCCTCATGCTGCAATTATGCGCATAATAGCAGCATAAAAATAATGCGCACTTTTCTACTCCTCTCCCGTTCATGTAATCGAAATTTTACGACTTGTGCTCCTATTATCCGCATCCACGATTACCTGAAAGGGGTATTAGAGTTATTTTCCAAGTCAAGTAAGTGTGTGTGTGTGTGTGTGTGTGTGTGTGTGTGTGTGTGTGTGAGTGGAGGAGAGAAGTTAGTAACACCAAGGAGGTATGAGAGTATACCTCCTTGGTAACACATGATGGACCATGATATATCAGGAAAGATTTGCCTCAGCCTTGACAGATGTTTTCATTGCTCAATATTCACATTGATAGCCGCAATTCACACACAGGAATTATCAGGTTTTGCATCATGATGTAAAAATCAATTTTATTTGCCACCGTTCCAACATGGCACAAAATAAAAAAAGAGAAAAGGTCACTTTGCTACAAATGAAACATTTTGAATCTCCAGATTGCACATGCTGAACAATGACTGGAGCATGTCCCCAGGCATCCAAGTGTGCAAATCTATGTGTGGGGAGTTGCATTATGGGATTTAAAAAAAATGATGGCTTGTCATATTAGATACCATCCAAACATGCTGTGCAGGGCTAAATCAATGCGAGAGTTCCAAGAAAAACCAAGCAAGACCAATGTTTGCATCACAAGAGTAATATCTGTATATGTGTGTGTGTGTGTGCTCACACACAAAAATTACCATGGTAACGGTTTTTGCATCCTGCTGCTTTTCAATTTTGATCAGCTGTGCGTGACATGCCGCTATTAAACACGTTGAGGATGGGCTGATTTTGCTACAACACGCATTTCCCACAGACCCCTGCCCGAGTATACTCTCATGGACTCGTCCTCAGGGACTTAAATGACAGCCTTGATGATTTCAGTGTCAGTCACAAACTATATTCTGTGTTGCACTTTCGGTGTGGTGGCCATATTCTCTCTGGAAGATGACAGAGGGCTTTCCCATCGGAAGCTGAGGAAGGCATTGCGAGGGGAAGAGCTTACACTTGGTCATCATGGCCTACTTTTACGGTCCATATGTTGCAACCTGAGACCACCAGAGGAAGGAAGCTTGGTTGCAGACCTGGAACTCCCACGATGCAACACACCGCAGCACGATTTGTTTTCCTACAGTCACTAAGCAGCAACAGTTCCTTTTCAGTCTTTACTGGCTGACCGCTGGTCATCCATACAGCAGTCAATTATTAACATATTCAAATCTATAGATATTATTCCCTCCAAGAATGACCATCCATTTTCCTATCTAGCATCTTATGACGTTCAGTTTGAAGGTACTAAGTTGCTAATATATCAGGCGAGTCTTTGGCATACCTGCTGTTCAGCAGGAACTACACCTGCTGCAACATTACACACAAAATCTGAACACGGTGGTATAAACCCATCTATTATTAGTCATCAGTATCAGACACTGACCCCAAAGGACATATGTTTGATGTGTCTGGATTCTCTCAAAACTTGAGACACCTATGTTATCACAGCTGATACGCAACAATTTGTTTCATTTCTCTTCAAGCGCTTGGAACTTGACCAGAATTCATCTGCTGCAGGGAAAGGACATTAGCTAACATTTCCCCTCATAAACTGTCATAGGAGATAAGCTAAATATGTTGAATCAAAGCTATGTGATGTTCTATATATCTGCTTATAATTACTCCATTCCACAACTTCCAATGCAGGATGTCAATTTTTTTCTTGACAGCTAGCCAAGGCAGCATTCAGAAGTCATCAAATTTCACATGAAAACTGATAAGAATATTTCCTTCAGCACATCTAAACAATACCCTTCACCACCCCCCCCCCCCCCCACACACAAACAGATAAATAAAATCAATAACATCAAATATCTTTCAATACTTATCCCTAGATTATAAATGGTGTGTCATTTCTGAAAGGAAGTACACCGTAGATATAATATGGTACATGTACCTGGTATTTTATTTCCATGATAATCAAATTTATCTCTTTCATCTGGTAAATGCAAGCTAATTCTTGTCCACAAAAAGATTTCAATCACACTTATTTGGATTTATAGGTACTTCATTATTATTACCTATTATTCAATTGTACTGTATTTCCATCCAGCATAAGGTTATAAATACATAATACAAAGTGTACATCTGACAAATTATATCATTTAACATTCTGTAAAAAGTACAAGTCATAAAGTATAATACAATATATTATATATATGTATATATGTATATATGTATGAATTAATATATGAGAATAACGGTGCATACTTCGCAGCGATGACAAGAAGTAAATATAGCGATGAAAAAGAGTGATTTACTTAAAAGCTGAGCTTTCATGGCAAAGCCATGCAGGCATACCTTGTGCCTATTCAGATGCTTATTGGGGAACAAACTCTCTTGGGGAAAATTAACAAATATAATCATATTTCCCCATGGTGAGAATTGCAGCCACAATTCTGATTAAAATCACTTTAATATATAATCACTCCCGGGGGTATCAGCATAATATGGACAATTGGCCTCACATTCAGAGTGAACTTAGTCTTGCTTTCTAGAAGTTTGTTGCATTACCACACCGCCATACCACAGCCACAGCCACATCCAAAAGCCTGAAACAAAAACCATTAAGACATTTTCCCTGGCAAGCCGGACTACCTACACATGCAAATATTTTGTCCTGTTGAGTAATGCAGGAACCCTACATTTAACCACTGTTTATATCCTAGGTAATGTCAGCTGCTTATATTTTTTACTTATTTTCTAAGCAGACTTTGCTTCTTGGAATGAGAAATGATGCCAAAGACTCATTCCTTCCCTGTGGTCTATCAGGGTGTTCAGACTCAAAAAATGTATACTAAAATGGTATAGCTATACCAAAATGGTATAGCTATACGATGAATTTATACGTCTGAACGCTGACGAACGAAACGGCATACAACGGAACGATGGTCAGAGCATCATTTTGAACTAGAATTCGATCATGAATCAGCACTCCAGCATGTCCATTATGCGTCTAAACGTATGGCGACCATTATAAAACGATATAACTGGGTGGGGCTCAATGTGAGCTCATGCGAAAGGTGACTATTCCTCTCTTTAGCGGCAACGTCATGACCATAACAACATGCGCAGTGGGAAACTGCCATCTATACGATGTTCTTCAGAATGACAGAGATTAGCGTCTGAATGGTCTGTCGGCTATACGATGATTCTCTGCAAGTAGTTTCTTTATCGAGTTTAGGTATAAACTGGCTTGCATCTGAACGGGGGTATTTTGTGCATTTCTTTTTCTGTCAAGCTGGCAGCAATACACATGCAAGTATGGGTCTGAGGTCTAGACTAGAGTCACAAGGAGACAAACCGTACATGTATTCTTGAGTTTTGGGGGCACAGTGATAAATAAGTTATTCACTTGAAAACATTTCACAGCATCTCAGTTTTGCTTCTTTATTTCCTTCTCTCTTTTTCTCTGGCGTGCTTAGGTTTGTTTGAAGTTATTGGTGTTGAGGGTCAAAGTCTCAAATTTATTGAACACCATGTGTAAGAAACCCACGGGTCTTCTGGCATTAAATATGACTACCACACAAATTCTGATAATCTTTCCCTCTATCCACAGCTCCTGGGGGCAGTACAATCAAAGAACTACTCAGTTTGACATTACAGAGCAAAAAAGAAAGTCTGCATGTGTAGTGTGTAGTGATCAAATGGAGGTAGATCTACACTTTTCACAGCAATTTTTCACACATTCTTTTCCCCCTACTATTCTGTTTTGTCAATTTCACCTCGGCATCACAACACAGTAATAAAAGTATGCTGCGAGAAAAATTTATGGAAGAGATCAATGGCCGGATATGTGGGCTCAGTATAGTTAAAGGGTGAGCAAAGATCGCATGAATCTACTTGTATTGAGTACCTGCAGCCTACCAAACAAGCGATCAAAAAGGGTTACTGTTCGTGGCTTTAAAAAACAAGCTGTCCTAAAGCTATTCTTCCAGTCTGATAGAAATTGCTTGAATAAAAGCTTGCATCATACCTTGATGATAAATTGCCTCCTAGAATTGAAATGGCAGTGTAGTGACTTTCCTCCTATTTGTCTTTCAGACATTTTGTACTTGTTTCAAGATAATAATTTATCAAACAAAACAACAAAGATCCTTGCCATAGCTTCATAGCTTTAGCATAAGTAATTTGCTTACAAATCAATGTGAAGGCCCAAGTAAGCTTTGAAAATAATGATAATAATAATAATAATGATAATAATAGCAGCTACTTGTATAGCGCACAGGTCCACTTTTCAGTGCTCATGGCGCTTCAAAAATGAAAAAATATCATATATTTACATGCATATACATATTCAAACATTTCAACAAAGAAGAAAATGGTAAACAAAAGCAAATATATACCAAATAAAGAATACAACATATATCAATTAAAAATACAATATTGATCCAATATTAATGACATACAGCAATTACAGTCCTCAGTATGAAAGGAACAGATAAGTTTTAAGTTTGGATTTGAATGACTCTGTAGATGACAGTTCCCTTAACTGAAGAGGTAACTGATTCCACAATTTTGGTCCCATAACGGAAAAAGCACGATCACCATACCCATGTTTTACTCTGGGTGTTTGGAGTAAGAATGCATCTGATGATGAACGTAGCCTTCGTGTCGGATTGTATTTTTGAACAGAATTACTTATGTATATTGGGGAAAAAGAATGAATTGAATGATGTACTAATAACAGAATCTTGAAAATAATCCTTTTTTCTACAGGTAACCAATGTAAGGAACGGAGAACTGGTGACATGGAATCAAACTTATTAGTAAAAGCTAACAATCGGGCAGCAGAATTTTGCAACCGTTGAAGTTTTGTGACATCTTTTTTTGAAAGATTACACAACAATGAATTCGAAAAATCCAACCGAGAAGAAATCAAAGCACGAATAAGTATCTCAGCTGCAGATTTAGACAAATATTATAATGTCTACAAAGCCATGAATCCAATATATCACATTAATGTCTGAGGAAACAATAATGTTATTGCAGTTTAGATAGATATTGAATAAAGAGTAGCTTGGTACCATTACTCCTAGTGATTTACCTGATGATGCCAACAATCGTAAACGAGCCTACTAATGCACTTGGCCATGTCAGAGAGGCCCAGCGAATAACTACACTGTACACAGAGGTTAACCAGATTCCAGAGGAACAAAACCTGACACCCTCTCTTTGTACATGCCTCACACTATTTCTATCGACCTCCCCTCCCCCTACTTCCGCCACAGGAAGTCTTATAGCAGGATGGATACCTATGGAATCATGATGTGGTGGGGGTGGGGTTGGGGGTGGGGGCGGGGAGGCAGTAAATGGATCAATTCTGGAAAAACTGAGTCACTTCCACTGGTCTTCACTGACAATCCAGAAAAAAAAAAAAATGTGAAAAATTCTTTTAGTACTGTCCTGGCCATTTCCACGACAGAAATAGCCATGGCAACAGGGAGCAAGTTATAAACGTGGAACTCAACAGACTTCCTGGAAAACAGAGAGGATCCGCTAGGCAGGGCACCTTTAGTGTGGGGGAGGGCCGGAGGATTTGTAACCCTGTCTGATGATGCAGAAACTGTCAGTATAGGCCTATGTAAAACAAGCCATCTCCACAGAGGAATGGTCACAGCACATACCTCCAACAACTCTGAAAGTCTCTCAACTACAACTCAATTCAATTAAATCCAATCCAATTCAATTCAAAAATCATTTCATTTTTTGAACAGGATACAAATTAACAAGGTTTGCAAATGTGAGGTGATGTTACAGTACAGTTAAGTCAGCGTTTGGCAAATATCAATATAGCTTTCCACTTGATCCTGCAAATTCCAGAGAGTACGGAACCTTCATAAGTCTCTGCTACAATAAGCTTTTTCATGGCAGTGACAATCTTTGCAGGAAATTCCAGTCACACACGTATTGGAAATAGACACTGCTTGGATACAGCAAATTTGCTCGTTTAGGTCTGGGCAAACTCTGGAGAAAAAACATACACAATGGCATTCCAGAAGCTAGGCAAACTCGGAGGCTCTGGAAATCATTCCGTAACAGTGGTATTCCCAGGCACATCGGCAAACAGCAAACAAAGGGGAATGGAACCAGGTCAGTCGAATCAAAGCTTGATCAAACTCCGCATGGAGGCAAATGTTCCGCACATGCCTTTACTCCTACAGTCAAAGCACATGGCTTTCAGCACAAAGCCAGATCTGCCAACACAAGGCCGTTTGTGCTGGGTCCGATTACAATTCCTAGTACAAACCTTGCCCTTCAAAATCCTCCTCATAGACCTTTCCACCCAGGAAAATGTATCAAGATGCTACGCTGCCTAAACCCGTTTTCATGGCTATTTGAATGTTTACCCCCAAAGCATCTAGATTTGATACCTAACTGCTTTTAAAAACAAATAACATCCACACACAAAAAAGTGTCGTTGAATTTATGACAAAGACATGAAAATAGAAGAATATTTATATAATGAGTCATTCCTTTACATTATAAGGTGCTGCCTTGGATGAATAGTAATTTCCCACAGAGATATTCAACACAGTAGGGCCTACACGAGATCCCCATAAACCTACCCTCTACTAACCATTATGCACCACCACACAGTTTATCCCAGACCACCCTTTTTGTTATGATTTCCGTGATATGTTAAAAAAAAAGTGCTTTTGAGATAATTTGGTTTGACGCACTCCCACAGAGAGAGAGAAAAAAAAATCTGTACGATCTGTACGAGATGACAAGCACTTTATGCCATCAAAACACAAAAATCTGATGAATAAGGGTGTTACGTTTCATTTCTTGACCTAGATTCAGCCTCTGGCAACTTCTGCCCAGACGCATTTAAATTCGATTTGGGCCCCTGTCCCCCTTTTTTCAGGATGGTCGGAAGGTAGTCTAGATCAAAGACAACTGTGCAAAGATGCGTTGCATAGCAACCACAGTCATAACTACACTAGCATCAAGTGGCTTGGCTAGAAAATATGAGACATGCAGGAAAGAGAAAAGAGTGGTAAAGAGAATATTAACACAGGGCAATCGTCCATTTCCTAACGTAATAATACACAGAATATTCGCCGAGTCCTTGCAAATTCGCAGTGGCCGTGAATCATGTTACAAATCCTCTTGCAAGTTAACTTAAGAAACATACGTAGAGTTTCAGTGATAGTGATGCTGTATTTAAAATATTACCTTACCTTTGGAACACACAGGAATGCAGAAAATTTTTCGAATAATGCAACCAAGATGCACGGCATACATAGGAAGTGAATTGTGCCATACCAAACTTGATATTGTAGTTTTTACATTCAGGTGCCAACTATCAAGTATATCTTATTCTGATTTCTATTTTAATCCCCTCAAAAAGATGCAAACAGTAAGAAAATTTAAGCATTCATATCAAGCTGATTCTTGCTGACACAGCCTAACGTGAAACATAATTTTTCAACGTAAAAGTACTCCCGAACTGTAGTTTAATCGCTTTGAGGACAATGGATCATTTATAATAATCATGGCCGTCAGCCAAAAGCTTGTTGCTAGGTTACGCCATAGACACATTCGGCAGTAGGAGAGTGGTTCTCAGCGCTGATGCTTAGAAAGGGGAAACGAAGGTCAATTACAAACTTCCCAAATGCCATCAAATCTCAAAAAGGCATGGCTCATCAACGGACAAGTATAATATGCGAAGTGCCAACACAAAGTAGGCCATAGACAGTGGATTCAAGTAGAGAGGTTGTCTGTTCAGAGGATGTGTACGCTCCCTAATTTTCTTTCTTAATCTCCTCACATAACTGAAACTTTTTCTTCTATCTCCTGATTATAATGTTTTGCTGATACTTATGATTGATTTCATGATTTGAATTATGTATGTTATTCTGTAATGAGCAGTAGAGTATATTATTATAGTAGCTGCGCAATATTTCACTGTTTTCATCATCATCATAATTATCAATCACTTTTGACGGTTACATTATTTTTGATAATTTTATATATATTTCATGATTCCTGTGCTTTCTAAACTTGCATAATCTATATGGTTTCATTTGACAAAGGAACGGCTTCACAGATGACACATTACTCTTTTGCAGTATAATTAATTCTTCTTTTCATGCAAATGCCGTTACGTGAAAAAAAAAAAAGAGTGCACAAAATGAATGAACTTATGAATATGATGATTAAAAAAAAAAATGTCTTCACTGTAAGATCATGATCAAATAAATAGAATATTAGGCCATTGGAATGATTTGAGTGATGTCACATCTTTACATACATATGATATTAAGCTGAACTGTAATTTTACATTGTGATACACAATCTCTGGTGAAATCCTCAGTAAATTACGGTTATGACCTCCAAATGATAGATGGATTACAATCACCCACTTTATTGTCTAGACACACATTTCTGCAAGATCATTGTGGGATGATGTCACTAAACTTGAACCTTGTAGTTTGTGGTAAAAGTCTGTATAGCAAGGAGAGGGTCATTGCAGGAAATAATTATTCTAATGACATTCAATCCAGAGACCATCAAAGCCTAAGACATTTGAATGATTTCATCTCCTGCTGCACAGATAGGACAAATAATCACAAATTCCACAATTTTCACATCATCTTCCAAATTTCTGCAAATCTATGGTGGCATGACATGGCGTGATAGATGCAATTGTTGTAAAAAAGCAACTATTTCTGATCAACATCATAGCCATATTCAAACAGCTAACTTTCCCCTCCCAGTCACATTCTTCCATAGCCATGTGTGAACAGAGGTAAATAAAACCAATTGTCACATTGCGATGCAAAACTGGTACTACATACACATGGTGTCACCGCAAATCTTTCTCCCTCAAAACTGATACTGCAGGCCTATATATGCCAAATATTTCCCTAGGTTTTTACTTTCAAGAATTTCACAAGTCACATGCTATTTGTGAATACAAAGACATACAAAAATATTAACCCTGTTCCTAACATGAATGTGGTGTGCATGTGACCTGCTGTACCCGCATGTGACACATTGTACTCCACATTAATCGCAAACTGAACCACTCACAAAATTGTCCGGAAATCCTGATTTGTGAAAAATTTGACTCGCAGAAAATTTAAACTAACCTCATACACAGTAACTCCTATGCCTGAATGCAGCTACTGTATCTCAGAATTTACAATATCAACATTTTAGTCTTGGTAACTTTGACTTTCATGAAGCATTACACTTAGAGAATTGTGATGCGATGTCTATATATCAATCAAAATGGCAA
Organism: Diadema setosum; assembly: GCF_964275005.1. Classification (NCBI taxonomy): domain Eukaryota; kingdom Metazoa; phylum Echinodermata; class Echinoidea; order Diadematoida; family Diadematidae; genus Diadema; species Diadema setosum. Next base: position 46,411,645 of record NC_092685.1, read on the forward strand.
AAAGTTTGTTATAATTGTACATGTTTAAATTTTTTAATATTTGTTGCAAATCTAGCACCCCAATCACATAATATCTTGCAAATGAGGAGTGTTACTTTAATATTCAATTGGTCAGACTGATAAACAGTAATCAATTGAGATGCTTTTGTGTTTGTTTTTAAGCTGGAATATTCAAAATATCTTCCGATGGTGACACTGTAATATGATACAAATTGTTGTTTACTAGGATGATGTCTAGTCGAGAAGACACATTACCGTACAAATTTTCAATATCAAATTCTTTTTAACTGATATTTGATCTCAAATGCATTTAATTTGATTTCACACAAACCTTTTGACCTTATTAGTGCATCTTTTCAAATGAATGGTACATTGGCTGCTTGCACATTTCCAAAATGAGAAACGATCATTGTAGTTACCCCAGTTCAATTCAAGCCACACAAAATGAAACAACAAAAAAATGGCAATGTTGGTTGGGTGTAGTGAGTATATAGCAAGTCCATATGTAGCCTAAATGGTGCATGGTGAATAGACTATGAAATTCAAATTATTAACGCTATGTTTTCATAACCCATGTTCCTACGGGAAGTCACAATATAATCAAATTTCTCATCAGTCAGTGAAGGGTTTCACACTTGCAAGAGACCTTGTTTGTAATAAAATTCTGAAACAGGTTTACAGCTACAATGTGCTCCGCCCTTAAATGAGTCTCCTCATCAAATTCTAGTGGCACATGATATTCCATGCATTAGCTGCATCAAAAACTCCATGGCTATGTCCATCAAACAAGCAACACTAACTGCCAATATGCCCGCATGCATAACTATGTATCTAAATGCATGTGCCACAACAGAAGTGAATAAAGGTCAAGTTATGTTCTATGCCTCCTAATTCATGACCTTTAGGTAAAATCATTCATATTGCACGTTTCACAAACCTAGAATCAAGCAAAACTGGATCGTAAATACACCTCCGGACCATGATTTGTCAAACGTAGTTTTGAAAAATGTGTTTCACTTACAAACCTTATTAAAAAAAAAAACAACAACAACAACTTACGTGGCAGGAAGCATGTTTTGAAACAAGTTTTTCTACCAATCTAAAAAGGTTGAAATGACCCTAACTCATTCCCCTCTAGCCAATTTCTACAGGCTTTTTAAAATTCAATCAAACATACCAATAATCAATTGAAAAAAAGGGCAATTTGTGCCTGGGACTCTTGCTTACCCAGCCTTTTCATTCTGTATTGACCAATGGTCAGAAAAAAAAAAAAACAATTACATCTTTCAGACTCCTGGGAAAGCCTGCAGATGTTTCCATTTGGAAAAAAGGAATGCTTCCCTATACTTATTACTCCTTTTATGCATGGCTTTGGCATTATCATTACACCGATCCCTTACATTCACAGCACTCAGTCAGCTACAGCAGAGCTATACATCATAGTAGGAGACTTCAATTTTCTCTATATCATGAATTGTCAAATAGATTTTTGAAGAATTTGCCATCCCATGTTCTGAATCGTTACCTGTCTGACTTCATCTACAGATGTTAGTCTGTGGGACAAGGGATACTAAATGGTCACATTCCATTCACAAATGTGAATGGACAATTCAACACACATACACACACACACACACACACAAAGAAAACATACATATACATGCACAGACTAGAATAATGATTAAAAAAAAAAATCATACATATAAACAAAAGATCAAACACTGTAGGACCCCGTTTACAGTGCGAGGCTCGGCCGTAGCCGAGCCGCGGCCGAGCCCAGCCCCGCTTCAGTGTAAACGCGCAAAAGGCCAAATGCGAGGCCAAATTGGCCTCGCATTTGGCCTCGCTCTGGAGGTGGTCTCGGCCACGGCCGAGCCGCGGCCGAGCCCGGCCTCTTCTTGGTGTAAACGCAAACTGGGCCAAATGCGCGGCCAATTTTAGTCTGGCTTCCAGACCCTCTGCCCGTACTATTTCGCTATTCACGATATTAACCCCCTCAACGTGGAAAACTAGTATAGTTTAAGGTGGTTTTGTCCTGCAAAGGATTTTTCCTTCGGCAAAGGCCTTTGCCCGAACGGCGACTTCGTCGCCACGGAATCCAGTTGGCAAAGGGTCTGAAACCACGCTATACCAAACTGCGTTTGTTTACAAGCAGAGTGCCACTACGACAAAATATTGAAAGGTTTGAATTAAAAGCGCGGCCGAGCCCAGCAGTGTAAACAGGGTCTAAGATTAACCTCACATTAAAAAACCCTATTTAAGAAACCTGAAGTCAACTATTTGAAAGCATAAAATGACAAGATGTACTATCAATCACTGCATATGTATACATCAAGATGCAGATATAAAAGATGGTCAATATATCTGTTTGGTGATCAGTTGGTCAATATTTTCTGTTTACTAGTGACTGAGCTGAGCCACACTGCCTTTTCCCTCCCTGACCGCGGAAATGAGTGTCTGAGTGCTACTGACCTGTGCGACTCGTTCCAGGAGCGGGGGCAGCCATCCCACGTTTGCCTCGCAGTGACTGTCAAGAAAAGTCAGGATGTTGGCTTGGGCTGCATCAGCACCTCTCACTCGTGATCGGATCAAACCTGCCATGGGAAAAAAAAAATAGATGTCCATCATCAAACACCACAAAAATCTCTAAAAAGGTATATTTATGAAAGATTATCCATATAACATGAATTCTCACTAATCTTTATGTCATCAAATCATGGTTAAAGTCCGTCACGACCCCCCCCCCCAAAAAAAAAAGAATATGATAAAACAAAATGAATAAATAATAAATAAATAAATAAATAAAAACATAAATAAAGAAATTAATTTATCAATTAATTGATTAATCAATTAATTAATTAACTAATAAAAATCTCAGATGGAGACTTCCTTTATCAAGTTTGATACTGGGATGATAGAAAACATGTCAAACTACAATCTGATACTTCAGACATGAAACCTTGGTTTGCTCGTAACCTATTTTCACAAATTCAGACACACCACACTTGCATATCATTGTAGATCTTAGTGTAAATGTTGATGACAAGCATCTGTTATGAAACTTTGAAAATCATCAGAAGTATCCTCCCCTCCACTAAGCTCATGAATATTCATATAAAGCACATTCATGCATTATTCAAGTCCTTGTTCGTAAGTCTAGGCACAAATAAATTCTTATTCGTTCAAAATGAAATAAAGAAACACTTTGAGGGTTATGACATAGCTATACAATAGTTCAACATGAGCATAAGTAAGATTTTTTTTTAATGTATGACATGAATACTACTTTTATAAAAGCACCATGAACATAGATTGCATTAATCATTTACTGGGTCATAAAAGCAGAGAGACAATGGCCTGAGTCACATCAGAATAGAGGAAGCCCTATATTTGTATTAGTGCAGGAATTTGATTTTTAGCCAACTGTTAAAAAAAAAAAAATAAAAAGTGCAATTGGACAGTTTCAAGACAACATGGCAAATATGAACTGAAAATTTTTCACCTCAAATACAACAATTAATGAACAGGTATGAGTTCTAGATTGCTTAGTGGGGTTGTAGATACTCAAATGTCTTCAGAAAAGATTCCATGCAAAGGGACAGATCCAGAAATTTGGTAAAAAGGGGCGCCTTTACAAAATTAAAGGGGGGCGCATGCACCCCTCCCCATTTTCTTTATTATTTCTATTGTTTCAACAAAAAAATAAAGAGGGGCACGCGCCTGGTGCACTCCCCCTTGGATCCGCCGCTACATGCATACACTGCAAGGCTTATGAGAAGTAATGTCTTACAGCAGATTATACAATGAAATTTCCGAAGCATAACTTGGGCCTTTGTGAATAGTGCATACAAATAAAAACATGCTGTCGCACCTCTCACGTTTCAGCCTTAACACAACACGGACATCAGTCAAGCTTGAAATGTGGTTTGCACATTCAAATATTAGGAAAAGAAATGTTTGACAAACTATACAAGCAAACACAATGATGCTTTGAGGGAAATTGAATGGCTCCAAGTCACGTAGTAGACATATGCTTTTTTCAGCTTTTCATTTGATTTTAAGGTTATTCACTCTGTTGCTGCATGACAGAACATGTATTTTCTATCTTTTTTCTCTCTCTCTTTTTTTTTTTTGTTGTTGTTGCAAGGTTGGCAAAGGAACCCTTCAGCATACTCTAGAAGGCAAAAAGAAAAAAAAAAATAGATATACACAGACAGACAATACAAACTACAAATAAATAACAGCATTAAAACTCCTGTGCCAAGTCTTGAATCAGACTGATATGTGTTCTGGCAGTGAGATATGTAGGCCTATGTATGCCGAGGACAGGTACTGGTTTCATGCCAGATTACTGTCTCTGGCATATTTGGTATTATCCAACTATATTCATATATGGCAGATATATTATTGTGGCATAGAAGCAGTACTTGTCCTTGGCAGAACATGGGATACTGAATACAGAGACATACTTATTTCAGCTAAAAATGAAATGGAGGCTATTCATGAATAAAGTAGAATATGTGCACATATTTACACACACAGTGTGTGTGTGTGTGTGTGTGTGTGTGTATTCATGTCAGCTTTCTACTTTAGATGAAATTAGCATATTTCTATAGTAAGCATTCAATGCTCTAATGTTCTGTAAATGATGGGTGAGCTCACTGGTTCAGTGCCAAATAAGTCATACCTATTTCATTGAGGTATTTCAATTCTCTTCTCTCTCCCTTTCTCGACCCCTCCCCCTTGTCACCAGTGTTTGTTGGTAAGCAACTGGTTCTTTGTGTCTACTTTTTTGTTGCTTTTTTCCCTTCTCGAACCTTGCAACCATTGCTTGGCTGGCCTTCCATTGAGAAATGTGCAGCCTTTCTCCTTTGATTTCAGCCTTGGTCTGTATGTGTGTGTGGGTGTGTGTGTGTGTGTGTGTGTGTGTGTGTGTGTGTGTGTGTGTGTGTTTGTGTGCCATGCATGAGTAAGGAAAAGATAAACTATCTGGGAAATAAAAGCTTTTAAAGGGAAAAAAGACAAATGTACTCCAATGCGACAGGGCAATGATATTCTGCATAAAAGCAAAATTCAGACAAATATCACATCAATTATGATTTGATGTTAGGGGAATGATGAAAATAAATCCTCCTTATGGCATCTCAAAATGGCCATGGAGGCAGTAACAAAAGTAAAGTTTAAAAAAAAAAAAAGGTTTTCTCATTTGTTTCGAGTATGAAACTCCCCTGGAGCAATTTCAGTTTAATGAATTAATAGTTTATCTCAACTATGCTTAAGACATCACATTTTTTGTGTTTTCAAAGTCAGAGGATGTTGATTGATACCACGTACTTTTCATGCAACTAGTATGACGAATCCCATCTTTTCCTTTTAGGGGGGGGGGTGTTAGTATGTGTGCATGGCATACCTATACAGAGAAATATTCACTTTGTGTACAAGGAACACCTAATTATTTTGCTGTTGTTTCAAAAATGTGATGTTGTCAGTCTTTTGTTATAGTTTGGGTTGGAACCAGGTGCGAGCATGGTTAGCAACAATAATGTTCATATTTCAGGTCAGGGAAGGTTGTTTAGAACCAGTTTCCATGGTGATGAATGGCCATGACATCACACTTAGGTGCTCTATTGTTACTGTAAAATGAGTGTCCTTTTCAAATGATATAATACTGGTTATAAACATGCATCAGAATATGAATCTATTCTTACTTGATTTTAGATAAAGATGAAAAAGCTACAGCCTATTTCCATTTCCCATGATATAGACATTTCATGTGCATGAACACACTAATCTCATTTAAACATTTCCCTCATGAATTGTGGCTGCTGTAATTAATGAATTTCAATGACATAATATGCCAATTACTTAAAAGGATGCTGTGTGTAAGATTTAAGTTCCTATACCAACTGAGACTCAAGAGTTACCACTAAAAGCATTCAATACAAGCAAAAGACATCTAAAGCAATTGTCTAAAAGGCCCAGCAGCGTGGGGATTCATGGCTGGCCCAATTCATTTGCTGATCACCAAAGGTGCATTCAAAAACCACCAATAGCACAGGTCAGCAAATAATGTTCATCATTACAATAATCAGTAGTGGTCTACTCCAGTTGACACTTGTCAGCTTTGTGTGTACAAGACATACTCATTACTGATAAAGCTGTACATACAATTCTTTATGAGGATTTTCAAATACAGTTCGACCTCGATTATCCGGCCATGTCTGGACCAGCGCTCCTCCGGATAAGCGAATTGGCCGGATATGGGAGATGCAATGTTAATGTATATAGCTGCCGTCCAAGCTGCCATCCCAGTGCACTGGCAGCTAGGCAGGTAGCGTACCCCGCAATGGTGGTGTAATCTATGCTAGCCTGCGCAAAATTGTAGTCCCTTCTTCACAAAAATAAAGTACATCTTTAGGTAAAAATCATACATGTTTTACCTCATTAGATATTGAGAAACCTATCATGCACATCTTCTGAAATTAGTGAAATAGATCCATGAAAAGATGTTAAAGTCACTGTTTTTTCTTAATTTTTGGATGAAAAAAAAAGTCCTTCACTGCGTGAATGTGTCCGGATAATAGAGATTTCCGGATAAAAGGAGGCCGGATAATCGAAGTCGAACTGTATATCCAAACCGGGCTTACAGCTCCACGAATTCCCACCCTGTCAGGTCTTTAATGCCAGCTTGTTGCTGGAGTCTTTCTATATGCTTACCTTCCCTGACTTCATTGCGTAGCAGTTTCACTTTGGGTATACTCGTTAAAATCTCTCCATCAGAGGCTGAAGAATGAAAACAGAAAATATACAAATAAAACTCCACTGTAAAGTACATTATCTATTAATCAGTAATTTGCAAATATTACACACTGTTGCAATGAAAATTGGATTTGTAGAACAAATTATTGCACTCATTACCAATAGACAACCTGATTCGACTTGACTATAACAAAATTGTTTTTGACTGTTCAAAAAATGTTTTAGGGGAAACATGTGCTCACTAGTAAGCTTATCATGTAATAATGACTAATTGAATGAAATGTATAATTCTTTTTCCTCACTCATTGGTTTGCCAAAGTTGATCAAATTTTGACTGATTGATTACTAATAACTATTCCATTAAATGAATAAACTGGTCAAATCTTGCCAGTCATCATACTGCTCCACTCTTTATGACTACATCTCATGAGTAGACTTTCCAAACTTTGTCTAAATTTGAGAGAAAACTCTAGATCATCAGCAAATCAGAAAGCTGATGAGCAAAAAACAAAAAAAAAAAGAACATGCAAACAAAATAAGTGTTATTAACATCAATGAAAATATTGCCTGATTCCCAACCCAAGAAAATTACTCTGGCAAAAGTTTTCTGCCAGACTGCACTCAAATGCTTTGCTCTATTTTTCTGATTAACAGATATTATCAATCATTTGATAACTTCATATCTATATATTACACACAACAACAACAACAAAACATAAAATCATATTCAGGGGTAATGTTCCTAGATCAAAATGCTGAAAAATTCAGAATCTCTTCAGTCACTGAAATATGCGAACGATCTGCCCTGCTGAGATCTCGGAATCCCAGTGATCAATAAGACTCTCAAACGTCTGTGGGAGATGATCCCATCGTATGTCAAACCCGATACATTGATTGATGTGCCTTTCTTATGGAAGGAATCAAACAAGGACATAAGTCACTACGGAAGCAGTGACAACCTCTAATCTATTTTTCCCATGAATCACTGAAATCTTGATATTGTTTACAAAAATATGGGTTCTGCTGGCAGTTGGATAAGTATAAGAATTAATGTGGAACAAATACAGCCCATCACACAAGCATCTTCTACATTGTATTATGTAAATATTAATTTAGCATGAGCATTAAAAAGTAGGGGAAAGTAATTTGAGGGTGCGCCATGCCACATCAGATGATTTCCCAACATTCAAACAATCATCATGTTCTTAGTACTGATGCAATTTCACTAAAACCTTTGCTAATTTGTTCGCTTACTTCACTGATCTACAGACAAAGTTCTCCAAATGGTACACTCACCTTAAACTCTTCTTCTATCATTTCAAGAAGACCACCTCTTATTTCTTAAGTGGAAAATGGTGCATGTGCAGATGGAATATATATATTGCATTAAAGTTACTGTCAGCATGCTGAGTGCACACACACAATACAAAACAAAGACATTTTATCATTTCGTGGTCATATCTGTAATGTAACAGAGTTCACTCCCCTAGACAGATCCCACACAGTTCTAATTTCTCTCCACGAGTGATGACCGCATATAAACTCTGCCAGGAGCTTGTGTGTCGCAGATATGAAGAGATGTCTTACTCTTGTACGAGATTAAGAGGTGGGAGGGAATATGGAATTTCACACAGCCCATTTTAGATTGTATCTGTCATTCTGAAGAACTGAAAATTGATCCAATGTGATCTAGCAGATTACCAGTCATTTACTGACTATGAACTAAATATAATCTTCTCATCCAGGGTAGCTTCTTCAGTGTTACCAGTGCTCCACCACACGGCGCCACCATTATTATCACCCTAGCACATAATTACCAGGTATCCATTTATACACCTGGGTCAAGGGGGACATGGTGGGTAAAAAATCTTGTCCAAGGAGGTAGACACGTGGTGGGCTTTGAATGAGGAAGCCCCATCTAAAGTCAAGAGCAGTCGGTTAGTGGTCGGGTTGCCGGTCATCCTGGGGGGAGGCCCGAATATTGGTAGTTCACGATACATCATAGTGGATACCCGCGGGCCAGCATATTTTAATTTAACTGTGACTGTGTTACTTTGTTATTTTTCTTTTTCTTCTTTTTTTTTCTCTCTTTTATTTCTTTCTTATGTCTTATTTTTCAGTGCTTCTGTTGCGTCAAGTGTGTTTATACCTATTTTTGTACATATGATATTATTGTTCAATAAAAACATAAAAAAAAAAATAAGATAAAAATATATAATATTCGTACTGTTGTTGATATCGTTGTTCTCGTTCTTTAGGTTTATTGCTTTCATTTACGAGAACATGTAGTTGGTAGTCTTGTTTCATTTCATATTCTTTATCTTGTTCTAATCTAGTTTCTCGTTCATTGCGTCATTCCATTTCTTGTTGTCTTTATGCTTCTTCTTGTTCATACCTTTTGTTCTTGTTTCATTTGTTGGTATGATTTTTATTCTCATTCTTTTTACTCTTGTTCTTGTTTATTTCTTGTTATGATTATTATTCTTGTTCTTGTTCACGTACTAGTTCTTGCTAACGGAAGTTTTCATTCTAGTATCATCCGACCACGTTGAGTGACAATGCCACATCTGTCGTTAGCTGATGTGAAAAAAAAAAGAAACAACGGAGAAATAAAAAACAACCTTGCTTTGAAAAAAAAAAAAAGAAAAAAAAAAGAGTTATTATCCACTTTGCCACAGTACACCTAGTGAACAGTTTTTCTGAAAGCGAGCCCCAACTTTTGCATCCTTAAATTTTCCCTCCCTTTTTAACACATGTAGCATTCAGTTCAAGGCTACCTCATCTTGCCTGCAAAATTCTCATCTGTATGGGATCTTATCTGTCCTTTACCATTAATATGGATCATTACACACAGTCCCTGATGAGCAGGATGAGCAATAATACTTCGATATATTTCCCTTGACCCCTAAATTTTGAACTTTACGAGGAAGACAGTCAACCTCCGTGCATCTGAGCAGAAAATTGTCCCAAACACTGAAATTGCAATGTAGAGCACACGATATGTGAATAATGATATTGTGTGTGTAATCTTTTACTTACGATCATCACTGCAGTCATCGACGAGTATGACCTCTTTGATGAGATGAGGGGGACTTCTGCTCAGGACACTGCACGTAAAGGATTAAAAAAATGAGAGTGGACATTCACGTGTAGTCACTTTAAAAAAAAATGAAACGGTCCAGCGGGTCAGGCGGAGTGAAATATACATTATCAGGCCAGCATAATTTGATTGCTCTTTTTGGGCCAGTTGCTACACTGTGCATTACCCCGTTGAAGACTAGCGGTAGTCCCAAGTATACTCGGGTAGGTGTCTATGGGAAATGCATGTTATAGCAAAATCAGCCCGTCCTCAATGGCCCAAATTCACGAAGGTGGTACAAACAAAACCACGGTTTAAACCATGGACAAAAACCATGGAGCGCCAAGTGTCGCACGGAATATTTCATTACGAAATTGGTCATTTCGTTGACAACATGACCGTTTCGTTAACGAAATTATCATTTCGTGGACGTAATGTTCATTTAGTTACAAAATGTTGTCATTTGTTACAAAATCATAATTTCATCGACGAAATGACTGATTTCGTGATGAAATATTCCATGCGACACTTGGCGCTCCATGGTTTTTGTCCATGGTTTAAACCATGGTTTCATTTGTACCACCTTCGTGAATTCGGGCCATAGGGTTTAAAAGAGAGTACAGCGGTGGAAATCAACTCTGGAAAATTGGTGGTTTGAATTGAATGCAATGGTGGGCAGCATTACAGGCAAAAACAGGCCAAATTATGGATTGCATTGTGGGGAAGAAAATTGTCTGAAAACCAATCTGGGTGACAATATACATTCACTGGTATTTCATGGCGTGGTAAGATATCGTACAAAGTTTTCAATCATGACAAGCATGTAACAACACCTGACAAGCCATGTCACATGATATTCACAGCTTATTTTCCACAGGCACTTTACACCTGAGTGTGGTCTTGTAAACATTTTCACTACATCCAAATAACACCATGCTTGAAAATGAAAAATAAGAAAGGGGGGGGGGGTATATACAACAGACATATCTAAGTGAGACAGCATATTCCCACAATGTAGTCAAACATACATTGTGCATGATGTCTCGACCGACAATAGGGCAACAAAAATCATCAGTCTCCATTCTACAGCACTCTATCCAACAATGATGTCTCATAAAAGAGTGCTTGAAATCCCACTGCAACATTCAGTTGCATTAATTCCCAAGGTGTCACAGGATTTCTCGACTGAATGGCTGACACAACGAATTATGCGATCACATTGAATGAGATACACATGAACTGAGCAGAAAAGCAACCAAATCAGATTTTTTTCTCTCTCTTTTATTCTTCAATCCTTGATTTCACTGTCACTGTTTAAACTACTCTCATGAATATTTTACTGAAATCAGGTGGCATATATAAATTTGATATCCTCAACTTTGCCCCCTGAGTTTGGATGAGGTGTTAAACTGTAGAGGTTGAGCAAATGACACGATTTAGCTGCATGTCTTACCAAGGCCCTCATCCATATCTAGGTCTTTTGGGGCCTGTGTGTTTTGTACCCAGCTTGGTTAATATTTCATGTGCTGGTCAACATGTGTGGGAATGAATTATTTACCATTGCTCCCAGCTGACTTTGAGATTGACGGGAGATGCTCTGAACTGTCGGATTTTGATGTTGTTTGCTTACACAAAATTACAAAAATACTCTATCACTGTTAAAGCCAAAACATAATTCTCAAAAGGGCTCAAAATTCATCTTCCACCATTTGGAATTTGCCTACAATATACTGAAAGGGTCAACTAAGAAACTTGTCTGGGGGACATGATCTATCAGGATATTGAGTTGTTTTGGAGTATTTTGAGATTAAAGGTGTAAAATAATGGCGATTGTATAACACAACTTTGATTCTTGAAGCCCCCTCCCCATTCAGTTTTAGGTGGGTAGAATATTACATGATGATTGATTGATTGATTGATTGATTGATTGATTGATTGATTGATTGATTGATTGATTGATTGATCGATCGATTGATTGATTGATTGATTGATTGATTGATTGATTGATTGATCGATGGATTGATTGATTGATTGATTGATTAATTAATTGATCGATTGATTGAAAAGGTGTTTCATTGATCAATATCTATCGCAGCCAGGGGCTGAATTACAGATATTGTTAACAAAGGACCATGAATACATTAAAGATACACACAAGATACAGTGAAGCAATGAAAAAAAAATGCATAGAATAACTTCAAGCAAACCCTTTTTGGCTAATATTTCACATTTTTGTTGTTACCCAACTGAAATCATGTTTTTTCTGTGTTTTCACACTTTTTTCATACAATTTTACGGCAAAAAAAATTGATAGTGCTACAGGCATATGAAAACTACATTTTTACTTTAAAGTAAGTGTGTGATATTCATTTGCTTGTTTACTCAGTATGATTTGATTTGATTGTAATAACTGGTAAGTTTCAAGTGCGTTGTGATCTCATACACACATACATTAGATCTCATTGAGCTCAATTTTGATATGATACTATAAACCATGGGAGATACAGAGGAGGTATCCACAGACTGAATCACACAATACATGAGTGGTTAGCATGTCCTAGACATGCTGACATCAAATAACAAATCAGGTTTTTACCATTAAAGGGAAGATAAACCCCAAGAACAATGTGGATTGAGTGAAAGCAGCAACATTAGTAGAACACATCAGTGAAAGTTTGAAGAAAATCGGACAATCGATGCAAAAGTTATGAATTTTTAAAGTTTTGGTGTTGGAACCGCTGGATGAGGAGACTACTAGAGGTTATGACGTATGAGTGGACTACAATATCAAGAAAATATAAAGAAAATACTACAAAAATCCATTTTTCATGAAAATTACAAATTCCATCAACTTGATATTGACTTTTGTTAAGGGTAGCAATTATTCCCCCTGCTTTCTGAAAGCGGTTGGTCCACTGCTCTTTCATAATTCTAGAAAAGTGAATTTTTGTTGAATATCCTTTATATTTTCTTTGTATTGTTGTCCACTCATACGTCATATCCTCTAGTAGTCTCCTCATCCAGCGGTTCCAACACCAAAACTTTAAAAATTCATAACTTTTGCATCGATTGTCCGATTTTTCTCAAACTTTCACTGATGTGTTCTACTAATGTTGCTGCTTTCACTCAATCCACATTGCTCTTTGGGTTTACCTTCCCTTTAAATGGTCCTCAATCTATATTCTGATCTAAGAGAGATTTATCTCTGGTGTGATTTAATACATGCATTACTGAAAAAGATCAAGCAGCAGTGTAATGGTGAACTGAAAAGAGGGAAAGTATTATGATATCAAAATGATTGTAAATAAGACAGAAATCTCCCAGATCCAATTTGTCAAGAGAGGAAGAAAAACAATTTGTGTAAAATCCCACTGCTGTCTATAAATGTATTCAGTTACAAATAGAGAGATATGAGGCTGTACAGGAGCTTTGTGTGGATTTATTTTGCTGGCTTTAACTACTAAAATACTGTCTGTGTGCCCTTCGGCAAATACAGACTCAAAGAGAGCTCTAGGTGGGAGAGAATGACGTGTTTGAAGGGAAAAAACATAGAATAACATCTGTGTGTGAGAGGCAGTGATCGGTTCTAAATTGAGGAGGAAGGACTGTCTAATAATCTGAACTCAACTTCAGATATATTTGAGGGAAAAAAATGCCTGAAGCTATCTTGGCTGCGTGACTTAAAGCCAAAGTTGCTGTCAATAGAGCTTTGGAGAAACATCTTTTATCTGCAGCATCATCATGTGTTCTGGAACAGACCTAAAATGGTATCCACTGGTATTTGCCAAAATAACAATGATGAAAAATCATTCCAAAATGACAAAAAAAGAGGGAAAAGATAACCACATAATTTTATGACCAAATTCTATCCCCTTTCATCACAGATGTGGCTGTGTGTAAAAAATTGTATGATTAACAAATAGCCATAACGTGGAAGCACAATAAAAGGATATTTCACTGCAAAATTTTTGCCATTGATCTTCCACCCAAGTTTCTCTTTTCCTTGGAGATAACCGACCACCCCCCCCCCCCAAAAAAAAGGAACCCTCAAAACCCCAAAACAAGCCGATGTGTTCCAAAATATTTGCACTGTGCAGTAAGTTTTCTACATATTGCACTGAATTGACTAAGCTTCCAGGACCAACCCTAAACTGACTTTGGACAGCTTTTCACTTTGGCTGAGATTTATTTCAGCTTAGGAAAACCCACATCCCGCCAAAAAAAAAAAGGTCAAAGGAATGGAATCGGCCTAATCGTAAAACAATGGCGATGTGGATTTTAGACGGAAACTCAGGGCTTCTCCATTGTCCAGAAAACCTCAGAGGGTTAAAGCCTTGAGTCAATTATTGGCTCAGTAGACACAAGGAGGAAGACCTTGTGCAAATATACACCGATCCTGAATCACTCGCCTGCTTTGGCCCAGGTCTGAGACGTGACTTTACTGAAGCCTAACAACAGACAAAACAGATTTTAGGCAGGCTGCACGTATGTCACTTCAGCATGGGAGAAACTGGATTTATTTTCTTTTTCAAACAGGAGAAGATTTTGGACCACTTGATGAAAAGCAATGGGAGGCTATTCAAAATATAATCAGGTGTTTTTCACCTCCTGTTTGTACACAAAAAAAAAAACACCTTACCTCCACATCACATTATTACATAAACATGAAGAAATTTATGAGATGGTATAATATGCTTAAAATGCCCACATTAGAAATTCATATCTGTTAATTACATGAAACAAGTACAATGTACTTATGGGTATATATTGAAATGAAATTTGGCAGAGATATATCACTGCTACAAGGCAAGTTTGGTGATGAGCATTTGGTTTATGTTATTCAGTTTTCATATGTTTTGATTATATACCTGTATGTATTTTTCTCCAAGGGTAATAACAAATACAGCATGCCAAAAAGAAATAAGAGATACAAATGAAATTATATGGGAGTGGCCAAGTTCATATCATAGCAAATTTGATCATTTCAAACATGAAGAAAAGTACAAAGTTGCCTGGTAATCATGTTGACATTGGAGAACAAAAATGTAGAAGACTGCCAGAGTTATTTTGATTGAGCACATACTTTGGAGGAAATTGCCCTCCAGACACGCGTGACACAATTTTCAGAGTCTGATACTGCCGAAGAAAACTCTCCTATGGAGCCAAGTCTATCCCCAATGAAAATAAATAAGCTAAAATTAGATGGCATCGCATTCAGTATCACAACTGTTGCACATTTCATCACCTACTTTGGACCTTCCTGTGCTGTAAAAGTAAAGCAAACATATGACAGTGTTTTATCCATCAACACACACATGTGGGGGGAAACGGAAAATAAAAGCTTCAACTTTTGCTGCATCCACACACGCAAAGAAAAAAAAAGGAAAAAAATGGCAGGTTGTAAATAGTCTTTCAATATGATTTCATAATTCCATCTAAAATGAATCATATAATCGATGCTTTTTAAAAAAAATCTTGAGTGAGTATATGGGCACGTGCAAGTTTACAGGAACCACTATTGTGTATATGGGTGCGTTGCACGGCTGGCTTACAGTACATCGATTTGCTCGCGCTTTGGATAATTGAAGCAGAATTCCTGATAAGCATCCTCTCTGGCTTGTAATAACAAAGTTCTTGTGGAGAAGGTGTTATTAGATTTGGGAAACATATTCAAGTGGAAGAGCTAAATGGCAATGGGGGGGGGGGTGGATTGGCACATTGGGGCCATTCACACTTATGGTGAAATACTGCAGTATTGTGCGCCACATTTCCCAATGTGAAATGCAAATACCTTGAGAAATACGGTGGTATTTTGGGTGGTAACTCAAACTTCGTGCAAATTACGCATGCGACATTTGAGTGTGAATCCTGTCAAAAAATTCCGCCCTTGGTACAGCAGTGTCTTTGTCACATGACCTGACACACTTCCTGTTTCCTTCCTGTAGGAGAGATGCAAATGCGCATTGCTTACTTCGAAGAAGTGTATGTTTGGGCCAGAAATACAATAGTATTATGTGAATAAGAATGGTATTCATCATACCAACTGAAATACCGCTGTATATACTACCATGATGAGAGTAGATACCGCATTATATGACAATATTTTGTATTAATAAAACATATATGCAAACCACAAATATGTGCGCAGCTTGAACTTCCATGCAAGTTCATTGATCCTATCTGCTAATAAAAGATTAAAAATTCTAACAAATCCACAAAATTCCAAAATCACTACAAAAAATTTAATCATCTGTTCCTTGTGTCATCATCATCTTTCCCTGCAAGTTTCATTCAAATCCATTTGCCTTTTTTTCGAGTTATATTGCACACAGATAAACAAGCAACAACAAACAAACCAACACCGATGAAAACATAACCTCTTTCCTTGGAGGTAATAATTAATATTGTGACAAATTACCATAGTGATTTCAAGATGTGAATGCATCTTTCGGGAAAAGATGCTGGGGAAATCAAGCAAAAGTTCAAACCTATGCATAATTACAGAGCTCTACATCACTGGTATACATGTATAAGCACACAGGATTATACACATGGATGTGTCTCTTCCCACCTCCCTGGATGCATTGTCATTCACAATGGCAGGGACGATGTATGCGAAGAAAAGGGAAGGAGGAGGGAGTGTGAAAAAGGTGTGGAATACATACAAACATTCAACTTCTGCACCCCGTCGTTCGTGGGACAATTGAGTATTTTTTTTCCTTTGTCAGTATACCTCACATCTATTAATACCTGGTACACCTGATATCCTTCAATAACCATCCCATACATTTGCAGCACAGTTTCAGTGACATATTGGAAATTGATATCTTACAAAATAAGGAATGCAATTTTGATGAAAGTAAAGTGTATTGTTATGTTCATTGTATCTGGAGGCTTATATTACTTCAATAAAGACAAGGTGCAGATGCTTCTCTGTTTTTGAACACATAAATGCACTTCACTTTTGTCTTCTTCACAGAATATGAGCAGAAGAACTTTTCAGAAGACATTTGATGTGCATGAAGCAAAATGTTGCTCATGAGAAAAATAATGTGCATTACACAACTTTTTCTTTTCATCATACAGTGTCAAAATGCATATCACTGGGAGTATAATCATCAGAAGACCACAAGAAGTAATCATTGCTATTGTAAACTTAGCCAGGCTTAAAGGTCTTATTTACCTTTGGGAGCAGTGATCTAAAAATGTTCAATGTGTAGGTCTGTTGTATAACAAAACATCCTACTATATAAAATGTGTATAATAAAGCCTAAAATATAAGGAGATATCAGTATTTTTCTCAATAAACCATAACTGTAGATGGTTTAGTCTGGAAACATTTTTATTATAAATATTGTTCATATTTTGTGTATATAACAACACTTAACATTTATTATATGGATTCAATTTATTACAGTGGTTGTTTTTATCCCTAACTCACATTTTAGAACTATTTTAAAGCACTAATGCTGGGTTTTTGTTTCATCTGCAAATGGTAAATTATGCCTTTAAATTCTACAACATGCACTTCTCTACAGTGACCTATCATAGTGACATCAAAGTGACATACTTCATCAGACTAGTCTTCACTCAAGACAAATAGAAATACTGACTGAACAGACATCAAGGCAATCAAAAGATGCAGAAAAGAAGCTGGATGTCAAGGCTACCACATTCTGGACTGATTCATCTCTTTCTGCTCGTATTCATGGACCCACCTGATGACGGTCCGCATCAACGTGGATCGCGCTTCGTTGTGGAACGTGATGATGACAGACGTGGGCGGCAGCCTCGACACATCGTACGGTCTTTTGTGACACCTTCATGAGAAAAACACGGAAGGAGTGAAAAAAAGTGTCATTTTTTTCACCTAAAGTGAGCAAACATGCATTCCTATATCAATCTTGTGAATCTAACTCAATCAATGATAAAATAGAGAGGCAGATTGCATGGGTTTTGACACAGAGGGTAGTAGTTGTACCGACTCTCAGAACAGACGGCTCATGTGGTATGCATTAAATGTGAAAGGAGGAAAGGATCTTCAGAGTGTAATGAACCAGGGTCTGAAATGCTAGGAAGTAGAGGAGATACTCCCAAGATGTAGGAATTACCATCTGCTAAAAATAGAATTTCAAAGCCAGACTGGGAGACAGTTTCGGTCAATCCCCTCAACATTCTCTGTATTCATCAAAATTACTGTATATGCAGATATTTTCGCGAATAACGAGGTCATAGACATTTTCGCGCAATAGTGTTTTTGCAAATCGACGCCGACGCTTACGTTAAGGCTTTATCAACAGTGCATGGAGACATTTTCGCATGTTGTTAAATTCACGTTCCAACTGTGATTTGCGAAATTCGCGAAAATTAAACCCTCCCGAAAATAACAGCTTATATGAATTGATGTTCCTGAAAAAGATATCTAAATTATAACTGGCATTATTTTTTTGGCTGCTGAATCCATTAAAGACCTCCAATCTAAATTGAGCTTCAGTAAATGTTTTTGAGATGATGCCTGCCCATCATCATTTGCAAAAATTTGCCAAAATTTGCCAAAATTCGCAATGTCCAGAACAATTAGTAACGAATGAGGTAAGACAGTCTATCAACAGCGTAGTAAGTGGGAAAAAAAAAACTTGCATAACATGTTCAAAGGCACCACTGCCCTATGGATCTCTTTAAAACTGCTCCAAATTTTTTTAAAAATATGCTTGGATACACTTTTTTATAATGATGGTAACTGAGTAGGTCTGAGATGAAACTTCCAATCATCTCTGCAGCATGATTCCCAAATCAAATCATGTTAAGCAGTCTGGAGGCATTTTCTAACTGAGTTTGGTTCGATTCTGGAGAGTCTAGAAAATGTAAACTTGATGGGGGTAGATCGAGGAGGCAGAGTTTAACTGTGAATTTACTTCCATTATATTGCTAGATATACTACATACTCATGCAAAAGGAAACAGAAAGACGGTAATATTCAGATCAGGTTTTCAGGCAAACCTAAAGACTGTCGACTTTTAAATGTTGTCATTATTCGATTGACAGCTACAGACAAAAATTCTATGAAGATTGGGATTGATTCCAGAAGAGCACTACCTTTGATTATCCTTTCCCCGAGATATGTTTACTCAAGAAAATGACATTAGAAGCCATATTAGAACTCATTTCACACATGTTTATGAGTGCGCTATACAATAATTCTGTCAATGTTTGTGCATCCATCTTTTAAAAACCAAATTGCCCAGGGCATCGACACATAAATCAAATTTCCAGCGGTGAATGCACAAGCGCAGAGTTCAAACGGTTTCTTACCCTGCGCACGCTTCCAAGTGCGTAATAATGACAAGCATTATATCATGACACTCAATGGCTGAAAGTTATTCACTCCACAAGCAGTTAACGAGCATCAAATCTTCATCAGAAAAAAGAATAAAAGCTTCTGGCCCTCTTGCTTTGAGCAGCCCAGGATGTTGAGAGAGAAAATTCTGATCATTACTCTTTCAGCCTGGGCTTAAATGACACATCATCAAGATATGGGACTCTTGGGAGCCATTTTTAAAGGATCACATATATCAGTGATTTCCCCCCAGAAAGGATATGAACTCAGCTGAACTAAACTAAACCAAACTCTAACGACCAAAGGCTCTGACCAAAAGCTCACTCACATACATCATACTTAACTCACTTAATGCACTGCACAATGGCATACAAGTAATTCACAGTCACACAATGATTGGGAAAGTGCAAAGGAAGATGCTGATGGATAACACGCCAGGATTTTTACTCTAGTTGGGAATAAATATGGTAGACTTAATCACTACCGACAGCCAACCACAACAAATATCAATTTCAGATACTGTATATGACATACATTTTGCAAGGTTTATATTTTTGCGAATCTTGGGAATCGCATGCTATTCACAAATCGAACAACACTCAAAATTTTAAAATCTGATCTTGACATGAATGTGACATGCACACATACATTTCTCCATTCATTAATGTACTCCAAAATGACAAATTTAACCACAACAATGACATTGTCCGAAAGTCCTAATTCATTAAAAATTGGATTTGCTAAATAATTGGCATAAACAGTAAATACTATGTAACAAGATAAAGCTGTTCTATCTGATCTAAGTGATATAAATATATTCAGCACATAATCATTGAGAACATTTCACTTTCACATTATCTAAAGACTCATAAGGAAAAAATACATGCTCTATTAGAATTCCACACCAATCAAACAATGACATCCATCTATGGAAAGCTGATAATCTACATTCTTTGGGGTGGAAGGAGACTTCATCTTTTTCTCACAACCTACGCTATGGTGGACTTTTGGAAAGGACTCATCTGGAATGTCTTAGATTTCATCTGCACAAGTCCTTAGATTTACAAGCTGATTCCATTTAGTGTAAAAGCTGTTATTTTCACATACAGATATTTTCATAAGTGAGGAGGTAACAGACATTTATATGTGATGCTGTTTTCACGATTTGATACTGAGGCTTATTGCAAATGCACTAATGCTTGTCTGTTTGCAATATTTTCAGGTGTTGTTGAATTCATGGCCTAACAGTGATTCGTGAAATTTCCAAATATCAAACCCTTGTGAAAATAACAGCTTTATCTCCCCTCAGTGATAATGTCTTTTTCTATGATGTAGCATGGTGCCAGTAAAATGTACACTTTACCAAAACATTAATGTTGTTTCTCTCTGCAGTGAGTCTTGCTAACAATTCAGAAAGCATCATTTGGCACCAATGTTCACCTCCCAGCATACATGTCACACTCTATAGATTTTTTTGCAAACCACACATCACTCTGCCATGTTTAATTTTCTCATGTGAATGGACTAGGGGAACTTTGTCGGGTGCAAAAGTACTCAAGTAGATGGGCCAGGGGGATCACCCGGCCATCCACGAGGGCTCACTTTCATGTCTGGGCATTTGGCGAGCAGCTAGGGAAAACAAGATTGATGGTCTCTCCCAGAGCTCTGGATGAGCATCCTGTGCTCCTTTCTGAAATGCTAGTACCTATGAGCTTGGTTCCATCAACATCCAGGAGTGATGAGGAATCATCAATTCTTGAGAAAGGAGCACTTTGGATCCAAGCTGGGGTGATTGCGTCCGGAAATAAAAAGTATCGCCTTGCACACTCATTCCTAAAACAGCCTATTGAAGTAATCAAGTCCAGAGTATGTAGTCGTTTGTTTGTTTGTTTGTTTTTTTCTTCTTCTGTTCTTTTCATCAGATATAAACAAGCTAAAAAGTAATACAATAAAAGACTAACCTGGGTTATCATGATTCAATGAAATTTCCTTTACACTAGAATGTAAATAATCTATCAATTCCTGGGACAATTTGTCTAAGAACAGAAATCACAATCTTTAATCACCACTAAATTTTCTTTGTCAGATAAAGATACACTCTGGTGATGACTTGATAGTTTGATGTATTTTGATTAACCCATAGAGCCTCAAGAGAATCTTGATGGTAAAATCATAATTTTTCCAAAGGGCGTAGCTGTTGACGTGATGCACTTTTATGAAAGCAATCTTATTTTCACATGTTTAAATATTCTCTGCAGAAAGCAGTTTAATACAAAATATTATCCAGTGTGAGTTGAACAAGCTGATTGTGAGAAGAATGTTACTTCACATACATAAAAACATTACTTTTTTTTAGATGAATCTTGCACTCCAATCATCTAAATCATTCAAACAGCAGCCCAAAATCAGAGTAAGAAATGGATTGATTTTGCAGCATTGACAACTTGCATGAATAATGTCAAGCACAAAGTTGCAACAAACTTGTTGCCATGTTAACACAAGAATACTGTGATGCACTACTGTCAATATCTACAGTCATATAAAGGAGGCATGCAAATCAAATTACAGAGTTATGTGTCATTTGGGACAAAAAAAGAAAGAAAGAAAGAATTTGAGCACTTTGGTGGTGACTGCGACATAATGGGAACTAGACTCGGAATTTGTCAACACTGACAAATTAGGTGATCCGATCTATTGGGAAATCAATGATTTGAGTCCTGATCCCAATAGGCATGATCATACAGGTTTCATCTGTGTTGAGGGGACATTGGCCATGTGATGCATGGAGTCTCATTTAGAAAAGGGAGTCAGACCTGCCATCTTTGGTACCGAATTCCGTATGCACTAACGAAGATACAGAATGAAGTATATTTGACCTTTGACCCCATTTTGCACACCAAAGATGGCATCTGAGCAAAAAGTAGTTATTTTGTGAAATGATTCTTGTAACATGGTCTTTGCGTGTGCAAAATATGGGAAAGATAGGACAAGTATTCACCAAGATACATGATGAAACATTTATGACCTTTGACCCTAATTTACATACCCAAGATGGTGTCCGATCAAGTAGTTGTTATTCTATGAAATTATGTACGTGACATGAACTAAACATGTGCAAAATATGTGGGTGATAGAGGCTGTTTTTCTTGAGTTATTGCAAAGAAAGCTGCAGAAAGAAAGAAAGATCTCAATACATCGAAGATAAGCTTTAATTTCAACCAAGTTTTTTAGCATGATCCAGACATCGTATGAAAAAACAAAAGGCACATTGCTGATAGCACAAAGTCTCAGCTACAACATATTAAAATCTGGGAGAAATTCACCGAAGAGTAAGTGAGCTAGTGCTCGATAAAGACCGTCATGTCAATTTTGGTTTCCAGAAAAATTCCCTCCCATAGAGATAACACGTAAACTGGTTAAATTTGACAAGGTTACATTATCCATTTTCACGAGGTGAAGACATCATCCGATTAAATCTTTGATGAACAAAACTTAAAGAGTATTAAATTGGCTACAACATACTAAAATCTGGAAGAAATTCACCGAAGGGTAAGTGAGCTAGTCGTCGATAAAGACAATCAGGTCAATTTTCACATCTAGAAAAATTCCCTCCCATAGAGATAACACGTCATAACGAAGATACAGGAAGAAGTACATATGACCTTTGACCCCACTTTGCACAGACAAGATGGCATCTGAGCAAAAAGTTGTTATTTTGTGAAATGATCCTTGTAACATGGTCTTTACGTGTGCAAAATATGGTAAACATAGGACATGTATTCAGTAAGATACAGGATAAAACATTTATGACCTTTGACCCTAATTTACATAGCCAAGATGGTGTCTGATCAAGTAGTTGTTATTTGTGAAATAATGTACGTGACATGAACTAAATATGTGCAAAATATGGTGGTGATAGGGTATGTTTTTCTTGAGTTATTGCAAAGAAAGTTGCAGAAACAAAGACATATTTCAATACATTGAAGATAAGCTTTAATTTCAACCAAGTTTTTGGACGTGATGCCGACTCCGTATGAAAAAACAAAGGGCACACTTACGATAGCCCACGGTCTCAGCTACAACATACTAAAATCTGGGAGAAATTCACCGAAGCATAAGTGAGCTAGTGCTCGATAAAGATAGTCATGTCAGTTTTCATTTCCAGAAAAACTGCACTCCCATAGAGATAACACGTAAACTGGTCAAATTTGACAATGTTACTTTTAATCCCTTTTTAAGAGGTGATGTAGTCATCCAATCAAAATGTTGTTATTAAATGACTGAAAGACCATTTAATAAGCTACAACATATTGAAATTTGGATGAAAATCAACAAAAGAATAAGTGAGATATGCTTGAGTGAACTTAAAATTCGATGACGTCATTTTGAAAATTTACTTTTTTTAGTTTATTAAGAAATTTGATATCTTTTCATCATTTTTCCAGCATCGCCAACCCATGAAATGACATGTACAACTCATCAGCTTTCAGAATATGTAAAAAAAATGGGGGGTCACCGTCCATCTTGACGAGTAAAATCGGATTCAAAATTGGCGGTTTTTTGGCATTGTTGCACTGTATATCGCCATTGACGCGCGCGCGGAATTTCAACTTTGACAGGCCCGTGTGACGTCATATTGAATCGGATTGACTTGAAACTTGGTAGAAATATTCCTTGACATTTCAGGCATCCGATAAGTGTAAAAAAATGGGAAATTTCTATTGCATAAGAGCTGTGCGTGCGTATATGTGCGCGCGCGTACGCGTCCGTCCAATTTTTTCAATTTTTCAAAAAATGCTCCGATTGGTCTGAAACGTGTGCAAAAAAAATTTGAGCTCGATTTGAGCATACAAATATTTCAACGCGCGCATACGCGCACGTTTTAAGAGAAAATATGAATTTTGATTATATGAGAAGAATGCGCTTGACTTGAACTATATGTGACGTAAATTTCATTGAAAAATTCCATTCCATTAATGAGATAGGAGTGAAAATGTGTTTTCATATAATGACGTCATAGTGACGTCACGGTCGACTGATCACTATGATTTTATAAAATTTGTCGTCTTTGGGACATGATACATATATGGTATGAGTTTGAAGTTGATACTCTGAGTACTTTCTGAGTACGTAGATACACAACTTTTGTCCAGAAATAAAGAAAGAAGAAGAACAAAGAATCCGTACAGATACAGAAGGTGATCCGAGAGGATACTCGGATCACCTAATGAGCCAAATATAGCACATCCTGTTTGACCAGTTCAGTGACTTATCCCATCCTTACAGCTCTCTAATCCCATAGACATTCTGCACTTCTCACTTCCACAATTAGTAGAGCAAGGGCTCATGTGTAAGGCTTGGGCAAACACTATGAAAGCCATACATGAATGATGAATATGTCTGGTGCTAACCTTTGACCATTGCACAATTGAAATGCAAACACACAAATAAATAGAATATTATGCATACTCTAGGACCTGTTTCTCTGTTATTCACAGGATATACCATATATGATTTCAGAATTCCTCATCTAACAACTTAGTCCACAACTTACACACATGAATTTTGTTTCATTTCTGTACGTGTATCTCCAACTTTAGCAACAATGAAAACAAACAAAATATGAAAATATGATGAAAGCAAACCAAATATTAAAATATGATAAAATCATACAAAATAGTATGGTAATGATCCCTTTCATTTCATAATAATCACCATTCAATGAGAAAAGAGAGAAAACAATTAGCATTTATACAAATTGCTTGGTATATCTGTTATTAAATATCAAAGTGGAGGGGAGATAAATACTCAAAAACAGATTTCACATCTAGAGTCCAACCTGTATGGCAGTCAAAACAAGGAAAAGAAATCTACAAAGAAAAACAGCGCTTTTACTCTTTTGATAGTTATTTTGCACTTTTCCCCCTGGAACGCCACTCTTATATAGCTTCACACGTACATCCCGGCAGCCAAAGTTAGTATTAGCCTCTTTTTTTGCAGGGAAGGTGTGAGTTGAAAACGACAACGGTAGCTCCCAACACACCATTGATCTATGCCTGCTAGCTTACCTGGGGAAATAAAAATGGGGTCAGCTTGTCAAATTATCACTTGCTAAGTGAACTGTGAAAGCCGCCGCGGGCCTTTATAGCACTAAGACAGCCACAACAACAATTAAAGTCCATGTGTAGTTCTATAGGAAAGCTTCCAAAATGTAGACAGACAAAAATCCCCCACACATCACAATCATCATAGATAATTACCTTTATACAAAAGTAAAGAGGGACCATAACAACAGAGATATATATATAAACTGATACATCCTTCAAAAAATGTAAGTACTCAGAAAGCAGCAAAAATGTATAAGAACAAATTCTCTTTAAATATCTCACATTCATTCTAACAATTATCTTTGAATAGAATTTTTAATAATACTTATAGATTATGTGGAGCAGAAGAATGAAAAGGTTTTTCAATGATAAAAATACCTGACCATCATTCCTGTAGGGTAGCCTCTTTATGTCACATTAGCACTGCTCTTTCGGAGGGACCTGCTATTACCATTAAATTGGCATAAATAACCAGGTATTCACTTTTGCACCTTGGTCAAGAGGGACGTTAGAAGTGAAGCATCATATCCAAACGATGTATGTAAGTACTGCCCATGATTTTAACTCAGAATCTGCTTTTTACGAGTCTAGGGTTGTATCTGCTGCACCACAGCCCACTTTACTCACACACAGTATTTTGTTATCTCCTGTACCAATGGTCCTGTTCAAACACAACAAAAATTAATGGTTTTCTCAAATTGTTTTCTGCACTACAGGAGGCAAACAATCTGTAAACTCTGGAAGTGGATACACACACGCATACAAATTACACAGCCTGGTTTTCTGTCGTAACTGTATTAAATGTAAAAATACAATGACAATAATGTGGATGCTGTAAGATTTGTACCAAGAGATTGATAATCATATTACTGCACTGAAAGATAAAAGTATGTAACTTTGTTGGACATATCCATAATCACGCTGGTTGCTAGTCACTTATTTAACAATCTACACTGTAGACTAAATGTCTCGTTTTATGTAATTTTATTCTTCTAGACTTTGCATATAACATGAACTTTATTGTGCTGTGAATCAGAATGAAGCTGCATTCACGGCATCTCAGAATCAAGGGCAGGTATGTAAAGCCTATAGCAACTGAACTAAAAGTGTGATGTTGAGAGCAAATTTGAATATTTGTGATCATCACTATTGGTTATATGTGAGCAAATGTCTTTTTAGTTATTTAGATAGAGTTGCATCCTCTTGCAAGCAAGACCTCCAATTTGTAAGGAACTTAAATTGCCACATGAAGAAAAGCGGCTGACTGCAATTTGAGTGACACATGATAGGCCAAAGATTTACCAATGATTGTTGCTTTTGCAGGTCTGTGTGTTTTCACAAATTCCACTAATGATGCTATGTGAATCCAGAAGTTTGCTTTAACAACACTTAAACATCTCTGTTAAATCCACATATCAACACAGTAAAAGCATTCAGGTATTTTCTTTACGCTTCCCCTATGACTGTATACAAATGTAATCTTGTTTGTCTCATTATTTTGTAACTTTCACTACTGTTTTTCCAGTCACTTACTTCCAGAATGAATATTGGGGAAATATTGATGTAGCAATGTTTTAGTGTTACAAAAAAAATCAAGAGAATTCTCTGTTGCATAGACCAACTGATTTTTGTTTATTCTGTGGGAAAATATTATTTGTGTAATGATTTCCCCAATAAATGTTCAAGGATGCAAAAGGATGGTATATTCCCACACATCATGTATGGGAGAAATCAATTTATCTTTCACATATTTAGAAAAAAAAAAGTTTAAACATATTCATTTAAAACCAGAGAACAATTATTCTAAAAATGTCATCATAATCAAGTGAGATACAAAGATGTTGCTTCTAACGGCTCAGTGATGGGTCCCAATGTATGACGATTTAATGATGCTATATCCAAGCTGTCAAAACATTTGCAACAGTCACAATTTCCTGTTACTTCATTTGGACTGCTTTCAGCCAAGCCAAATATCATGTGAAACTTCCCTATAAGTAGACACAGCTCTTACCATGCAGAGTTTACCCAATTAATAAATTAAAAGTATCCCAAAGAGAAAGCAACAGAATGTTTGAAATATATTATGTATGTATGTATGTACGTATGTACATATGTATGTATGTGTATGTAGGCCTATGTATGATTTTACAGAACATTTAATATCATTGCTTCCTATTTCTACCCTAAATTATTCTTTTGTACCAAGAGATTGATAATCATATTACTGCACTGAAAGATAAAAATATATAACTTTGTAGAACATATCCATAATCACGCTGGTTGCTAGTCACTTATTTAACAATCTACATCGAAGACTAAAATTAATGTCTCTTTTTATGTAATTTTATTATTCTAGACTTTGCATATAGCTTCTTTATTGTGCTGTGAATCAGAATGAAACTGCATTCACAGCATTTCAAAATCAAAGGCAGGTATGTAAAGCCTATAGCAACTGAACTAAACGTGATGTTGAGAGCAAATTTGAATGTTTGTGATCATCACTATTGGTTATAATGGCTCAGTGATGGGTCCCAGTGTATGACGATTTAATGATGCTATATCCAAGCTGTCAAAACATTTGCAACAGTCACAATTTCCAGCAAAGACTATCTGTTACTTCATTTCAACTGCTTTCACCCAAGCCAAATATCATGTGAAACTTCCCTGTAAGTAGACACAGCTCTTACCATGCAGAGTTTACCCAATTAATTTTAAGTTCCCCAAAGAGAAAGCAAAAATAAGGCACAGAATGTTTAGAATACATTATGTATGTATGCATGTATGTATGTACGGTATGTATGTTTTTACAGAGCATTTCAAATCCATCCTTCCTTCCTATTTCTACCAAAAATTATTCTCTTTTACTTTCTTTTTTTATGTCATATATTATTATATATACCCTAGGAGCATGACCACAAAGGCATGTTTTTGTTTGGCCAATCTTTATTCTACTTGAAGCTGCTTCAACCCACATACTGTATGAAACCTTGTCCACACAACAAACCGATCCATTACAAAGTCGACTGGCAACTACAATGTGGCCATTTCGCCTTCACACTGCTCCGCAGAAATACAGCCAGGCAGATATCATGACCTGGTTGATTTTACGATTCCGCTATTGATGTGCGGGTGCACAAACTCGAACAAAAGAGTCTCACCTATTCGTGAGAGATTTTATTTCATCTGTTGGGTTTCCTTTGCCGCTCCATACCATGCAGATAAGGTCATAGACGTTGCCCCTCCAGCTGTGAAATATGCTTCGGCAGCCTCGCACTGTTGCACTTGACACTCACTTCATCAGTGCCACACTCAGCAGACTGAAAAATGGTTTTGATTAAGGTAGCTGTTTGATTTCCCTCGGCTTTGATGAATACATCATGGGGCGGCTCCAACAGAAAAAGAGGCCTTTTTATACTTGGCAGCTTCTACAATGGACATATCATGTATGAATACATTCACAAGGCAATCATAACCTGAAAATGAAGACCCTCTTACATCTGCAGGCAACCCATACCTTCAGCATTACAACAGCAACAAAATAAAATGAACAAACTCGCATCAAGAAACACTACCTTTTCCTGCTGCTGTATTGGAAGAAAGTCTTAGACTTCTGTTAAACCAGAACTGTACGTGTGTATTTTAATTTCCCAAATTTTGCGAGAGCTAAGATTTGTGAAATTACAATGCATGCAAAAGTTCTTGTCTACACTATAAGGCATTGAATGAAAGTGGCATTTTGAAAAAATTACATGTCATGAAAAAAGGTTATCAACTCCATGAAAATATCTTGCTTATAGAATATGTCTCAGCCTGCAAGGTTTTGTTATTAATTCTTTCGAGGGTTAGAATGTATCGTCGGTCGTATGCCAAAAGGGCCTTAAAGAACTTCCCCTGTTATGCCAAAAGGGCACTAATTGTGTAAAAAGTCTATAGCATTAAAGGCTTTTTGGCATAACAATGGAAGTGGTTTAAGGCCCTTTTGGCATACGACCGATGATATACCTAGATCCTATTTAAGCAATAAATATGGGGCTGTGTGTAACAGGTCCAGAGCCTAAATACATGGGTCAAAGGACTGTACACACTGGTTAAGGGCCTGACCGCAGTGGTCAAGAGCCTATTAATGCCTTATACAAAAGCCTGAATGTACCGGTCAGGGACTGTATTCAATGGTCACCAGCCTGAATGCACTAGTCAACAGTCTGAATACACTAGTCATGAGCCTGAATGCACTGGTAAAGAGCCTGAATGTACTGATGAAGAGTCTGAATGCAGTGGTCAAGAGCTTGAATACACTCGTTGAGAGCCTGAATGCACTAGTCAAAAGCCTGAAAGCACTGGTCAAGAGCATCAATGCACTGGCTAAGTGCCTGAATACACTAGTCAAGAGCATGAATGCAGTGGTTAAAGGACTACACTGGTCAAGATCCTGATAAGATAGTCATAACATCAGTATTAATAGTGCACTTGTACAGCAAGTTCATATTGCTCTCTCAAAGCAAAAATAAATAAATAAATAAATAAATGAATAAAGTAATGTCTCGGCACCTTTCGGGAGGAGGCATAAAAACTGAGCCAGGTTTCACACCTGTAAAATGACTTGTTTGTAAACATGTTTAGCGTAACACCACAATGTTACATAATGGAGTGATTTTTCCATGCCTGAAAGTAAACATTTATCACATCTTTCCTGAAGATGTCTCTCAAATCATGATGACAGCCTGTTGTGCCATAGATATGATTCTAATCAAGTTTTGCTTTTTCTATGAGTGTGTTCCTGATGTGAAAACTTCTGAGACATGATTAAAATGAATAGCTTGACCTGTGTGCACTATGGCTGCATGAGTGGCGTGTGTGCATGTATCTACATGTATACATAGAACTGTAAAACATGATATATTCGCAGCATGAAAATTTCGCAAATTGGAGCTGACGACCTTTCTCACAGCATGAAATATTCGCAGATTGCCACTGGCGTCCAATGCATATTGTGTCGGCAAGAACTTTCATGTGCATTTTAATTTCGCGAATGTTGGCACTCATGAAATTCGTGAAATTAAAATGAACGCCAACATTCCTCGTTTTACAGTAATCAGGGATTTACATTAACTTTTTCTCTGGTGGCCCAGTTGGGCCACTAGGCTGTTTGAATTCGAAATTTTAGTGGCCCAAATGAGAAATGTAGTGGCCCAAATCTTAAGAAAATATAAAGATTCATTTTGAACTCTTAGCTGTCAGATCAGGCAATCAAACGATAGCCTTTTTTTTTTTTTTAATTTGGTAGCCCGACATCAATTTTTTGTGGCCCCAGACCACCACGCCACTACTAATGTTGAGTCCTGGGTATTCATGTAGTTCTGTGATTGTGTACTGGCAGTATGTGAACTTCGAGAGAGTTCCATGTTTGATTGGCAGGGAGTAGAGTTAGTGACACAGCTGTTGTACTGTAAAAGTGGATATTTTTGCAGCATTGAAATTTTTGCGCATTTGCGCAACCAGAAACTAGCATGAAAATAAAAGCACGCAAATATTTTTGCTTGCCATACGTTCCAGTAGTTGATGTCTTGATTCCGCGGAATTAAAAACACACAAAACTCTTCTTACCCGGCTGAGCGCCAAAAATTAGTCACGCGAAAATATCCACTTTTACAGTATGTATTTTAGTAAATGTTGTTTACAAGTATTGGTTGGCAAAGTTCACAAATTTCACTATCTGAACACTGCAACTCTCCGTAAAAAACACTTCAAAATGCATTACAGAAATGTGATTACAAATGAGCACATATGTGTCAATCTGAAACGATAAGAAACGATCATCATTTGGCTTTGCCACATTGTAGAACACAGCGCTACCAGCGATCTACAGTGCCCTCTCTAGTTCATCTCCTTAATTCAATCCATTAGATTTGTTTAGATAGATTTGTTTTGTAAATGTGAATGTTGAAACTGGTTGTAGTCCAAGAAACGATCATTATTTGGTTTTACCACATTGTAGAACACAGTGTTACCACCGATCTACAGTGCCCTCTTTAGTTTGTCTGCTTAATTTAATCCGATTAGAATAGTTTTGTAAATGTGAAATATGCATTATATTTTTTCTTTTCCTATGGTCTGTTCCATCCTATCAGTTTCTCCTCTGTTTCTTTCTCTCTTTGTCCATCCTCCTTTCATTTTGACACTTTTTCTTTCAGTTTCCCCTTTTTTATCTTCGTTCTTTTGTCAGTATTGAGCTTAATTACAATTACAACCTCCTATGTTATGCTGCTCTTTTTTTTTTTTCTAATTGCACATGTGGCACTTCGTATGTGTACTTCGTATGTGTAGCTCGTTGCTGCTGTTGATGGTATTTTTTTTATCTGTAATCAATTTGAAAGATTTTTCCGAGCTCTTTTTGAGTTTTTTTTTCTCTGTTCCATTTTGTTTTACCCCTTCTCTTTGATTTCTCTTGATTTCTCCATTCGTCCCCTCTCGATCTATGTCGCTGCTACCCTTTCATTACTTTATTCGCTTCCACACCTGTTTGCGAATACTTATTCACACCTGTTCACGAGTACTTATTTTTCTCTCTGCTCCGCTTTGTTTCCCTCCTTGTCATGATCCCTATGTTAGTTTCTTCTCTCTCTCTCTCTCTTTATTTTCTGGTTGTCCTCTTTTATTTCATATCCGCTTCCAGACCTGTTCGCGAATACATATTCATTCTAACATCTCCTATTCAACTCCCATGGTGTTTCTTCTCTTTGTTTTTGTTTTTTCTCTCATTCTCTTTTCGAATACTAACAGCCTTGATTTTTTTTTTTTTTTTTGTGGGGGGGGGGGGTGTCACTGCACATTACGATGTTCGCATCATACTGGGTTTTATTTTCTCATAACTTTATTTGCAGTTGGATGAAATTAATTTGAATATCTGTGTATGACTGCATTCATTTCCAGTTGCTAGTTTTTTAATCCAAAATTTATTTATCAATTTGAAAATATTAAAAGATTTTTACTGTGTGAATTATATGTAATGAATATCATGTACATTGTATGTGAGGGTGTGAGCAAGTTCTCTTCTGTTGATGCCTTATCTTTGTTGTTAAAGTTGGTGTGATCAATTTTTATGATAATGTGATTATAGTGTGGCATTTTTTTTCGGGGGGGGGGGGGGTTGTCAATATGAATCAGTTGTTGTGTAAAGTGTCAGTTTGTTTTATTTCTTTTCTATTTGTTTCCCTGTAAAGTTGTAAAGCTGTAAAGTTTGATGTGAACCAAATATGGTTAGTCTTCGGACTTTTATTTGGTGTTGTTTTAATAAAACCGAAATTGAATTGAATTGAATTGAATCGAATTGAATTGAATTGAATTGAAACTCTAACACATCATTTTTCAACACTCCACACCTAAGACCTGTCATTCAGTAACTTATCAACAATTAATAGCCACCATAAAAAGCAGTGCACTCCAAACCACTGGAGCGAGGGTGCATACTTGGGCAATCTCCCGCAAATTAAATATTTGCATTTGATTTGTATTCTCTTGCCAGCTGTTGCACCTCAACAGACACTGAAGCAAAGCTTGCTGTGCAAACAGGAACCGGGCAGAAACTTTTGATTCTAAAATCACGGCCTAGGTGAACCCAAGGCATTTTATGTCACCTTTAATAAGAACTCAATCACTCTCATTGAAACGGTTGCCAGGTTTCATAACAAACCAAATGCAATTTTCCCAGCAAAACACCGCTAGACTGATAAACCATAGCATTTGTTCCATCCACTTCATACCCTGTCTTCGGGTAAATCTGTAACAGCTCATCCACTGTATAAATCAATCATACTGGATAAAAGGGTAAGGGAGGTGAGAATTCAATCCTATTACTAAAGGGGACAAGGGCTTTATCATTCGGGCATATATGCTCTTTTCCTTGAGCATGGGTGCGTGGGTCCTTGATGGCTGGTATCAGCCCTGGGCCCCAGTTGCTAGAAACTCGATTTAACGCAACTTCACATCAAACACAAGTATCGCCCGCAAATTGCTTTTGATCCCTGCGTTTCCTTGCTAGAAGAGACTTGCGTTTGATTCTCATTAATTATTCAGATTTAAATCATTGTGGACAAGGATGGTCTGAAATTAGTCGAAATAAACCCCAGCAAATAGCAAGCGTATCGTCCATACACTGCCACAAGCTACGACAGTAGATATCGAAAAGTATGCTTAAATATGTAGCATGCTTAAGTAATGAAGTTTTACAGAACACTACTGGTACTTTAGGATTAAAGATAATATAAAGTTTTGGTACCTCAAAAGTTTCCCTGAATTTCCTTGTCTTAGTTTGTGTTTCAGGTTAAAATACCTTTCATATAACTAACACTGTGAGACTTACTCGCCCCAAAGTGCTCTCATGTCTTAGTAATCATGCAATAATGGTTTCGTACCAGAGCCCTTAGTTTGACTCGCCGCGGTACTGCGAGGTACTCAGTAGTACACGTATTGTACGATATTGCATGATAACTGCGACCAGCAGCCCCATACGCATAGCTAAATGGGGCTTCACATTGTAGCATTCAGGATCATGACAGACTAGTATCGTGGGTAAATATCAACTTAAAATCCAAAAATTTCTTCAATTTGAAGACTTACCAGTTAAGTTGAAGTATTGAAAACAGGCTTCGGGCAACGTTTGGTTCTGCCAATAGTCCCTTTCTGTTCGAATTGATGACTGAATGTGATTCAGTCGAGAGGACCTTGGGAGAGCTACACTGAATACTACAGCCAGCGCATGCGCACACATCACATGCGCACAAGTTTCAAATCCATGAACGGATAAGATGTCTGTGTGCCCATGCGCTGGCCGTCAATTCAGTGTAGCTCTCCCAAGGTCCTCTCAATCTTTAAAATGGCTTTGATACCTCGATGTGCACAGAATTTGCTTGTTTAAAGATAAACTCACGGTCATGCTGACTTCAGTCCCTGAAAAACACATTCTGTGATATGACATTGAAATCAGTAAGTGGGACTGCAGGATATCATCTAAAGCTGTGGCAAGTTCATTGGCAAGGAGTTTTTACGATCGCATTTATCGCAGCTTGTAGTTTACACATTCGAATAATTCCCGACACGTGCGAATCGTGAGATCTTTATTTCATAAGTTTGATCTTCAAATGCTCTGCTGAAGCAAAACAAAAAACAAAAAAAATGCTAATTACAATAGAAAGTGTGTGACTCAATTTTGTGGGGTTGTCATTGCAAGGTCGCCTACATACAGCATTACACGTATAATATCTCTATGAACACTGCTTTGCTGTAGCTAGCTTGCAACACATACATACAGTATGTACGTGTGCATATGCAATGCTATCTTTGTTAGACAACAATCAAAGGGGCGGGGGTGGTCGTTCGCTTATGGACAATATTAGACAGTGTATATTAAACTTATCAACCGACAACATTTCTGTAGGCCTAGTTGATGAAAACCGACCTTCTTATGAATTCCTGCAATGTTTTAGCAACTGATTTTACTTTACACAATTTGATAAAGGTCTGTTGAACAAAAGAAAATATAAAGAAAATTCCACAAAAATTCACTTTTCTAGCATTAATAAAGAGCATTTGACTAATGGCTTTCAGAAAGCAGGGGGAATAATTGCTACCTGTAACATATGTCAGTATCAAGTTGATGGAATGTGTAATTTTCACGAAAAATTAATTTTTGTGGAATTCCCTTTATATTGTCTTTAAATTGTTGTCCACACACACATCATAACCTCTAGTAGTCTCCTCATCAAGTGGTTCCAACACCAAAACTTTAAAAATTCATAACTTTTGCATTGATTGTCTGATTTTCCTCAAACTTTCACTGATGTGTTCTACAAATATCAATGCTTTCACTCAATCTGCATTGCTCTTTGGGTTTGGGTTTCCTTTAAAGTCATGGCAATTGTATTTCAAGGATTTTTTTTTTTCCGGGGGGGGGGGGGGGGGTTGTAGGTTTGGTTTTTAACTTATTAACATATTGAGTTATTAACTTAGTTTTCATTCCATCACAGTGATTCTTGATTGGAAATTCTACCACTTGTGAAATTGCCTTACAGATCTGAATTTGTAAAATGCTATCCTTGCAAAATGTGATATCTATTATACACAATAGTACGTGGGGAAAAAAAGGAAAGAAAACAAATGCTGACAGGTCTTTTTTTTTTTCTTCGAGCACAAACCATGACCAAAATGCCCAGAATTTTTAAAATCTGTTTGGCCAACAATGTATAGGCCTTGCACAAAAAACCTGCCAAAGTTATATGGTTTGAAGCAACCTTCAATAAAAAAAAAAAAAAAAAAAAAAAAAAAAGACAGCATGGCAATTATGGCTAGACTAAACACATTTATTTGATTAGCCTTGCTTCCATGCTACTGAATATTTTTCCCTCACCTGTCTTTCATAATTAAAAGCAATTGCACCAATCTGGAAATGGATCATCCCTTCAGTTATTTGCCTATATTTGCCCTTGGTAAACCAGCACATACAGAAGAAGTGCAGTCTTTACTCAGGATTGGTCGGGAAATATATCAGCTAAACTCATCTTATATGAGGATGACAAGAAAGAGAGCTCACAAGCTGGACAGAAGGCTACAACCCTTCCAATGTTGAGGAACACAGTGTGAAACAAATACCCTTCAAGGGCAACATGCCAATTATTTCTCTAAGAGACAGGATTCACCAAATAGATGAGCTATTTATTCTGTCTGCAATGGGAGATGAATATTATTGGGATCATTCTGCAGCCCATGGTGAAAGAGAAGCACAAAATATTGTGGTAGGACAGGATGTGACATTTGATATCAGAGAAATCGAATTCAATGACAACTTTGTTACCCAATACATTACAAATGAATGTCACAACCTAGGACCCCAAAACAGCAGCAGATGTCCTTCTACTTTTATAATGGTGATGAGACCTATGTGAGAGGGTAATGCTATTAAAATTATGCCTTTGAGTCTCAAGTTCTGGTTATCAAACAATAAAGGCACAATAGGATTTCATACATAGCAAGAGCTATGACAGTAGTTTTTTTTTTTTTTTTTTTTTTTTTTTAAGGCATTGTGTCTGACAACATTCCTTTATTTCCTCAACATATGGCTTATCTTACTATATCACACATATTAACATTTGTTAGAAAGATCCTACATCTTGCAATTCCAAGGTCACGCAATTATCTTGACATTCGACTTTGCTACCCATTCTACATTGGGACTTTTCTAAACAGTGAGGTAGCATGATCATAATGGAACCCTTTGAAGCTGAACTCCTACAAACATACAGAATACAGCAGAGTAATCATTGTTGTATAAAAATGTTTTGTCTGCATTCAGGAGCAAAAGGTCAGCTATGAATGTTCACACACTCTGCCAGAACTCTTGGCAAACACTACTCAAAGAAGCAGCTACATGCGTCTCAGGGCGTGCGAGCACTCTACGTACTTGAAATGCCTGGTGTCGGGCAGCGGCCTGTCGACTGGAATCCGATCACTCTTCACCTGGTTAAAGGCATGCCGGGCGAAAGGATCCCCGCCGGACTCCACGCTCTTGGCTGCGATGTACTCACCCACGTCGAACGGCACCACGACTGGATAGTAACGGAACTGGGTAGGGGTGGAGAGAGGGGTGAGGGATTAAGTGAGAATGAATTCACTATGACTCGCTTTTGAGAATGAGAATGATAAAACTTGAAACTTCTTAATGATGGATGGGATACAATACTATAGAATTCCAGTGAATTTATTGGGACAGAATATATATATATATATATATATATATATATATATATATATATATACACACACACACACATACACACACACACACACATATATATATATATATGTTTCTCCTTCTACAAAAGGTGAACACATACTCAAGTGACATTGAATTATTTTTTCATGTCTTTTTTATAAAAAGAAAAAGGTCTAAGAACTTTTACCGTAAGATTTCATACACGATATAGAGAGGCATTATTTTTAAAACATGCAAAATTTGCGATGTTTGTAAAAGGGATATACGGCCTTTAAAGTTTCCTTTACCTAGGATTTCTATTTCTTCTTTGCATCCTTTGTCAAAAGGAGGCAGGTTCTAAATACTGAAATCATCAGGGACATGAGTGAGCTGATGACAGACCTGTCAAAATGAGTACAGTATTCACCGCATAATCGGGACAGGTTGGGAGTAGCAAACACGGCCCCTTTAAGCGGGGTGCCCGATTTCGCGATGAGCACTCACCATACACTAACGGCATACGACATGCACATTATGTAGTGCACACACACACACACACACACACACATGCATACTGACGTACTGTACATGCACATGAAACACAACCACGCTACCCCTCGGCGCGACCCTCTAGCTGTCCCTGCATTCTCGCAATGATGACGTAGAGTAATCGCAACTGGGTTCTTCTTCTGTCGCCTCTCTTCGAACACAAAATATGTGGATTAAAAGCTAGCACTTTCTTAAACATTCATGCGTTCTGTATAAATACATATCCACAACCATGGGAAATGATTACCCAGAACTGATGTGGGAACGTCAATGAAAAGTCCTTCAATCATTCAATCATCACGGCTTGATTGTTTACTTGCCGCGATCACTGCACTGTACATGTGTTGTAGCGATCTGGCTCGCCATATATACACATGTACAGAAAAGCGAAGGCGGGCAGCGAGCTGAAATGTACGTGTACTGGATGGACGGAGGTCAAAACACACCAGTCCGAAGCTTGCTTTGTAAGTTTGATGTAAACGACAACTGATAAGGAATCTTTGAAATATTGTTGTGGTATTTTGGTAGATATTTTGTGTAAAATATCAACAAAATCAAAGATCGCTTGAAGAAAAATTGTCCCGTTTATCAGAGGTCCCCGCCCGATTATCCAGTGAAAATAACGTGCATTGGAAATGTTTCTGGGAAGCGTATGTCATTTAAGCGAGGTTCCCGATTATCAGATGCCCGATTATGCGATGAATACTGTACTTACATTTTCCCCACACCGAAGTCCAAGAAACCAAGCATCTGGGGTTAGTTGCCATTGTGCTTTTTTTCTTATAATACTTACTATTCATTGTTAGTTTTTTACCAAATTGTACATAAATATTTTCTCTCACTTGACCCTTTAGTTGTTCATGTAGGATTGTTCGTTTCATTTACAGAATGTAAAAAAAGGGTAAAATTAAGCACCATATCAACAACTGGTCTATTACATTACTTTGAAAATGGAGCCACATTTCCCTTTAAAATGTTAAATATCTTATGAAGAAGTTACAGAATAATCATGCATCTACTATATCCACTTTTTTGTGTGAAAATTCTGATAATGCCATGGAGAAGTAAAGGTTTCTCAATCTACATTCAACGCTTTGTAAGGCTTGGGCAATGAATTTTGAATTCAATAGAAACTGGCTGAATACTCTTCTACATCAGTTGAACACATCTAATTTTTTCTTGATCACATAAACAACATAAATCATTACAGATTTTGAACAGATTCATGCAATATGCTAAACTATACCCACAAGGATAAGGCAATTCCACTGGAGTACTTTTTTTTTACTCTAAAAAAAAAAAAAACCACACACACACACACATAAATTGCAATACATTTTTTATTGACAATATTATGTGTCTTAAAGAAAAGTACTTGTCTCAGAAGCCAAACTGGTATGTATAGTCTCTGTCAATAAAATTGTGATTTAAAAAGTTTTTTGGCATCCTTTAAATTCATTGAGATTTTTTTTCTGAACAGTATATTCATAATGCAAGCATTTGCTCTTGTACAATGTCTCAGTTTCCATACCATGCAACACTTGACAACAATAGCAACTGAATATAACTGCAGTTGCTATGGCAGCACCTGAATGGCACTGGTTAGGTTTTCATCATTTAAGTTTATCGTAGAACTACAGTAATACTCAGAGTACCACAAGTCTAATGATGCCAAGAACACAGGAGTACAGAAATATCTTAAAGGGGAAAACCAAACTAATTCATCAGCAACTAAGCTTTTTCCTTTTTTCAACAGAAGTGATTCCTTCTGCATTCAATTTCAATTCATATTTAGAACTCATACAAAACAACAAATGTGACTTTTTTTTTAATTGTCTTCAATCTTCAGTCTACTGAATGAATACCACCATGAAAATAGGAACAGGCTGTATTTTCAATGTTGTGTTTATCATTGAATAAAATCATTCAGTAGGCTTTCATGTAAGAAAAAAGGATCTTTTTAATAAATACACTTAAAATTTGCATGGGGTAAGCTGAACTTAATTCAGTCAATGAGATCATGCATATCGTCAAATTCCTATAATGCTTTTTCTTTAACCACCCCCCCCCATAAAAAAAAAAAAAATGAAAAGAGAGAGCTAAACTCAGTATTCTAAATGCCACAGACATTAAACAATCCAATTAAACCCTTCTGTTCATGACAGATTTCCCTAGGGGATGAGAAAAAGAGTCATCAGCCAGAGCGTGCACACTCTTATCATATTAAAAGCACGAATATAATCCAACTGCAATGCCGAAAGCCTCAAGCAAAACTTCAGGAAAAAAAAAAAAGGAGATGCGCAGCCAAATTGCTTCCTGGTGGAGAGAGTGGGCGTACCACGACGAGAGATTATCTGAAGGATAAAAGGGCAGTCTATGGCTGTCTGTTTTAATAATGGTGAAAGCCAAATATTAAAGCAATAAACACATTATTCACAATCACAATCTTTTCAAGTGACACATGTCCGTTTTCTTTTCTTTTTTTTTTCTTTTCATGAACAAAGCTTTATTGACTACTAAGATCATTTAAAGCATTTCATCTGATCAATCATTATAATTCATCAACTGAAATTACATTAATTTGTATCAATTTATCTGTCTCATCCAGTATGATATACAAAGCAATATGGGCACTTCATGTGACAGTTGCATCAGCTTAATTCCATCCAAATTTGATAGAGTGGAACTGGATTGAGTATGTTTGATTGCATATAATTATGATAACCAACTTTCGTACCATGCAAAATAAAACTGGCAGAGAAGGATTTTCGCTGAACAAGGGCAGACTGATTTCACTTTCTGTTAATGAACAAATATATTGAATTCCGCAGCATAGTCTCGCTGTATCAAACATTTGTTTACATTTCAAGCAAATTGTCAAAAATCATCATCTCAAAGTAACATGACACATCAATGTTACTCAACTCAAGCTAGAAGATATCCGGACACACACACACACACACCAGGGGCAGATCCAGGAATTCTGTAAAGGAGAGGCGCCTTTACAAAATTAAAAACTATTTTTTCTTTTTATTTCATTTGTTTTAACAAAAAATAAAGAGGGGTTGTGCGCCTGATGTGCCCCCCTCTGGATCCAACACACACACACATACATACACACATATATATATAGGCATGCAATCATATACAACAGTTATTGGCATTCAAACCCATCAGG
This sequence comes from Diadema setosum, assembly GCF_964275005.1. Classification (NCBI taxonomy): domain Eukaryota; kingdom Metazoa; phylum Echinodermata; class Echinoidea; order Diadematoida; family Diadematidae; genus Diadema; species Diadema setosum. The sequence goes on from NC_092685.1 coordinate 46,452,397, forward strand.
AATTTCTGAGATAATTAAGTCTTTCAATATGGTAATGCAGAACCATTATGACCTGCCATGAATTTGCAAGTGGGACTTTGGACATTACAGTTTTGATGATGGTACATCTTGATTCTATCCATGGTTTTATATGCATAAGCTATGGAGCTATGAATACTCACACCACAATTACCGGTACATGCTACTGTACTGGAAAAAAAAAAACAACAACAACTATTACATCATTTCAAAGTAGTACAAACATTTACATTTCATGAACAATTACACCATAATTATTAATCATTCGGCATACCAAGAATACCTTTTTTTTAATACATGTGATACACAGATTAAATATTTTGGTCAATACGTCAATAAAGGGAAGAAGTATTCAGTGGCGATTAATTGTGATATATTCCAAATTAAGGGGGATTTTCACTGTTAATTGCTGTCAAAATGTAATTCAATCAAAACGTTGTAATTCAGTATCAAATTCTGACTTTAAGTAACTGTGTGTTTAACGATGAGATTATACTAATATAATATATTAACTTAAGATATTATCTTTCCTATTTCCTTTCATTTGCTTGCTATATAAATCATCTCTCCACTGCCATGAAATCCTGTCTGCCTTACGTCATGAAAGGAATGAGAATAGGAATTCTTTGAACTGAATATCGCTGAGTGATGCGACTCGGAAATTAGATTTCTTGTGGTCCCATCTAGTATTTCAGTAACTGAGAGCCACAAGCAGTTATTGGATCTAGCACAGTCTGATTACTGATTTCAATTGAAATCTTCACAATAGGTGAATGTCTGCATATAAATATGGATGGACTCTTTGATTTAATAAGCTATAATAATGATAGAAAGTTAATTATAACAATACCAAAGTTGACTGTTTTTCCCTATCAGATATTACACACTGGCTCAGTCATCTGAATGATCAGTCTTAAATTCGAAATTTTTGCACTGGAATTTGCAATGAAAAAAGGGTCAAGTGATTACCCCAGTAACTGCCCTGTGTCTAACTTCATAGGCGAAAGCCTGTATTGACTTTACAGTTGTGCATATGAATAGCCAGGCAAACCAGCTTAGGCAAGATTTGGGCAAAAGTAAACTTGGTATTTCACTCCAATCCACACCAGTGAGACGAGACGAAATGCTCCATTAATCTTTGTCATCGCCAGCTATTTAAAGACATTGTTGCTACACTTTACAAACTCTTTTCATTGCCCAGGTATAATAGAGCTTTAGCTTTGAGACTGCCTCGAAACAAATTCTTCATTGGCTTCTCATTCTCATAGAGGCAGATTTATCCTCTCTCCCTTTTTTTTTTTTTTCTTTTCAAGCTATTTAGACAAAAACTTGTATTGCAATTCTAACTTTGGAGAGATTCAGAGGGCCCAAATTGTTTATGCTATTTGTAGTAAAGTTAAAACTCATATGATGCTCAGTGTGCTGTGTTCAATGCTCATTGAACACTGTTACGTTCAATGAGTATTCAATACCACTGTTGGGGATTTTCAAAGGGAGAGAGAATGACAATAGCCTTGTGATTATTACAAACATCAATCTTTTTTTTTTTTTATTTCACATTAGCAAAACTCTCTTCATTCTGCTTTTCCTTCTTTTCGTACAATCTGTAGAGCCATTAACATATATGTACAGAGACCAAAAAAAAAATTTTGTACAATATTTCAGTGGAAAGTTGCTAGGCAACTGTGCCAAGAGCCACCTAAAACATCACTAGAGAAATCTTTGTTTCCTTCCTACGGGTGAAGTTTTCATTATGAAAACATTTACGGCCGAAAAACAATTATTTTTGGTTCGGTGACTTCTGATGGCTGTTTGGATTTCTCCCTCAGCCACAAAGGGAACGTGCAGCCAGCCATCTAGTCTATGGTTCATGTCATGATATAATCATAGTTGTAGCCATGAGACACTTTATTTCCAGATTGCCTCGACACTGCGATTTTAAAATCCAGCATTTACAAAAAGGTGGAAAAAAAAATCATGATTTTTTTTTTAATAGTATTATATTTCCCTGTAAGAATAGACCATACAGTGAACAGGAAAAATAAACCTCAATAACACTATGACTACCACTAAAAAAAAAAAAAATGCCTTTTGCAATGCCACTGGTATTTTCAGGGCAGATGTGTTCAAAGGATTGAGTACCATCTACCGGGCGATTATAGTCACCTGGGGGAGATCCATGAAGGATCACCATCTTCCGTCCTTTCCGTTTTTACGTTCTGCCATAAAATAACCTTTAATAATAGGAAACGTCACATTGACAGTGAGATACATTGGTTCTTTGTCATGTGAATAAAAACACACTGCGAAATACTGTACACCTTGAAGGACATTGCAAAATATCATGGCATTTCGGATGGTAATTCAAACTTTGAACAAAGTATGCATGCAAGATTTGAGTGTGAATTATGTCATGAAATACCAGCCATCATATTTCTTGAGTGACCTGACACACTTTGTGTCTTTTCTCATTGGAGGTACGTGCATGCACAGAGCTTACCTGTAATACCACAATATTTTTGTGAAAAAGAAAGGTACCCAGTGAATTACTGCAGTATCTATTACCACACATATTTCGTCACTGAGAATGGTACCAACAAATTACTGAGATATTCAACACCCTGGGACAATTCTAGTGTGAGTGAATCATCTGTTGTTATCATTATGAAACTGCAAACCTGTTTGCATACAATATCAAGGACATTTTGCACTAATGGTGGGTGGGGGGGGGGGGGTTATGCACCTCGCCTCATAAAGGGGGATATTTAACCTCTGAACCACATTCACTGTGCCCATTAGCAGAGATTTTATCAATGCTGATTGAGGCATTTGATTTGACCCATTACCCCTTCCAGTCTGGCGGGCGACGTGCTTACATACAATGTCAATAAGATTCTTATGCTGGTGGTCCAGAGAGGGTTCATAAATCACTGTGACAGGTGCATCAGCTATGGTTAATACTTGTTTTACCTTTTGATTGGAATTATGCTTTAATTATCAAGATGCAAGATGAGAAGCACAGCAAATCATCAGCACAGCCTGAGATCACACTGGATTTCTTTTCTCTTTTTGATTAGATCATCCATTCATGCTGTCCATAACAATGCAAGTTCCCAAGAGAGCATTGCATCTACTTATTCATATCTACAGATGTATTTGTCTTATCACCCAGAACTTCTTTTAATCATTTTTCTTTATCACCCTGACTCTCAAAATTAGTATGAAATTAAATTTATATCTAACTATCCATTTACACTTGATCCCCTCATTCACTTAAACAATTATTTAGTTATCCACATAATAATCAATATTATGATCAATCTGGCCAGTAATTCATCTTAAATCCTTTCATTAATCTCTTCATTTTTTGTCTTTTCCTATATCTGCTATCTCCGTACACATCCTTCATGAAAACAACCACTTTTTTTTACAACCACTGTGCCATTAATGCTTTAATTTTAATATCATGGCACTTGAAAAGCTCTGGCAATGTATCGTGGGTAATAGCAGAGACAGCTATGGGAGCAGGAATAACTTGTTGAGTCATAACAATGGCACTCAAAAGACAGGAATCTATGCAATGGATGTCTGGAACAGAGACGCCTGGAAGTACTTCCATGAACAGTCCGAGGGCTCCGCAACAAATGACATAAAAAAACTCGCCTTGTTCAGAGACTCTTAGCCGAGTGCCAGGAAGTTTGAAGTTAATTGGATCAGAAAGGGAAAGCGGTGAATCCTTAATCACTCGGAAGCCATCGCTAATACAGCTTGCCTTGCCAGATGCAACATGGGGGCAGAGCCTTGCTCTAATAGCTCTGGATGAAGCTCTGGCGATTACTGCAGAAGTGAGCCTGACAATGTATTATGAAAACGTCAGAGCTTCCAATTTTTTCTTCTCTTTGTGGCTAGAGAAAGTGCCTTCCTCCTATGGGCTGCACAAGTGCCATGCAGGAAAAAGCATCGCCAAGAGAAGCACGGAGTAAAGTATCTGTGCCATCAAGTTTGGAAGTTGGGAGAAAAATTGGAGGAAACAGGCAGTAGTGCAGGCAAAGGTGTGTGTCCTTTGGATGCAAAACTGAGACTGCCCAAAACGGGTCTCATCTGGTCTTTAACCCATTGACTACAGGAACCTTGTAAGCCCTAAATAAAGTCAACAGAGATTTTAGAACCTCTGAAAGAATTGGTTACCACTTTTAAAAATACTTGAGGCTGTTACTTTAGTTTGATTGCAATCTCATACTATGATGTGAGGGGTTGGGGGAAATCAGATGAAACCAGACAATAATCTGCGCAATGCACCAAACCATTCAAGAAGCATTCAATATAACTTGTCCTATATTTTCATTAAAGTAATATTTTTAAAGTGATAATATGCTTGATTCAGTGTCAACTTCAATTATTTGCATATATACCACAGAGACATGCTAATATTCTTCAAGCTTTTGAGATAAGAGAATGACAGAACTTACTATAAACCCAGAAACATTCACAGCATGAAACTCTCCTGAATTTGAGACAACAGCCCCGTAGCAGCAGCATGTAACTTAGCGACTGGCAATCAATGCATATTGCAGACAAAAACTTTCCAATGCAATTTATCTGCATGAATCTTAACTTCTTGTGAAACATGCAAAAGTTTCATACACACAAAAATTTCTGTTCAGTTATGCAAAGGGCAGCCACTACCTGTAGCACTACATTTAGTATCTAATATTTGGCAGTTCGCCCAAAAGTTCACTGCCGAAGAGAAAAGCGTTCTATGAGCTGAGGAGCATTCCAGAGGCTTGCAACGATAATAGCAATGTGAGAATAAAACATGTGCCATGCCTGAGGGGAGATATGCGGAGGTTGAAATCTCCACTATTGACCGTGTATACGCCGACCTTGAATTCGTCAGCCACTTTGAATTTTGTAATCCACTTTAATCTGACATGAAATATGGCAATCGGTGCAAGAATGCTGGACATGTATAATGGATGGGCAAATCTTGTTACACGAAAACACACACAGATCTCCCACACTGAGCAGTCAGAATAGTCAGGTATCAAACTCACACGCATTCTCTGTCAGTTGACAGTTACAAAAGTGAGAACGCAACCTTGCAAAATTTCTGAGGAAGAATCTAGCAAGAATAACTGTTACTTTTCTTAAAGCTCAACCTTAATAACTTTATATTCACATGGCATTAATACAACACTAAGTTGTAACCTCACAATCTCAGAATATGAAACTGAATCTCTCATTCCCTGACAACTGAAAAACACATTAACTGCATTAATGCAAAGGAAATTTGTGACAAATATAACATTCTCACTGCCGGACATTCTATGCCATGACTTTCTTACAGCCACAATTTGATACTAATTGCTTTTCTAGACAGTACTGGAAATTTGCTGTAGACATCAAACCTTCATAGATATTCAGAGGCCCTAGAAATAGTGTATTTGAGCATGAAATATGAGTTAGGATGTAGAACATCTTTGAAAACTGCGTAGTACCAAATCAACTAATGACAATACTTGATGAGCTCATAATTTATATCAAACTTGTGTAGTTGAGCAATACCGTCTAGTTGTTGTTTTCTATATATGACATCATAATGGTTGATATGGTATTCAATAGAGCAGCAATAGGTAAACATAAGTTAACCAACTTGTGGAAACCATGCAATCTGTACAATAACTAATTATATATTTTGTTAGTGTGCAGGAGATCAAAATAGTGACTGTGACACACATATTTCCATTAACAAAGGTGTTTTTTTTTTCTTGAGGGGTCCTTCAGACTAGTAAATTTTGGTATTTGTGTAGGGCCTACTTTTTTATTCAAATCCCCAAACTTTTATTGAGGACATCATATAACTCAGGTAACATGGCACTTTCTATAACTCTAAGACCCTTATAATGTATTATAAATGGAAACACCGCAATATTTTGGATTGACATTGTGGTGTTAAAGGGAAGGTAAACCCAAAGAGCAATGTGGATTGAGTGAAAGCAGCAACATTAGTAGAACACATCAGTGAAAGTTTGAGGAAAATCGAACAATCGATGCAAAAGTTATGAATTTTTAAAGTTTTGGTGTTGGTACCGCTGGATGAGGAGACTACTAGAGGATATGACGTATGAGTGGACAACAATACAAAGAAAATATAAAGGAAATTCAACAAAAATTCACTTTTCTAGAATTATGAAAGAGAAATGGACCAACCTCTTTCAGAAAGCAGGGGGAATAATTGCTACCCTTAACATATGTCAATATCAAGTTGATGGAATTTGTAATTTTCATGAAAAATGGATTTTTGTAGAATTTTCTTTATGTTTTCTTGGTATTGTTGTCCACTCATACGTCACAACCTCTAGTAGTCTCCTCATCCAGCGGTTCCATCACCAAAACTTTAAAAATTCATAACTTTTGCATCGATTGTCCGATTTTCTTCAAACTTTCACTGATGTGTTCTACTAATGTTGCTGCTTTCACTCAATCCACATTGCTCTTGGGGTTTATCTTCCCTTTAATGAAATGCATTTACCAATGTATAGACACTGCATACATATCAAGAAAATAAAATCTGTGCCTGAAGAAACTAGATGGTGGTTTTGCTGCCTTGAAAGCATCTGCCTTGTAACTATTATTCTACCGCAACCATGTATAGATTCAAAATGTTGAAAATTCTTTGAAAATCAGATATAGATTGCATGCATTGGAAAACCACTGGGGAATGTAAATGCATTATGGATGATTCGATAGTATTCAGACTACATTCACTAATGGACAATGGGCTTCACACTATTCAAAGTGGCTGGACAAGCACACGCTCTTGCATTAGTCGACAAACATCGCGGTAAATTATCTTTCATTTGCGAATCCTTGAGGGGGTTTTCACTGCAAACAAGAATTGATTGTGGCATCCAATCGTACTTCATTCAGAAAGCGTATACTCCTCCAATCATTCAAACATGTAAGAATGCAACATTCACATGAGAAAAATCAATTACGGGCAAGAATTCAGATTTGCAACAATTCACAGAGTAGGCCTATGTCCTTTCTTCAAGTCTGCAAACCTTGTGCAGAAGAATTGAATCCTGAGGCAAGATTTGTGATGGTGTGCGGCAGGATTGAGAAGGAGGTCATGATGAAAACAAACAAACAAACAAACAAACAAACAAAAACTTCTACCCACAATAAAGGTAAGTTAACTTTCTTCTATACTAACAGATAATGCCAGTTACCATACCTGTTTGTCCACAGTAATCACCTAATCTTTGATTTGCACCCTAGTGTTTGGGTCATTTGTGTTATCGCGGATTTGGTACGTATAAATCAAGAGAGTGGACGCGCTGAATAGATGGAGCTGTCACTCCGTATAGATTTAATATGAACATGGGCCCACTTCTCTCATTGTCAAGAGGCCTCCCCCAATGGGCGAGCATCTAATTGGTATCTACGAGCACCCTACTTAAGGGGTTTATTGGGTCTCCGATAAATAGGGGCTTTACATCTGAAGAGATTCCATTAAAAAAAGCTCATCCCACAGGCAAAAGACTCTTTAATTCATATACACACAATTTAGAAAATCAGCACTCTCTCTCCCCTTGTCTCTTTCTTACTCTCTCCCTCTCTCATACACTCACTCTCTTGTGGATCCCCCTCACTTTTTCTGTTCTTGACAATAGTTACATTCACACACTGTTTGTAATCTTCTAAGCTTTAAGCTTCAATGATTAGCTTGTACTTTAAAAACGGTGACGCGCGTCCACAAGACACCTACATGTCATTTCAAAGATTTAATTTTTGAGTGAGAGTTCCGCTCAGTGATTAAACCACAGAACTGGAAGACATAATATATTCACGGAGTACTAACAACAAACCCGATAGTGTGCAACGATACAAAAGTGTATGTACAACACACTCTGGAGGTTGACCAAGAAGCAGCAGGGAGAATCTACATGTAGGGTTCATGGACTAGTCACATAAACATTCAAGTACATGGATCATTGTTTTCACACAATGCTAAACTGCAAGTGGGGACCCCCCCCCCCCCCGCCCCCTCCCCACCGCTTGCAAAGAAATTGTACACCCAAGATGTCTTCTGGTGGTTCTCATTGTCTACTTATCTAAAAAGGGATTGTACAGTATTGGTGGAGATGAGAATTGGGATTTTAACTTTTTGCGAGATACCAAGAAAACACTTATGATATAGTACAGAGCATGCCATTTTAAGAAGAATTCAAAGTTTATTTGATGAAAATCGGGTCTGGAATGACTGAAACATCCAAAAACAAAGTAAAACAAAGCGATCGTAATAAAGTGTGGGTCTCACACTTCATTAGAATCGCTCTGTTTTGGATATCTCAGTCATTTCAAAACCAATTTTCATCAAATAAATGTTGGATTCCTCATAGAATTACATGCTCCTTCATACTTTATAAGAGATTTCTCATTATCTCAGCAAACAATGTTAGAAACCTGAAATTAGGTCTCAACCAAAACTATGCGATCCCTTTAATTCTGCTAACTTTCTTACAGTTTTGAGTGCGTCGACATGGGGCTAAACTACAAGCTAATCATCAAAGATTAAAACTTTGTGCTTATCTTTAAATTCAGGAACTTTGTGCGAACGTAACTAATATTATGAATGCTTTACTATTCAATTCAATTCATCCTCAGTCAGAGGTGTTCAAAACACCATTCCAATCTGTTCCCTGTCTTCACATTCAAAGGCTACTCAACAGATTGATGCAATGGAACCCATAAAGGTCTGTTTTATTCACATATTACAAACATACACAGGGTGAAGAAAACAAACATAAATTAATCTGCGACATCTGAGCAAACAATTTGAACATAATGACCTTTTGACTGTCATTTAAGTCATATGACCTAGATATCGATGAGTACCTTGAAAGAGCTGTTCAAGCCTGATTTCACACTCGCACCAAAAAAAAAAAAAAATTGTTGTAAATGTGCTTCAAAACATTCGTCACGCCTACTCAAAATGTACAGTGGATAGTCCATTTCAGTTCTATCTACATCTCAGATCTCCTTTTCCATGGAATCCTTCCATGGACCCATTCATTTGATTCGTAAATCTGGCCTGCATCGCATTTTCACCACACACAAAAAAAAGTTTCTGGTAACAACTACAGTATTAAAAAAAAAGAATTGTTTCCATTTCTTTTATGTTTCTAACAATGTTTTGGGTTTCTGAGGAAAAGAACGTCTTTAATTGCTTTTGAAAATCAATGCACTATGATTACAAAGTCATAATTTATTAAAGTAGACATTAAGTTCTCTCTATTCCCTCATTTTTCACACATGATAAATGAGGGCATCAACCTCTAAAAGATCAAAAGGAGTGTTTTGCTTTTGTTTTTGTTTTTCTGCACTGGCCCTGGTCTCAGATGATTTAATTCTGTTCCATACATGAGTAAAATGAGAAAGAAAACACACTTCTATACTGCACTTTTGTTCTGGCCTGTCCCATGCTCATTTTCCTCACAAAATCACCTTTTGTCTGCCTCTTACAGTAGAAGACCAATTCTCATTTCCATGGTTTGCTCTTCAGTAATACACACAGCTATGACCATCATAATTCTATTTGAACAATACCGCTTGGCATTTTTGAGGGCTAAAATTTGTCCTTAACAACAGCACGGGATTAGCAATAAAGCCACAAAATTCAACTTGTTTTGCAAGCTAAACAAATGGGTGTGATAGTGTGAAAATAACAGCAAGGCTGCCTGAACGCAAATGAGAAAAAAAAAAAAAACTTCCAATTTTAGGACTCGCTGCATCTTTTGTTTCACAAATAGCATGTCATACACCTGAAGCCACAGTCTAGTGTTTCGGTGAAGCATGCCATAGTTTGACGGCACTTTGAACAAAGACCGCGAGAGAGGAAGAGGAAATACTCAGGGACAAGCGGAATACTTCAAAGTCTTCTAACTTCCACCACAGGTATTGTCAGGCTGCTTGTTCCCTTCTCAAGATTGATACAGCTGGCAGTTTAAAAGAATGTTCGACTATTCCTCTTCTTTTTGTTTTTAATCTTACAAGCTCTCAGCTTCACTTTGACACATGTTTTTGTTTCTGCTGCTCTACACTGTCTTTGTTTACTTTCTATTCGGACTTTAGAATGTCATTCATTATTTGCAATGATAAGGATCAGGTTGTGAACAAGCAGACACAAATCTTCTAACTACTAATGTGTACCTGACACTGCGTACAATGAGAATACTGAGAAGGTTTTACACCTGTGCAGTTCAGTCGTCACGACAGTCATTGATTGAAGTGATATCGATCAATAAACTGATAAGACTTCTAGAACAGCTGGCATGTTACAGTCACTGTCATAAACATATCATTGGTAATCATGGTGGGTTTATGTTTACATGGCCAATTAAATCTCCTTTTCTCTCCTTTTTTCCCTTTCTTGCATGGAAAGGACATACAATTGTATATATATTTTATTTAAATACGGACGTGTACAGGCTTGTATATTATTTTCTCATAGTATACAAAGGTTTTCACATCTTAGTGAGATTTGGAAATGACATCTGAATGACGCGATAAGAAAAATACATTGTATATTAAAGGAAATGAGCAACTGAGACCAAAAAACTAAGACCAAACAGAATGTTGTCAGAGATCAATGAATGATGTCACAGTGAGAAGAAATGAGACATGGTAGCTTCCTATTGACAGGGCATCATTCTACAGATTACAATTGTAAAGCTTGATTCCTCCAAACATCACTGCATGATGTCCCTGTTATGTGTTTGCAAAATATTACAATCCTACAAAAATAGAAATTTGACTGTTTAGCTCAATCGATGATATTAATGTGTCAAAACATGAATTCAACAGCACTGAAATGACAGTAAAAGTTTATGAACTACATGACCCTGCACATGTCCTCTAATCACAATGAATTCACCACCCGGCTTAGGTGATGTGCATGGCCTAATATGTTAACAAGTAATGACATATCCTGTAGGGATACCACAGAGTGCTTCATGACAATTCAGCAAAATCCTCCCCAAATTGTCCTCGGGTAATTTGATGAAGGGTAAGCCGAGACTGAAGCATTCCAGCCGCATATCCCTTCACCAGCCTCTCGGCTGAGCCGTGCCGCATCAAGGCAGCGTGTCTCGCATCATCTGAGCAGTTCACTGATCACTCTGGTGGACGAAATTCTGCCTGAATACCCTCGCTTGCTTTACTCCTCTCACGAACCCCCGGGTAAGCTGGCATCCCTCCGTTACCTTGGATACCGTCTGCTCTGCATTTGGGAGTGATGCAGAAATAACACGTTTGCCTTCCACCGGATACGGTGTTCAGGGCTTCAAGCAGATCCACAGCATACGCCATCAGGGGCCATGGTACCTTGCTTGGGCAAAACACTTGCCATGGTTGCTGTCAGAATGCACTTTGCCACAGCAACAAAGTCAAGTTTTCAAACTACAGGAGCTTTTCACATGGAAAAAAAAAAAAAAAAAAAACCATGCTTCCCTGAAGTACAGGATGGAAATGCTTCATCTCCTTATTCAGAGGGGCCCTGTTTGCATTGGTACCAGGCAGCTAAAGTCCACATCCAAAGTGGTCATATCATCATAAGCGAGAGATCCAATTCCCCTTAAATAAGTATCATATTCTAATAGTTTCTGAAGTTTCCAACAATACTTTCTGAATAGACAGCCAATTTGACTGAGCAACGGTATCCTCTGAAGGAAATGATTTTGCATTTCAGATCCCACAGATAATTTCAACAAATTTTCACTGGTGTGCCCTAAGAAGACAACAAGACAACACCATTCAATTTCATGGGGATTGTGGGAAAATTGCAACAAAGCACAATCTCTTTAAGAAGAGCAATAGACATGTGCAGCAAAAAGCATTGAAGTGGTTTCGAAACATCAATCTGGTAGCAGAATCTTTCACTTGAATGCACAGCAAGATCTTATCACATCATGATCCTACAGGTAACAACCATCCATGAATGTACCTCTCACCCAGACAAAGAGAGATAGAGAAACCTGTACACCCTCCTACAGGTGTATCAACTACAACTCTTCAGCTCTTTTCATAACATTTTGGGTGACATCTGGTATCACACAATGCTGCTTGGAACATTGAATGATGATTGCACCAAAGATTTAGTCTAGACTACCCTATAAATGATCTGCAAATATCCCATGGCAATGTGCCAATCATGGAATGAACTGCTGATGTTCTTCTATTACCTGACAGCTTTAAATTTACTGCCATTTTACGCAAACTATAGATGTTTTTCTGTTTTTCAACAAGAATGACAACTGCACCCTGAAAATAAGAGAGAAAGAGAGAGAGAGAGAGAGAGAGAGAGAGAGAGAGAAAAGGGTAACAGTATACCCACTACATCTTAGCAACGCCAGTATAATGACAACTGATATTGTTGTTTATGTGGTGAATGTGTTGGATGAATTTAACGGGCTTAAAAAAAAAAAAAAAAATTAAAACATGTGGGGGATGTCGTACAAAAGTGTCTGTCTGAAACTTTATTTATTTCTTCTTCCTTGCAGGTATCTTAAAGTAAGCTCCTGACAAAATCACCATGGTGCTCTAGCTTCATATTCCCTAACTGCAGCGGCAACCCAAACACACTGTTACCTGTAACTTAGTAAGTGTTACTGGTTACCCAGGGTTCCCAATACATATTCCCTAACTTACTGCCAACAATCCAACACTACTCAGGAAAACACATGAATAAATATCACATTTTCTTTCATTGGTCTTTGCTATCACCACCTTGATTTGATATGATCCAAGTTTAATGTGGCTGTTGAGCACTGTTCGCACACTTCATTGCCATGTCTGGTTAAGGAGACTAGTAAACTTTACAAAGTCGGAAGACTTCGTAGAAGAGAGAAAAGGCTTAGTCTGCAGCATCTAGACCCAACTGTGCAACAAAACAAGTAGGTAGCCTACTCCTACAGCATGCAGGGTAGGGGGAACATTCCAAGACCCGAGATATATATTCCCAAACTGACTGGCTATAATTGGAAGTTTCCACCCTCGGAATAGGCCTTTGATATTCCCTTTAGCTGTTAACTCTGCACAGCATCCTGATCCTTTTCAACTCTGTGTCTGTAGAGAGTGTGTACAGTTTATTGCAGCAAAGCAGTGGCGAACCAGGGAGGTGGGAAGAGAGAACAAGGTGATGAATATATTTCATTCCAGAGCTTGTAAGCACCCTCGCACACAACATTAACAACCAAGTATGCATCCATCACTGTGCACTGCAGCCAATTCTGATCAATGTAGACACAGTCTAGTCATCATTAACACTCTCTCACAAAGTCTGTTTAGTTTCCTACCCCACTCCCCTACCCCCATCCCCCAGAGAGGGGGGGGGGGGGGGAGGGGTTGATGTTACTGCAGCCAGAGAAGCAATTCACAGACAGGGGCGCACGACATACAATTTCATCACACGAAAGGCAAGTCCTCGTCTTTTTAATTTAAACTTTTGCTGACTTTATATTCAGATGTCATTAAGAGGGCATACACTACAAACAGTATGACACTCTAAATAGTTTCTCTTCTTGATAAAGTGGTGTCTGATGACATGGACAGTGTGGGCTGTGAGAGTAGGAAAAATAGGTTCCATTCTTGTTTGTTTACATTGGTTTTCGTCAAGCACTTGGCTTGCATCCTGGATGGAATCGAAATAACAATCTAGTTTCTCTATTTTGTAAAACCATCCTGATTTAATAACAAATAAACTCAACTTGAGCTATCAAAACTTCATCATTTTTTGTTTCATTTGCATTTCTACACTTCTGGCAATAAAGATCTGCCAAAAGAGCAAGACTAAAGACTCGAGAGATATCATGTATCAAATACCTCTAGATCTATAGCTGATTTTCTTGTGTAAAAACACACATAAAGCTATTGATAACAGAAGATAAATAAAGTGGGCTTAAAATATCATAATATGGAAATAAATTATGAATGTCACACTGAGTAAAATGTGAGGAAAATATGGGAAATACAACACCATGAGATGAATACCAACACCAGTGGTGATCATTCACAAATTTTCAAAAATATGAATCACTGTGAAGATGGACGGCAAAGGCAGTACCTCTCGAGGATACCACCACAATTTCAATGCATAGATCTAGACCCTCTACAGCAAACCAACACCAAGGGCAAGAGACAGCAAATGAGTCCGTTTGGAAGGTTAAAACACTTAATGTGATTAGCGTGGAGGTGAAATTAGCATGATTAATATGACACTGTACACTTTGCAGTTTGCTTACCGTTGCATCCCCATCACTGGCTATTGAGTTGATGAAGTACAGCACGCTGACGGAAAGAGCGAAGATCAAAGTAAGGAACCACACGCGCTTTATTCGCGGCAGCATGACTGAACTTCCACAAAATGTTCTCTAGTGGCTTGCACTAGTGCTATAGAATTACTACTCATTGGATAAATAGCAGCAAAGGAGATATTGAAAGTCTTCACGTCGGCACATTATGCTCATTTTCTTTGTCCGCCCCACATCAATGGCTCCGATGCCAGATTATCACGGATTTTACTCCTTACAGATTAGCGAACATCGGTTGTAACAGACGCCGGCGCTCCGGGCGCGGTTGGCAGGAGTGATCCCGAGTGTGTCCACCGCCTTTACTCAACGGCGCAGAGTTCAATACACCGTAGTCTGCTAGAGAGGTTTATCGAAGACCCACTTGACACAAGTTTGAAAAGAAATTGTTTGGCAGAACACGTTTAAATTCGTCTTATAGTGCTCCAAGATATGTTGATAAATCCACTCCCTAAACTGTAAAATATCCAACGAAGCGGTCAGTCAAAGAGCGTATTTCCGATTTCTACGCACGAGCGATAATCCCTGCACTTACTGTCACTGAGTAGAGTTTGGACAAGGCTCACTGAATGAGGATATACTAGAGCTTGTTCTTCGTACCCTGGCGATGCGTGCTCGCGATCTGTGCGAATCCCGATAGGAGTGCATCTTCGTCATAGAGCGTACAATGGTAGGCCTACTAGTACTTCCTGATTGGCAGCGGACCGTCTTGTGGGTCACTCTGGCCAATGAAGTGCCGATTACTATACGGTTACGAGGTATATATCTGGGCTCTCCTTAGGTTTGGTATGTTTATCATACTACCATGGACCATACTATGTAAAAATGGACCAAATTCCGTGGAAAATTCTCAACTTTTTAAACATGTCGAGAGAACAACATGCCACGACTGCAAAAAATAAAAAATAAAAATAGATAATTCAAAGAAAAATTGCGGAGAAGAAAAGGAGGAAGGAGAAGAAAGAAAAGAGGAAAAAGCAGAAGAGGAGAACAAAGGGGAAGGGAAAAAGAGGAAGAAAAGAGTATCCCTACGAAGTAAGGAGCACGGGAAGATAATTATCCAGCTGTTTAAAGAAGAAAGTGGCTTGCTTATTTTTGTCTATAAATATTGTATCCTAAGACTGTATATAAGACATAACATCCGAATTTCCTTATGCTCGGTGTGAAGGGGCATTTTCCATAGTGGCTAAATTGGTCATTTGTCTTACGTAATCAGTGAGGGAGGGGCCCCTCGTTTTAAGTTCATCAAAAAAAAAAAAAAAAAAAAAAGATAGCAACCGATTAAAACAGCTGTATGTCAGCACCTTAACCATAGCTCAAGTGGAGGAACTTGTGTCCTTGTGTCCTATAGATTTCATTCTTGATTTGAATTCTATATTTATGATGCGAAATCTGTAAAACATGGACTGAGGTGGGTTATCAGTTCAAAATAAGATCTAATGATCGAATTGACGAAATGATATATAGGCCTAATCATGAAACATAATGCTTTACAAAATCAAGAATGAATAATAAACTTTATTCCCAATACTTAGTTTGCAAACATTTTTATTCGGTATTATAGTTCCAATGTCTTTACCTTATGAGTGAGCCTTTATTTCACCATATTTTAATCTTTATCCATTTCTTAATATTTACTTCATATTTTTACGTCACAATCATCTATTAAAACAAACAAATCATTCCGACACAAGTTTGATTTGATTTGATTTATTTCTGCTTAAAGTTTGTCGCGACGTATTATATAACCGCCATCTATAGAAATTACACATCGCGAACAATCAGCTTTCATAGAGGTCATAATAATTATAGGCCTGTGTCGTGTATGTTTTGATGTAATATCTCACTGCTTATTCACCATCTCCCTCTCTCTGCTTCTCTTTCTCTCTCTCTCCCTCTCATTATATATCTAGTTACCCCCACCCCCCCCCTCTCTCTCTCTCTCTCTCTCTCTCACAACACTCGGGAATATTACATCATGCATTATTACAATGTAATCATCGATGTTTGTTTTCTGCAGTCACTGTCCCCCGTCTAGGCTTTTTTTTTAGCACTCATGTACTCGCTTTCTTCCATAAATAATTGTTCTGTCGATTTGCTTACATACGAAATGCAAAAAGAAGAAGAAAAAAAAAACGACACATGAACCCATTTTCCCTGAATGAGACTGATCAATCGATGCATCTGCATGTACTCTGTACCGAACAATGTGTGAAACATCACACGAATGTAATTAGGTCTATTCATAGAGATATACATCTCTACGGGACTATAATTGATATTCAACATGAATAATGACTGTGTTAAGCAGGTCGCGGTTCTGGTTTCCGAGTTGTTTATACTACCGTAAGTATACTTGTACATCTTTGCCAATGCGCGAATGTGACTGACCTCGGTCTGATCCTGTCTCTGTGAAAAGATTCATAATTGATTGCATGCAGCTTCGATATCTCGTTTCAGCCGCGATGAATAAATACCTTTAAAGAGAGTGAAAGAGAGTATAGGGTATTATATACTTTTCTGAATGCAAAAAGCGAATGACCGATCAACATCTTTCTTTAGATCTGCTTTCTCGTAGAGCGGTCTAACTTGAGTGCTTTTCTTATCCCGTTATGACAGATGCCAGCAGTTTTTATTTTATATCATCTGATATCCGAAGGAAGCATTGTTATCCCATTGCTTCCTGGAATGCTGTCTTCATTCGTAAATGAATGTCCGTTTATTTTGATAATCCGGATACGGTGTTCAGGGCTTCAAGCAGATCCACAGCATTTACGCCATCATCAAGGGGCCATGGTACCTTGCTTGGGCAAAACACTTGTCATGGTTGCTGTCAGAATGCACTTTGCCACAGCAACCGTTGAAAGTCAAGTTTTCAAACTACAGGAGCTTTTCACATGGAAAAAAAAAATCCCTGAAGTACAGGATGGAAATGCTTCATCTCCTTATTCAGAGGGGCCCTGTTTGCATTTATACCGGGCAGCGAAAGTCCACATCCAAAGTGGTCATATCATCATAAGCGAGAGATCCAATTCCCCCTTTTTAAGTATCATATTCTTAGTTTCTGAAGTTTCCAAAAATACTTTCTGAATAGACAGCCAATTTGACTGAGCAACGGTATCCTCTGAAGGAAATGATTTTGCATTTCAGATCCCACAGATAATTTCAACAAATTTTCACTGGTGTGCCCAAAGAAGACAACACCATTCAATTTCATGGGGAAGTATTGTTATCCCATTGTTTCCTGGAATGCTGTCTTCATTCGTAAATGAATGTCCGTTTATTCTGATAATCAAATCTTGTGATTCAGTGAAGTAGATTGTGAATATGCTGAACTTTCTCATCATTAAAGATAACAAAATTCTAACCCTCGCCCTTTCTTACTACGTTTTGGATATAGGGGTAAAGAAACTACGAGAAAGACATTAATCTGAATGAAGGATTTCGGCATCCCTCCCATAGTGCCGAAACAGAGCTAGCTAGTTAAATATACACAAAAAGGGGACGATAGATGCATGAAAAAGATAACACGGATTGATCTTGCAAAGCAAAGAAATCAAACCCCAAATAAGATATAAAAAAGGTATGAAGTTTATTTTACATCGACACCGCAATCTATCTCCTTATCCCCCACCCCCCCCCCCCCCTGTCTTTCTCATCCCTACTCCTCTCTGTCCCTTCCACTTTTAACATGAAACTTTCACAAATAAATCTTGAATAGCGGAATGCGACGAAAGACAAACATAGAAATAGACACTGCAGAAGCAGACAGCTCATTGCAGTAATTCTCAATAGAGGGAGCTGTTGCTCTTTTACCAGCAGAACCGTCTCACCAGTTACGGCTCAGTTCACCAGCAGTGCGACGGCGACGAGCGAATCTTCATGAATCTTGTGAATGTCGTCTGCTTGGACTCGCGTTTTTCATTGACATTCCAAATGTTAACCTTACCAAGTGATGTCTCCTTATTTCATTCGTCTTACCTTGTATCACTGATGTAACCATTAGACCTGATGTTTAAAGGGATGATATAGTATTGGCTGAGATGAGGATTGAGCTTTTAACCTTTTTAGGCCTGCAGACGATGGCCAAAAAGTGGCTCAACTGGCAATTATCGTATAACAAGGAAATTTTAACTTTTTAAAAAAGTATACGTCCTCACAATATCCCACATGAAATTTACCAAGAAAATCTATCGGGAACATGCTCAAATGACGTCATCAAAATGGCGTCTTAAGGACTGCAATTTTGCTAGAGTGATTGTCGCTTCCCGTTATCCAGTTTTAAAGATTTTAATGTATGAACTTATATTTTGTAGGTCAATGAACACGTTGGATGCCTTGTATTGATTACATTGCATTTCTTGGAAACAATCGTGCCCTTGCTATAAGGCACGACAGCATGTACGTTTGGAACATATATATTCGCGTTATATGATATAATATGTTTTCTATATACTGCCAAGAGGATAAAGGGCATTTGGGGGCACACGGCACAGGATCGCCCTTCAATAAGCACCCTCTTTATTATGTAGATATTGTAAGGTAAATCTTCTTCTATCATTTCCATGACTTTTCATTGATGTATATAAGAGTGTATTTGCTGCATTGCCGGACCTACTTTTAAAACCATTCACGCTAGAACAACTGTATTTGCGTTGCTGATATCCGTATTTTTTAATAAAGGTCGTGAGCGTAGGTGTAAATTCAAACACCTCCCCAAAGATTACCTTTGAATGTTCATCTTTTTGACAATGTAGTTATTGTAGAGCAATGCTTCCTCTAGTAATTGGTTGCATTTTTGGATACAAAAGTGCCTTTGCTATACGGCACGATGGAATTTCGAAAACATATACGTTTGGAACATATATATATATATATATATATATATATATATATATATATATATATATTCGCGTTATATGATATTATATGTTTTCTATTGCCGTGAGGGTGGAGTATTTTTGGCACATCCCATACAAAGTCAAAGGGTTGCCGTTTAATGCGCACCCTCTTCACTGTATAGATCTTGTAAAGTTAAGTCTCTTCTATCATTTCCATTACTTGTCATCGATGAAAATTGTATCTGCTGTATAGCCGGGACTACTTTTACGACCATTCACGCTAGAACAACGGTATTTGCGTTGCTAATATCTGTCTTTTGTAACAAGAGGGTGTGAGCTTAGGTGTGAATTTGGACACTTCCCAAGGGATTAATTTTGAATGTTCACCCTTTTGACAATATATTTATTGTAGAGCAATGTCTCCTCTATCAATAAGTTGTATTTCTTTGAAACAAAAGTGCCTTTGCTATACGGCACGATGGCATTTTGAAGACATATACGTTTGGAACATAATATATTCGCATTATATGATTTTATATGTTTTATATATTGCCGTGAGGGTGGAATATTTTTTGGCACATCCCACAGGGTTGCCATTGTGTGCCCTCTTCACTGCATAGATCTTGTAAAGTTAAACCTCTTCTATCATTTCCATGACTTTTCATTGTTAAAAAGTGTATTTGCTATATTGCCAGAACTACTTTTAAAACCATCCATGCTAGAACAACGGTGTTTGCGTTGCTAATATCTGTATTTTGTCTTGAGGGGGCTTGAGCGTAGGTGTACCTTTGGACAATTCCCATTGGGTTATCTTTTAATGTTCACCCTCTTGACGATATGGATATTGTAGGGCAATGTCTCCTCTATTAACTACAATGTATTTTTGAAAACAAAAAGGCCCTTGATGTACGGCACGATCGAAGTTTGAAAACATGTACGTTTGGAACATATATACAGAAGCGGATCTAGAGGTAATGAGGAATTCAAAGTTTATTGGATGAAAATTGGTTTTTAAATGGCCGAGATATCCAAACCGAAATAAAATAAAACAAAGCGACCCAAATATAAGGTGGGTCACACCTTTTATTAGGATTGCTTTTTTTTTCTTTTACTTTGTTTTGAATATCTCAGCCATATCAAAATCAATTTTCATCAAATAAACTTTGTATTTTTTGTAGTTACGTGCTATGTCCAGTCTTATGTTCAATCGATTGTATCATGTTATTCGTGTTTGAGATGTGGAACAATAAAATCAAATCAAAAATCGAATCAAGTCCCTCTTAGAATTACTTACTCTTTCATATTTCATATGAGATTTCTCATTATCTCACAAAAAGAGACAAAAACCTGAAGTCCCACCTCAACCAAAACTATAGGCCCCTACTATCCCTTTAACATCACACACAGTCATGTCAAAGTCTGCAGGCAGACTTTACACACCGTGCATGTACCATCATTTGCCTTCCGAAGCAGATTCACACTGTATCAAGGATGACTCATATACATGTACATTGTATCTTCTTTCAATTCTGAACATCAGGTCCATAATCTTTCAAAATATATCTACATTTTATGTAATCCCCCTCAATATTTGTTTTTTTCATCATTTTATTTAAAAGTTGAATCAAGATGAGAACTTCAGATACATGTAATTCACCTTTCATCATGGAGAGTTTGCTATCAGGTAAGTATTTTGTAATACCATGTGAAACTAAAAAAAGAAAAATCTCTACCTTCCCTACGACCAAATTTGAAGAAAACCGAGGTCCATTTTTGAAAGTCAATTTGTAATTGTTTGAGGTTGCAATTCAAATGTTGGTTGTTTTCATTTTGCTTTTTTCTAACTACTCCACTCAGCATAGTTACTGTAAAAGAGGCATTCAGGTGATGTTTTTCATGAATGTATGATGGAAAAAAAGTTCTTGCAAAACCCAATATGTAATAATAATAATACATACATACAATTTCTATAGCGCCATTCTCCACTCTGATTAAATTTGTGCTCAAGGCGCTTTACATCAAAGCAAAAAGACTGAAAATACATTGTACATCCACCATAATAGAAGAAGATGAAAAAGAAGACATGAAAGTCTGTCTTCAAAAATGCACTGCTAAACAAATAGGATTTTAGATTACTCCTAAAAGATGTTATGGAGCTCGAGTCTTTCAGCTCACGAGGAAGTGAATTCCAAAGTGTTGGTCCAGCATAATATGAGCGAAAGCTCGTTCTCCCCCAAGATTTCCTAGAAAACAGCATATGTATGACACCAGAAGTTGAGGATCGAAGAGTTCGTGTAGGTTGGTATTGATGAAACAAACATTGTAATCAGGAGCTGTTCCCTCAATAACGTGATAAACCAGAAGAATTATCTTAAACCTAATACGCTCCTGTACAGGCAACCAATGAAGACTCTTTAGGACAGGGGTGATATTACTGCCTTTACTTGACAAAGAAACGATATGTGCAGCGGCGTTTTGTAGCTTTTGTAATTGGCCAATTTGTGAGTTTGGCAGATTGAAAAACAGACAATTACCGAAATCAAGGCGTGAAGAAATAAGTGAATGAACAAGTTTTTCCGTTGCAGAGCGAGTCAAAAACTTGCGAATAAAACCAATATTGCACAATTGATAGCGGACCGATTTAGAAATGTTGGTGATTTGATCAGACATAGCAGTCTCCTAAAATTTAAAGCCATTCTTTTATAACATTTAAGATTTATGTTTTGTTTTGTTTTTGTTTTATTTTTGCTAGACAACTTGATTTTCATTTATGTGTATGTGGTCGAGTGGAGGGTATGTGATGATCATGTGATACATGTATAACATTTTGGCATTCTGAACAAGAACAAAAAAGTAACGGTTACTCTGCCATTCCTGCAGTTGGGCTACATGTACTTGCTTGGATAGTTGAGAGTGATGTTTCGTAATATGATAGTTATACATAACACTACCGGTACATAATACGTTGTGCACTCGCGACACTCTGCACGAGCACACACGCACACCCACGCATGCACGCACACACACACAAAACAGACCATATGAATAGAAAGACATTTTCACAGGTTACAGTTCTAACCAATAACTTCACATTTCATTTTTTGTTTGTTAATTTTGTTACAGCAATCCTTCCGATAAAAAAAAAAAGAGAAGTCAACAGACTATTGTTACCATATCACAATGAATATACAATGTATCGTATACATGTACCTTAATGTGAACGAGTCTATGGGTCAAAGATGCTTCTCGGGTTGAATTCCCTGCATACATCAACAGCAATCCCCATATTAACCATGCACTATCATTTGCAAGCAATAGAGATTCAGTATAAGAGTACAATCTACACTGGACTTCAGCAGCATTCATATTTGATAATTTTATCCAAAAACGATTTTAAGAAGATACAAGATGCAAAGACAGGTCCACACATCACAATGTCTACAATATTCACGCTTGAGACCCCTATCCTGAACGGGGTCATTTTATTTCACTTCTTTTGTATGCAAAAACTTTGTTCACTGCACTTGTGGTATTTTTGCAAATTACTTGAGACTTTCTGAATGTCTGTATTAGTATCTACAATATACAGAGTGAGAATTAAAATACACATTTTGGGAGTCTCTCATCAAGTCAACATTCCACTTTAGAACATTGATTCCCTAATTAAGCTCAGGAAGATATGAATGTGAATGCACTTAAACACACCGACACATAAACTTTGTTCTACAATAATGCAAAACACTCTCTTGAATTCAGTAAATGCAGATGTAAATGGGACAACCAGTTTTATAACCAAAATTTAAGAGCACTGGTGTACACAAAGACTTTAACAGGAGGTCCAATGGAGTTGAATAAAGGATACTGAAAATAAATTATTGGAGAATTCACAGCATGCCCTTGTGCAATGATTTCAATAAGATTGAAGCTGTGTTACAGATTTGGAGAAGTATAAACAAACATTGTTTTCTTAAACTGCTTCTAAAAAGCGACATAGTAGAAGAGCTGTAACATGGCTGCAAGAAAAAGCAAAAAATTATCTGTTATCTGAACTTGCACAAACAGATTTCTGATGAATTTGTTTTCCTGGACTATATCTGAACTAGTTCTTCATAGCTAAATCCATGTTGGTATATATATCGAGCATTTACTGACTCCCAAAATTTTACAATATCAATGAAACCACTTCTGTAGGACAGTGCATTAAACATTATATTCTAAAGCTAGACATCACATTTTCGCATCATCACCTTCGCCTAGCTCTTTCAGGTAGGATAGGTTCAGGAACTATTTTACGAGTTCCACCAGGAAGCAAAACACAAGTTGGACCTTTCTTTTTCTTCTTTGTCACCTCTTCATCAGTTGATGTGGCATCATCCACCTGCACCCCGAGATAACGGAGGAAGATATTAAGCTTGGCCTGCTTTTTCTCCAGATACTTCTCGCCTTCAAGAGGCTTCAACCCCGCAAACCGAAACTTGTTGAGGTGACGCTCCCAGCGCTTGCGGTTGCGCTTCCGTTTCCTCTGCTTCTGCATTCGCAGCTTGAAGCGGTTGCGCTTCCGCCACTTCAGGTACTGGTGGCGCTTCATCTTTCTGTGTCGCTTCTGCAGGATGTTGCTGGCCTTCTTTGTAATGGTTGTGCTCGTGTCCGGGTCATCGACGGCATTGTCATTGTATCTATGGTCCACTGGGAGATCTGTCAGGTCCTTGTCATTGTGAGTGGGGCAGTCAAGGGGGATTGCTACCGTGGCAACAGGATCCAAGATGGCTCCTAGCCCGTGAGAGGATGCTTCAGGGAACACATACTGCAGTGTCAGTGATGCTTCTGCCGGAGACAAGGAGAGCTTTGACAGCCGCTCGGTCAGCGAGTCAGCTGGAGGACATGCATTATTTGAAGTACTACTGGTCAAAGTATTTGGCAGGATTGGCAACTTAGACTGTTTTCCACTTCCTGACGTGACTGCGGGAGTGCCGGAGACGACATGGTTGCCCGCATTACGTGCAGATGTCAGCAACAGACGCTCTGTCGAAGAAACGAGAGGGATGTAAAGCATAAAAATATTCATTTTCTGTAAACATATGCTTTCAATGTGAAGCAGAACGCTCTTTTCTCAGCCTAATTTATACAACGTTTTTGTGACTTGTATTAATTATTTCTGAGGAAAACATTTGTTTCGTACCCTAAAAGGGGAATTCCATTCCATGCTTAAGTCATCTCAGATTAAAATGGTTAGGTTAAACAAAGAGAACACCGACATATTTCCTAGAATTGAGAAAAAAATATAACTAAACAAAATGAAGTTTTACACCTTTCTTTGAAACAGTGCTATCATCACAATATGCAAATTAGATAACACGCTGACATCACATTCCTAACAACTCTGTACATGGTACACATGTCAGCAGTCCTGTAGCAAAGAATAATGACACCATTGATATTATGGCTCTGTATCTGGTAGCTCCCAGAAGGGTGTAATATTTACATGGCTTATCAAAGAGCTGGATTAGTTGTCAGTTTCTCAAAAATTCCTAACTCCAAAGTAATCAATAAAACTGCATGCATGTGTTTTGTTTTGTTTGTTTGTTTGTTGTTGTTTGTTGGTTAGTTTTTGTTTTTGTTTGTTTGTTTGTTTGTTTGTTTTTTTTTGGGGGGGGGGGTTTCTCCTGCAGAACAAATGTGTAACATTATGTTTAGTGCAGTGTAACAGAACAAGTTCTACACTTGTTACCACAAGCTCGGTGAAATAGTGCTATTAAAAGCGAGTCTGCATTAATCTGGTACAGGGTGCTCTGGCAGAGTGAAATTAGTTTGCAGGCACAAACCCTTGTTGGTCGTATAGGAGTCTGCATGCGCCAAGACTAATACACGCACCACTACACTGCAGCCTCTCCCAACAAGGGAGAAGCTTCAACACAGGGCCTATGGGACAGTGCCAAAGTGGTGCATGTAGTAGTCTTGGCGCAGACTCCTTTACGACCAACAAGGGTTTGTGCCTGCAAACTAGAGTGAAATAGAGTGTGCAGCCATTGTATGTTCAAGCAATAAGCCACTCTCATTATTAAAGGGAAGATAAACCCCAAGAACAATGTGGATTGAGTGAAAGCAGCAACATTAGTAGAACACATCAGTGAAAGTTTGAAGAAAATCGGACAATCGATGCAAAAGTTATGAATTTTTAAAGTTTTGGTGTTGGAACTGCTGGACGAGGAGACTACTAGAGGTTATGACGTATGAGTGGTCAACAATACCAAGAAAATATAAAGAAAATTCTACAAAAATCCATTTTTCATGAAAATTACAAATTCCATCAACTTGATATTGACATATGTTAGGGGTAGCAATTATTCCCCCTGCTTTCTGAAAGAGGTTGGTCCATTGCTCTTTCACAATTCTAGAAAAGTGAAGTTTTGTTGAATTTCCTTTATATTTTCTTTGTATTGTTGTCCACTCATACGTCATATCCTCTAGTAGTCTCCTCATCCAGCGGTTTCAACACCAAAACTTTAAAAATTCATAACTTTTGCATCGATTGTCCGATTTTCCTCAAACTTTCACTGATGTGTTCTACTAATGTTGCTGCTTTCACTTAATCCACACTGCTTTTTGGGTTTACCTTCCCTTTAAGATGACTCCAAAAGATTGAGTACAACACACAAACAAAGGAAATAATCGATCTGCCACGGGCGAGTGCCTCTGGGAGAGAAGTCCCAAAATGAGAATGTAAAGAACTTCATTAGGTTCTTAGTGACATGATCAAAGAGCCCTACAGTGTAATAACAGATAACATATAACAGAGGAACTCCCTCTCAAAATCATGTGGATAGACTCATCTATCACTGCTGGTAAAAATGGAAGATAGCATGCAACATAATCACTTTGACTCATGAGGGGGAAACGCCTTCAGTGCTCCAAGATAGATCATGAAATGTTATCAATACTGTCTCTCGAAAAGCCAGGAATCAAGATTTTTCAAAATGAAACCAAAAAATCCTACAAAGCTAAAAGAGATAGGCAGAGAGAAAGAGAGACAGAGAGAGAGAGAGAGAGAGAGAGATTTCCTATTTGTGGTTCTGAACTGCAACGCTCTTGAAAACTCTACATTTCAACAGTGCTGTGGGTAATATTTTGATATGATCACATGAAATACATCACTAAGTTGCCTTGTTCAATTGAAGAAATTTTGAAATGCAGTTACTTTGAGTAATATATTTCACTATTTAAAGGGCATTCTCACACACTTATAAAAACCATCATTACGGACCTGTATATGATGCAGATTTTTTTTTCTTTTTTTAAACGATAGAGGTCTTCAATCAACTTCATTTCCCAATGGTTGACCCAGTGACTTCACATCTGACTCATAACCTTGTACATAAAATTCTGTTTTCACACATTAATTTTCAGCTAGTTTCTGGTTGCGCGAAATGCGAGCAAATTTCAATAATTTCAATTTCAATTTCCACTTTTTCAGTACACAAGTGACTCATAATTATATGGATAAACACAGACACACACACACAACCACACAGAGATGCACACACAAGGGTGACAAAGACCCTTACCAATGCGACCTCCTAGAACAGACCCCCTGCAGGCTGCTTGAAGTATGCATGGAAACATGGTGACAGAACACCATCAAAGACCTAGCTCAGCGTAAAAATGGATCCCTACCTGAATAGACAAAGACATAAAAAGAAAAACAAACCCCAAATGACAGTGCACTGATATTCAAGCAAGACATGCTACACATGATTCACTCAATGCTTTCATATTCAACATGTCATGGTTGGTAAATAAGTGAAAACAATTACACTGTAGTTCATTAGTCATAATTATGTTGGTTAAACAAGACTATGACTTACAACATATAAGAAATATGGCATATTCGTTGATTATAGACATATTATTCAAAAATATTCCAACCCCCCCCCCCCCACAAAAAAAACAACCCACAAACAACTACAACAACAAACAAATACACTGTATACCAAAAATAAAAATGGGTAATACATACTTTGGTATCACATTTGAATGTACAAGGTACATTACATGTGTACAATGCAGGAAAATACTTGACAGATAGAGCACACCATTTGAGGGATAGTGTGTCCAACCACCAACCACTATGGCCATTAAATGTTACACAGTTAAATTCCAGAGTCTGAGAAATAAAATCAGTGAAATGATTTACCAAGGGTAGTTTTGGTTGGGAAAAGTGAGCTGGCTGAAAGTTGCTCTGAACGACACTGTGAAATACAAGTTACAACTTAAAGGGAGTGTATTGTTGAGACCGAACTTCAGGTTTCTAATATTTTTGGATGAGATAATGAGAAACCGCTCATGAAATATGAAAGAGCACTTAATTCCTACAGACATTCAAATTTCATTTGATGAAAATCGGTTTTCTAGATGAGATATCCAAAACAGTGCATTCCTATTCTATAAGAGGTGGGACCCACCTATGACCTTTTATTAGGATCGCTTTGTTTTACAGCGAAACCCCGTTATAACGAGGTCCGTGGGACTGGCGATATTACCTTGTTATAACCGGTACGTCGTCATAGCTGTACGCATAAAAAACAAAGAAAAACATAAGCACAACGTCATATACCCATCAATCAAACTTAAGAACACCCTTTCCGTTGTTATTACACAAGCATGGATCTTTATTATTGAGAGAATAAAGGGAAATTATTTGTGAATTAATACAAAAAAAAGACAAAAAAAGTATGGGTTGAAATGCATTAATTCTTTATTTTTCTTCCGAAAATATCTTCGAATAATAGTTGCACAGTATGTTCTTGACAAGTAGGCCTATATCATATTTGTGATTCTTTCTGCACCTATCTCTTCCTCTTGTATTGAACCATTCTGAAAGAAATGATATTTTTCACTTGTGAAATATAGTGTAAAATGACAATGAACAAAATCAGATTGTATAAAATGCGTTTATGTTTGTGCAAACACCAGCGCAAATAAGGGTAACATACATGCGTTTACCGTAACTTTCAAGGTATTTTACGCTGTTGGTGCCCAGCGGGAATGCAATGATTTCATGAATCATTTCGGCTGTAATCTTATACAATGTATGATCGTTGCGCCCGACTGGATTGAAAATGCATTCTTTATTTTTCTTCCGAAAATCTCTTCGCATTTTATACATCCGTTCTTGAAAAATATGCGCCAGGGAATTTGGAAGGTCGTGATCCTTTTTACGCAAATCTGTACCTCGTAGACCATTCTGAAAGAAAGAAAATCTTCATTGTGATTAAATGATAATGAACGAACCAAGATCTATTCAAACTGTCGAATGCGTTTGTTTCTTTTTCTGAACACCGACTCAGGTAGAGTAACATGCGTTATTTAACTATATTTACGCTACTGTCACCCGGCGGAATCGCGTTGATTTCATTAATTATTTCGGCTTTAATCATACACACTCATATTTACTAACCAGCAAAACAAGTTAAGTCGGAACTAAAAATGGTAAGGATATAATGATGAGTTAAATATATTTGCATTCCAAATGTTCATTTTTGGCCAAAAGTGTCGCTACATGAGATTGAAAGTTTTTGAAAGCATTTTTTTTTTCTCTCGCTGCGGTGTGGTCTGATGTTCTATCATGTACGCGTATCTCGTGAAAAAGAAAATCGAATGATTATATTCAATAACTTGGTAGGAACATCGAAAGGTACTCCAGTGTCTTATCGCGTGGCTTGGAAAAAAACATGTAGGCCCTACTAGTCTGTACAAAACAGGAAAGAGACGTGGATAGCGTGAATTCGGCTTTCAATGTTTCGTTTGTCGCGTGTTTGAAAGCGGCAAGTCAAGAAATGGAACCTCGTTGTATCCGATCAAATTGCTTATGTTTTTTTTTTTAACTTGATGCACCAAAATTGTCCTCGTTATAACCGAACTTGTTATAGGCCTAACACTTTGTTAACCGATTCGTTCCGCCATCCGTATGTTTTAGTACTTTTACACGCAAAGGAAAACGGGACCGACGCGATCACCTCGTATAAGCAGTAGGGCCTACCTCGTTATAACCGAACTCATTATAACAGGGTTTCACTGTACTTTGTTTTTGGATGTTTCATCAATTCCAAAACCAATTTTCATCTAATAAACTTTGAATTCCTCTCATGATAATGGTATGCTCTGTACTATTTCATACGTGGTTTCTCATCCCCACCAAATAACGTACAACCCTTTATTAATGAGAATCTTATTAAATTACAGTCTACACTACAAGAATTACTGGGATAGCCATTAGTAAATAAAACCACAAGGATCAATATTTACCCCTGATACTTTGCCGAGTCGAGCTCTGAAGAAAACTCGGGTTTCAAAACTCGTGCACAGACCCAAAGATCCTACACAGGATCTATCTTGTGATAGACCCCTGCGCTGCATGCCCTGTCTTCACTGCACAACCGGTCTTTGGGGTTCATTGGCAACCTGTACCACCACTAAATTAGATACGCAGTGCATATTCAGTGGCGAGGTTGATGTTACATGTGCGGGGAACAGCGCATAACTTCGACCATAAGTAATTCGCTCCTCTGTGCATACACTCGCCTTCTGCTAATACTAGTAACGTGAAGATCACTAGTACTAGATTCTAGTACCTGTACTACATTGTATGAGTATATTGATAGCGGACATTGCATAGTCCCGTTTGGGGTAACATGACAAAACAGAAAAGTCACAAATATATTGAGGATTCCATTCACAAATCTATGTGGATGAAAACTTTAATATGAAATAGCAAGCAAGACGTACCGACGTTTCTTTTTGTTTTTATATCATGAGAAGCTACGAGGGAAGAGTATTGTGTACTATGAACAGACATTAGTTACAATAATTTCGCATAATACATAGGGTCTTACCACTTGGCTAACACTCCCCCCCCCCCCCCCCCCCCCGGAAATGGCACCAGAAAAATGCTAAGCTTTTTTGTTTGTTTTGCTTTCTTGTCAGCCAATTAACCCCGGATCCGGAAGTGGCACCCAAAAAGTGGGGGTGAAGCTCCCCACTCAACCCCCCCCCCACCCCCACCCCCGCCAAGTTTTTTTGCTTGTTTTTTGTTTGTTTTTTGTTTGTTTGTTTGTTTGTTTTTTGCTTGTCATCCCCAGCAAGTGGCACCAGAAATATGTTATTCAAAATGTCTTTCCCTCTCCATCTTCAAAAGAATCAATGTCCCTGTTCCCATAACAGGGCCCCCTCGTAGCGCTGGCCCTGGCTGTCCGTCTTGATCCCCCAAATACTTATCAGATTTAGGATCTATCCATCATTTTAGCAATATTCTAACACCATTGACCAATCAAACTGCTAATTCACTAATTAGATGGGAATGATATAATGGTATGATGAGAACAAGTTCAAAAACAAGTCAAAATCAGAACATTTGCCATATTTGATGGCGTGCCCAGCTCGGGGCAGCCAAAGTTTGACTGCTTCCAATCATAGAAGGAAATATCATTCAGGGGCAGATCCAGGAATTCCATAAAGGGGAGACGCCTTTACGAAATTAAAGGGCACGCACATGCCCCATTTTTTCTTTCTATTTCTTTTGTTTTAAAAAAAGATAAAGAAGGGGTGCACACTTAGCGCTCCCCCCCCCCCCCCGGATCCGCTACTGCATGCTCTAACAATGTATAAGAAGCACTTGTCTTTTAATCAGGACTTCTTCTCTTATCCCTTTACAGAGAGGACTAACATTTATAGTAATGTAGATTGTGGTTTCTCCATGCTATCTCTTACATATGTCAACTATAGTATATGACAAAGTAGTCATCTCTATCCATTGATAGCCTGTGCATATACATTTCATTTATGATGCAAAATAAATTCCCAGATATGTACAAAACACAAGGGAAACAGATACAAAAATGAAAAATTTAAAAGCAAAGAAGAAACAGAGCCCATGGACTGAGTATAGCTTATACCAGAAACTGATCTACTCTAAACACACCGAAACAAAAGGAAAGTAAGGAACAAACTCCGTCATTCAACAGAAACTAACATCTTTCTTCATTTTATAACACCTAAAAACGTCAATGGAAGAACATAGAAAAATAATGTAAATCAAAACATGTTAGAGTATTTTTCTTAAAGAGACATTCTTTCATTTTTTTCCCCGGAACTATAAAATAGTTACGAGTAAGGGGTCGAAATCACGGAACTAGTGTGGTCGAAATACAAGGACAAAAAGTTGCACGGCGAGTTGGATTGGCTGAAACGTATGGTATCTTTCAAAGCTCAATGCAAAGCCAACCAGTCTCATATTAGAGATCACACGCGCGCGTGCCTTTACATTATGTGAGCTCCATTATCCGTCTCCATACTAGCGCGTGCTGCATCCACCTACCTACCACCGTGCACCTATTGCCACTACATGCGTACACCTAACACCTAGTCGGGCGGGTCTCCTCTGGGTAGGCCTGCGCCTAGTGGTGGAAAGTGAGACAATAGATCCGATCCGGACTCTGGAGCCGAGGACCGAGGAGAGAGATTTGCCACAGATCTATCTTGGCAATAATTTCCTACCTGACCGTCAATGTTACAGACAGTTACACAATGTTTCTCACGATAACAGCACGTAAGTCACGTTCATTTGATAATCAAACTTTATGTCTGCTAATCAAGTGCTATGAATATGATTTAATAATATGAAATAAACGAGTATCGGAGTAAGTTTAACTATTTAGAAATCTAGAGAGGGTTTTATACATTTACTAGTTGCCTACCGGTAGTAAGTTAAAGTTTAAATTTATAAATTGTCTAATTCAGTTGGTTAATAATTAACACTGTAACGTTAGTAGATAATTTCTATGTAACGTTAAATCTTACTGACTTATTTGGTCCTTGACTCCTATTTCTGTAGTGAGTCTTTGAATTGTTCATTGTTAAATATCGGTTCGGGAAACCCACTCACAAGGGGGGCCCCTCCTTATAAGTAACCCGTCCCCCTTATAAGTAACCCCGTCCCCCTAATAAGTAACCCCCGGGGCACCCCTTATAAGGAGTCTCCACGCTAAAGGCAATGCAACGCGAAAATGAAAGGACTGCGGCAATTCGCTTGATTATGTCCATAAAGCTTCACAAGTTTCCTAGTTACTCACGAAATTTGAGCAAAATCGGTTTGAGGCATCATATCTAAAATCATGGATTTAAATGCGATGTCAAACGACCCATGCGAATGCTGAAATGCGAGCGATTACTGGCGTGAGTGTCGCCAGGTGCGGAGGCGCGGCAATGTTTGAGTGCAGACGTGGCGACTGACCTCCGTACTCAGTCGCCACGTCTGCACTCAAGCATTGCCGCGCCGCCGCGCCTGGCGACACTCACGCCAGTAATCGCTCGCATTTCAGCATTCGCATGGGTCGTTTGACATCGCATTTAAATCCATGATTTTAGATATGATGCCTCAAACCGATTTTGCTCAAATTTCGTGAGTAACTAGGAAACTTGTGAAGCTTTATGGACATAATCAAGCGAATTGCCGCAGTCCTTTCATTTTCACGTTGCATTGCAAAAAAGCGTAGAGACTCCTTATAAGGAGTGCCCCGGGGGTTACTTATAAGGGGGACGGGGTTACTTATAAGGGGGACGGGTTACTTATAAGGAGGGGCCCCCCTTGTGAGTGGGTTTCCCGAACTGATATACTACCTTGTGACAAACAACTTACCGGTAGATTTATTTGGCTGTGAATGAGGCCATATATTATAGGATGATGGTGTAAAATACATTTTAATATTGTCCCCTGGGCCCTGAAGAGTTAGCTGCTCGTGTCTGATATGAATCTTGATCTAGACCCTCTACTAGTCATTTTGAAGAAGAAACACGTCAGAAATCTTGCATGTGGAACTGATTGTAGTACTAATGTAGAGAGTAACTTAGCCCGACCAGACGCTGTTACGCTATGCGAAAACAGCGTCTGACGAGTGCGGCATGCAGCCTCAAAGTGAGGAACCTCAACACAACTAGCACTACAAAACTTAGGAAAATGTATACTTTTCTCCTTTAAACAGAATACTTTACTCACGTTAAATGCATGTTTCTATTACAGAAGAATAGTTCGCCACACTGGGTCCATGGAGACCACTTGCGATAAGTCCGTGGAACAAATAAATGACACTTTCTGGCGCAATTCCTGACCGTCGGTACGTCGCGACGTACCATGTACAGCGACTGGGCTGTGTATAGTTAGGCCTGGCGTGAAAGATTGTGTACCGTGTGGACATGCTCGATATGATGATCAATTTCGGTAAGTTTCATTGCGTACATTTGAATACTGATAGCATCAGATGTAGAGTAAATATTGAAAAGTATACTCGTTGAGTTTGAGGTGACAAAAATGATGTTAAGTATCAAAATTCAAAGCTATCGTGATACGATTACATCGCTCTCCTAGTGGTTGGTGGTCGCGCTCGTACAGCCCTGTCGCGACGTACCATGTACAGCGACTGGGCTGTGTATAGTTAAGAGTAACTATACACAGCCCAGTCGCTGTACATGGTACGTCGCGACAGGGCTGTACGAGCGCGACCACCAACCACTAGGAGAGCGATGTAATCGTATCACGATAGCTTTGAATTTTGATACTTAGCATCATTTTTGTCACCTCAAACTCATCGAGTATAGATCTGCTCTTCAATATTTACTCTACATCTGATGCTATCAGTATTCAAATGTACGCAATGAAACTTACCGAAATTGATCATCATATCCAGCATGTCCACACGGTACACAATCTTTCTATACACAGCCCAGTCGCTGTAGGCCTACATGGTACGTCGCGGCGTACCATGTACAGCGACTGGGCTGTGTATAGTTAGGCCTGGCGTGAAAGATTGTGTACCGTGTGGACATGCTGGATATGATGATCAATTTCGGTAAGTTTCATTGCGTACATTTGAATACTGATAGCATCAGATGTAGAGTAAATATTGAAGAGTATACTCGATGAGTTTGAGGTGACAAAAATGATGTTAAGTATCAAAATTCAAAGCTATCGTGATACGATTACATCGCTCTCCTAGTGGTTGGTGGTCGCGCTCGTACAGCCCTGTCGCGACGTACCATGTACAGCAACTGGGCTGTGTATAGTTATGTAGAGAGCAAAGGCAAGGCATCTACCATGCCATGCACGCGATAGATATGCCTGTACCACCTGTAGTAGTAACAACACTAAACACTACCAACAGTATCTACAGCAAAAGATAGTCTGCAATTGGGATGTTTGCCTTTTGAATTAAAAAGGCATGAAGACAATGTAATACTCTGCTTGTGTACTGTAGGTCTATATCAGATTCAATGATATTGTTGATTCTTACTTGGTTAAATGGCTAAAGTTAAAATGACAGTGTAGGCAAGTACCGGTACATGTATATTACCGGTATTTAAATATTGGAGCGACTACTGTAAAAGTGGAAATTTTTGTGCATTTCGCGCATCCAGAAACTAGCGCGAAATTAAAAGCATGCGAAAAGTTTTGCTTGCCATATGTTCCTGTGCGTGATGTCTTGATTCCGCAAAATTAAAAACATGCGAAACTCTGCTTACCTGGCCAAGCGTGAAAAATTAGTCCCGTGAAAATATACACTTTTACAGTAAGTCTCCGTGATTCTGCAGAGACATGAGGCTGCCTAAAAATGTAGATGGATACAATTTGTATCTGGTATCTACCAGTACTGTGTTACTCTCCTTACAAGAGAATATAAACATCTCCTTGATTTAGGAACTCTATCCCCCCCCCCCCCTCCCCGATGCATACAATTCTAGGAACCTAATACTCATAGTATTAGCATCTCCTTGATTGCACACTATGAATTCACTCATTTTGATCTGTTTGAATGTTGGCACCTTTGTTGGTACTGCATAATTAGACTGTGTACATCATATTTTCATTGTCATGACTTTTTCATTTCTTTGCCATTCTATTTTTACAGTTGCCAAAAGCAAGTGAGTATCTAGAGTCTATATCTTTCTTTAAAAATTAGTGTTTTCTGTGGATTGTCAAGCCTGTTAGACTGCACAACAGAATTCTAACAATTCAAATCTTATCAATTGAGTTCATGTGCTAAAATATGGTACTTTCCTGTCAACTGTGTAGAACAGTTCTCCTAATGTACAAAGCAGAGATTTGTTTTGACATACAGCCTATATTGAGTTCAGTGTTGTCCAATTGGCCACCAGTTTGTTAAGGTATCTTGCATTTTAACAGCATAAGAATTTAGGCCTGCTGGACATGGTTTGAAAAAAAAAGTAATGTTTCAGAAGTCATTGATAAGGCATCATACTAAATGCATAATCTAGTAGGTTGTGAACATTTACTGTACTTCATGGGAAGGAAAATTATGTTGTGAGTTATGTCCATTATTCTGTTCCATCAGTCAGTAAGCTAGGAATACCAAGTCTATTTGATATCAAACAAGTCTCAATTTTGATTCTTTTATACTGAAAATGTATTCATACAAAGTGCAGATTCAAAATACAAAACAAACACAATGAAATACAGAAGGTTCAAAATCAGAATTGTTATCTTTGGTATTTGACTGATTTCACCCAAATTATTACTTGTCATCTTTTAAATGTATGTCATTCTTACAATGCAAATATTTATTTATTTGAATATTTGCTTCTCATTTTTTTTGTTGCTGTAACATATATATTTACTATGGTGCTTTTAAACACTCCATTCATCCAAAGGACACTTGAATTGTGCATTGTGAAGAATTTAGGTCACACAAAACATTGTGACAGTACCTTCCGCTTATGTAAAATGTTGTTAGGATGCATTTTGATGAATGGAATGCCAGATGTGAAGCTAACGGCCAACTGTGATCTTTTTAGGAGGGTGATGGTGATGCTCAAGAGTGCCGCAGGGACAGGGACAAGTATTGTGACGACCAGGCAGAGGCAGAAACCAAAACTGATGCTCATCAAATATGATCCTAAAGGTGAGAACCCTTGAATAAAGACTAGGCACTCAACAGCTGATGCACTATAGGGCTCACACGGGTAAATAATTCCCCATAGAGACATGTGTTAAGATTCAAAATTAAAAAGTTCTGTAAAATAGCTGTGAGAAATGAGGTGTTTCATCTTCACTAACCTGGATAAGTGAGATATATAAGCCTTTCATCCATCAAATTTCCAAAGCAGGTTCTTCCGCTCAAACTCTGTCCAAGGGTCCGCAAAGCCAGACTACGAGTTCTTTTCACCCCAAAGACCACCTATTTTCTGTACATGCACCCAATGAAATATAGTCCCTTCAGATTCCATGAGAAAAGTTTTCATCTTCCAACCAAAATGTAGTTTGTAGAGGAATTGATACTCAATATCTGCAGCTACTCAGTTTTTGTGGGGTTTTTTTTTTTTTTTGTGCCAAACTGCATTATTGTTTTTTAATTGATTTTTTTCTTCATTTATTTTGGTATCTTTGGTACGATTTTGTGAAGGGGTCTGGGACATTCCATTTTATTCACAGGTGTGAGCCCTATAATTTACTCTCACTTCGACTCCTTTGCAAACTTAAGCAGGGGCAAAATGCACAAATACACAAACCTATCTTGCTACCAAAGGGCTGAGTCGTTGAAATACTTTGGTACAATTACATGTATGTACAATTGTATTTTGATAATACTTTGCTTGTAAATACGTGTAATGTCAATACATTGTATGAAGCAATTTCCACAGCAGAAGCTTAATGCAGTGATGTCATAGTCTTGCATCATGGACTTGTTTGTGTCCTTTCACTGAGGTAAAATTTTGTTGTCTAATCAAAAAGTACTCGTCTATTAACTACTCCTCATCATTCCTGTTGTAATTGATCTGCTTTACCTGGCTGTTATCATTTATATAAGAGTTTGATGTGTGTTTGCGTCTACTAATGATACTCTATCTATATAGCACTTATATTCAAATGGTATGGTCCATATATCGTCGGTTGAGAATGATAAGGGCGTTAAGTTGTCACTAAACCCATAGTGTTCAAGACAACTTAACGCCCTTCTCATTCTCAACAGACGATATTAGTTTGGACATTTTCCCACTTTTTTTCGTCAGAATTGGTCACAGATCAGACTACTCTAAATGGCTGATGCTATGAAAGAATTAAATTGAAGCTTTTGAGCACTTTGTTCTTGCAAGCTTGTGAATTAATTTTTGTCTTGCATCTTTATTTTCTTTCCTCACACAGTCAATCAGCATGTATTATTTGTGGAGAACAGGAAGATTCGATCAATGTGAGAGTTCCATCCTGCAAGATGAAGAGAAAAACTTTTGATGTATTGCAGCAGATCATGTCTAGATGTGGAAATACTGGTATACATGATAACAATGGCTGACACTGGACAACCTGTGAATCAGACTGTGAGGACATGTGTGTAGAATGTGTAGTGCATCAAAGTACATCACAAGCAGACATGGAAGTGTATATGCAGATACATTGGGATGACACAATTGGACCCGGAAAAAAGAGGAAAGGAAGTGAGCCCTCGTGTGTCAATTCTGGTCACAGTGAGGGTGCTGTAACTTGACATGCACAAACTCCATCTCGCCATCTGGCCAGTGTCAGTGATCTGCTGCACTGTTTCCTAGCCCTGTCCCATCATGCAAGCCAAGCAATATCTGCAGTGGATGAGGACTGCATCTGTTGTGTGAACCTGCACCTCCATAATTCTCTAGTTAATCATATTACATTGTACACGTATTACTGTAGAAGCTGTTACATGTATTTTCTCGAATGAGGAAGTCAGACATTTTCGTGGGATGTTGTTTTCTCAATTTAACACTGAGGCCATCATAAGTGCAGTATTGCATGTATGTAAATTTAATGCAATCAAGATCAGGTGGTGATTTTTTTTTTGTGTTGTTAAATTCGCAGCCCAACAGTGATTTGCGAAATTCACAAAATTAACAGCTTTTACAATATAATAGTGTGGTGGTGGGTAGTGGTCTTGGTACCACTTCTGCCGTATTGTCAATTCCTGATTTAATGCCACATGTTCCCTTGTGTTTGTAATATATTTGCCAGACAAAAGCAGATGTGTTATAAAGAATAAAGAAAGTATCAATATTAGTTTGTTTTAGTGTTTGCTTTGTATGTTTACTGTGTACAAGTGGACATAAAATATTTTCTTAAATTTCCCTTTCTTTATGTATGTGTAGTCTGAATTCTGGTTGGTTAGCTATTCGCTATTCAAAGACGCCCGTGTGGATTTATTTGGCTCTTTAACTCTGAGTTTGCATTACGTGTATTAGCAAAAATCAGAATGCATTCACTTCTGTTTCACACCAGCCACAGTGGAATGCCAGTGATGGATTCTAACCCTGAATGTTGACAATTGTCAGATGAAAAGTGCACCGTAAATGCAGGGGCCAGGGGACATGTTATTTTGGTGGGTTGGGGGGGGGGGGGATCGAGGGTAGTACTCATGGTTAGTTCAAGGGTCAGTTTCAGCTCCCTGCATTTGTTCTAAATAATTAACATGCAGTAAATTCATACTCTCATGTAGTCTGGAAGTTGAAGGACCCAGCAGTAGCTGAGAAAACTACGTATCATATTGTAAACTCTGCAGAAAATCACACTCCCTAAAGCCACTAACACAGATACATATGTATTTGATATGTGGAGCAATGAATGGAAAATGATTTGTACGGTATGTTTACAACATACACACACCCTCACACACACAGAGTGCTACAAAGTTACTTCGGATATATAAGATTTTGTCCTTTGGTGATTATTTAACAAACTTACATTGATATACTGGTTAATGTTCCAGTTCAATAGTTTGCTTGAGTCTGTTTCCCGCTTCTGTACATTTGAACTTTTGAATTGCTTACTTTAAGATCCTCAATTTCCTATGGAAAACCGTTTCCAATCAAAAATGTCTGCAGTTACAGTACAAGTAGAGCAAGGCTAGGGGAAATCTGACCTAGAGAGAAGATTACAGTACATGTACAGATGTCGGGCCTAAAGTATCATGTCCAAAGTGACAGCAAAATAGAGCAGACAAATTCAAAGAATACATGTATTACGTAAGAATTTCTGAAGGTTTGGGTAAAACGTTATACAGTGTACCAACTTTCTATTCTGCTGGTACTCTACGGTAATATAAATTGTGGAAAAACTATATCTTTTAACCCTAACTAGGTCAGGCTATTTAGGTAGGTAATAGAGCCGGGGGGGGGGGGGGGGGGGGGGCCTCCCAGGCCCCCTCCAGATCTCGGCCGTCGACTGCGCGATCAAGACGAAAATTGGCACACACATTGCCTATGATGTACAGTTGAACCTCTATTATCCGGCCTCCCTTTATCCGTATCTCTCTATTATCTGGACGCAATCTCGCCGTGATTTTTTTAAATAATTACGGGAAGAAAGG
This sequence comes from Diadema setosum, assembly GCF_964275005.1. NCBI lineage: Eukaryota > Metazoa > Echinodermata > Echinoidea > Diadematoida > Diadematidae > Diadema > Diadema setosum. The sequence goes on from NC_092685.1 coordinate 46,492,018, forward strand.
GGGATTCCCAACTCCTTGAGAACTCCTACCCAAACACACATGAATTACATATACTTCTAATATGATTAACATACATTGCATCAAATTTCCTTCCAAATTGCTTACCTTCAGACATTTCAACATCCCGAAACATCCCTAAATGTAACAATGAAAAGGTTGCAGTATACACATTGCTACATGTGGTACTACAATGGGCTACATCAGTACATGTGTATGTATATGTACATGTATAAAGCATTGAGTCTCCCATATCCGGCCAAATCCCTTATCCGGATGAGCCCCGGTCCCGACTTGTCCGGATACGAGAGGTTCAACTGTAATCTAAAGTACCATGAAGTTAATTTTTTCAAAAATTATCATTTATACTAAATTATGCTAATTTATGCATAATGATGCATGAGATCAGACAATTTGGTATAAATCACTAAATAAAGCTCAAAATAGGCACATTTTTTGTGTAAATATTATTTTAGTGTCCTTAGCAAATGAAAGAGAAAAAAGTTGTGCAATCAGAAGAAATAATAAAAATAAAAGTATGTTGTTACACAATTTTTTGAATTTCTTATGTATTTCCTTGTTTTTTACCTTATGTTTTTCATTGTTTTTTCGATGAAATTTGTTCGCAACATTGTTCTGAAGAAGAAAATATGTTATTAATTGATTTTTATCAATAAAACCCCAAAATAATCATGCTTTCATGAAATTTGCCTGTAAACACAGTTTGCATTGAAATTGTACACGAATTCACACTTTTGAGCAATTTTTGGTCTGACATGCACGTGCATATTTATGCGCAACTTCGGAACCACCGTGTGCCTGGGCATTGCAAATTTGGTGTCAAAAGATGCGGGAGACTTGAAAGAAAAAAGTCATGAAATGTCGCGTTGATAGCTTCTTGCGATAGCGATACATCGCACGAAATGTTGGGGGGGGGGGCCTCAGAGGCCCCCCCCAGCCTAGTTAGGGTTTAAAAGCAAATTACAATACATGACTGGATATCAGAACAAACGGATGTTGTGCTAATCCTAGCTACAGTAGTAATCAGCTAACAGGATGGTTTTTGGGCTCACACATATACCGGTACACAAAACCAGTTGCAATTACAAGACAACTCATTGTGTAATGCATACTGGGTATTCTAAAACATGTAAATCATTCATAAAAAACAGAAACATATCATTTCATGTATTAAAGAGAAACAAAGAAATTGGGTTCTTTAACAACAGGCCTTTTTTTATTGTATAACTGAACAGTGACCAACAATAAGCAATCTGCAAGAATCACATTGATTGTTCATAGAGGTGGATTTTATTGAAATTCACTTCCCAAATACTTCCTGCTTCATCTCTTTGCATCACAAGTACAGGTGTATTGAATTAACAACAAATACAAAAAAAAAAAATCCATTCAGCCATATTCAAGTTCATGTACTGTTATAAAATGAAGAGTTTGTTTGCAAAAACCGATAAGTCCATATTTGCCAAATGGAGATATTTGCCATTAAAGGTCAAGAAAAATAAAGAGAATAATAAGAAAATTTTTGCTTCTTTTGACCATAACTTCAAAAATATACCTTTATATGTAGTGACCAATATATCATTTAAAAGGTATTATTTTGTACTTTATGACAGAGATCGTACTTCAAAATCTTCAAAAATGGACTTATCGGTTTTTGCAAACAAACCCTTCAAATATAAATCTCATGTAATTATGTCTCATGATTGTAGTCAACATGTTGGAAAATTGTGCACACCTCAGACCTGTAGCAACATAACATGTATATCTCCTCCAATGTACATTAATATTTGTACAAAGTCCTTGACACACACTCATACTGGGATTTCTCTAAAAAATATTTCAGCACAAAAAAAGGGAAGTTACTCATCCAATATCACATTGTTTTATCAAACACCTAAATATAACTTGGTTCTAACTTTTCAGAGGAATAAATGAAATCTGCCTCAAGTCCATGAAAAAAAAAGTTGCTTGTATAAAATCTACCCAAGTACATGTATCATGTACAATTCTGACAGTCACAAAATATTACATGTTCATCATAATTGTAAAAGTATATTCTTGTTGAACCCTTAGTGTCGTGCACACAAGAGATAACAATTTCTTTTCGAAACTGCACGTCTAATGATAGCTTGACTGATATGACAGAGTTTGAGAGAGAAAGAAGTTTTTACACCTCCACCAAAGAAAGCCCAAAGCCATTATAAATCAGTAGTCTATTTAGTGTGTATAACTTACAGGTTTTCTCCTTGTTACCACAATAATTTGGGAATGATTTGCTCTCAATTTCATCTGGAACAAATTGATGAACTGAAAGCGTACAGGTAAAATATATGTGTACTAAAACCAAGTACTGCTAGTGGTATTGCCATACAAAGATCCCATAGATTTCAATCTGTGCAAATGAATACACGTGTACATGTAAATAAACACACAGACATGAATGTGCCGTCATACATGTACAGTACTACAATATTGTGAAATGGCTACTTTGGGTCTTAAGGTCAAAGATAATGATATCAAAGTCAAGATAAGAATTTTAAATGGCAGACAGAAAATTTGACCCACATGATAGTCCTCTACATGTACAGTGTACAATCATGTATTGTCATACTGAGTGAAATCATGTGATACAGAATATAAATATAATTCAAAATCAAATCGTCCAAGGTATTCTTTTGACCAATCTTGATCATTTGTTTTTATTCAATATCACAGCGCATGCAAAACTCTTGAAGTACTGTTACAAAAAGAAATGAAAAAGTCACGTATGTGATTGAAGGAAGCTATTACCATACACATATGGTACAAAAATATCACATGCAATATTTGCATTATTCCCCTTGTAGCAAAATATGACCTTCTTTCCAATACTTTAAAGATAGAGAGTCATACAATTGCTGACAGGGTATCCAGTACTTGAAGTACTGTTTGCGACATAAAAATGTATGTAAACGATAATGGTTTATTGGCAATACCTGCACTATTCCTAATACTTGTATTTAAAAACCTGTGTCACTCTTTTTGCAAAATGAAGCACAAAAGTCTCACTGAAGTGGAATGACATGATACAAGCATTGCCAATGTGTTAATTGTATATTGCTTTAAGGAACAACATAGAAACACAGAGGTGATGATTCTGATGAGTGCAGTACACTGATAAGCATTAAAAAAACAACAACAAATGAACATTTAGAACAAAGTCAATAATCCATGTGTTCGATTTCTCCCCATTTTCCTGTCATTTACAAATACGGATGGGATTATTTGAAAGTTACAATATAAGTCAAGCTGGAAGACTCGCATTTCACAACCTTACGTACAAATACGTACAATCTGAACCATGCTTGAAGATTTTTATACATTCCATTCTATGGGGTCAATTTCTTAGTAATTATGACAATATGGTCATGATCCTGTATAAAAACAAAATTGGGAAGAAATACCAAAAACAAGTCTTCCCTTTAAAACTCAACATTTCTTTACATTTTTGTCCCTTTTCTGTCAAATTTTGAATTCCTCCATGAGGGATTGTATGTTGTCATGAAATAATGCACTTTGAGTTTTACTCAAAACATCTTACACACATCTACAAAACCCGATACAAAAACCGCCTAATAACAAACATGTAAGAAACCAAATATACAGTCATATCTGAAAAGTATTACTAAAATTATATTGCTATTAAACCCTCATAACGTGTTAAGACACATCCTTGCGAGTACATCACACGTCCAGCTTGAGTAGATGCGGGGCATGGTACGACCCTAGGTAGAGGGCGCTTCCTGTATCCAGAACTTCGCTGACTGACTGCACGACCTTTCCTGTGGGGTCGTGCAGACTCTGAACAATCTCCCCTTCCTGGTTTAACTCGATGATCAGTCCATATTGAGGCAAGTATGGGGCCACTGCCGTTGGGTCTATGAACTGGGCAAAACAGATCAAAAACTTTCTTACATTCTTTGCTCACAATATTTTGAAACCAATGAGTATGAATAAGTGAAATACTGGAGAGATCAATGCAACACATACACACATCCAGGCATGCGGTTTATAGCGCACGAATATGCACTAAATAGAAATCATTGAATATTGCATGATGTCAATTCAACGAAGTCCTTGAGACTGGCAGTTTTCTTTTGTAATTCTGTTAACGCAGAAATTTCCACGGTACATCAAATTTGGGGTATTAGGCACTACTTCTGGCTAGCGCGAATTCTAAAACCCGCAAAAATATCTTCATAATTTTCTCTGCATATTGTGAATGGGTTGACAATTGTGCAACGCAAATTTAGCAACCCGCGACTATGTTTTTGAGCCGCTCAGCACGAAAAATCAATCACGCAAAAATATTGACATTTACAGTACTCAAATTTCGTTGCAGCTAAATGGTAAAGTAAAATGTATGTCAAGAAATTAGTTGATAATTTTGGGACCTGAACTTTTGTTCTGTTGTAATGACAATTTCATAACAAGCGTGTTTGTTATACAAATGGGAGTGCACTGTACCACAATTCTCGTTATTAAGTAATGGTAGTGGCTCTACTAGCGTTCCATCTTTTTAAACACTGAAAGTAAGAAGGAAAAAAACATTCACAATGATGCTCATTATCACAACTTTTCTAAAGATAGATGTTAAGAGTATACTCTTCAATGCTATAATGAACCCTTGGTGATTAGTGTCATTCATTGCTTCAAAAATAGCTTTATAATAACAGGTACAATGCCAAAAAACAAACAAACAAAAAATTAGAGGAACATTGATCTTTTTACTTCTTTACGTGAGCACACTGTTTTTTCAATTATGATTTCTTGCAAAGGGGAAAACTGCACAAAAACTAAATATCCTTTCAGTGTCACTAGAGAACATAACACAGAAATCACAGGAAATAAGACACAACCGAAAACATTCAAGGAATCCCAGGCACAATCTTACCTTTGCTATGATATTCCTAAGCCATGGGAGAGGAGCTAGGAGGTCCATGGTGATGAGACCCTGTCTAGAAGAGGCGAAGGCAAGCCCTACCCAGTAACCCCCGCTGCGGCTGGGTCGTATGTTGTCTGGCATACCCGGCAAGTTGTCAATGAAGACTTCTGTTGATCCTGTCTTTGGTCCAGTAAGGAAGTACCTATGGATGGAGAGATGTTCCAATCTTTATCTGGAGCAGTGACGGTGTTCTCTCTCCCTACGCCATAGCTTCTACTTCATTGCCTGGTTTTGGCAACATTTATTTTCTCTAGTGTTGGGTGTGCAGTTTTATAGTTTACAAGAAAAATTCTATGATAACACATCAATGAGAAAGAGTTATGCACACATCAATTCTGGCATTCACTCACCTAGTGTATGGATTTTTCATAAAGTATATTTTGAGCATAGACTGTACAGTAGCCTATAGAATACTAAAGTGTAACATCATAGCCATTCATCACCATGGAAACTTGTTCTAAACACCTTCATGTAGCCCAAATATCTGTGAACACAACGGTTGCTAACCATGCTCAGACCCAGTTCCAACTTACTGCCTGAAGCCTTGTGCAAGGACATCTTGTTTGGAATTGGTATTGGCTATAACAAATTCCTGTAAAATTGTCACTTCAGTACTAAATTGATCAAAATATTGGCGTCTTGATAGCTAAAAAAGAAAAAAAAAGTGGTTAACATTTGCATTAACTCATTGCAGAGATTAGCATCTGCCAACAAATTATACATCAAACTATGTATATGTACAATCTTAGATTACTGCCTGCTGTTTTAATGATTTACAAGTCATGCTGAATTACAGTGAATAAATTGATTTACAAAAATACGAAGAACTTTGGCATAAATGATTGGCTGTGTAGATTTAATGCTGAAGCATCACTTTGGTGAAATGGGAAATTGGTACACAAAAAACAAGGCAAGTGCCAAAATGCGTCTCGCCCTTGTGGTGATCATCCACTCCCCAAGGGACATCTACCATCCAAGCTTGGTCACAAACGGACCTATGGATCAAAAGTTATGACCCATAATAAAACGCACCATAAAAACTTAACATTGGGCTTTAAAAGTTTATTGACCCCTGCTTGTGACCTTTGACCTTGTGGTGATCATCCACTCCCCAAGGGACATCTACCATCCAAGTTTAGTCACAAACGGACCTATGGATCAAAAGTTATGACCCATAATAGAAACGCACCATAAAAACTTAACATTGGGCTCTAAAAGTTCGTTGACCCATGCTTGTGACGATTGACCTTGTGGAGACCATCCACTCCCCAAGGGGACATCTACCATCAAAGTTTGGTCACAAATAGAGTTATGGATCAAAAGTTATGACCCATAATAGAAACACGCCATAAAAACTTAACATTGGGCCCTAAAGTTCATTGACCCCTGCCTGTGTCAGTGCTTTGACCTTGAGGTGACCTTCATATATGGCAAAATGTGAAACTTTGTATGACCCCTCTTCCCTCGAAGTTTGATTGCAATTGAAGCCCAGAGTAAAGAGTTATTGAAGTTTTTGTAGCGTTACGGACATACGACGGACGGACGGACGACGGACAGACGACGGACGGACGGACAGACGCCGCAGGCCATCCCTTAGTCTCCCATCACCTCCGGTGGGCTCAACAAAAAAGATAGAAAGAACATATATGTCCTTTTTCCAAAAAGGAAAAAATGTTAATATTTCTCATTACTTAGAAAAAAAAATTGAATACAAAATAAAAACAGGAAAGGGAAAAATAGAGCTTTAAAAGGCAGAATACTCACTTCAAGATTCTATATCTTGTAGTTTCTGCAATCAATAGGAAGTCCTTGTTGGGAGAAATTTGGATACCATTTGGGAAATGCAGCTTTTCCAAAGCCAGATCACTGATCTTGTTGACGGGGTTGTACCATATTAACCTGTGTATGAAAATTAAATGTGAAGTGCATAACATATTCTCATTTCTCATTTTTGTCAGTGATCCATGTCTTACATCACTAACATTCCCTTTAATGGAAACTGGAAATACATGAACACTAATTTTACCTCATTTAAATTCTACTATAGACACAGGACAATAATTACTTCAGAAAGCATTTATGATGGCTTATTAGTATTTAGAAATAATAAAGGTACAAAATTAAATCAATTCATCTGGACTTACTGTTTAATTCTGAGAACGGTTTCACATGAAACCGTTCTTGGAATTAAACAGTAAGTCCAGATGAATTTATTTAATTTTGTACCTTTATTGAATGTTACCTGGATGAATCAGAACTTACACCATTTGATTATTTAGAAGTAGTTACTATATTTGTAGTTATTTTTTCTGGGCATATAAGCAAATAAAAAATTTGTACCTTTCTATGTCTTTTCTTCATGCAAGAATTTACACAAGTTATGTGAAAACCATCTTGTTCCCACTATATCCCTCATTTCTCGCATGCAAATATTACATTGAAGTTTTGTCTCCCAGTGTTGGCTAGTTTCATGATGTGAATATTTCCAAGAATCCATTTCAACTCTTATTTCGAGATCTCGGCCATCGGTGGTGCGATCGCGATGAAATTTTGCATGCGTGAGACCCGCGTCATAATCTACAAGATTGTGTCATAAGATTTTTTGAAACAATCAATTTCTAATGTTAATTAATTAATTATGCAAATTAAGCTCAAGGTGATATTTTAGCTTAATTAAAAGCATTGAGAGTCTAATTTTTGATCTGTAAATCTGTTTTAGCATATTCAACAATTGTACATCACAAAAACTTCCAAAACTCATTTCAATTCTTATGTATTTTATTGTTTTCAGAATTCCTTATGTATTTCCTTGTTTTTCAACTTTTGTTTTTTCTTTGTTTTTTCATTGGAAATTGTCACTGACCACTTTTCTACCATAATTAGCACAAAATTAATCAATGAAAGTGATTAATTGTAAAAATAATCAGGTTTTTATGCCTTTCATGACAGAGCACTGTTTTCCATAGGAAATGTACACAAAATCACAAAATTGTGCCCATTTTGGAGCGACATTCCGTTACAAAAATGGGTGTGGCTTCGCAAAAGTATGCGCGGACGTTGCAAATTTGGTCTCAAAAGTTGCGCGAGACTTGAACGAAGAAAGTCAAGAAGCCTCGCGATGAGGCCTTCTCGCGTTACAGAATTATAGCGCGAAACGTCGAGGGGGGGCGGATTCCGCCCCCCCTCCCCCGGCCCTTTTAGGGTTAACTGTCCCGCACCTGCCACATCCTTTGCTCTCCATGACGAGCTGACCGTAGTCCTTGCGGTACTTTCTGTAGCTGGAGTCGGTGAAGATGAAGTCACCGTTTTCCAGCCTCTCAAAGTCGTTGGCAAACTTTATCGAGTGACCTTTGTAAGTCCGCTGCGTCGACAGCAGCTCTATAGGCAGCGATTCTGAAAGAAAGGACCCAAATGTCACTTTCGCTCAATAATGATTCAAGATGTCTTAAACTCCCTGGTAGCTGGTCACGTTATGAGCAACCTTGGCAGGTCCAATTAAAACAAACATCAAAGCTTGTTTAACCTTTACCATGCTTTGTTCGCTAATCAGTATGCATGCTGGAGTGCTTCCTTCTGCAATTGTCACAGATGTCTTGAAACTAATTGGTAATGAACAGAGATAACCTACTCCCCCTAATACCTATCATGTCACCATGCTTTGATCTTCCATTGGACTGGGGCATGTTGCTTCATTTGAGTGGGCTTGCTATGAACTGTACACAAAGGTCAAGTTCAATGTATAACTGAATGCTTGTAAAAAAAGCTTGGCAAATTAAAGGGATGGTATAGTTTTGGCTGAGATAAGATAATATAAAAGCTCTTATGAAATATCAAAGAGCATGCAACGGGAATTCAAAGTTTATTTGATGAAAACAGGTTCTGAAATAGGTGAGATATCCACCAACAAGGAAGTCCTAATAAAGGGTGGGACCCATTTTTAAAATTTTTTTTATTATTATTTTTTTTATATTCAAGTTCCATATCGTCGCTGGGGTGACAAAACCTCGTATCTCAAAATTGTCAAATGTTCAGGAGAGCGAAAAAACATGGCGGCCAAAGCACTATAGTGAATGGGAAAGCCTTCTCTTTGACATGTCATGGTGGCTTCATTTTTGGAGTAAGACAGTTAGGATTCGGCCAAGACATCACTTGACCCATTATTTGACCATTAAGCTAAAAAAAAAAAAAATTGACATTTGTGAGATACGAGGTCTTGTCACCCCAGCGACGATATTCCACATTCCATATTCAGGTTTCATATTCCATTTGATTTCGGAGTAAAATATGTATAACACAACATTCAATTTTAGACATAATTTCACAAATGTATAAGGGCATGTAATATAATGATGTGTAAATATGAGGAACCTACTAAAAAGCAATGCTTGTAGGATGTAGGTTCCAAAGAAATAATATAAGCGTTTAGTACAAATTGTACAACATGCTAATTACGAAAGATGACGAAACACAAGCAAAAATCAGTATGTCGAGATTATAATAAACTCTACGGAATGTATACAAAATTGAAAATAGTTTATGATATTCAAGGTAAAACTCAGGGATTCAATGCTCCATAAAAATGCACTATTGGTCAAAGAAATGTGGTCAAATGAAGTCACCCGAGCGAGGCATCATTGCGAATAAGAACAGATAGATCAAATGGTCACGGCAAGTAACTAAACATAGGATTTTTAAAAATTGGCTTTTAGATTTTGCTTATAGGATTTTGCTTAAATATCAGACTACAAATCTCAAATCTTCTATTATCTTCTATTAGGAATACTTTGTTTCACTTGGGGGATATCCAGGCTGTTTCAAAAACGATTTTCATCAAATAAACTTTTGAAAACCTCTTACAATTGCATCCTTTTAATATTTCATTAGTAGTTTGCAATTATCTCACAGAAACTTAAATCTGCTTTCCCCCATCTCAACCAAAACTATATCATCCTTTTAAAAGCTATTAAGTGTCTCGGCTGATAAAGGTTTAACAGTACTAAATGCACTACATTCAGTCAATGACCATTATACCGAATAAACTATCACCAATGCACATGAGAAGAAATCTCAAATGTAAACAAATGCTTTGTTCGAAATGCTGAGTAATTACAAAACAGAAACTTAATGCAAAGATTAAATGCAATAAGCAGTTTATACATTTAAAATGAAATCTTTAAAATGTACACAACAAGAACTGCACTTTATGCAATGCTTGAAAAAGTCATGTGTGACAGTAATTAATGAGGGATGCATGTGTTGATTAATCAAAAGATTTTTGTATAAATACTTCTATTGCCCTGAATCCAACATCTTTGCAGTAAGCACAGAATATCAGACTACAAAAATAAAGAAGGGATACTTACTGTTTGTGATGTCAATCTCAAACAGGCCAAAGTATGCATCCATCATGTAAAGTTTGTCGTCGATGAACTTAATTCCGAGAGGACGGCCACATTTTGTTTCTCTTTCTCTTGATCCTGCGTGGTAAAAGCAAACAGTGAATCACTGACCATTCTTTGAGTACAATACATGTACTAGATATTTGAGGACAATAATCTTTCTTTTTTCATTGTATCAATGAGGTGAAATATTGTTACATGTATTCTGATTTAACATGCTTTATTGTAAGGTATGGCAAAAAGCAGAGACTATGTATAAGGCAAACAGCACAAACACTATTAGAAATACAGAGTGACAGCATTCAATCTAATGTTGTAGTTGAAGATATGTTTCTTTGTCCATAATGTTCCTAAAGCTACAGTTATATTGCTACTACAGGGGAAGCGAGATATACGACTTGGTCTCTCCAAAACATGTGGACTATAGAAATGTTCTATCACACATCAACAATGATTATTATCCTACTGAATGTTCATGTATATAAAAACCTTAATCTATCAGTAATTATCAGAGAAATGAAAGAGTACAAACACACACAGAACATCCAAACATAATTGCTTTTGTTGTCTTTTGTGTTTTGGTGTAGATGTGTTGGTTTTACTGTGTGTATCTCTTGAAATACTTTATGGAATTGAACTGCAGCATTACAAGAACAACTCTGCAGTGCAGTTCACATGAATGATCACGAACCACTGCTGAGTGTTCAAGACTAAGACTTAATTCTATGATTCTGAATGGTCCATAACTATTCAAGACATCAGCCACTTGAAGCAAGCAAAACGCAAGTGCTTTTTGTGCAAATGTATCAGTTCCTTGGTATTGCGTTCAGAGTTATGAGATAGGTAAAGAGTGCAAGTCAAAGGTTATCACACTGCTTACCACATGGAGGTGTTCCGAGCTTAGCAAGCACTTCAATGTCCTTTTCATTCTTGATCCTTATAACTTTGCCATCGTACGTTCCAGTGTATATGTATCCTTAATGGGAGATGAGAAGGTGAAAAACAAACAATCAACACAGCATACAAGTGTTATCACTGAAATAGATCAATTTCAAAATGAATGAACTGCTTATCATAACACATAGCAGGTTGTTCATAAAAACAGAATCTGCACATGATCAAGTACCATGCTACCCGAAAATGAAAATGGAACAAAAATAGTAGAAATATTGTCACATATGACTTGTTCATTTTTTTACAAGGATTACTCATAGTCATTCTGTCTTTCAGTGTAATTGTTCAACATTCCAATTAATTCATCATGAGCCATATATAAACATGTTATATGACAATATTACATTATTCTTTTTTTTTTTAAATTCACTCCATGCCAAGTTCTGAAATTATAATTTGTAGATCAACTCTGTCTCGGAGAATAAAAAAAAAAAATCCATCATGAAAAACATTACTACTGCACGCTGTACAGTCTTTTGTAGCTACCAGCAACTATGGCCTGTTGAGCTCATTTCAAAAACCATCTCAGGAAGCTATTAAAAGACAACAACCCACACAAGACGACAGTGCTCTACCCAAACAGTTCTACCTGTAAATGAAAGGGCGGGTGCATTGAATATTGGGAGGATGAAGGGTACAAAAGTAGTACCAGCAAATGTCTGCTCAGATAGATTATTATATGGTGGAGTCTATGGGCATCAACTGTGCAGCCCTATTCGATACAAAATGGACTATATTTTGTTCTGCTGATGCACGACACTGCTAAACATTACCAGAAAATGAATATCAAACTATCAAAAATAAGATAATATTAAAAACAACTTTGGTTTGTCATTTGCATGGCGTTTTTACACTACATTGTGGTTCTCTGGGTGCTTTGATTGTGCAGAAAATGATTAGCTCTATCTTATCTTTGTCTTCATGCATGTAGTTTCTATCTTTGGTGTTGTTATATTACTGCAATTTTTCTGCATGATACCTAATCATCTAACCCCTCATGATTTTTTTTTTAATGTTGAATGAGTTAACTTGTTATTCTTAAGGCCTAATAAGCATAATGCCACTTGATATTAAGCCATGACAGTATTCACAGGAAACTACGCAATGAAACATTTTTATATCTTCTGAATGAATATTTGTCTGATATTTCTGACAAGGCCTTTGGATACTACAGATCATATCTGCTGCTGGGAGTGTATTCACCTGTCATTAAATATGAAATGAATGCTGATGAACACATTGTTTTCTTACCATCTCGGTAGGCCAAAGACTCCGGTCCAATCACTTTGCCATCCAGCAATTTCTTTGCCTGCTGAAGCTTATTGTTCACAGCAAGAGGCCCAGTAAACGGCCTCGGTGGAGGTAATCTGATTGAAGACGTAAAATTTTATAATGAAACTAATTCTGTGGTATTTCAGTCGACTGTAGAATTTGAACCCACACTTGGATCAGCAGAGAAAGACCACTACTGGGAAATATGCCATTTGGTATTTTATGGGTGGCTGATGCCAACAATTTTTGCAGAAAGTTGGCTGAAATAAAAATGAAATTGAGACAGAGATCAGGCATCAAGCTCTGAAAGACCACGTCAAGTCTCTGTAATATTAGAAATGTGTTCACTCTCCAGCTGAAAAAGGTGACTTTGCTGTTTTTAATACTGTCTCAGGAATAAAGTTTTCTTGATTTAAGGTTCATTCAGGATTGGCATAAATTGAAATCAAGCATGAAATCAAGAGAAGAATGCCATCACTGGCCTAGAATTACATTTTTATCATTCACAGAGAAAACAGAGCATAATGTCTATAGCTGCACATGAAAATGAGGAATTATATGCTTAGTTCTACAAAGCATATCAGTGGACACCTACATCATAAAGTAATAAATCAAGCAAAAGATATGATGGTTTTTCGGTTTTTGTATGCCACACAGCTTACAAGATGCATTGTAATTTCAGTCCAGCTATGAACCCCCTCCCAACTCCCCCCTCCCACATACATACTACCATACAAAATCTTCACACAAATGCTTTTACTCAACAAATTGAGAACATGCTATACAGTATGACATTTTGTGGAAGATGCTTACGAGAATCCTTCAGGTTCCACTGGCGATGACTTGAGGATAACAACAATGGTGAGTGCAAGGCCGACCAGAAGAGATGTATACACCACCTTGCCACACAAGGCCCGACATTTTGACCTGCAAGCCAATCGAAAGATATCAGCCAATCAATCACAGCACCACAGACTCACATTTAGATGGCAGTAAGTTAAACAGTATGCTGTCTTACAAGCAGTCCTAAACAGCTGGTTGCATGTACCAGAGAGATTGCTTGTGCAGAGTTCCCCACTTGTTTTATCTTTAAGGGGGAAAAAAAAAGAAAACAAAAAGATACCTTTTACAATTCAGACATTCATTGCTTGTGCAGAGTTCCCCACTTGTTTTATCTTTAAGGGAAAAAAAGGAAAAGAAAACAAAAAGATACCTTTTACAATTCAGAATTTTTCTCAGAAAAAAGACACTTTTAAGGACAGGAATGTCACTATCACTTTCCAAACTGTATAAAAGCTATGACATATTTGCTTTTGCCTACTTTCGGTCATATCTACACGAAGTAGGTTTCAAACAGCTTGTATAGGAAGCAATTTGACATGAACTAGTGATAGTGGCTGTGATGTTTGATGAGGGTAAAACTTTTCATATATAGATCTAGAACTGTCTCGATCAAATTTACATTAAAAAAAAAAAAATCCTGATCTGTAGTAGGCTTTCATACAACCAGGGAGGTGCCCTACTAACCCCAGGGCGCTCCTCGCGACCTCGTGTCCTTGTACACATCAGTTATACTGTTCGGCGTTCGGGCTGTGTTTCGCAGTTAGTGCCCTCCCTGATGGCCTGATACAACCACTTTAATTTACAACAACTTCCTACTGAGGATAGACTTTTCCTTTTTTTTTAAATAACAATTAAAAGGAGAGACTGATATATAGACCAGTGCCACGCATATGCAAATTTCTGTCGAGAAGGAGTAAATTGTTAATCTTGATTTGCTTACGCAGGGGTCGGTTTCTTGAGCTTCCTTTTCCTTTGTCTGGGGGCACCTTGACCGCCAAGGTCTTCTGGTTTGCTCTCAGATGCCTCGCCCTCAGGCCTACGACGTCTTACCCCTTCAGCTTCTGACATTCTGCATTCAAGAAACAAATAAATGAACAAACAGAATGGTCAATTTTGAACAATCTTTTATCATTGCATCAAATTCACCAACACATCATAGGTCAAATAAAACCCAAATATTGCTGAACTCTTGACAGTCTTGTCAAGAACATCACAATTTTCAATATAACAATACATCATTTACTATCGTCTATAACTAGACTCTACTACGTACTAGCAGATTCAGTATAAAAGTGGGCCCGCCTGCTGCTGGTCTAACAAGTAGAGAGCATATCTACTGCTTGTTCGCATCAAAATAGTGTATTCAGTGACTGACATTGAACATAGACGTGTGAGAATATTGAAGTGAATGGAGCGCAGGTGCGGCGTTCGCACAAAGAGTCGGCCAGACTATCCCGCAGACGCAAACGATGCATTCACTCGCCAGCACCAGCAGCGCAGCCTCCAGCCTCAAAGTTGGTCGTTCCAACAGGACATAATACTAGTAACTTGCATTGCTTTAGATAGTATGGTAACTGAAGCTATTGAACTACTCTTGTATATTTACTAAGCTGTAAAAACAAAGATGACTGGTCTTGGAACACAGTTTCTGGACACTTACTTTGCTTGTTCGGTCTTTACACAATCCGACCAGCCGACCATCTACGTCGTTCTAGATTATCTCCTTAATTCACTCGCGCCCACAAGTTACTTCCGTGTATGACTTCTCGGTACGCGGTATCACTGAACATCCGGCTTGCCGGCCGGAGTGCGCGCGTGGTACATGGTTCCGTGGGTTCCGTTTTGCTTGTGATCGCCACGAGTAGATTGGCCAGGGAGGGGCGTGTACCATACTAGGTTTTAGGGTAAGAGCTGGGGGGGGGGGGGGGGGGGGGGTTAGGGGTAGGGCTGTAACACCTGCTGCTGCTCTTACACGTGTACTTTCATTTTCCCCTTTACAACTACACAGAGGATTATGTAATTCAATTTCTATTACAAAAGTTATTTGACACATACCGTTACCTGACACTCGGTCGAGTATCAGTTTTTTAAAGTTTTTATTACTGTCCAGGGCCACATGTTGATATATCTGTTGTGTAGTTATGTATTCATGGGAGGGGCGATTATAACAATTCTGGTGTAGTCCCGGGTCCAGGGCAATTATCCTGGACCCTTCCCCTGACACTAACCCTCATTAATCCTGAACCTAATCCTAACACAAACTCTAACCCTGAACCTAACTCTAATCTTTACTTCTAAGCTGATCACTATAACCAGTAGGCCTGTAGGCCTATTTAGCTGTGTGCGGTGTGTGTGTGTGTGTGGGGGGGGGGTGCCATCAGGGGGTAATTGCCCTGATACTGAAGGCCCTATTTAAGTCCCGAGTTTGAATTTAGTTTCCACAAAGATTCCATTATTCGATTGATCATCTCTTCATTCATTATAGGCACTATCCACCCATGAGTGATCCGTTTTTGTGTTTATAAGTTACACATCCATAATGCATGATAATTGATTTTAAGATGGTTTTGTTTATTTAGTTCCTATGTTTCCGTTCTAAATTTAAGAAAACAAATCTGATATAGGGCCTCATGATGCTTTTTCACTTCACTTTAATAATACTCCTGGGGGCCTATTAAGTTAATGCTTTGCGGAGACATCAATGCGAAATCTATCAACATATTTATCATTCACTTATTATCTATTTCTTACTTATTTACCTATACATTTTTTCTTCAAGAGGAAATCCACCCCAAAAATAAATAAACTTCAAAAGAAAGAGAAAAATATTCCCTAAAGAACAATATAAAAATGACACAAATCGGATAATAAATAAGGAAGATATGACACTTTGAAATTTCACATTTTTCTTTCAGAAAACATATTCTTGACCAGTAACACTCTTTGATATTCAAATCAGCAAGTTGACAATGTCATATGCTCTCACAATTTCTTATTCCCATATACAGAAATGACGAAAGTCTCATAGGCCCTAATAAGTATAAAACTTGTTTTAAAACCATCCAAAATAAAAAAGAACAAAATTTAATGTTTACTCTGATATATCTTGGTATGGGAACATGATTTTACTTGTAGGACCTATGCCTATCTAAAAATAACAGTTTCCCCGAATTTCCTTTGAACAATTGCAAGGCATGACATCATCAACTCGCTCACAGCCTAAGGACTGGTCAGGAAATGTTTTCCAAAAAAAAAGTGACATTTCAAAATGTCATATCTTGATTATTTTGGCCATTTTTGTATCATTCTGCGGGGAATGCTTTTTCTCTTTCTTTTGAAGTCTATCTAATTTGGGAGGGATTACGATAAAAGTAATAATGATAACATAATTCTGTTAAACGATGATGATGATGATGATGGTTATACCTGTAATATTTATAGAATAGCACTAGAGTAAGAAACACACACACACACAAAAAAAAAAACAGAGAGAACTATGACAAGTTGAAAAAAAAAGTATATGTGTTCTTGGCTGGTAGTTTTGCGCATTAGCACGTAAAGCAGTCACATGGTTATTATTATTATTATTATTGGTATTATTATTATTATTATTATTATTATTATTATTATTATTATTATTATTATTATTATTATCATTATTATTATTATTATTACTATTATTATCAATATTATTATTAGACTCAAATACTCAAGTAGGCCCTACATAGGCGGATCAAGTGTCTCGTGTGATAGTCATTCAATACCTGGATCTAGCGCTGAAAAACTCTGAATAGAGTACCAGTTAGCACTACCGTAGAGAAATATGTTCAATGCCACAGGAATGTGTTACAACGAGTACATGTTCTGTAACTGTTGCTTTAACGAGTACTACATGTAGGCCTACCTTTCCCATGTTGTCAAATAACAAATAGAAGTCTAGTGACTTAGACTAACTACTTCGCTGCACCTGCGCTGCCTATCTACAACTTTTTTGTGTGTATGATTTAGCAATTTTCAGCGGGCATATATCATTTCACAAACATATTACTAACTTGTTTTTCAATAATATATATTGGGTTATATATAAAATATTTTCTTAACATATATGGGTATCATATTTTAAAATAAAGAATTTGACCGTAACGAGTGATCAGAACGTTGAAAACATTTTATTTCAAGCGCGCGAGAAGTTGAAATTTGGCGCGCCATTGGGAGCTGGGAGGCGTGCGCTTCGTCTAGCATTTACTCGCCCGTACCTTCGTACTGCAAATTCTGGGCGAAGGTGGATTTTTATTAATCGGTAATCTGTTTTAGATTGAGCCAGATTTTTCAATCGGAACTGGTGAGGTCAATGTGGTTGCGTATTTTCTGTACACGCTATTTTGATGGATTCATGTAAGTCGATGTGTTGTACATACCTACTACTAAGGAGATCTCAGAGTCCGTCCGTCAACATTCGTTACGTTTGCCTGTATCAGGAAAAGGGCGACTTAACACAGGCCGAAATATCGGTCCGTGGTAAATTGCGCTGGGCTCCCTAGGCTGTGCAGTGAAAACATTCACCGAAAGCTAGCTCCAGCCGGCCCGATCGCATACAACGACAGTAGCTACAGTAGCTAGAGCGCTAGCTGCGCAGCTGATACCACGGGCACGGCATAGCAGCAGGCCGCAAGCAATGATGTACGTTTAACGATCCGACGATGTTTGAACACCACTCACACTATTCTCACTGACACAATCACACCTTCGATTCTCTCGCCATTTTGTCTAACCAATTCAAGCATCATTACGAGGTAAGTTTGATCTGTAGATCTAGTCGTAGACAGTGTACGTAGCTAGAATCTAGTAGTAGTAAATTAGTAGTGTGGTAACGTTAGTAATTTAGGCCCCATCACTAATTGCATCAGTGTCACTTAAGTTAGGTGTCTAACGTTAGGTCTAATTTCAGTAAAGTTTAGCCTAGCTAAACTCTACAAGTCTAACCAGCTGGTTGCTGATGGGCCCTGTCTTATAAAACTTATGATAGAAATCAATCAATCACAAATCTCTTGAAAAAGCTGCAGTCAATCGCAACCTGTGATTGATTGATTGCAGTTCTCCGTCTTAATTTCAATCAACTTTTTTATAAGATGGATTTGCATTCAATCGTAAAGTTTTGATTGATTTAAATCAATCACAAGTCTTTATAAGACGGGCCCCAGGGTTATACAGAGTCAGAGATGTCCTAAACGAAGAAGAGGTCCTGAGAAAGAAAGAAAGAAGAAGAAGAAGAAAAGACTCTTCTGAAACATGAAATGGATACGAATGCGTGTGAAGTTTAGAAATTAGGGGTTCTATCTAGATTTCTAGGGGTCTTGAAGATCTGTGTCTGCAAAAGGGTCTAGATTCTAGTCAATAATCATTATAATGAGAAAACTGGCCTAATAAGTATGTAAATTAACCCGGGTATTCTAGGCCATATCATTCAGCCAGATTTATTTAAGGTCAGTGGTTGGTCCACAACTGACAACAACTTGCAAGTCCAGTCCTGTATGCTAACTTAACGAATTAACTGGCAGTAGATTCTAGTTGATGTCTAGATTCTGCGGAATTAAAAACACACAAAACTCATGTTATTCGGCCGAGCGTGAACAATCTACTCACAAATGCGAAAATATCCACTTTTACATTATTTATCTGCTGTAGACTTCTAATAGCCTACATAGGCAATTAAATAGCATTTGCCGTGTTATTGCTATGCTGTTCAAGAAAAGTCGCATGTCACCGTTGTCCTGAATTGGACCGTCGACGTTCCTTTCCCTCTTCATCCTCTTTATTTTTCTTCTTGTCTTTAATCTTATATTTTCTATTGTTGACATGCAGCCACAATCAAGATGGTGCTGATTGCCCCTGCAATGCGCATGGGCCACAGTGAAGGTCACACAGATGTTTGCTACGAGGAAACCGGGAAATTCATTCTCACCTGTGGCACTGACGGTGATGTCAGAGTCTGGCAAGGCCTCGATGACGACGATCCACAGACCATTGATGTTGGGGAGACGTCAGCTGCCCTGGCATTGAGTGTGAGTAGTTTACCCTCAAATGCTTATATACTGTTGGTGGTTTACCAGTTATGACAAGTAGAACCTAGCTAAACCCATTTATACACAAAAGAGATTTTGCTGATTCATTACAAGATCACTTTGTCATATCCTGTACAAACTGACCAATCAGATGTCCTGATTTTGTGATGTCGCTGTCCATCATTTTGTCAGTTTTATTTACCGAGTTATATATACCGGTATCTCTAACATTAATTATCACTACCTCGTGTCCTGACAGAAAAAAAAAAGAAACCAGGAAGGTATTTCTACAATGGCACTTTTATGTTATTACCTAGGGCATAACGTGTAAAGTAATTACTTGACTTTGATCACTCAACATTGCATTATTACCAACTGAATTATATTTCTTCAGGTTGCTATAGTAGCACTTGTGCCATTTGGTCACACATCCAAAGAAAGCAACATCATGACATGCTAGTAGCTTTAAAAAAAAAAAAAAAAAGCTAATGAGATGAGGATACAGACTGTATTTGTGTTTTTGAGAGCCATGAAAGAAAATAAAATGTCCCAACTGTAATAATGAAATACAGACAGGATAACGTAAATGCACAATGTAGATAATATTAATTGATTTCATTGCTTAATGTTTCAATGAATTCCTTTCATCTGATCTAATACATGTTATAGTGAATTTGTTTGATGCTGGTTTACAATATCTAAATTTGTCTATCAAATCCTAAATCAAAGTATATGCATTGATGTGTTCTAAGAAAACTTTTACATAATTTTTTTAAATATTTTTTTATTTTTAGAAAGGAAGACTCTACATTGCCTCTGACACAAACACAGTCCAGGCGTACACATTCCCCGAGGGACAATATGATGGTATCATCTCCCGATTCACTGCTCCAGTCACTCACATCTCATTTTCAAGCAATTGCAAAAAGCTAGCAGCTGGCGCGAGGTAAGAGCAAAACTTTGTTGCTTTTAGTTGTGGTCTCCTGCTTGGAGATAAAGCTTGATTACATGCTAACTTTTCAAGGTTCATGATTTCTGTTCTCTGAATAAATGAGACTTTTGCTCTGATGATTTGTCTTCTACTCTCAGTGGAATTCTCTTTGTGCTTTGTGACAGTCCTGAAAATGACCCACTCTCTTTTAATAACATTTCAATCACAACCAAATTTGTAATAGAACAAGGAAGTTCTCTCTAGGATGAGTACTCCGGGGAAAAAAACAAACAAAACAAAGTGTTTTCTCTTTTCAAGTTATGGTGACATTGCAGACTTTCAGCATTTTTCCAAAGCATGCTTATTCAATTCATAAAGTTGTTTGTTTCTCCTGCCTGGGTTTGCTCTATGTAGAAATAAAGGCATGCAAAGTTGGCAGAGATAATCAAATTTCCAAAGGTACATGAAACATTTGATTTCTACAATATAGTTTGGGCATGCAAAGACAAGTACAAAATTACAAAATTATGAGAGTATGAGATGCAAGAAAATCACACTAGCATGATAAGTTTTTAAAAGGTAAACAGAAAAAGAAAATCTCAAATGTTCTCAGAAACATATAATCTGAGAAATCTGCATATAAACTGAGATGAGTAGGAAATTGTGGAAATAGCAAACCTCTTTACTGGAGAAAATGTCAAAATGATGAAAGCCAACCATGAAAGATATGTTTGGATAACTAGAATTTTTTGTAGAATGGCACATTTTGTGATACTGTTTGTTTTTAATGATCTGTATATCTTCAGTGACTTTAACATCAAGGTGACAGATATCGATGACTCGAGTCAGAAGGTTTTAGAGGGACATACTGCTCCTGTTCTCAGTGTTGCTGTTGATCCACAGTTGGACTATGTGGTAAGGGTCTTTCACTGTTCTATTTTCATTTATTATGATGGCAAGGATTTGATGGAACGTATGAATTGTATTTTTTTTTTTCAAATTCCTGTCATGCATTTCATATGCTAAACTGGCAGCTGAATTTCAGTTACGTATATCTGAAATTGTCAGCTATGTGCTGAAGGACTACTGACATGATGATGAAAATCAATCATCAGCATTTTTTCTTCTCTGGCATGGGTTTCTTAAATTTCTTTCTTTCTTTATTTATTTATTTATTTTTGTACTACCAAGTTCGGTCATTTTGAAATATCAGTGTGTGTCTTATTCAATGTTTTCAGGAATGATATATGATCTGTTATATGACTGATGTCGATGTGTACTACATGAATTTTTTTTTTCTCTCTGTTTCTCTCCTATAGGCCTCCTCTAGCTGTGATGGGACCATGAAGATATGGAGCCTGGCAGAAGGGGTGAGTCACCCATCATTTTTAAAGATCAGTGTTTATGTCCCCACTCTCGTGCTGTTCACTCACTGTGTGTATTTTGCAAAACCCACTCACAATTTTAATCAAAAAGTCATCCCCAAATTTGAAATTGTGTAACTGCTCTTCCCTGAAGACATTGTACTAAACATATATGCAATGATTCAAATGGTCTTGTGTTCAGGAGATGGAGATGACAAAGGCTTTATAATGTTAGGTATGTTCAAATTATGATGCAGTGTAAAGTTAAAATGTGTTTATGCAAGTGAAATTAAATGTGTACATGGTTTCATAAACTGCACCAAGGATTATCCAATTTGCTTAGACTGAGTATGTGAAAGACAAATACTGCAGATGCAATATATATGTGACCCTGCACCACAAAACAAACAAAAAGTCGCCAGACATGAGTTTTTAGTTAAGACCATATTCTGAAAGAGCAGACTTTAAGCTTTAAAATGATGTATAACTCAAATCAAATGGACTTTCCTAACCTATCTAAATATTGGGAAGAAAGCACAAACTCAGGAAAAGTGTGAACTGAGAAAAGCGGCTCTGGAGTACAGTGTCTATTCAAGCGCTTAATCTCTACCAAACCGTGCTGGCTGTGCGATGAATGGGACAAAAAACAGGAAGTAAACCACCAGAGTAACAACAATGAAGGGATTATCAGATTAAACTGAAATTAAGCATGCCTCATTAACACATTCTGGCCATAATTAATGCCAACTTTCAAAGCAATAGCATTATCGTTTCAAAAGTTATTAGAGTTAAAAGTGAAGAATGTAAAAAGGTTTTTCAGAAATGAAAAAGGGACTCTAAAGACACACCTAATCACACTATTCTACCAAAAATGTTCGAGATAAACTGCTAAAAAACACACTTTTCCGCCCGTTTTATGACCCCAAATTTTTGCATAAAGTAAAAGAAGACTTGCTCTTTCAGAAAATATGAAAAAGTCAAGATCGGCTAGGTTGACCCATTTCACTTATTTTCAGTCCTCATGCAAAATCAGTGTGTGCGACTTTTTGTTCAGTTTGTGATGCACGGTCACATAAATATATATATATATATGTTATTGCTTACAAATCATACAGGAATTGCAATGAATGTGATGAGCCACTTTCTTTGTGCTCAAGCAGATGCAATTGGGTGATCATATTTTCTTTCTTCCTGATTACACAGAGCTGGGAAAAGTCAGCTGTTCTCATTCCAAAATGCAGTGATGTAAGGTAAGGATTGCATTGGTTTTTATCAAATTCTGCAGAAGGGTTAATGGTTAATGAGAAGTTGATTACCTTGAAATTCTAGTTGTATTGAATGTAACATCTACTTCAATTTTCACACAAAAAAGCAAAGACACTCCACACCAAATATCTGAATGGACTGAATTAATTTTTCAAATGCATCTAGCATTGCTATTCCAATGAAATAAAATCTTACCAGAGATTTATTAACTACTTTCATCATTTAGGGGCAATTTTTGTTAAGAAAATTATATACAGGAATACCAAAGTGAATGATTGGAGTTGTTACTGCACGGCCGTTTTGCTGTCATTATATATACTTGCTCTGTAGAAAATATAGAATGTAAGGAAATTTAGATATGTGCAACAGTGTGTGTCATGATATTGTCTAGAAGTTGATGATTAATGAGAGTAATGTTAAGTGTTGCAATAATATTTTGGTGAGGTAGAGGAGTATAAATTCCATACAAGTTTAAGGCAGAGAGATCAGGTAATTACAATCTTTACAACAGAGAGATTAGGTAATCACACAAATGCTTTCATCAGGTAATCACAATCTTAATTGCATCCTTATCCACATGTCTTTCCTCTTCCCAGCTTGTCAAAGACATTGTGTCGGTTGTCATGGGAACCAGTCAAAGGGCAGGTAAGATGCGTTGACTTGGATCTTTGTGGATAACAAGTGTTAAGCTGAAAGGAGGTGCCTCATTGATATACCAATGTGATACAGATGACAACTAGACTGAATAGGAGAAATTTTGGCAAAGGGCATGTCCGTATATGAATTTGCAGGGGGTGTGAGTTTGTTTAGAAACTTGACTAAGTGTTTTCTTCCTTGAAAACAAGCCTCTGTGTAGTCTGTTCATAACGTCATGAAGTGAAATGTCAAATTGAAGCCTGATTGCTCATTCTGAAATTCTTTTCGTTCTTGTTTTTATGACATTGCCCATATGTGATGTGATGCCAGTGAATGACATCTCACACATTTTTATTCAATTTTACTTTATTGTTTTTATAAGTAGCTCTGCAATTTATGAAAGGTATTCTATAAAGAGAGTTCAGTATAAGAAGAAGAAGAGGAACATAATGCCTCCTTCAGACCAAACATGATTTACACAATACAGACGTTGATCATCATTAAATCAAGTGTGTAAGAAACATGCTGTTCTGTTCATCCAGTTCCTTGCAGTGCCTTTGGAAAAGGAGATCCACATTTTTGCTCGGGATTCTTGGGACCTTGCCTTCAGCCTGAAACCCGAGGAGGCCGGGGGCTTCATATCGGTCGTAGCCTGGTCACCATGCGGGAAATTCCTGGCTTCAGCCGGGACCGACGGGACCCTCTGCATCTGGGATGTCAGCAGCAGAAAATGCTTAGAGAGGTTAGGGAGTTACAGACTACGAAATTTGTATGCATACAATAATAACAATTGAGTGTTACAATTATCTCATTTTATGTTTGCAAACTTTTCTAAATCTGTAATATGTGAAAATGTTTTGTATATGTCTGAGGTTTTTCTTTCTTTTACATCAATTTTGCCAAAGTGAAATGATGTAAAGAGGGGTTGAACATCAATTCCTAATTTGTGACGACAACAGCTTGCTGTGTACCTAAATTCTCTTACAAAAAATTAGCTTCAAATATATTTATTCTAAGAGGATGCTTACACATACTGTGGGGACTGTGATTCAAATTTGAGATGTTGAATTAGTTTCATGAGGAGAGATGAGTGTATAGAAAGATCTATCCATATTTCACTTGTACAAATTAAACTTGTTCTATATTGTCAAATATATATATATATATTGTAAAACAAACATCAAATTCTCCATCTACCCAGGACCAAACACAAGAAAGGCTTGGCTATCTGTGGCTTGGCCTGGAATCCCAAGGGAAACCAAGAGATTGTCTTCACCGACATCATGGGCCAGGTGGGCGTGTTTGAGGGCGTTGTACCCACCGGCCAATCAGCTCCAGTGACTCAGGTATGAGGCAGTCCTTTCCTGGCCCATTTGTGAGTGTGTCAATGGTTATGAGTGGTAAACTCTTTTCTCTCGCAGCAAATTCAGATATTGCAGAATCAAGGAATTGAAGGTTGAAGATGAAGGTATGAATAGGTTGCACCTGTGGACAAAAAGTTTGTGTAGGATGACACTATCACATATATGCAGTTAGTCCTTTGACAGAATTATGAACTAAAATGTCTATCTTGTGGTGTACCTTGCCCCATTAAAATGGCTGCACACCTCAAGAGATTAAGGCTCTTTTTAGCGTACATATCTGATGGAATTTAACAAAAATATATGATTTAAGGTCATGGTACTAAGTGTACATAATAAATAGATTAATTCTACTGTGTTGCGTGGAAAATTAGAGATCAGAGAAAATATGCTGCAAAGCTAAAAATATGTACGTTTTATCTCTTCATAAAATTGCCACTTTCGTGATCTTGTTATTTGCTGTTCAGTTCATGATTTTCTTCTATGAAATGTGTGGATTGAATATTTTTGAAATGGGGAGCTTGTGAAAATTAGGCATTCTTCTTAGTGTATGACCACAAAATAGATGGAACATTGACTCATGAATCTTTCTCAATATCTCTTTGTAGGAGGTCACGGATGACATGGTGGCTGACCTTTTTGACGATGCTGCAGACGAAGACCTGCTTGAAGCTGCCGCCAGGATGGAAGACGAGGATGAGGCGGAGAAGGAGAAACTGTTAGGAGCCAACGACGATGACGACGACGACGACGATCCTATCCACGCAGACATCCGGAGAGCAAAGCAGAGAGTTTCCATGCTACTAGGACAGACAGATGGAATTGGTGAGTGAAGATGATGGTTTGCAAAAAGTAGGAATCATGTATTTGTAATAATCTCATCCATTTTACGGCTTCATCCGTCCCTGTCGCACTGAACCTATGTAACATCCATGAGAGTTCGTAGAAGTTGTAATGGTATGAAAATAAACAAATATTATACTGCTTCTGAAATCTTCATAAGCTGTAGTAGATCAACAAGTTTGCTTTTGTTTTGTTTGTTTGGGGTGTTTTTTTTTTGGTTGTTTTTGTTGTTGTTGTTGTTTTTTGGGGGGTCATGTGTTGTATTGACTACTGTAAAACGAGGAATTTTCGCATGCATTTTAATTTCGCGAATTTCGCAAGCGCCAAGATTCGCGAAATTAAAATGCACGCGAAAGTTCTTGTCTACACTATATGCATTGAATGCCAGTGGCAGTTCGCAAAAATTTCATGCCGCAAAATAGGCCATTGGCTCCAATTCGCGAAAAATTCATGCCGCAAATATATCATGTTTTACAGTACCCCAATCAATTGTGTCAGGGTGGTCCACGAGAGGTTTCAGCATGTCGCTGCAACATGCTCAAATTCTTGTGCAACATCCTCAGATCTTGTGCAATATCTTCAAAAGCCAGCAACATGTTGTGCAACATCCTCAAGAATTTGCAACAAGCTCAAAATAAAATGTATTCAAACGTGAGAAAAACGTGTGCAAAACATAAGAAACATCAAACAACCTGGTACTTGGATATTTGTGTGCAAAACATGAGAGAGAACATTGAATGTAAGCAGCACAGAGAGAGATAAGCAGCAAAATATTGCTTACTATGTGCCTGTGATGTGTGCTCCATGCACATACAATTTCTGCAATATTCTCAGATTCTGAGCTTGCAACGTGCTCAAATTTCAAGTTGTGGACCACCCTGTGTGTGTACAAAACATGTAGCCATTCTGTGACATACTGTAAAACAAGATATTTTGGCAGCATGAAATTTTATCGATTTGTTGCCGACAGCCTTTTTCATGGCATAACATTTTTTGTGAATTGCCTCTGGCATTTAATATAGTGTAGACAAGAACTTTCATGTGCATTATAATGTCACGAATCTTGGCTCTCGCACAATTTGCGAAGTTAAAATGGAGGCGAACATTTCTGGTTCTGGTAGTGTTCTGTCATTTGGAGTGCAGATATATTCATATATTTCCTTCAAGTTTCAAGTTACTATGAATGTGACTCTTCTCCAATTTTACAGATGGGGCATCAAACACAGGAGAAACAGACAATGCCTCAGACATCACAGACATTGCCCCGCCCAAAATTAGTGCACCCCCTGCAGCTCCTGTCACTCCGATGCAGAAACCATTTATCCCCGCCTCCACACCAGTGCACCTCTCTAGTCGTTTTATGGTGAGAATCCAGCATCATTTCAAATGCTGTGAAGTGTGTTTGTCAGAGTGAAAATACTTTAACCACTTACTTTTCATGACCTTCAAATTAAGGGAGAATATTTGATGTAGGTCTGTATTTTCTTTTCTCCACATGACTGGTAGAATGCTCAGGATCAGATAAAAGCAAGGGCCCTGGGATTCCTAGCTGGTTTACATCCTTTGCTCATTGAACTGTAAAAAAAGTTCCAGAAATCTGTAAATGTATGTGCTCCAAAATCTATGAAACTAGTAAAGATTACAACTGTTGTACATCATGTCTTGTGTTATGTTGAACAATCTCCACATTTTTCCTGTGGACACTTCCATTAAATTTGACATAGGTATGAACAGGTGTGATAGCGAAATCCATGCATGTGCAAAATCATGGACAATAAGTACGTGAAACACATTTACAAGGATAATTTCATTTATTCTAAAATGATAACTTCATAGGTGGAATGATAGGCTGCCAAATAGTGAGTCACACAAACTCGTAATTTTTCTAAGCAAACAGCTGTCAATTCATTTGCCTCTTCCTGCAGAAATGGAATGCCATCGGCATAGTGCGTTGCTATGACAACGAGGATGAGAGTTCCATCGATGTTGAGTTCCACGACACTGCGATCCATCACTCGCTCCACTTTGACAACCAGTCCAACTACACCATGGCAGAACTCGGGATGGAGGCGGTTCTACTGGCAGCTGAAAGCTACCAGGACAATCTCAGGTGATTTCTATGTTCATCTTTTGATCGATTGATCATATCAACTGAATTATCATATTGTAAAAGAACTTTTGCAGTGTGATAATTTTAGCGTCTTTCACACAAGAGGAACCTAGTGCAAAATTTAAAGCACTACCTGAATCTTTTGTGGTTCTACATAATGATATTGTATGTTTTGATTTCCTGAAAATGTAAACACATGCAATGCTTTGTACCAGGCTCGACATTTTTGTCTTTTAAGTACATGATTATGTGTAGGAGCCGATGAAGGATAGCATAAGAATAAACAAATGCCATATAGCTGGTTTGATCATCATTGTGGTGCCACTCTTTTATCAATTATATGAGAAGACACAAAACATGTCTTTCCTATATTTCTGTTGACAGCAAGCAGTTGCAATTGTGAAGTGTTGGGATATTTGCTAATGCTGAAGAAGGTTATGGAATATGCCAAACAAGAATTATCAATAACAACCCAAATGCTGTCAACACTTGGGTGGCAGAAAGAGAGCCAATTTTCTTCATGTTTGGTGTTTGCTGAGATGTTCGCTCTCCTGGTTTAAGGTTTACCATCGCATTTCATTTAGCAATAAATATTAGTACATGTTGATGAAGGGTCATGTCACATCATAGCAATTCTTTCTATTTTCAATTGCCAAAATTTATGTTATGTCACACATTTGATAAGTTTTTACTGGTGCTAAACTCCAAAATATGATGAAGATTATATCTTTAAAGATGGAAAAGTGAACCAGTTCCTGTCATTACTTTATGCTTTCATCATTTTCCTGAAACAGTCTCCTGATGTGCTATCATTTCTCATCCTGGGATAATCACAAAGAGTGGTCAACCACCATGCCAGAGGGAGAAAATATCAAGGTAAATTTCAGAAAAGTTGTTTTGGTAAACCACAGTTCCTTTTTAAAGAAATCTCAATTGGATGAGTGAGATTAAATGTGTATACTTAGTCCAGCTTGCCAAAACACCCAACATAAAATCAAGTTTTTACATGATTGTAAGGACTATCAGAATTAATTGAATTGATTGATTTCAGTGAAATTCATAATTCAACTGTGGAAACTGAAATGCCTGATTTTTAACAAGCTTCTTTTTCTTTTTACTTTAAACATACACTTTCTCCTGTTTATAAACAATTTATGATGTAAAGTTTGATTTTATTTTACTTCTTTGCATGAGATCTGAAATTCACATAGCTTATGATAAAGGTAACCACAATGTTATTGGAACTAATGAGGCTACTTAGACATGGCAATATTGTTTTCTGAAATATACAATGTCACACTGCCTATGCAAGCAATTGCATTGGCATAATTTACGCTCACAGCAAGCGTCCTGAAAATGTTATAATGATGAAAATGAGCTAGGTGACATTATAGTTATGATTTAGAGTTAAGATGTCCCAGATGTGCCACTTGGTTTCACCTGTCCGTAGTTCATTATCCTACATTCTTATCGTCTCCGGGATTTCTATGGCTTGGTAAAGGCTGGTTTTGACTCGGTAAAACTGGGACACTACAGGCAATTGTTGAAAATTTATATTATGGTTGCAGTATGTCAACCACTCCTTTAGTCCTGTTCCTCTTCCTTCAGAAAATGTCAGTTTGTTTCTCTCTTTTTTTTTCACCCCTCAAAGGCACTTGCTGTGGGTGAAGGATGGGTTGCCGTGGCAACTGACAAGCGTTTGGTTCGACTCTACACCACGAGTGGAATCCAGCTGCAGGTTTTCTCGCTGCCTGGACCAGTCGTCTGCATGGCTGCACATGGAAAGCAGCTTATGCTAACTTTTCACGCTGGCTTAGGTATTTTACAGAATTTGATAAGATATGAAGTGCAGAGTCTATAGAGGACAAAGTAGTACTTTTCTTTTGGTTTAAGCATTGAGTATCAACTTTTGAGTGAATCGTTACCATATTTTGCCTCTTTGTATTGAGGCCAATAATTATGCACTCTTGAGTAATTAATTTGTGTTTTTTGTACCTTAGCCATAATGGTTTTGAGGGAATGCATATTACAAGCTCTGCTCTCTAGCTTCCCCTCCATTTTCAACATTTTCAACATTGTTTAGTAAATATCATGCATCTGGACATCACAATTTATTGTGTGTTCATGTTATATTCAGATGTACAACTTGTATGTAGAATAATATATTGCTTTTTTTTTTTGCTTGATATGTTTTGTACATTTATATTTTTTATTCAATATGAAAATTGTAAAATAAATATATAAAATCAAATAAATAAAATGAAATAAAAATGAAATATATTACACATAGTCAGAGATGACATCAATTGTACTTGTTTCTGCATTCAACAGTTATAACCAAAGCAAAATTCTTTGCAGTTAACCTGGAGGCAAATACTATGGATTTTGGGGTAATGAAGGCTAATTTTGCTTGATCTTACATGATGGCTTTCTTATTATTGCTGTTCATATCTTAGCCTTCTCTTATCAAGCTCCTGCCTGCATAGATTCATCCTCATATTTTGCCCCATTGTTAGTGAAAATGTTTGGTTTACTTCACACATTGGTACATTTGATGAACCCTTCTAGAAATGTTGCTCATCATGCTCATGTGGTCATAGGAGACCCAGACTCAAGTAGGTTGTCCTTCCGATCCCTCACCGAAACAGGTTTGCCGGGTGATCAGTGCATCAGGATGAAGCTTGTGACCGTTCACCAGAAGCAGTCCTCCATGGCGTACGAAGGACAGCTACCCTTGAATCCCAAGACGACCATTTCCTGGTTTGGGTGAGTTTCAGTCTCACCAGAGTCACCACCATCAAAACTTATGACTCAAATCAATCCTAGGTGTACGCCACAGACGTAAGGTTGTATGTTGTGCATGCTGTTCATTGACACTAGCATGAGTCTTAACTCTCGGTTTTATCACGTTTAAAGAAAATAGTAACAATTGTTCACAAAACCTCAAAGAATCAAAAGTTAAGTTAATTTGTGTCGCTGAATGATTGACAAAGAACTGAAGATATTACGTGTGATATTACCCACACATAAATCATGGTGATTGACTTTTCTTTTTGTTCAGACATGTCTGGTGGAATATGAATTGCAAATAGCCTCAGCATTAGATTTCACAAAACAGATAACTAACATATCGTCGCTGGGGCGACAAGACCTCGTATCTGCAAAATGTCAAATGTTCAGGAGAGCCAAAAAACATGGTGGCCAAAGCACTATAGCGAATGGGAAAGCCTTTCCTTTGACATGCTGTGGTGGCTTCATTTTTGAAGTAAGACACTTGGGATTTGGACAGGACATCACTTATCCTATTATTTGACCATTAATTCAAAAAAGTCATTTTCACCAAAATTGCAGATACAAGGTCTTGTCACCCCAGCGACGATCTATTTTATCACAACTGGATTTGCCTGAAATGCCAAAACTTCATTAGAAATTAGAAGTCAGTGACCCTGTTGAAAACAATCTGTTGTTTATATAAATGCTTCTACAAAACTCTCGTAAAAGTGCATAATACCAGATTCCCTGCTTTCATTGATGTATCTTACAAAATGTATGGTCGGTAGAAATCTTCCAACATACTATTATGACCAGTCAGTATATGAAACTCTCATTAGACAACCAAGCTTTCTATGCTGATTATTCAACTCTGAAGTTTTAGTATAGAAATTAGTAGAGTGATATCATAATGACTTTAGAATCATTGTAACACAGAGATACACACATGATATTTAGTTAATACCGTTTTAATCTGATTTTTCAGCTTTAGTGCTGAGGGTACTGCGGCCTGTGTGGATTCTGATGGCATGGTCCGTCTATTCAACCATGGACTCAAGTGCTGGACACAAGTGGCCAATACCAAGAAACATGTGAGCATTTTGGGGGGTATTGCTTTCCATTTTTTTTTAACACCCCCAGAATGAGAAGTATAAATCCTAATACTATTATTATAATAGTAATAGTATTATTATTATATAGTATTATGACTGTGTCTCATGTCTTATACCGTTTCTGAAGCTGTACTTTATTCTTTCTCTCTTTTCTTTCCTCTTCTTCCCTTTCTATTGTTTTCTTTTTCCCGTAGCGCTTAGAGACATTTTATGTAATAACGCGCTATATAAATGATGTGAATTATTAATTTTATTACTATGTACTGTAAGAGTGAAATTTTGTGTAGTTAATTTGTTTGTGCAGGACCAATTGTAGGGAACTTTGCTTGTTTATAATTTTATGGATGAGAGTACTTTTGTACAAAATTCGTATAATAGAGATATGTAGATATACACGTACATGTGTTATTTTTGCTTGAGTCCAGTCAAGTGAGAAATTCGCAAAACGTTCAATACCACAAAATATTCCACATTTATAGACAAAGACTAAGAATGGATGGAAAAAAGCAGTTATTATCTAATATGCAGTGCTGACAAATGTTTTATTCAACTCTTGATTAGCAGTCAGAAAGTTATGAGAGGAAGGTCTCTTCTTTGTCTTTAGCAAGGGAGTAGTTTCATGTTTCACCTTGAATCTACTTGATAAAAAAATAAAACATGGAGTGCAGTGAAACGTGCCAGATTATTTATTACAAAACTTAGTATTTGTATTTTACTATTTAAAAACATTTTAAAAAGTGTTACTTCACACAATTAATCTCATACAAGTTATAACTGTTTCCATCCATGATATGCAATTTGAGATAAATATGGTACATATTAGGGTCTCTCTGAGGCACAAAAAGCATGAAGTTTGTCAAGAATTTAAGCCACTCATTGACCTTTAACTTGTCATGGTCATTCCCTTTCTTGTTCATAGTGCAAGGGGCGCTCTGATCACTACTGGGTTGTTGGTATCCATGAGAACTTGCAGCAGCTGCGGTGTATAGCATGTAAAGGAGCCACCTTCCCCCCTACCCTGCCCAGACCGGCTGTGACCGTCTTGCCCCTCAAGCTGCCCATGTGTGAGATGACCACTGAGAAGGGTCAGATGGAGGTATTTCAGTCCATCCTCTCTTCAGAACACTTTCCCCTGTATTTTATGATTCTAGGAATGCACTTCATGTAGGGCTGATAACATTGTGAACTTTAGCTGCGTATTTACTTCAATATGTCACTTTACTTTTTGTTTATTTGATAAAATTATTTGATACAGCCTGAGCATGAAACAACTATTCTCTTCCGAATATGTCACAACTTATTATATGTTTGCATTATTTCAACAGCAATGGCAGGGTTTTTATTAATTTTGATAGGGCTGTAAAAGGATGGAATTCTGGAAATCCAACCTCCTCTCCCCCTCCCCTTGGAGAGATAGGTCTGAAGTCAGGAAATACCAAAACAAAGTCTATGGTCTCTTGTAAAGCACTCAATTAAATTTTATCCCAATGCAGGATTTATTGGCAAATGATGAAAAGTGAATAAGAATAACAAATCAAAAGAATCTGAAAAGAAAAATAAAGGCATTTTACTTTTAATCACAGTTTCAGCACTTATGGAGACGGACAGTGTTGAAACTCTTGTCAATTTGCAAGGGTCCATAAAAAATGAAGGAATTATGCAGTAATGTTTAACAAAATAAATTTTGTAAGTTTGTTAGCAAGGTATTCAGTTGGAAGGTTGTATTGCTTCCCTCCATACTTGATGCTCTTGCAGGAAATGCACATTTCGACATGAATGATAAAGGGTTCTTTCCATTGATTTCTGTATTTGACGACAATTAGGAGGCATACTGGAGAGCTCAGCTCCTGAGCCAACATTTCAAGCGTAGCGATGACGTGGATGAGATGGCTCGTGCCAGAATGGACAGAGAACAGCAGGACAATGCCATGAAGCTCTTTGCTGTGAGTTCAAGAAAGTTTTTGTCTTGAAGTCATATACTGTCCATCTCTCTACTTTCTTCAAATATATGTATGCTGAATGTAGAGGAGTGCAACATAAAACTTTATGAACATCTCATCTGCATGTATTCTATTTTAAAGAATGAATGTGCTCGACAAAAATCAACAAAATTTCACCTGCCTCCATCTATTTTTGTGATGATTACCCCCAAATAATACCAATGGCGTAATTGTGTTTGGGTTTTTTTTTTATAGCTGGTACAATAACTAATAGAATACAAAATAAACACACACACACACACACACACAAATAAAACAAAATATAACAATTTGTGAAAAGTTTCAGTGAACAGTTTAGACTCTGAGGGCCAAGGTACCAATTAGTCGGTGACCATAGTGATCTGGTAATTATTTGTGCAAGTTCTAGATATCTTTTATGTTAGGGTACAATGTTGTAGACTAGATATTTGAAAAGGAAAGTGAGTATGACAATAAGTTGAATGGAATCACTGTGCATATTGAACTTGTTTGTCCGCAATTTACTTTTGATTGATGGGAATGTAGTTTAATTATTATTCAAATTTGAAAAAATCCCCAAATGCACAGGAAGGACTTCAGTGAAGATGTTGGGGAGGTGATAAAATATCAACTTTTCATTTCAGAGTAATGAGATTTCCAAATTAAAGCAAATTTTCACCAAACATATTTTTGTCAGATTGACACAAGAACTGAACATATGAAAATTAATCTGTGTTCTTTACATTGTGTATTCAGCAAAAATTGTGTCAACAAGCTCTTTAATTGTGTTTGACATTTTGTTGAAAAACAAATTGAGGATGAAATATGAATAGGAATCTGCATTCATACCTTTGTTTTGATCCATTTCTCTTTCGTTTCAGCTGGCGTGCCGCTCAGACAGAGAGTTCCGGGCGTACGACGTCTGCCAGTTCATGACATCCCACCACTCCCTGAGCCTGGCCATCAAGTATGCCAGCCGCTCCCGACGTATGATACTGGCCCAGAGGCTCAGTGACATGGCCAGCAGGCTGCTGGCATCGGAGGAGGACGAAGAGGATGAGGAGGAGGAGGAGGAGGTGGATGTCGGCTTCACTCACACCAGGTTAAAAAAAAATATTGGTTGTTTATTTTGAAATGAATTTGAGCCTAAATACTTAGCACCATAAATAAGCTTGTAATCAAATTTTAAAACTCTTAATGTAAACTGGTGCATTGTGGGGAATATGACATAGGAATCTGGTTAGGAAAACAAGCTAAATGTTATCGAAATTACTCTATTGTATTTGGCCAAATTTAGATGATAAAAATATTTGTCATCAATAAGTACTAAGTGAATCATTAATTTTCATGAATATGTAAAAATTTGAAAATAAAAATCTCTTCGTTTGTATGGTTATTGACAAAAAAGGAAAAGTACCACATAATTAAAGTGACTTCCATTTCAGGATTGGCTTTAAGCTAATCATAGATTTGTTGATATTTAGCATTGACTCCAGTATTGCGTCTCACTGGTTGTACCTCGATGATTAATGTGCAGGTCTGCGATCAGACATGGCAACACGAGGCATGCACCTGCAGAAACTTCAAATCACCGGCAGCAGAGCCGGCGCCCGACCACTAATGGTGATGTGGATGAAGACGAGGACGATGAGAATGATGATGCTGAGGAGGAGGAAAATGAAGAGGAGGACGAGATGGAGATGAGAGAGGAACCAACTGAGAAGGTCCTTAAACTGCCAAAACCCAAACCAGGTAAACTGAGTGATAAAGAGGTTGGCTATAACAAAACTGTCTTATAACAAGGTGATTTTGCAGGTCCCAACTCCTGATATTTCCTTGTTTTCATGCCCTGATATAGTGAGAAACCTGACATAAAAAGATAATTTCATGGTTTTTAGGTCCTTTATATAACAAGTTTCCCATTCATCATTAAATAATTGCAACTTATATCCTCAGTGTAGCACAAGAACTCTTGTTCTTGGTTCCTATTTAGAACTACCATTTTGGATGAATTGCGGTTTTTTTGCCACTTCATCCTTTTTTCTTTTCTTTTCTTTTTTTTTTCTGGTATGAATATGATCTGGCAACAAGGAGTATTGATATCAACAAGCAAGTACTGGTAATTACAATTACAAAAAATAAAGTCATGGAAATATCAGACAAGGTTTTGTCATTACACTCGACAGATGGATATCAAGGTCTGCACTTTCTCTGAAAATTTAAGATCAATAAAACACTGTTCTCGAGTGTAATATCTACACAAAATTTTCTCTCTTCTGTATGTTGCTAGACAAACATGCTTTGCTCTCATTTCCACAGCAATAAGCTCATCCCTTGTTTTTGAAAAATGTGACCATTGCATTGTTAAATGAATGATTGAGACAAAAGCATGTTTTGTTCTCCAAGTTTACTATTACGCATATATTTCTCTGACTGCAGCTAAGATACCGTCACTCCTACCATCAAGCCAGGGAAGGAAGAATCCATTTAAAAAGGAAGGGGAGAAATCTGGCACTGCTGCGA
Source organism: Diadema setosum (assembly GCF_964275005.1). Classification (NCBI taxonomy): domain Eukaryota; kingdom Metazoa; phylum Echinodermata; class Echinoidea; order Diadematoida; family Diadematidae; genus Diadema; species Diadema setosum. Next base: position 46,528,426 of record NC_092685.1, read on the forward strand.
GAGGGACCAGTGTGTTTGACGAGATCAAGAAAGTATCGCCAGACAGGAAAGTCTTCCATGAAAAAAATGGTGAGACCACTCCCAAAATCTTACTGTGTTTAGTTTGGCCATGAAATATTCAGTTGGAACATGGAAAGGAGCACCAAAATTTGGATTAGAAATGCTATAACACCATGAAATCACCCAAATGAATAAAAAGTGAAAATAACAATCTTTATATCCTGTGATAATCCTGAAGGGAGAAATCCCCCCCCCCATTTTTCAGACAACAACTTTATCTGATGGACATTTCAGAATGAAGTATGAAAGTAAGACACCAAAAAGGCCGTATTCACTGAACATTAGATTTTCCCATGGGTTTTGATAGCCAAGCCACAGGTTGTCAGATTACAAAGTGGTTTGTTTATTTCTGTTTCATGTTTTACCCAGATAATGAAGGTGGTCAAAAGCGAAAGGGACCAGGAGCCAACAAACAGAAGAAAATAAAGACACAATCGACTCTGTTTGAGACCAAACCAAAGACCAAACAAGAACCAGATGGACAAAGCGAAAGGAAAAGTGCCAAACAGTAAGTGAATGTTGGTGCTGAAAGTAATATGCTGATGAGTTCTTTGAAAGAATGGGACGGATAATTCTCTGCTAGATTACTTGAGGATCAAGATGAGATATTGATCTTACGATATGTTTATTTTTAAAATACAACATACAGCTATCTGTGTTGTCAGATAATTTAGCGCCCAGATGTTTATCGATGTATTTATTGAAAGTTATTGCCAGGCAAACATGTAAATGCAAAAAAAGATTAAGAAAATTCAACAAATACCCATTCTCGTTGTTTAGGTTGAAACAGTTATGTAGTGTCTTCAGGACATGCTCGATGCGTGTAACAACTGAAATTAGGGACTGAGATATTATTCATGACATTGTTAGTTTATCGATTAGACCAAGATATATTTCAATTAAGAATTTACAGTGTTACTGAGAAGATATAGACTGGCATCAAAGCAAAATAAAAAGAAAAGAGAGGGAAAGAAAAATATTTAAAATATATTTTAAAGTTGATAATACAGCCATTTGTAATTGAAATATTGCTAAATATCTCTTTTTTTTTCTCCTTCTTTTCCCTCCAGGGGTGCCGTAACATTCAACACCTGGCTGACGCAGAATCGTGCATCACTGACTGAGGAGAACCCAGACCTTGGCCCCAGTGAAATCATCAAATTGGCAATGCAGAAGTGGAAAACACTCTCGGCTGAAGAAAAAGAGGTAAGATGTCTGCTCCAAAGAATCTTACTTATTCTTTCCGGGGTTTCCTTTCAGTAAGGCTGAGTTTAAGAATTCTTGTGACAAAATTTGTGCATCCCAGGAGGTCATCCGGTTTTTCCCTGTCTCTTCGACATCGACATTGACATCGACATCGACATGTAATATGTGGCACTCAACAGCAAGTTTCAAAATTACGCACTGAAAGCCTGAAGGTGATTGATGTTGATATTTATCCTGTTGATTCTGCACGGAATCTGGGAGTGTGGTTTGATTTACGCCTAGCTTTTGACAGACATATCTCTGAAGTATGTAAAAATTCATTTTATCATTTGTTTAATATTGCACATATTCGGAAGCATTTGACACGGGAAAGTACTGAAAAAATCATCCATGCGTTTGTCACAAGCAGATTGGATTATTGTAACAGTTTATTTTATGGCTTACCTGATAATCAGTTAGGTAAACTACAAAGGGTGCAAAATGCATGTGCTAGATTAGTTTGTAATTCTCCTCGTTTTTCTCATTGTCGTCCATTACTGCGTGCATTACACTGGTTGCCTGTAAAGCAGAGAATCATATTTAAAACTCTGCTAATTGTATATAGAGCTATTCATGGTACAGCACCAGTGTACATACAGGAACTTGTAGAGTAAAAAACATCATTTCAAACATTTTATCATCTTCGAAGTTCACAGGATCAAACATTATTGAAATATCCATCGGGGAAATCAAAAGTTACTCTTGGTGACAGGGCATTTTTGTATGCTGCACCAAAATTATGGAATAATCTCCCTTTGTTTGTAAGACAAGCAGTTACAATTAATGAGTTTAAGGCCAGGTTAAAAAGTCATCTCTTGAAGTAGTGTATTTTCTGTTGGAATTTCTTGTATGCATGTCATTTTGTAATGCGCAGTAGAGTATATCATTATAGTAGCTGCGCAATATAAATGTCCTTTTATTATTATTATTATCTTTGTAAATCTTTAACAGGGCAGTATTCTGTAGAAAATAATTTTAGCATTTCCTTTGTCTGAAAAATCTTCGTCTTATGTATTGAAGATGATGTTTGTCAGTCTATGTTCTACGACAGAATTTATCTCACCTTGGTATTGCATTAAAATGACATGTAATGACATTTACTGCACGTATACATGACAAAATTACATGTGCATTTTAATGACATTAATTCATGTATGCATGACCCAAAGACATGCATGATGCTTGCATGAGCAATCAGAGTATATTGATCACTGAGTGGTATGTTTGCTTGCCCGTGTAACCATGACACACTCAATACCTACGTGTATGCACGAATGTACGTTCTCACACATTTTCTGTACTTGGAAAAAAGAAAAAAAGAAAAAAGGCAGCATTTGTTCTTGTGCTGGATTTCTGCAATACTTCAGGCTTTCCGTTGCCTTAGCTTGACCTTGCAGAAAGTTTACAATTGTCAGTCATAAGAATCGCCATCGATGTAGACCACTGTGAACACATCCTGTGGATTGTTTTGTAAAAAGAAAAAAAAAAGCATCTTCTTCCTGTCAAATCTAGGATTTCAGACAGTTCTTTAATAGACAATTCCTGAGAGTAATGTGACTTCCAGTATAAATCCTCCATTACCTGTTTATCATTTTACTCTGCCACTGCACAATCCTCATGATAAGTCTTCTCACCAGACACTTGTTTGCAAAGGTTGTCGTCAACATGAAGGAGCAGCCTTTAAAACTCTTTCTGTGAGAATCAAAAGTTGAAGTGGTAATGATATGTTTCAAATATTGTCATATTGAGATCAGTGAGGAGCAGACTTATGGCCAATGACATCAAGTGTTTAGAAAGACTTTTCAGTTCTTTAGTCTTGCTATCACTTCATGTGACTCGTGACAATAAAAGTCTGCTAAAGTTGCTGAATATTGATTTCCTGATATTTATATTGCTAAATTTTCCATATTCTAAGTTTGGCACTTGACTTTTATTTTCCACCTTACTTTAAACAAACAAACAAACCTCCCCTAGAAACAAAATAGACAAAAATTTTGAGAAATTGAGTTTTTATTATATATGCAGCCGAGTTACCTACCACATCCACCACGGATGCGGCTCCGTTTATAAAACAAATGCTTCTAATTTCATTTCATTATTAGACATTGAATTCTTTGCTGAAGGTAGTCAAGATATCAATTCATTGTTTTTAAAAATCTGACATTTCTTATTCTTATTCAAATCACCCCACTTCGCAGTTTCCTTGGCTTAAATGTCTCTGACAGTATAAGGGCTAAGTAATGACAGGTTACATTTAGGTGATTCCTGATCATAACAAATTTTAGACCCCATTGAATATTGCTCTATGGTGAGTCATGATTAAAGGCTATGTAAATGTCAACCTGAAAATAAGTTAAACATTGCCAATATTTTTTTTCCTGTAAGAGTCAACCACAAATATACACTTGTCTGAAGCTAATTCCATCTTAATGTTTTGACAATGGTGATTTGAACAGATATTTCCCATTTTCATTTTGTTTGATACAGGGACTTGAAAACAAGACTAAGACTACCCTGGAGCAGTCCACACCTGAAGACAAAAGCGAGAACAGACCTGCCGAGAAGAAGAGGAAGAGATCGGAAATGGAGGAAACAGCTGAGAAGCGTAAAGTCGGCAGAATCAAACAGAATGACAGCGACGGCAAGAAACAGCCATTGTCTGTATCAACCAATGCCAAACTGGCATCATTTGCATTTGGAAAAGACTGATTTTTGTTTTTTATATGTATAAATATACAATCATATGACATGAATATGTCTTTTTTTGCTACCTGGGAGAAAATGACAACATTTTGATTGCATTAGCGTGTCCCGAAAACATGGCTGCTGTATATCTCTTGACTAAACCTACCAGCTGGGGAAAATATGACTCAGGTGTGGATTTGGTGTGTGTAGTTTCCATGGAAATTTCTTATTTTGACATGTGAGCTGCAAGCCAAGAAAAATTATTGAATACCGCTGAAACTCAAAATAAAGACTTCTTTGATACCAGACCGTGTTGTTCATTATATCAGGTATATTGTTATATCAGTAATCAACAGCAATGAAACAAAAGTGAATATTTCTGCTTTAATCAAAGGAGAGACTTGGATAGTTATGAGTCATTTTCTTGTAGCAGTTCTAAACAGCAATGAAACAAAAGTGAATGTTTCTGCTTTAATCAAAGGAGAGACTTCGATATATGAGTCATTTTCTTGTAGCAGTTCTAAACTTACAATGAGTTACTTCTGTATTTGAGTTTCTCTTCACTCCTATATTAGATATGCTTCACCACCTATGAATGAATGAAATAATAAAGACTTGTGACATGTAAAGTGAGATATTTCATCGCTAGCACTTCACTTTTTCATGCCATCTAACTTATTTTTAGCTATTTTGTGTCTGTTTTTTTATGCCTCCGCCACGAAGTGGTGCCGGAGGCATTATGTTTTCGGGTTGTCCGTCCGTCCGTCCGTCCGTCCGTCCGTCCGTCCGTCCGTCCGTCCGTCCTTCCGTCTGTCCGTCCGTCCTTCCGTCTGTCCGTCCGTCCTTCCGTCCGTCTGTAATGAATTTTGTGGACAAGGTAACTATCGAAACCTGTTAAGGTATCCTAATGAAACTTAGCATGTATGTGTATTAGGGGGTGAAGTTGTGCCTATCAACTTTTGGGTGCACATGCTCAAGGTCAAAGGTCAAAAGGTCAAGGTCAAATACATAAAATTTCACTATTTCCACCATATCTATTGAATGCCTGAAGATATTTTCTTGAAACTTAGTGTATACATGTTTTACCTAATTAAGATTCCCTGGTGAAAGTTTGGGTCATGAGGTCAAAGGTCAAAGGTCAAAAGGTCAGGGTCAAATACATAAAATTTCACTATTTCCACCATATCTATTGAATGCCTGAAGAGATTTTCTTGAAACTTAGTGTATACATGTATTACCCAATTAAGATTCTCTGGTGACAGTTTGGGTCATGAGGTCAAAGGTCAAAGGTCAAAAGGTCAAGTAAAAATATTAAAACGTCTTTTTTTTTCTCCGTACCTTGGAAAATTGTTCAAGGTATCTTCATGGAACATAGTATATACATGTACTGACTGGAAGTGATTATCTAGAGAATGTAGGGTTCATGGGGTCAAAGGTCAAGTGCAAGACTTCAAAATGTTACTATTACCCTCATATTTATGCAATGCCAGCAGGGTTATTTTTTTACACTTTGTGTATGCGTGTGTAACCTAATAGAAATTCTCTGGAAAGTTGTTTTTTTTTTTCTCTTTTTGCCTCAAAGGTCAAAAGGTCAAAGATCAAGTGAAAATGCTGAACTAACTTTTTCCTCCATATCTCGGAAGTGGCTCAAGTTACCTTGAAACTTAGTACATATTATGCATGTTCTACCTGAAAGTAATTATCTTATGAATTTTAGGGTCAAGGGCCAGATGAAAATGGTAACAATTTACTATTAATTCAGAAATTGCACTTTTTCTCCACACCTGTACCTTGAAAATTACTCAATGCCTATTAAATGTATGAATGGGTCAAAGTCAAGTTAAAGTCCTTAAATCCCTAGATACATGCTCTCCTATTCATCCAATTAAACCTATGTCAAGGAAGGTGAACATTCAACACATTTGTGACAAACTTGTCATTCCAATATTTTGCCAATTTTGTGAAAATGTAATCACACAGTGTCCACATGTACTATCTAGACCTATTGGGAAAATCATGCATTATGGCGGAGGCATACCAGTCGCCAAAGCAACATTTCTAGTTTTTCATGAAACAGCTCAGGATTGATGTGCATTCATGAGCTGTGTTTGAGATGACAGTGATATTCACCTTTCATATGTTGTTTATTTTCCTGTTTACAACTAATTTTTGCAAGTTGTGTGAGGTTATGACTTTGATTTTAATTTGGTACTTGGGATTCACCCGTTTCTAAAACATACATTCAAATTTCGTCTGTTGAAAATGAGAAGGGCGTTAAGTGGTCTTGAACACTATGGGTTTAGTGACAACTTAACACCCTTATCATTCTCAACCGACGATTTATTGGTTATCTTCAGCAAGTCACACAAAATATGGTATCTTCAGCAACTATGGAGAATGGAGGTATAGTTCCTAATAAAATTGTTTATGTTAGAATATGTCTTGTTTTGATATAGTATAAGTGAGGACAATGTAATGTTGAATGTAAAGCTTGGATAAGGGTAAAGATGACATAGACTGTATTTAAGTGTTTCATTTTGTGTCATAGGTGTATTAAAGAGGACACGAGTCATGATACAAAATTTTGCCTCTTGCATAATTGCATGATGAATGAGCTGTGCGGGAAATACAATTTTACTATATCCATATCAAAATCTGTTGATACAAGATGTTCATGAAATGAAGCTATGGCTGTTATGATGTTGGGTAAGCTTCTAGAGTTTCTGACTTTACACTCATTCCCACTGGTTGTCACATAATGACAGACATATCTAGAATCAGCATTTCCTCTTCATTATTGATACAAGAAGATCTTGTAGAGTTTAAACTACTTGCATTCAGCTCTTTTCATATTTATCCATTTTGAAAAAAAAAAAGAACCAAAAAAAAATACAGTCAGTAAACTGTGATTCATTCATATGTACACCACCTAGATGTACAGCTACGAGTTGCTCCTTTGTGTCTTGTAAAACTGTCGCTGCAGATTAATGTGTAAATATGTAGATACCTATCTGAATTTGATGGAATAAATGTATGGACGGTGTTTTGTCAAACGCGAGACCATTATGCTACATACGCACAGTAACACAGTGGCCAATGTTGAGTCACATACATTGTATATATTTCCCATTGAAGGAAAGACCATAAATAGAGTACACTGTATTGCACTGCTGTAAAATTGGAAACATCTGTGCATTTCATGTGACATGAAGCTAACTGAAAAATGCAAGCATGCAAATTTTTATGCCTATGCATTGTGTACGACATTGGTGAAGTCCTCCTCACTTTCTACTGATGGTTCAGGACTTGTCAAATAGACAAGTCTACTCCGAGGTGAAAATGGCTCAAAATAAAGTGTTATCAGGGAACCCCAGCTACGATATGTTCTCCAGTATCTCTTGGTTCATCTTGTCTCTTGTTGTCCCCGCCGAACGAGTTTGAGCAGGGGACTATGAAACGGGCTCCGTACGTGTGTGTGTCCGTCCGTCTGTGTGTGCGTCCGTGTGTGATCAAAATGTTCAATTTGCTACTTCTCTGTCATTTATGAGCCAATTTTGATTCTGTTTGCTTTATATGATAGCACTACATGAGAGCTTTGAAACTTCTACACAGAATTTCAGTTGTGACCTTTGCCCTTGACCTTTGACCTATATTGTACATTTTGCTTCAAAATGCTACTCCGCCATTTCTAACCCGATTTCGATTCCATTTGCTTTATGTGATGGCACTAGGTGAGGGCTTCAAAACTTCTACGCAGAATTTTGACCTTTGACTTCTTTGACCTTTGACCTTGATTTTTGACCTATATTGTACATTGGCTACAAAATGCTACTCCTTCGCCATTTCTAACCCGATTTTGATTCCATTTGCTTTATGTGATGGCACTAGGTTAGGACTTCAAAACTTCTACACAGAATTTTGACCTTTGACTTCTTTGACCTTTGACCTTGATTTTTGACCTGTATTGTACATTTTGCTACAAAATGGTACTCCTTCGCCATTTCTAACCCGAATTCGATTCCGTTTGCTTTATGTGATGGCACTAGGTGAGGGCTTCAAAACTTCTACACAGAATTTTGACCTTTGACTTCTTTGGCCTTTGACCTTGAATTTTGACCTGTATTGTACATTGGCTACAAAATGCTACTTCCGGCGGGGATATATATATTATGCACCTCGTAATTACTACTTTTCCTTGTTCATTTTATTTCTTGGTTCGTCTTCATGTTACCATAATGTGGCGGCCTATGGCCGTGTAACTTTCTCATGCCAACACAGCGGAATGCTAAGGTCACTTTGTTTTAGTTTGGCTGTATGTCAGTTTCTCTGTCTGAATGTATTGTTTTACATGACAATTCATTGTGTATCGATCAAGGGTGACAATAGTGTCACAGAAATTAACTGGTTAGATCATACCAATCTCGCGATGCCTATGCTAAGGAATAGTTTGACATTTTAATCATGTTTAGCCCATTCTCAGCCAAATGTATAGTCATCCAGATATTTTGTTACATAGTTTATGAAGACTATTATGACAAGGGAGGGCAGTAAGAGCATTGTGGAAATGAATGCATAATTCTCTGTGTGGTGCATTTGTATGGTCATTTGTGTGTGTGTGTGTGTGTGTGTGTGTGTGTGCGTGTGTGTGCATGTGTCTGTCTGTCTGTGTCTCAAACACCATTGGTAGAAGTCAGTTACTGATAGTGTATTATCATAAATACTCCAAGAATGTTTGTTTTGTGCAGTACTGGGTGAAACTTGGGTCACTCCCATAGTCAAGGTGAAAAGAGAAAGTTCAGTAGAGTACAAGTAATATCAAAAAATTGAAACTGCAGGTTTCATGATAGTCAGGCATAAGAAAATAGTGGAATATGGAGGTACCCCGTGTGCTCAACAAACAGTGGTTTTGATCTCAGTCTATGAAAATTTGAATTAGATGAGGTGATAATGCTGCAACTCTGATCAGTTGTTACATAGAAAATATAGATTTTCCCACCCAATTTCATCAGATTTGCATTTGAAATAATGACAAGGCGTTCAAATTCAAGCGATTTTGGCCACTGTTCTACTCTCACTGTTCATTTTAATTCTTTGAGCATTCACATTCGTTTCATGTTATTCTTTTTAGATTTTATTTCATTCAATTTAGAGAGAAATTCATTCAATATAACGACTCAAAGTTGGCATTCAATTTCGCGTCAGCTGGATAGTCATTCAAATTCGTGCCAAATAACAGTTTCAATTTCATTTATAGGAACACAACTTTGCACTATGAAAGTTTGAATTCAATCAACATACACAACTTCTGCGGACCTTTTTTTTTTTTTTCACTGTCATACGATTGCAATAGTTGAATGATACAATTTCACTTTCACTTCAAAGTCCAATTTAATCATCTTAATTGCATCGGATGTATTTCTTTCCTGTCGATCTTTCTGTCACTTTCAAGTCATCCCTAACAATATGGATGTAACATTTAGGAAATAGCTAATATCCCAGAACATCGTCGGGGTCCTATACGTCCAAATCTATATTGACCATTTTGATTCCATTCCTTAGTTCCCCGTGTCCATATCATAAGTTACCGCAATCGGATCAGCTGCAGATAGACCTATTTCACCAAAGGGTTATATATATCGCCAGTTTTGCTTGGTTGTCAAAATGATCATGCTTCATCCACTAATTCTGTCCGTATTCGAGATGTTCACGCATACTCTGTAATGTAGCAGCGGCTAAAATCGTGTATGAATAAAGTGTAAATGTATGTGCTTGAAAGTAGGGTTATACGAGTTACTAGCCAATAAGTGTTAAAAAAAAAATCACATTTCAAAGTATGTTAAGTTTGCATATTCAAACAGCTGAGTAACTACAAAGAATTAAATCAATAACGAAAAAGACTGCCCGTACTTTTTAATTGTTTGCCTTATCAGGAATTTGAATTCATTAACGCTCTCCACGGCGGTGCTGATGCGAATTTGAATGCGCTGCACTTGCATTTTTAATATGAATGCCCTTTTTACACCCTTGTGTGAGAAACTCATTAAATCGCTTGCTGATGAAATTAAATTGAATGAACTAGTTACCTTTTTGAATGTCGATCTCGGTGATCATTCAAATTCACTCTAACTTGAATGACCGCGTCGTTAAATCGAATGCAAACCTGATGAAATTGGGCGGGGAAACCTATATTAAACAGATCATACAACTACAACCATCTCCCTTAAAAAGCAAAGCTAAGTTACCATGGGCGTCAAGGGGGGGGGGGGCGTGCGTTGGTGTGAACGCACCCTCTTTCAGACCCTTAAAAAGTTTTACTTATCATGTATGCACGCACAATTTAAATCTCCATGGTCTCGGAGGTGTGACACCCCCATTTAGATCCTCCCCCATTCGCCCGTCCGGGCTCGGTCACTTCGCTCCTTCGCATGCGCGCGAGTAAGAGGCCCGAAACTTGAAACCTGGACGTGAAGCCAGAAATATAAACGCACCCCCTTGAAAAAGGCTGGTGACGCCCCTGGTTACAACAACTCCATGATCATTTGACGATAAAGATGATGTTTTAGGCACAAGTTGTCCTTAGTTTTTTTTTTTTTTTTTCTCTAAGTTTCAAAGAGAGATGTAGCATTGCATTGATACAGTGGCAGTCTCTCCTCAATGGACTTGTCCGTCCGTATGTGCTGTGTTGTTTATCAGCCACACTTGTGAATTTCTGTCTTGTGTTTTTAACCTAAAAGGCGCTGGTGATACGTGCACACTGTAACACATATTTTCCTTCCACCGCAAAAGAAAATATTATGATATCGGAATACATTTAGTTTCAGTTTGACTGCAAACAGGAAATTGTGGAGAATGTGTCTTGGAAAACAAATCATGTCAATAAACACCAAAATTCAAGAAATCAGTGTGATTACGTCAAAGAAAGTAAAAGGAGAGGGGCTGCGACCATTCGAATGTTAGTGATGAGCATTTTGCACGACATTCAAGGGGCTATATCACAACCGACTTCCCTATACCTCTACTGTTGTATATTTTGTGTCGTGGTTTTATGCGCGAGGTGATTGAATGGTAATTTCTAATGATTTCGCTTAATATAATCAATTATCTCTTCCTCGCAGCGTGTACTGTATATATACACACACAACTGTCTTTTCGAGTACTTCTTCCAATATGCGTGATATACCGACAGCTGACAATGGTTCTATACCACTGGCAACTTTTAAATGGGGTAGGATGTTCCAGACGTTATTACATGAGGATTCAGTGAATGCAATAAGACTGGCGAAACACTTGGTAAAAGTTTGAATATACAATTAGTTAATCCGTTCAAAACTTAAGATTTATTTTAACGTTTTGGTTAATTTCATGTCTTGTTCTCTGTTAATGAAAACTCTCTTAAATCGTGGTGCCGTTCAGAAAAAAAAAATCAGTGAAGAAAAAAAATATAAGAGGAATTTCACAAATATTCGTTTTATGTCTTATTTACCTTTTTTTTTCATTTATTCCAACAAGTGTTCAATGAGCGAATATCTAATTCAAAATGTCTAGCGCGTGGATGTTTATGAGCAACACAACGTGGCAGCGCGCATGGTAGAAAGGAACCATATACCCGATTATATCTCTTGCAAGTATGTGCAGTACAGTACAATGTATAAACACTCTTGTTCGAACTTCCGTTAAGACCTTTTAGCGTGATGTGAGTATACAATAACCGCCAAACCTGTCTAAAAGTATGTTGACCCTACAAAAAGTTTCTTTCGCATAATATTGTATAGAAAGTGCAGTCAAACACGTGGTTTGACATTTCCTAGGTCCATGGTCACAGCCCACTATAATTGTCTACAGACCTCGCTGCTTTAGGAAGGTCACGTGTATGTGTAGTTCCCAGGTTACATGTTCTCACTGTGGAAGGACTCCAATCTGCGAAATAAACGCATCTACATGTAATATTCAACTCTCTCGCTATGATTCAATTCATTATGTATAATATCTCATGCTCTTCCTATCTAGCATGGAAATATTAACCGAAAAAAAAGGCTTAAAGCTACGTAATTAATGAAATCGCGGGATAAACATGAATCATTTTATCCGGTTGAAATTCGTGGTATTAAATCTAAATTAATCATGATGTTGCATTCTGAAATCCGGGAAATTTGATGATTACCATCAAAATTATGTTTTTGATGATGACGTATAATTACGATATCAATAGTATTATTGTCATATAGCCATTCCAAGCATTATTTTCTTGCTATTAAAAAAATATGCATCTCTTCATGGAAAGATACACTGTATATCCTGATGTGTGTTTTCATTATCAAAGTAATTGTATGTCACAAAAGTATATTGTAAATGATTTATACAGTTGTTACTGGTGGCTTCAGTGGTTTTGCCCCTGCATAGGCAAGACACTTCATCTTCAATGGCTGTAAACGGCCCTCCAGAGGAGACTTAAGTTATCAGTATAATCACCCAATGATTGATTGTTTAGAAGTATTCATAGCTTCCGTAGCAGGCATGCAGAAGACACAATGTAAGACAAACGTCATGATACAACATTCGAATACAAACAAAAATAATGAGGTATTTGCTAGTTGTAAACGTTGCGTCGCCTTTCTGTTATTGTGGTATAGGGCGCATACACAATAAGGCCACTTTGTGCATAATCATGACTGAAGTTTCGGATGCGTCCATGCAAATGTGACTGTCACATCAGGTACAACAAGTAAGATATTTTCTGTATAACTACAACATACACTTACACACATAACAAAATCACGTTAGAGTTTACATTGTTCAGACTCACCCAAACTGTGTTTCTCTGTCATGCGTTTCCGCATCCATCGACAGGAAATGGAAGCGGAAAGGGGTGCAATTTCTGTATTTGGCTGTTTGCGTGGCAACCCCTGATTTGTCAGGGATGTTTTGATTCTGCGACCTCAACAAATTGAATCGTTGTCACGAAATCAAGCTCATTTGACGCAGTATTTTCTTTTATCCCATGTGAAAGTGCATCAAACACAACCATCTGAAAAAGTCCCAATCGTTTGTAAATATTTGTGATTTTTATTTGCTTCAATAAAACATTAAAAAAATACATCTGTAAACGAATTTGTAACTATTTTATTTAATTATGGTGGTCGGGGCAGAACTTGAACTGAATGCTTCTGGTCTATATGTAAAACTCATTAACACTTTCTGCGCCAATTAGTGAGTCAAATGTGCACACATTTCACACACATCTATGGATAGGAAAATAATGTGGTATGTAAAGAGTTGATCGATATTCGCTGTGTAGTGAAGAGCCCCGACTTCTTCCAAAATGCTGTTGTTGTTCAATACAAGATCAGCCCCCGAAACACGACGGATATAGGTTTTATAATCCGTTGCAACTTTACGATAGCAGACAGGCCCCTGGTGTTCTGCGAGAATGTGTACAATGAATGTCGCTATATGATCACTGAACGGTTTCTTTTTTCAACATGACGTCTCACTTAGCGTAGGAATGACCCGTTAGTAAAAGATAATTATCTCATATTCCTGCAGAAAGATGTAATACGTACAGAGAATTGAAATTGCAAGTCTCTTTGGGTTACTAGTAATGTGCTCTAGTTTTATCTGAGTACGACGAAAGAAATTGGCTGAAAATTGAAGGTTTGATAGTAATTCAAAAGTGTAATATGTATTCATATAGATATGTATTATGTAGGCCTAAGTTCAGTAAATCAAGAGTATTTGATAATTTGTTACTATAATTAAGTCTTCACTGTTGATTTTAGGTTTGAGAGACACGCGAAGTGACAATATCAATCACTAGTAGGACGGTTATTGCGTTTGACCTACTTGCGACTGTGTGGGGGGTCATGCATGAGACCCCGTTGTACAAACAATGGTTGGAAGTTGTAGGAAATTCGGCACTTTTCAATTTTGTTGTCAAAGAATGTCATGCTTTTAAAGTGTCTAATCATGGCGAAAACTGAATCTGGTTCACTATGAAATCTGAAATTAGGTCAGTGCAAGCTGCGTTTGCATGTATTATGATAATGATGCATATATAGGGCCTACGTATACGTGTGTATGAATAATCTATATAAGCACATGGGATTATGTCTACATTATACAAGTTCTTTTTTTTTTTTGTAAGTGGTATTATAATTGAACCATGCCCCCAGGTTTATTGAGAGTGACCAGCCATAAAACGAAAGTAGGTTCACGTGTACACGTGTGAAAACTATGACCTTTTAGGTCGTTCTTTTGAAATACTTACTGGACCGCTAAACTTTTAGGAAAAATGTTCAGAGGGTGGGCAACTGCTCTGATTAGTAATGCTGTTCTGTAATAATAGTCCATGATAATAATGATTACTTTTACTAACAATTCTATCAGTGATTTTTTTTTTTCGACAAGTAAGTTAATGATTATTGTTATGATGTGTGTTAGCCAATGATAAGCAATTTGCGCTTTCCCGCTTTACACATTGTACCGTTGTACGCCCTTCGTTGACATGCGCGTGTTTAATTCTGTATCAGGCACTTATATCATTCATGTTGATAGCGCATGCGCAGGAGTGACTTGGCGCGCGTACTGTGCGAACTTTTGACAAATCACAGAGCATAGGCGTGGCTTTTGTTCTACGATGATTGCTGTTTGCGCCCACTTGTTTCAACATACTTACAGACTGTGTGGATCATCGATAAAGCTTTTGCACTGAGAAGTCCACTCGGGCATGTCTGGGGTATCAGTAGGCCCTATCTATGTTTTGATGATGACAAAGAAAATGAAAAGAGAGAAGAAGTATTGTAAATATCTGACCATGGTATATAACAACGATCTTGATGCTGACACAAGATGAGAACAAACATGGGCACAATCACGCAAACTGTTATATTTCGATAGAGACCTTGGGGTGTTGCAAGAAAGTTGCAATCAATTGCAAATAATTGCTAATCTTGAAACAACCATTCTGATTGGCTCAGGGTCTGCCCTATTAAGAAGACATGCATGCAACAATGATTTTGATTGGCCAGTGACAATCAGTTGCAAGTTGCAATTGATTGCAACTTTCTTGCAACACAATATTCAAACAAAGATGAAGGAATATTGACACCAATCGAAACTAAACAATCATTGGTGCCAGCAGTTTTAATATTATGTACAATTATGGCGTATCGGCCCTTGGGCTGCGTCTGTGATGTAGCCTAGATATCTAACATAAAAGCAAAAAATAATAATAATAATCACAAAAAGTATAACAAATTTATCATGCATATTTTTTGTTCTTAGCTGCCTTTGTCGAGATCGCAAGTCACACACGCATCATTTAACAGATTGGATAGGTACTAAAATTTCCATTCTCTTCACAGCATAATTTCCGTAAACTAGTAATGGCTTTCTATCAGCATTCCTTAGAATTACTAACAGGGTTTATCTGTGTATAGCACCGGCTATTCCAAGAAGTCCTGGCGCCACCCACGCGCTACTACAGGGTAGTGATTTTACTGATCTTGCCAAGAGGAGTGCGTGTGTGTGGGGGTCGGGTAATAACAATAACATAACCATGCTGCGTGGATGTATACTTGTACACACAGCAGAGTGTGAATGCATCAGATACCGGTGTAATACGTTCCCCAGTGCTGACGTGTGTTGGGAGTACGGCGTTCGATCGCGCTCTCCGAGTATCATAGAACGAAGTCTTGGATGCTGCATCAGTGTTGGTCGTTGTGAGGACGTGCGTCCGACCAACTTCCAATTCATCCTGTTCGACAAGATAACTTTTCACTGAAAAAGGTATGTATTTTGCGCCAAATTTGTTGATTACGTTTCGTGGCAGTCTGCGTAGTCATTGTGCACTGTGTATAGCAAAGCATTGACATGTGTGTAGCGTCAAGAAGGCTAAAAGTCTATGTAAAATCACCGAGGCATGAGATGGTTTGGAAACTGTGTACATGTAGTTGCTATAGACTGACCGATCGGTTCGGCGCGAAGCCCAAGAGAATAACCATGGAGCTACACAGCAAAGTGCATTCATGATGGCATACCGTGTTTTCATCCCACACCTGCAGGACGTGTGGTGTGTGGCTGTGGGTGTGTTTAACGTGGTGATAAGTCTGCTAGAAAATTGACTTGGTTATCATACCACGTTGATTTTAGAGTAATTTAAATGGGAAAAGGTATAAAACTTGGTTGCATTTGGTGATTGAAACGAAAATATTGATTTGTGTCTGCGGCTTTTTAAAGCAGGCGTAGAAATATGCACTTCATTTTGTTTGCTTGGCTTTATAATCAAATGAAACTTCTATCAGCATGATCAGTGATTTAGTGTCAAGTGTCTATTGCTGCAATTATGCAGTGTTTTAATATGTACTAGGTGATACATTTCAGCTGATTTAGTGAGATGCACACTGTATTGTAAGCTGCCTTTTATTTCATATATATTCCAAAATATATGAACACAGTGAAACTATTCATAAACTTGAGTTGAATAGGGTATGTTCAAGTCTTTTTGAAAGAGAAAGGCCAGTCAGTATGCAGTATACAGTAATTGGTAGTTTGCTTGAGACGACCTAGCCACGTATCCAACCACCTGCACTGATTACATTTTATGCACAATGTTTATCCAGCACAAAACCTTTAGACCAGCACAGCAATAAAAGCATGCGCATGCCAATTTATATTTGTAAATGCTGTGTCATAGTGAAAGACACAAGCTACATGGTGGGGTATTCAGTAGCTGTACCATATGTGAGATATGAGGAAAGAGAAAACGATGCATGGCTTTGCGGTGATTCTGATCACAAACTTAGTGATAGGCAATTTTATTTCTGATATGTAGTCCTTCAATATTCTCACCCATGAATTGTGAGAACCATAAGACCTTGTACAACTTGTAAGATATGATATAATATATGTATTGATCTCTTTCTCTCATTCTGTATTTTTAAATTTAAGTGGAGTGTACAAAAGGAAGTCTTTCCATCACAACTTGACACTTTGGTTGCATGTAGCCTTCCAAGCATCCTAGATTGCATCAATTTAGATCCAATCGCGGTTGCACCAAATCACCTACAGCAAAGTGGTCACAATGATTATTTTTTCTTCATTCCTCCAGTTCATTTATATGTCTAATTGTAGATGTAAATGACTTCAAATATATGAATTTTTCATATGTATGCTTATATATATATATATTTATATATATGTTATTGCCTTACTATGTCTTGAACATTCTTGAATTCCAAGCATGCTGATTTTAGATTAACACGTAGTTAGTTTTGACTTACAGTAGTCAGTTTTGACATACATGTAGAAAGTACATTTAAGTGCAGTTGATTAAGATGTACCATTTCTCTTTCACTTAATCTTGATCACAGTGCTCCTTTTTTTTTGTGTGTGGAATAAGTGAACGAGCAGTCTTACCATGTCAGGAAGCCTAGCGAAACCAGCAGAACTTCAAATTAAACAAGTGCCGGATGAAAACCCGTACGAACTATCGCCCATTGCCCTGGACGAATTGGACATGAGGATTGAACCCAGGTTCACGCGGTTACCACAGGATCCGCCCCAAGCGCCCGCAAGGACGCGGCCGAGCTTGGCGGAGACAAATGTATCCACAGGCCAACCGGGTAAGTCTTGGACTTAACCCAGTGAATACCATGAGTAAACTGTCTGTGTGTTTGTGTATGGCATTTTGAAATGATAGCTGTGCGAGGGTAAACAAACCAAGTATTAGTTATTTTTACGTTTCTGCCTTTTAGCACACACATTTAATATTGGTTATCCTGCTTTATGTACTTGAGTGACTGTAAGTATGTGTGTGTGTGATTGTTGTGTCCAAATGATGCAAATATTTTGTTATGATATTTTACAGAAATATCAGCTTAGGTTATTGTCCTTTTGTTACTTGAATTGAAATTAAGATATCATGAAAAAAGTGTGTTTGTGTGTGTATGTGTGTCTCTTTGTAGGTGTGTAAAAGTATGTATGTGTGATGTGTGTATGTATGTCATTGTCAAGTCTATCACCCATTGGCATATGGTAATCCCTGAAAATGGAATTAAATTTACAGCTTTCTTTGTGAGTAGAGACCAAAAAGGACCAAAGTCAAGTGCTTTTAGCAGTGCTTGTATAAATATGTATGATAGAAAATCAAAGTGTAAGCAAATCTCATAAAATATTATGTTTCCTTTAATCTGGTGCTGTGTCATCGGTCAGAAATATTCAACACTGAGTGTAAAACAAATAGCTCTGTGTGTTAGCTTTTCATTTGTGAATGATGTACATTTGTAGTTTGGAGATACCAAGTAGGCCTACACACTTTGTAAAGACTGTCCCTTCTGTGCATATAATATTAGCAGCATCATGCAAGAAATCAAAATCTCTACTTATGCTTTGTGGCTGGGAGCAAAAATCTTTGATACATAATGGAAAGAATTTCTTTGGGTGATGATTATCATAACCAGAATATAGTTGGAAATCATTTAGGTGTTAGGACAATGTCAAAATTTATTAAAAGTGGGGGGTTAAGTATTTTGTTAGCAGTATACTGCAGTTACCTTGTTTGTAAAAGCCAAAATAGATACATTTATGTATGCCAAGATGTTTATCATCACTGGGGCGACAAGATCTCATAGATCTACAAAATGTCATATGTTCAGAAGAGAGAAAAAAAAACCACACATGGCAGCCAAAGCACTGATCAAATGGGATAGACTTTCCTTTGATAGCCTTTGAAGCTGTTGTGGCTTCATTTTGGGGGTAAGACAGCTAGGATTTGCACAGGATGTCACTTAACTGGTTATCTGACCATTAGTCCAAAAAAGTCATTTTCACCAAAATTTGAGATAGAAGGTCTTGTCACCTCAGCGACATTATAATTATCACAACATATGCATCATGTAATATCTTCTAAAGATTATCAGCTCAAGAAGTTTACAGGAAGTGTATGTGACATCATGTGTAGCTTTGTAATGTGTCAATTGTTAAAAATGATCAAGACAAACATTTTGTCCAGTAAGTATGGTTTAAGCTCGTTATTCAGAAGGCTCTTCAGTCTGAAGATTCGTTATTCCGAAGGTTCGTTATTGTGAATTTCATTTTCGGATTAACAAATCTTCGGAATAATGAACCTTTGGAATAACGCCACAAATGTTCGGATTAACGAACCCTTTTTCATTTTCGGATTAACAAACCTCTATGTATAGGGAATTTGTATGTTTCAGATTAACGAACCTTCGGAATAGCGAACCTTCAGAAAAACGAACAGCACCCGTAAGTATTATGCTGTGCCAGTAAAAAACAAACAAAACAAAACAAAACAAAACAAAACAAAAACAAAAGAATATCTTCTCCTGTCTCAAATACTGCTCACGTAGTGACAAAAGGGGACTTCTTTTTTTTATATCATGAAGAATTCACTGAGCTTAGATATACAGTGTATTCAGCTCTAGCATAACAGAATGTGATGCTGATGCAGGTGAATAATTGTAAACCCATCTAAAATGTGGAAGGCCATTGGTGTCATCTTGGGCGCCAATAGAGTGCTATTGTATACCTTAGTAGACAAAATACCAGACCTTCTTAAAGCACCCCGCCTACACAAAGATCTATTCTATGAGATAAAAGAAGGTATCTAAAACCAGTTAATAGTCCGTGCAAAGGATGGCTGTACATTTACACCAGATTATCTGCTCTTCAGTGGGTGCAATGTACGTTGTATTGGTTTAACCACAGGCGTCTTGGTCAATATAGCCTTTATCATTTAAAGTAAGCCTAACTGTTTGTATTCCTTGGAAAAGAGCAGTTTGCTTGATGTATGCAGCCCCATTGTACAAACAGTGTATAAATGGTCAAACTAACAATGTCAAGGACTGTAACATTTTGAAAACAAATTACTGAGATATTGCCCCCTCTTTCTTGTTGCACTCATCAAATTCTTTGTGCTGTCTTATTTTTAAGTTACACAAACAGAGATCATGGGGAAAATTGTCATAGATCAATTCCAGATGGAAATTAGACCGAGTGCAAGCAAAAATTATAACGAAGCTTTTGCATCATGATATAATTTGTTTGTTTATCATACTTTTACAGTTCTATTGCTTCTGTCATTATTTTCCACATTCATAGTTTCATTATCAATTTGATTGCCAACTCCATTTTTTCTGTTTCTCATGTGGAGTGCCATAATTCCATATTTCTAAGGTATGAATGTAAACTTAAAGGAGGGGGTTGTAAATGCACCCAAATGTGTTGGTGCTTCTTTCAAGATGTTTTGACAGGTCATGTTACATACATGTCTGTCTGTGGTATACATAGGTCAGGTGTCTTAGGTCAAAATCCAGTCCCTGACTTTTAAATCCATGGAGTAAAAAATGTTTCATGCATGATATTTTCTGTGAAGATGTTGGGTGTATAAACAATCCGTGCAAATTTATTGAAAAAAACAAACAGCTTTATACATTGCATTTAAGCTGTTTGCTGACACTGCAGTAATGCAATAAACATTGATGGTACTTCAAATAAATACCAGTTGTGGTTTGTTCAACTTTGGTTTATGGGCTTTCATCTGGTGTATGCAAACACATTTAGATTAATATCTTTCTGGATTTATTTTTTACAACAGCCAGAGGGAGGAAACAAACAATGAGGATACCCATTAGCAGTAATGGGATCTATAGAGAAGCTCTAGTCAGACAGGCTACTGTACATTCTTCTCCTTTTCCCCCCCTGAGAACCATCAGTGTAAAGCAGCAAAATGGGATTGGAAAAGTTATCACATATTAAGAATAGACTTAGTGGGAGTGTGCTCTTATGAAAGAACATATTGGAAATTACATTTGTATATTTCTGAAATGCATTTTAGCTCAAGAATATTGGCATGTTCAGACAGACAACCGAGTCTACTCAGTCATGGACAAGTATTGGCAGACAATGTTCCAAACAACAGCGTGTCAAAAACTGTATAATGGCTTTATCAAACACCCAACTCAATCTCAAGCTGTATTGGTGAACCATTGTGGGCATGAGTACAAGCTGAACGCGAGTTCCACCATCTCAGTACATCAATGTAATGCTGGAGAGGCCATATTGATCAGACCTACAAATGACTAATGTGCACTAAGAATTGAGCAGAACTCATTTGAAAAATGACTTTGGAGCATGGTAGGCCAAGGAAACTTGATTTGAGAATTATTTATTTTGATTGAATTGTAATTCAGGTCCACTTTAGATGGAAAACAAACAAACAAACAAACAAACAAACAAACAAGACTTCCTCTTCATGAAATGTGTCCAAAAAAGGTTTTCAAACAAATTCTTTGCTGATCTGGAAAAGCTTAATAAGACAAAGCAAAGTATGGCAGAAGAATATTGCACCTCCATGTGTTTTGTTTTGTTTGTTTGTTTGTTTGTTGTTGTTTTTTTTCTTATGCATTGTTGTGGATAAATCTCAGGTTCCTCTTTTGTGCAGATGTTTGTTGAACAAAGATTTCTGCAGTTTTGTAAAATGACAGAGAATGACATTTGATCAGCAAATCCAAACAACTGCCTAAAGTCAACAACACTCTCGCAGAACATATTGTGATAACTTGAAACCAAATCTAGTTATTAAATGTTTTATAGTGAGCATGTATCCAAACTTCTATTTCACAGGCATATATAGAATTTACCTGTTTTAAGAATACCATATTGCCTAAGGGAAGTTGAAGGTGATTCAAATACTAAAATACTAAGAAGATGTCATCATGTGCAGTTTCACGAACAAGGGACTTTGCGTTGCGCCTTCGTGGTTCACCTGTATCAATTTTACAGACCTGTGACAAGGCTTACATTGTAAATGGTTCGGAAATGAATGTATGTTGTGCATGATTGATTTGTCAGGAACCAGGGGTGAGTCACACCATGGACCTACAGTACAATTGTAGTACATGTAGATCCATGGTGACAGGGAAGCATGATAGGAAAACAACCCTTTGTCAAAGGAAAAGTTCACCTTCATTAACATAAGGATTGAGAGAACGCAGCAATATTAGTAGAACACATCAGTGAAAGTTTGAGGAAAATTGGACAATCGATGCAAAAGTTATGAATTTTTAACGCTTTTGTGTTGAAACCGCTGGATGAGGAGACTACTAAGGCTCGTGATGTCATGTGAGTACAACAGTATCAATGTTAAAAGAAAATGTAAAGAAAATTCAACATATTTTCACTTTTTTTTCGCATAATAAAAGAGTTAGAGCATTTGACTTGCCTCTTTCTAAAGGCAATGGGAATAATATTACCCATGGATATGTCAGTAATGAGTCAAGGAAATGTGTACTTTTTTCAAAAGATGAAATTTTGTGAAATTCTCTTTTTATATTTTCCTTATATTGTTGTACACATGTGACATCAGACACTGCAGTAGTCTTCTCATCCAGCGGTGACTGCACAAAAACTTCAAAAATTCATAACTTTTGAACGGATTGTCGAATTTTCCTCAAACTTTCAATGAAGTGTTCTACTAATATGGTGACATTCTCTCAATCCTTATGTTAATGAAGCTGAACTTGTCCTTTAATGCACCTATTCACTTTTTCTTGTGCCAGTTCAAGAATCAGTATTAAGAGGAAATATCGGTTAAGAAATGTAAATACTGGCATCATGTTTAGGACATTGATCCAGGGAGAATTTTCCCTTTTATTTACCTAGTACATACATGTGGTACTCTGAAGATATTGAATTCCTTTGATCCTTTTCTCAAGGAAGATGTGGTACGAACAATTTGGGTCAAGTGGCACTGATTTCACAAGATTGTATTGTTCTGTATACAACATGCTTGTACAGTTGCCTTGGCTTCCTGAAATATTTCCTGCACTGAAATCAAAATTTGCTGAACTTCAGTAGTTAGCATTTAATAATGACTTGGAGTTTGTTCTTGTATTTATTATGAGACCTCTCAGATACACAAGGGGTAAAACTGTTTTTTCCCCCAGTCATATTATGACAGCAGATATCATTAAAATGTCTATCCCCGCAGGGTTTATAAAACATGACACTTGTGGATCACATTTTTGCAAACCATTGTGTTGTGTTTGTTTAGGTAGAATGTTGATGGCATAAAATCTCATCAACCCTGTCTATACATGTTCAACATATATCCATGATAAACTGTTATTATTGTGTATGTATGATCTTCAATTTGTGTTGCATTTTGTTTTAGGTGTGGCAGAGGTCCAAGTGATGATGATTGAGTATGGTAGTACAAAAATGTAGTTCACACATTAGGATGTATCCTCTATGCCAAATTTGCACCTTTTATTGTATGTTGTGATTTTAGGCTGTGAGATTACTACCTCCTAATGCAGCAACTTGAAACAAAAGTTATTTTGACTACCAGAAGTTTTGTCTGAAGCTGGCCCAACATAGCAATGAATGATGCATGCAAACTGAATTCTAAGTAGGGCCTACTAAAGTGCATGTCATTAAACTAGGCTGATGAGACAGTTTCGTATGAGGTTCTCCGAGAAAAAACCCACAAAACTAGGTACACTGATGTATGGTAATGAAACTTTGTGGACCGTAGTAGAAAGGCAAGTCATTTTTTTTCTTTTCCTACCACATTTCCTTTCACAGTCAGCCCAAATTATAAGAATCCACCACCCTATGGGACCAGACCAGCTCACGAGAATGGCCACGGGCACGGCCACGGGCACGGCCACGGACACGGCCACGGACATGGTGGCCAACATTTCTACGAGGAAGTCAATCAGGCGGAGCTCTCCAAGAAGCTAAACAAGGAATTTGAGTATGGGTCCCCGTCCAGTCTTCCACAGTCCCACACGGAGGCTGACCAGGCCATCCTGTTCTCTCAGTCCAGTACGACAAATTCACTGGCCCCACTGACCGACTCGGTGGAAAAGAAACCAAGGTAAGATCCATGTGTACTGCTAATTACGGAGTTTCAAAACTTTGGCGTTGTCTGTGTTCTGATTGGTTACTTGTATCAATCATGTCTACAAATTTGTATCTTGTCTTACTTGTGTGGTGATAAGGTGCATCCTAAGAAAGTTTTACATGATGCTTGATGCTTGTCAAAAAAACAAACGAACAGGAAAGACATATTTTATGAATCAATGAGGTTCAAACCCCAGGAGAAAATATTTGTGAATGTGGATTGCAAGAACTCTGCTGCAAAGCTGCTGACGGATCTTGGGGGTGTTTCATCAAGGTAGTCAGCGCTGACAAGTTGTCAGTCTCTGACAATAACCATAGTAACAGTCAGTGACCAGAGCATCTCAGCCAATCAAAACCAAGGATGTTGCTGAAATTGTCAGAGACTGACAACTTGTCAGCGCTGACTAAATTGATGAAACACCCCCCAGAGCTTGTACTTGAGGAAAAAAAGATAGAGACATGTCACACTTTGATTTCTGCATTGAATGAATCTACAGGTATAAATCTGACAGAAACCTATTTCTGTGTATATGAATGGTTTGTTGACATACAGTAAGGCATGATACTCATCACCTGATGGTACCATTCCATGTTTTCTCACCCATGGAAGAGTACAGCTGCCATCCACACGGAGTCCTTGAAATACACACTGAGGAATGTGTGTGTGTCTCTGGTGCAAAATGCCTTATATGGGTATACCAGTGGTGGGTTTGGCAGTATTCTCACTGTTAATACAGCAAGTGCATGTGATGTCCCTATTAGAAGTGGTGGCCCAAGCATGGTCAAGTTTACTGATTTATGGATAAAGCTATCCACTGTTCATCACCTATTTGTCATTTTACCTTCTATCAGTTAGTACCTGGTAGTGAATTGACTTTATCCAAGGAGAAATATGTAAATTTTGAGGGGTTAAGATTTGCTCTTGTGGTAAAATACACACACACACACCCAAAACCAAACAAAAGAGAGAAGAAAAAAATCCTAAACTCACAAATAAAACAAGCACAATAAAATCCGCATTTAACAGGTAGGCCTAATAACTACTGTATCTAAGGAAACACAACTAATGACCTTTATATGCCTAGCCGCTGTAGACAGATTAGTGATCAATTTGATTTTATCATGCAATATTTGTGATACACACATCACACACACACATCTCCTGTGGGACCTACTATGTACAAACTTATGCATGGTCATTCTATGCATTGAGTACCAGTGACAATTCACGAAAATTTCATGCTGTGAAGAAGACCGTCCATTCCAATTCACGAAAAATTTAATGCTATGAAAAATAGTTAACAGTAGGCCTACACTGAAAAAAAAAAATATGTGTAATTAAAAAAAAAAGAAAACTGTACAACTGCCCAAGATATGAAGCCAAACCTGTCTAAACAACCTGCCAATAGTGGTCACCTGTTAATAGTGGTTACCTGTCATCTGTGGCCACTACAAACTTGTGGACTAGTGTATGTGCAAAGCTCACCTACAGGGGTCATCTTTCAGAAAGAGTTTGTCTCCCCCAGGCAATATATCACTGTGTATAGAGGCTATTAGTTCTGTAATAATAATGAGTTCTGCTGTCTATTATTATTATCACTTTTAATTATTACTTGTTTTTATTTTTCTTTCTGCCTATATTTCATTTCATACAATAGCCCTTCTTCAAAGAGCACAGCTTTATAAAATGAGACAAAGTAGCATTTAAGTAAAAAGGATACATACAACACTTTTTTTGCACTAATTTATTTCTGAAATACAAGCAGTGATAGGCCTGTATAGTGTAGACAAGAACTTTTGCGTGCATTTTGATTTCACAAATCTTGGCTCTCACAAATTCCGGAAATTAAAATGCACATTAACATTTCTGGTTTTACAGTTTTGGCTTCTTTTTTTCTTCAGGGTACCTCTTCCGGGTATCATGTGAATATGGGATTCTGTTTCCTTTACTGACTGACAACTACAATTGTATATCAACATTAATTGTCTGGGGAAGGAAATCATCTTGTGAATTGTCTTTTGTGCCAAACAGGCATGTGATGAAATTGTGTAGCCATGATATTTGTTGGTTTCTGGAAAACTTGGCACCAGTACCAGACAGGTTGTTCTTTGAAGTGGTGATAACAATGCAGGCACATCATAATATTATCATGTTGCTGTTGTTGTATTCTGAAGAACCATCTGACCCACTCACCTTCCATCCAGGAGGTGTGTTATGACTAAAGTGTAGGTTGTATTTCAGCATCAGTCTATTAGTGTACCTGCAATTCTAAGTCTGTTAAGAAATCATTTTGTTTCCTTAAATTACATATTGCTCAGAGTTAAGGATTAGCTTTTTGAAGACTAGTAAATATTGAAACTGAGTGAAGTAGTGTAAATTGTTTTCATTGGTATGTGGATATAAAGACTTCAAGTGAATCCAACCAGACATGCTAACAGGAAATGGTCAGTATCTGTGCAGTAACAATTAATGATAGTAATAGTAAAGACAATGATATTAGGGCTAGGATACTGCTAGTTACTTCTGCCTATAGTTTTGACTACTACCAAGACAACAACCATTACTACTACTTCTGTTGCATACTGTAATACCACTTCTACTCGTAAGAATGATAATGATTTCATTGAAGTACCTAGGTATTGCAATGGAAGTGACAGAAGGCTGTACCACTTCCAATATGTTACATTTGCAAATATAAATGCATTATATGTTACACATTGTTGTGAGAAACAAAGCTTATATATTTTCTGGTTGGAAACAAATGAGAAACTCCCACAGTAAGTTTGATCAGCTAAACGTCAAGCAGTCGGATGTCAAACCCAAGTGCAGACCTCAGGATGTTTCCTTCCCCTGTGAGCACATCGGTTTCCTCCTCTTTATACATAGGGCCCATGTGATTATGTGCCTCAAAATGGTGAAGGTTACCACTGCCTCTGTAAAAGAAAATATACTAGCAGCACTAATTGTGAAACCAGAAATTGCTGCGTGCACAAAACTTTCGCAAAATGAGGACCAATGATTCCCAGAAGTAAATTGCACACAAAAGTTTTTGTATTATTAACAATCTCCACGTACACTTTGTATACTCATAATTTTTTCTTGCTCAGCAGTTCATAAAAGTTTTCTGGAAAAAAAGGCCTTTTGCTCCAATTTGTAACAATTTCATGCCACAAATTTTTCTGGTTGTACAGTGTTGTGAAATTGGTCTGCTTGGGGGAAAAAAAAGAGAAAAACCATGGTGTAAATTGTTCTACCTTTTTTTTCTACCAGAGACTGGAAATTCTCTTTTCTCCACCCAAAGGTGGGAAATCGATAGCCGTGCTTCTTGATAGGGCACACAGCACTCTTATTTCCTTATTGCACTCTTGTTGTTCTCATGCAGTTGCAAATTTAACCACTCATGAATCCTGAATTGTAGAAGTTATCAGTCATTTAGACCCATAGAGCCATGTCATCATGTGGACAAAGCAGATATCATGTCTACAATTGTACCTTGGTATTCTTTTTTCTTACCAAAAACACAAAAACAAAAAGAAGTGAGAAAAATTCAACAAGATATGAAATCTGTTGATTCTTTCATGTAATAGACACTAACAGCCATCACACTGGCAAAAGATTGTGAAGTCTTAGTGATCTTTTATTGTCTGTTCACACCGGCAACCAAACTTCTCGATCTTTGGATCAAGAAGTTTGGTTTTGTGCACGTGCACAAGGAAGAAGAAAGAGTGCCCCGTGTGACAGCTGGTGATTGTGATGTAACAATGCACACCTGAACGTCACAATGACTGCGCACTTCGAAGGCACCTCCTGCAAACAGAAGGTCAACTGATCACGTCACAAACTTCATGAAGTTTCAGTTGCTAGCATTCACACTGCCCAGAGATCAAGAGTTTTGGCGGGGGTTCGGGAAATGTCCCTAGATTGAGTGGGAAGTTTCACGAAAGTTTCGCTGGAAAATTTGCGGTCACATTGGCAAAAGATTGCAATCATAAACTTTGGGATCTTGTGGCAGTGACCGTGGCTATTGTCACGCAATTGCCATTTAAAAAAAAAAAAATTCACAAATATGCTTTACTCAGCGAAATTAAAGTACTTTGCCACCAGGGTCTTTTTGGCACAAAGTTGAGACGTGTAGGAGGAGCATGGATGTTGTGTCCCATCAATTGAAATGCTACATCTGTTTACAGCAGATGTACTGGATTAATTTGTTTGTTACTATGGATTAAGTGGGAGAGATATTCAAGACTGTGCCATTATGCTGGAATAACTCATTAAGTACATCATTAACCACTGTATTTATTATTAGGGGAAATTGTAGCTAGGGGTTCTCGAGAATATATTATAAGCATACAGTTCATTGGTTGGAGAGGGATGGGTCTCTCAAATAAGCTGATGCGATTATCAAGGTGAGCATGGGAATTGACAAAGATTGCTCTTCATTATTTTTAATCCAAGACAACAGAGTTTCTGGAGATGGTCATAGTCTGAAATATATACATTTCTACAGTTCATTCGTTTATATATTCATATCTATCAGTATACACTCTGAACATTGCCTGTGTGTATACACGTATGTGTATACAGTGTTTGGTATACATTGTATGTTTATATGATTCATCTAAAGAGCATATAACTGCAAGTGTACTTTTGGTTGGCATCTCAACAACTAGCATCAAATAGATGCATGAGCAGACTACAGGATGCCTTTACTGTGTGAATGCTTATGTGTAGGGTGGGGAGGGGGTAAGAGACAGGAAAAACTTAGCCCTATTTTGTCAGCAGCCATATGCAGAACAAATTCGCACCATGAGCCGGGCTCTATAGGGCCACGGGAGTAGAAATCAAATTAGATATAAAGGCCACGAGTGCACTCTAATTGCTTTGAACTTGGCTTGCTAAGATTGAGTGCCAGCTAGCGGGAAATTGAGGTAGCCATTGAAAAACTTTCAGGGCATGCAAGAAGTGGCGATCACCTGCAGAAGCAATGGGAACCAATGTGGCTGTTTGATAGGGAACAATTGTTTGTTAGGTAGGATGCCGAGCCCAACTTCAAGCCTCAATGATAATGCTATCACATCACCCATTGTAACAGGAATACAGTACAGATAGGATTTCCTGCCTCCCTGTGGTCAGTGCATGGCCCAAAGGCACACACACACACACTCACACAGAGTCTATTTTCATTGTTTATTTACTAGTGTTTTGAGGCCAAACTTCTTTTATTACCCTACTACGATGATGTGACACTCTGATGCAATTTATAGAACAAAATTTGTGTCCTTGTGGTATTAATTTTCATTGATAAAGGATATACAAATACCAGTTGCATGACGTATCATGTGTAAGATGATAAGCTTCCTTTTTTTTCTTTCTTTTCATTCCAAATCGTATGAAAAACATCCTGTTTCAATTGATATCCATTCACATATTTACTTTGTTTTTAATGAGAGAAAAATTGCATTATCTCCATGAAAACAATGATGGTCCATAAATTGTATTAGAGTTCAAAGTACTGCATACATTTAGTGTCAATAATCAAAGTGTAACCTTTGTACTCATAATTTATAATATGGTGAATTTTGCATATTATTACTTAAAGGTGTTTTCTTTTTACATTTTCTCTTTGGCCTGTTTTCATGCAAATTTTCTATTACTTCCCACAATTTTCTATTAGTTTTATTGTAAATATTATTGATTTTACTATCATCTATCCAGCAGTTTGACAATTAGAACCATGCAATTAATTAATTTTTTTTAAATGATTGTTACTGATTTGATGTGTGTGTCAGTTCACTGATAACAACTGTGTGTGAAATACTGAAAATCTCGAAACCTCTAGCTCCAGTTTTTCACTTCTCATGGATTAAATGTAGCAGAGGACAGGTGCCAGAACTAGATACCATATAGGACTCGAATCATTTCCTGATTGTCTTTACCTTATCTTGGTGCTGTACTGTTGAGGGTCATTCATGCACAATCATACGCAAATATCCAGGGATGCACTACAGAGTGGGATGATGATGAAGATAGGTATTTATGCATGCACAGCATGCTGAAGGTCACTCTTCACTTCACACTGCCCACGTACCATCCGCCGGCCGTACCCAGAGGGATACCCATTCTCCTGATTGAGTGTGTGTCCCCAGTGATCTCCTCATTGGGCGAATGTGATGCCAAGAGTCGTACGTGGCGGTGACGAACGCATGACGGCGTTTTGAGTCATCTGGGTTCTCGGTCGCAATCTGCATCTCCCGCCTCGAATGGTGTGATGAATCATTTTGTTGGAGGTGTTGACCGGAACAAATTCTCCAGGTCCCCCTTTCCCTCCCAACCAACCCCCCCCCCCCCCCCCCCCGAAAAAAAAAGATATCAAATGAATGTTGTACAGTCTTACTCATTCTTACCAGGAGCTGGGTGATTCACATAGGTGCTTTACACACTGTATGTGTTCCCTGCGATGTCACAAACATGCTTTATTTATATCCACTTCTCCAGATGCCTCCAACAGGTTTTGACATTCATGATATGGTGTGATGATGATGATAAAGATGGTGATGAAATTGATGTCATCAAATGATGATGGTAGTGATGATGATGGTAGTGATACTGATGTCAGGGCTTAGACAGTAGGTCCTAATGACTTTCGATGATATTTTTCTTTAAGATGTATTGTCATAATGATGATTATAATGGCAAGGATGACAGTGGACAGAATTACAATTGTGACTGGTGCTAGTATTATTGCTAAGACCTATACCCATAGTGGTGGTCTTACGGTCAGTAATGAGGAAGGAGCTTATTGAGAGTTAATTTGCAAGGAGCAAATTACCATGGAGCAAATTAATCAAGGAGGGGTTGCAATAGAATGCACTTAATGGTAGGGCTCCTGATTTTGGCCAAGAATATTGAAAGTGTATGCCTGGACAGTGGCTGTCATAATTGAATTTGGATGATTTGATCCTTTCCTTGGATTTATACCAGACTCAATATAGCTATGTGCGTTTGTTTGTTTGTTTTTTCAGTGGCCTAAAAGCTTAAAGGAGAGTGAAACATAATGTAAATTGAGGGAATACAGCAATATCAGTTGAACACAACAGTGAAGTTTGAGGAAAATAGGACAATCAATTCAAGTTATCAATTTTTACGGTTCTGGTGCAGCCATTGCTTGATGAGAAAACTACAACACTTTGTGATACAGTGCCATGTATGGAAAACAGAAGGAAGAAAATTCAACATTTTTCATTTTCTAGCATAATCAAAGAGCACCTAACTTACCTCTTTAATGGAGTAGTTATCATGTCCAGGGAAGGTGTTCTTTTCATAAAAAATGAAATTTTGTGAAATTCTCTTAATATTTTCTGTATATTGCTTTCCATATATGTGACATCATGTATTGTAGGAGTCCTCTCATCCAGCAGTGGCGGAATCAAAACTTTTAAAATTCATAACTTTTTGATGGATTGTCCAATTTTCCTCAAACTTCACTGATGTGTTCTACTGATATTTTTGCATTCACTCAATCCACATGTATAAATAGGGTTTCATTCCACTTTAATTGTGTTTTGGCTGACTCCTGCTTTAACACAAAATGTTGATGTTGTATGATTTGATATGAAATTTATGATAATCAGATATCTTTGCAGGAAAAAGGTGAACCCATTGTACGACAGCTACAGAGGTGGAGAGGAGACGTTAGATAGCACGGGGGCAGATACCTATACGACAACGGATGAAATCAGGAAGCATCGAGGGCCAGTCAGCCACATAGGGTCTATCCTGAAACATCCATGTTTCATATTCCTTCTCATGGTCTTCGTAGTCGCCCTGGCGGTGGTCTTCGTTCTTCTGATGCAAGGCACAATAACATCCAGAGGTGAGCGATCATGGCTTCACAACACTGTCATTAAAAAGAGTTTTAGTGTACGAAAGTTTGTTGGCAAATAGAACTGTGCGCAGGTGAATGTGCACAGAATGTTTTGGACTCCAGTGCAATGTGACTTCTAAAGAATAAAACAGTAGCAACTATCAGATGTATAATATTGCCTCTTTAGTTTTCAAAATCTATGGCTGTGAATATAGTGAAAAAATTCACAGCCATAGAAATGGAACTTAAAGACGGGTTGCAAAGTTAACTACCCACATTCATAGAACTTAAGTAGTAGGTAAGGTTGTTTTACTTGGACAGTAACATCATTGTACTGAGGTAGAAAACAAAATATGTCTTTCCTCTCAATATATGTGTTTCTAAGTCCTAAAGAATTTACGAATATATTTGCTGTGTAGGTTTCTGAGATATAAGAATAACATGTACTTGGCAAACCCTGTCTGACCTACAATTGTACATGAAAGTGAAAGTTTTAAAGTGAAAATTTGTGCTGGTGTACAATTCTTTCATTTTATTATCTGAAAGTCCAATTAATGCCAAATGGTTTTGGCCTTTGAGAGTGGAATTACCCATGTATTGTCCCTTAAGAATTATATTGGAATCCAGTGTCACATAACCTTATAAAGATGTCAACTGCTTCCAAACTATTATAACGAGAACACAAAACAACATTCTTTCACTTTCACTGCACTTGCAGCGAGTGTCAAATCTAAACGGGATTTTTTTCTTTCTTTTTTTGCGATGTATTTTGAATACTTTCACTTTTATCAGATATTAACCCGTTGAAGGTGAGTCCTGAGTATACTCGGGCAGGTGTACGAAATGCGTGTTGTAGCAAAATCAGTTCATCCTCAACGGGTTAATGACAATCACTTGGCACAAGTCATTCAATATGTCAATGACACTTTTTTTCTGCCCAGAATGTTAGTATGGTTCAGTTTCATTCTAATATTTTCTTTAGAAATTTCTTAAGCAAAGAGCCTTTGATACTTGACTTATCTTTGTCATTTGATAGCAGTGTGTCTGTGTGTGTGGCATATTGCTTGATCGGAACAGAAGCTCTGCAACTCTTTTGTTACGTAGCAAGAAAGCAAACATCCTGCTAGAGTGAGTGCGCATTGTAGTGTTGGGCCATCCACACCCTTGTCATAGTAGTGGTGACCCCAAACGCTTGCAGCAACATGGGCATCTTTACTCAAGCTCTGCTTTTCAGTCCTGGTGCATGGCTGTGCTTAATTGTGTGTGTGGAGGAAGAAAGAAAAAGGAAAGCAGATTGAAGTACAGAAGGCATATTGTTGAGCATGCTGTTCCTATCTGTGCTACGTGCCCTTTGATCTCGTCATGTCAACAATTTTGAAATTGTGTCGTACTTTGATCAAGCTGTAGTTATGTGCAGTTGGCTGTAAATCCATGAAACTCCCTCTCTTTATTACCCTCACATGTTCCTGATGGTATGATGTGCAGGCATTATTTGCCAATACAGCCATAAAAATCAAGACTGAAAAGGAATACTCTGTGTGGTAGAATCAATATCTTCATTGCTGCCCCCCCAAAAAAAACCCTCAGAATGGTTTTATACCACTTATGGATACTTGTCTTGTTGCCAGTTTCTCACAGATTTTATCAAATTAATTTCCTTATACTTCAGAAAAGGAAGTCAGTTTAGATGGAACTGTCATATAACAAGATGATTCTTCATTCTAGTAAGACTGCTTTCAGGACATATGGTGGGTGGGGATATGGTTATAAAGTTAAAGGCAATTTTCAGATCAGAGAGTGCTTCTATCACCCACAGCACCTCATGAATTATTTACATTCACCCTAACATCATTTGCACATCAAATATTACGATAATGTTCCTTGCACGTCACATGTTTGCTGGAAAATGACCTTTAATTTGTCTATACACCAACACATTAAGAATATTTAATGTGTACTACTAGGTAGGTTTATTATGTGATATCTAGTATCATTAATTCTTATCATTTTTTTTTATAAAACTTATTTATTTATGATATACACAGAGCCAAATATTTCCTGCAATGGAAAAATGTGAAATTTCTTTTTATGCAGATATTGCAAGAAAAGAAGCTTACTGGTATATGTACTAAAGATTTTGGTCCACTTTGGTTGCACTGGAACTTTTCATCATTTCATCTGACAAATATTTTTGTTCCCTCTCCTCTACGTTTGACAAGAAAAATGCTCCATGAATTCTGACTCTTTCTTCTTGTAATGCCGTACTATAAATCTTTGTGTCTGCTTGGGAATGAGAAATTCTTATTTTCTTGTGACCTTTTCTGTAAAGAATGATATGTGATATGCATGTGCTGTCAGTGTCAGATTTCTGTTGTGATAATTCTGTCTCTTCTAGAAGAGCCATGTATGGCAATTCTTTATTGTAACTTAGAGTAAATACACTGAATGCCTTTTGTATAAAGAAAAGATGATTTAAATGGAAACACTTTGATTTGTCACACGTGTCTTGACTTGACACAAACAATATACTTCTGTCTGTCTCACAAGCTTGTTAGGGCTGGAGAGTAAGCTTTTACCTTTGTTCAAAAGTTAACAGATTTTTTTTTTACGATTGGAATATGACTTATGATATACATCTCGAATAAGAAAATGTTGGAAAATTGGGAACTTTGTGGAGACATTTTCCCATCTTCAGATGTCATGCAAGACTTCCCATGATGCGGTGGAAAGAAAAGCTTACTGCTGTTCTCTAACTGTTTTTTCCCCTCCACCTTGCGGGTATTGTAAAACGAGGAATGTTTGTGTGTATTTAAATGTGAATGTTGCCAATTTTACAAGAGCCTAAAAATTTGTGAAATTAAAATGCACATGAAAGTTCTTGTCCACACTATATGTATAAAAAGCCAGAGGCACTTTATGAAAATTTTATGCCGTGGAAAAGGCCGTCAGTTCCAAATTGGGAAAATATAACATTTGACAGTATTGTGTATAACCTCTTGATGCTCCTCTCCCAACATATCGCAGGTCTGTCGGCAGGTCTGACAGCCCCCGCCCCAAACAGTACCACCATGGAGGAGGAGATGGCTCTACTGAGGAGGCAGGTCTCCGATCAGGCCGAGCTGATCAGTACTTTAACGGAAAAGGTCAGCCCCTTTGCATAGCTGATGAGATTTTCAGCTTCGCGAGAAAATCACGACTCTCTGCCCGCTCTCATGAGACAGGCTCACCTTTATGATTCCAGAATTAAAGAAACCTTTGAGCTGGGAATCACACATCGTACCCAGCAATGCTGTGCTTCTAAGTCTCATAGAAATGTTGTCACAGATTTTACTGGTTCTGCTTAGTAATTAGGCCTCAACTTTTTTTTTAATGATAACCCAGCCAGACAGTGTCAATGCTATCAAATTTTTGGAAATTTTGTGGTCATTTAATGATAAGATAGCTCAAACACAATGTGAATAGGTGATGGATGTGGTGTACTGTTGGACTGTTGCCCAATTGGTGGTAATTTGGGTTTTATGGTTGGCCAGACACTGACTTTCATTCAAGACACTGCATGGTAGTCTTGTGGGAAATATCTAGCCACTGTGTAATGTTATGTAATGTGTTATACCACTGCAGTGTGTACGTGTGTGTGCATAAATGTGATAACAGTTTAAGCTAGACTAGACTAGCCCACTACACAAAATGCAATATATGCATTTCTTTTGTGTCATATCTGTTGAAAAATGAAAGCGTCACTGAAGTATCAAAGTTATAAATGTGAATACTGCAGAGTGTTTGAAAATGAATGCTTAGTTATTTTATGAAGAATAAAATATCCCAGGAGCTTCCCTGGTATGTACAAAATTGTAGTGAAATTATTGTATTTTATTCTTTTCATGTGTAGAAGACAAGTTATATGAGTGTTCCCTCGTGGGTTCAGCCCACAAGATAGTGGATTTTTACTGGGCAGGCCTAATTGCAGTTGGCAATTTGCCAAGTATGAGAAATGGACCAAAAATACCAATCAAGAATATTGGTACAGACGTAAACCACTTGCCAACTGAAAGACTGATGGGTAACTATTAGGCACATTCCGTGGGCTATTGTTTGGTGGCTATGGTACGCTTTACTTCCTCTATTCAACAGCAATGATGTCATGATTTAAGGAGTCACTGTACTGTTTACTAATAAAAAAAAGGCACTCTACAGCATGATAAGGCCTACTTCCATACTGTTATATATCTTATCTAATCAAGTAAAGAAATACGCTCTATGCATTTATCCTGCATGGATGTAGATACATATTTTATAGATCATACTTTGAAGTTTGTGCTGCGCTGTACTTGTTTAATTAAGAAGAGTTCCTTTTTTTTTGTTTACAAGACCTTTGCCCAAGTCTGCAAATGCTCCCTACCATAAACTGTGTAAACATATAAGCCACCTCTGAAATAGAAATGATTTCATGTCTAAAAGTTTGCACTGCCTAGAACTTTCTGCCTTTCTATAAACATTTCTACTTGAGCAGTGACTTCAAAGTAGTGAACTTATGTGGTTATATTTTCCTAGACCTGGAGAATTTGTACCCAATGCCATCTGAAAAAGAAATATATAGTCCTGAACTGTTTAATAACTCCAGTAGGGTTTCAAAGTTAAAGTATAAATAAAGTAAATGATCTTTTACAGAGTTTTTCTGCTTTTGCTCTTACTCTCCGTGAATAGGAACAAACTCCCTTCATTCTTGCCTTCATAACTTGTCTTTACTGGAGGATAATTGATTATGAATAAGACCCAGAGAGAATGCAAGAGAGCTGTGTCATTGTGCTTGTTCAAACATCATGTGTCACTGCCATGCACTATAGCTTTCGCTCAGTGGTAGTTCCACTGCCTGGTGACCAGTAGGAGACACAGGTCAAATCCTAGGCTAGTTCCTTCTTGTCATTTGGTGTTCATGATAGTACAGATTGAGTATATGAATTTGATCATATTAATGGAGAGTACCAGCAAAAACTTGATCATATTAATGGAGAGTACCAGCAAAAAAAAATAAATAAATATAATAAATAAATAAATGAAATAAAAGAAAGAAGAAAAAGAAAAGAAAAGAAAGTCCTTGTAACAACACTCTCTCCATGAAACAAATTCCCTTCATTCATAAATGATTTATCTCTGATTATGTATAAATTGTTATCTTATGAAATCAGTAGTTCAGTAAATTGATTAATAAGATGAAGTAAAGGCGTACAATGATTAAATTACTCATGACTGAAATTTAATCATCCATTTGCTGCAAGATTTTTCTCTGTCTCATTACAATGTTGGAGGATCGAACACTACATGTAAGATGGTACAATATGGTTTCATGTACAGATGTACTTAACCATTGATGCCTGTGCTTTGGTTTACTGAATTATGTGTGTCTCAATCCTTAATCTTGTTCAGTTCATTGAAAATACTATGCACTAATGGAACTATTTTTGCTTATTTTGACCGATGTTGAATTTTTCTTGCATTCTACAGTGATATCAGATTAAATTACTGTCTTTGCTATTATTTCAATGGAAATAAATAAATATCACTTGAAAATGAATATCTTTTTACATATGATTTTTTTCCCCCACAGATTGTGACATTAGAAAGAGCCATTACCACACCAGGGAATGAAAATGCGTCAGTAGATCTAAGAGTGGCACAAAATTCGCTAAAGGTGAGCGTAGATGTATGGCTTTGACATACAAATTTCTGAGGCTATGTGTATGCATTGACTTCCCTTACAGAAGTGGTAGGAAATATTCTAATTCAAAGGATGAGACCACCCAGATATGTATGTGTGGATTGAGTGAATGCAGCAATGGTCGTAGAACACATCAGTGAAGTTTGGGGAAAAAAAGACAATCCATTCAAAGGTTATGAATTTTTAAAGTTTCAGTGCTGCCATTGCGGGATGAGAAGATTTGAACAGTTTATGACATCAGTGCAAGACAACAATTATTAAAAGCAACATACCAATAAAGATAATTCCTCAAGAAAGGGAGAGATGTTCTGTTTAAAATCTTTCTGTTAAAAAAAAAAGAAAATTCTCTCCAAAGCACAGTTTTCGGAAACTGAAACAGGACCCTGTAGCAAATATTCGGCATAAGTAGTAGTAATTGCATCGTCATTATCAGTATATCTTCATTCTCTCCACTATCTTCGTTGTCTGTGATATAGTAAGACTTTTTTGCATTCTCTTTGACCACAGCTCATGCAACTGAATGAAACTATGAATGCCTTGAGTGGAGAAGTCCGCCAGATCGACGTCAAGGCAGATCTGGCCTACCAGCAGACATCCATCGCCATATCAACTAATGCAGCACTCCTCAACAGAGTAAGTACTTGAAGCGTTTGTTTGCAAAAACCGATAAGTCCATATTTGTCGAATGGAGATATTTGCGATTAAAGGTCAAGAAAAATAAAGAGAATAATAAGAAAATTTTTGTTTCCTTTGACCATAACTTCAAAGATATACCTTTATATGTAGTGACCAATATATCATTTAAAAGGTATTATTTTGTACTTTATGACAGAGACCGTACTTCAAAATCTTCAAAAATGGACTTATCGGTTTTTGCAAACAAACTCTTCACTTGCTTTTTGATATGGTGGTCTTCAATGTGCAACTTGCTGCAAAATGCAAAAAGCAAAAACAAAACAAAACATGAGACAAATCATCAATACGTAATCAATATTGTTATGATTATGTTTATATCATTGTAATCATTGTGATAATGATAATTGTCACAGTATATTGTTATTGTGATCATTGTTACCATCTTTGTTGCCATTATATGATTTTTTATAAATATTGTATTTACCAGAAGTAGTTGTAGTAGTGGTAGTCATTGCTTGAATGTTAAGAGCATAGTAAATTCATCGTAAAGAGTTTCAAACAATATGATTTTACTTCTGTCATTGGAATATAAAAAGCAGAGGAAGTTATTATTTTTTTTTGTCATATGCCCATTACTTTTTGTAGATAACCTACTTTGAAGTGTCTGTCATGGCAAGAGAAATATATATCCTGCTTTTGTCTGGGGCTTTATTCGGCCAACTGCTTTGGGTCAGTCACCTGCAGTAATCCAGTACTTGCCCCGCTGTGTCACAATGTGTAAACAAACAATACCTTTGCTGGACAGCTAGATGCCATGATAACATGCCAGTGAATGAATGGCCCACTTACTGACTGAACTGCTTTGGTGAAGTAGGTTAATATGGAACTAAGGGGAATGGGTGTGTTTTCTTTGTAGTTACTTTGTATACGTACACTCAATTGTCTTTTTAATGATAAGAGATGAGAAAAGAAACATTTGTGAAGACCAGCTCTCGTCCATATGTACCATTCCAGTAGGCATTGTGACACGTCATGTAAAACGAAACAGCAACAAAATTGGTAATTTGTACAGCAAGATGCTATGTACAATGTGTAAAGTTCTGATATTTATTTGAAATATTTCAATTCCTACTAGGTGAATTGCTAAAGTGATAAACAGTTAGAATAAAATATGAATAGTATCACTGATATATTTAATATCACTAAATGAATGATAAAGCTCGTAACACTATAAATCACTCATTCATACATAGAAATGGGCATCAGATTAAACTCACCTGTTAGTAGTAGGAATGCTGGTTTTCAAATGAAAGTGATAAGTTTTGCAATGCACAAAGTCATATCTCCTCAACAGCCAAAAATGGGGTTTTTAACCCATAGAAAACAAGGGTGGGTGCTTGCAGAAAATTTTAAAGAAGAGTTAAACATGCATGATTAGACTCATTTGAATTTCCATGTCAAATAATCTACCCAATGTTATTTCTATATTCAATATTGTGATTCCAAGAGTATCATGATGAACTGTGGCAGTAGACCAATTCTGTGACGCGCTATGTGTATTTTTGGCATGGGCAGTGCCATTACTGCGGTGTCTCAGCCGACCCCCCCCCCCCCTCCTCTCTCCCCCATCCCTCTCTCACGCGTAGAATGAAAAACTGATGCATGGTTGTTTTAGCCAATAGGCATCTCGTACTGAGTGCGCGAATGCTTATTTAGTGCGCGAACCTTTGTTACAAGTGCGCGATAAACATGCTGCCCGTGGGGTGGGGGAGAGGAGGGGGGGGGGGTCGGCTGGGACACCGCAATATGAGCTCATGGCTGCGCCCAGTGCTTCAAAATTGTCTGCTGCCCTCAACGAACCCGAATCGGTCTATAGAAATACTGACAGCAGAAAGATATCTTTAAAAGCATACTCGACTTGGCATTAAACAGGCACGTTAGGGTCATCAACCCTGTGAAGTTCATCCTTACAAATTAACTCAAAAACCAACAAGATATACACATAATTGTCATGACCTTGCCGCGTTGTACAGGTCTAATATTTTTCCTGTGCTACTGTTTCCTACAAATGACCCTCAACATAAACAGCAGTGTGACAAGGTCTTGCCAAATATGTACTCCATAGAAAGGCCTTGGTGTGCGGAACTCCACCGATTAGCACCATTTGTGCTTATTCATGTTTTGTTTTTGTTTTTTGTTTTAAGCTTCTGCTTGAATTGTTAGATTTTTGCCCACAAGACAGTAACACCTAGGTCGTGATGAGACAGTGCCTTGTTTCACTTCTGTTTTGAACTATCAATCCACCATCTCAATTTTTTGATACTTTTGTTGATCCATGAGAAAAATGGGTGATGCTGCTCTCACAGTTTAAAAGAATAAATGTTAGGAAGGCAGGCAATCTTGTGGAACCCTTCTCTCTTCTATCTAGGATGAATGTACTACAAGGGCATTTTGTAGAGGGTAGAGTTAGGAATATATATGGGGCATCTTGTGAGACACACAGCCAACAGGGGGCGCCAGTTTGCTGTTGTCATGGGGTTGTGATATTTTGTCAGAGCCTGACTGTTTCAAGATTGGCAATGTTTAAGTGAACAATTTGTGAATAATGGACAAATGTTATAAAAAGGAATGATAAAGTTCAAATGATGTCTTATTCTATGACATGTAAAGTTAGATAAATGACTTGATTTCCTTGTTTTCTTTGTTCAAAATGGTGACTGATAGTCATGCCAATAATCTCTCCAGCTGAATCCATGCATCACTGTAGTGTGTAGGTCTAGTTTTTAGCCTGTGTTTAATTGCATTATTTGTAATGATTAGTTTGGAAATTATACCGTAGTGGAGAATTGTTTTGTCGATGGTGATTTGAATAGTCTTCTGTGAAAATCTCCAGAAGAGTGTATGAAAATGATGTTCTGTCTTTTTGGAGCATAGAGGCATATATTTTTGTCTTCAGACAGTAAACAAGGTCAAACTTGATGTCATATCTTGATCTCAATTATTTGCTCTGGGAGGTCAGTGGTAGTTACTGTTTACTTACGGCCATGGACGTGACCATATGCTGTAGGGTTCCCCCCCCCCCCCAAAAAAAAAAAAAGAAAAAAAGTTCAATTTGCATCCATGTACACACTGTTTGTACATGCTGGTCATTTATGTAGGCTTTGTCTGTTTGTTGTACCTTTGCACTGTAAATGTTATGTCTAGATATGGTGCTATAAGGCTTTGAGGTCATAAGGTCAATTACCGTATCTGTATTTGCTAATTAAGGCACAAGTTTTAACGTGTGTTCCTTGAAGCAGTAGGAAATGACCCAAGTTCTTGTAGCAATATCCTTGCGAGTGACCCTGCACCTATTGTATGCCTGGATTTCTTTGCTTTTTCAGATCTTGCGTGAGCTGAGCTTAAAGATGCTTTTAACATGAGTTTCCATTATAAAGTAATATATGGTTTTATTCAAAACCCTGAAAGTATGTTGCAAATTTTGCTTCAGTTGAAGTCAATATTTGATGCCAGTAGAATATGTCTCAGTTTTCTGAATATAAAGTATCTTTAATTCTGTTTTCATAGTTTTACACATCCTTTTATGATACATATGGTGCTGACATATTTCCTCTTGTCAGTAAATTCTTTGTAGTCAAATTAAATTTGATTGGAGGAAAAGTTTACATTAATTACCCTCCATTGTAGTATTATATTGTATTAATTGATTAGATTGAATCATGTTCTTTGAGCCCTCAAATGTATTTCAGCTTCAGAAGATTTAAAAAAAAAAAATTAAAGGGCCCTCTACTTGCTAGAAATGTGTACATGTGCAGCTTGATATTGCATGGCTACACCATGAGTTGTCATTTTGGGCTACACTGTTTCATGTCACTCTTATGATGCTCTTGAAGATCACAAGTTGAAGTTGTGAACAAGGTATCTTACCAGTCAGATGCTCTTTGCTTTCAACAGGCCGTCTAACATTACATATATATTTGTCTTTTCTCCCGATATACAGGTTACACTACTGGAAAACCAGACTATGACTCTAGATGGCCGTGTAAGTATGACTTTGATTCTGATGATGCTTCTTTTTCCCTGGGCTATTTCCATCATTGTTTTACTTTGGCTTTTAAAGATCAGTGGGTGGGTAGAAGAAACATAGTCTGTTGCTAGACAGTGTACTGTGTTTGCATTGTGAGATGTTGACTTATGGTAGTATTTTAATGTTAAGCCTTATGTTCTGTAAATGCAGTTATTATCAGGTGCCAACTTTGCCGTGGAAGGATTCTGCGACTGAGAGCAATGTGGCACCTCCCTGATACAAAATGCTACAGCAGGGGGTTGTGGTGTGGAATGCAATGTAATATAGACTGTGTCAATTATATGCTGTTTGTTGTGAATGTGTATTGAGCTGCATTGCAGGCATGCAGCACAGTTGTGTGCAATTCTGTTTTTGATGAACACCCAGGGCAGGACCATAACTAAGAGGGGGGAGGAACTTGAACCCCCCCCCCCCCCCCCAACAAGGGATTTCATGCACACTTTGTAATTTTGGTATACATTCAGTTCAGTATACATGATTATACTCTGCACCCTTTTGCTCTGCAGAATTAGATATGAAATCCAACAGCAACTAAGTTCCAGATAAGAAAATTCGAAAATTTCTTCAATTCTGGGGGGGGGGGGGGGGGGGGGGCAGCCTTTAATTCAAATCTTCAATCTACTCTATTGCTCCACACCCTTACTTCAAAGCTTTTCTCCCTGAGTGCATTCTTCCTTGTGTAATGTAGAATGCAAAATGTAGGGACCTACCCATGGGCTTGCAGGGGACATATTTCTTGTGACAAGATTCTCAACGTCAAATGACACACACAAAAAAGATCTATCAAACATGTCTCAAGTTGACATTGATATATCATTTTTGTTTTATTACTTTAATCAAAGCCAGATTGTCCCAATATCTTTATTCTAATGCAATGATGATACCTCAAGTATGTGATAAGGTAGTCAGTAAAGAAGGCAGTCTTGGAGATGGACGTCACCTTTGACCTCTCTTATTTTGCTCTTTCTGTTACGCAGGTGAATTCGCTGAATGGAAACCTCCAGACGCACAGCACAGATATTGTCAGCATCAAAGCTACCAACATGCAACAGGATAATACAGTATGTATGAATTTCATGTCAATCACTTGATCACCCTTACCCCTCTCCCCACAAATATAATAGTGACCTGCCACAAAAGGATTCAAAGTTGCAAACAGCTGAGCCGAGAAAAATCGAGTT
Organism: Diadema setosum; assembly: GCF_964275005.1. Lineage (NCBI taxonomy): Eukaryota > Metazoa > Echinodermata > Echinoidea > Diadematoida > Diadematidae > Diadema > Diadema setosum. The sequence goes on from NC_092685.1 coordinate 46,571,827, forward strand.
TGAAGTCAAATCATCAAAATCGGTCAAAACCACCAAATTTTTGTTGTGGCATAATTTTGTAATCAGATGTTTCATCTATCATCTGCTGAAATTTCGAAGCTAAATGATTAAAGGAAAGGCAAGAAATCAGCGTTTTTTCTGAGCCATGATTTTCCGACTTTGAACGGAACAGAAACATGTCTGAAGATTTGGATTTAGTGCCGAAAATAGACTCCGCCCCTAGCAATGAGGGAGTGATCTTATTGGTCAGTGTGTGGCATCCTGGTTACTGATTGGTTGAGCGTAGACCACGGGTGCTAAGCTTGAATGAACATCTTGGAGGTTGCTAGGAGCATACAATGTACCTTCTATTGTCAAGAGGTGAAAACTGTCTTACCTCCCTTGATCACGATTGCGTCATAAGGAAAATTTTGAATGTGGTTTTCTCGAAACGCTGATTTCCTAAACCACTCAACATGCTCTCATAAAAACATTCATATCTCCGCAACCAAGTACCTCTATGAGTCATATTATATATGAGATTAAAGTGGAAGAATAAGGCAATAATGACATTTCATTTTCATAAAATCGACAGCCCCAACTTTCGGATCCTTTTGTTGTAGTGGGTCACATATGATTATTGTTATTCAATTGTAATTTGCTTCATTCACTCATTGACACTTCTGCTGGAGTGTTGATTGGCAAAAAAGTCTGACAATTATCTGGTGATGAATAGCAATTTTGTAATCCCCTTAATCCTCATTGCGTTAACCCATGGCTTTCCTGTTGGACTGAGGCACATTGTTGTACACGCAGACATGTGCGTGAGTGGGCTGGCTACCTTATAGTTGGGTTAATATTGGAGGAATTAACTGGATCTGTATGCTGATGAAAAGGCTTGGTGCATATTATCATCTAAGAGCTATGGCATTTAAAGACTTATTGAGATACTTGCATCTTTGTCACTTATCATACCAGATATGTACATTGAGAAATTTACAGATTTTGTGGAGTGTGGAAGGTTGCATGGGTAAACATTCTTTTGTGTTGCCCTATGTTATGTAATTTGAAGTGCTTGAATTATGCCCTTTCTGTTTTTTATACTTCTTGAATATTCTTTATATGACATAAATCAAACCATGGTGATATCAGTATTTTGATGTTTGTATTGAAAACAAGTCACAATATATTCTGTTTTTGTTTTGGAGTTAGTTTTTCTTTTTTTTTTTTTTTTTTTTTGGGGGGGGGGGGTTGTTTTTTTTAGTTAATATTCCAATTGCCACACCTTGGCTTCAGTTATCTTTATAATTGTGAGAAATTGTGGCCCCTGTTTTCATTTTGTTATTAAACATTTTGTTTTGTTTCATCTTTTCCTCTTACAACAGCTCCAGCAGGTCGAAAACCAAATCAGTGTGGTTCAGCAAGAGTTTGAGTCAACGCTAGATGAATATAATATCACTATATTTGAGGAATTGTCCAGGATAAGTAAAATGCAAGGACCCCGTGGTTACAACGGCAGTGACGGTGCCCCCGGTGTTGGGGATCTCTCCCGCTGTGTGTATGATCGTGTAGCCCTTGGTTCCGGAACAGGCACGGCCTTAACTGAAACTGCAGTAATCTCTGCCGGATCAGTAAGTTTGCGTTTCACAACTTCCCATGCTTTAAATCATACAAAATTCAAAGATAAATTTTATTTGATATGTTGATGAATGTAGCAATAATGATAATGACAATAATAATACATACAATTTCTATAATGCCATTTTTCATCGTGATTAAATTCTCGAGGCACATTACACCAAAGCAAGAAGACTTCAAATACCATTAAAGAAGAAGAAAAAACAGAAGAAGAAGAAGAAGAAGAAGAAGAAGAAAATTAATGTCTGTCTTAAAAATTCACGGTTAAACAAGTAGGATATTAATGCCAGCTTGTGATACGGTAGCATATTTTGACATTCAAATAGTTTTCTTGCATTTGATTATTCAAATATTGTCACTTTTAGTCATATTTGATGAATGACCTGAAGTGGTCATTCTGATGACATGGATGAGTATTCCAGTGGTAAGGCTGATGATGACAGATCTTTAAGATACAACGTATGTCAGGCTTACTCGGTATGGTTACTCGTGTAGTTGTAGTTATTGTTATTTTGTTACACTGTTATCATCTTTGTTTTATTACAGCTTGTAAGGAGACCCACTGAAAATGTCCGAAATTTTCCACTTCATTTCATTTATAATTTTGTGGACTTCTGCTCAAATCATCCTTCAATTATATCAACAACTTTCTGCAGCACAATATGTTTCATGACATGCATTTACTTTAATTTTGTTGTTGTTGTTGCCCTTTTTTGTCCTTTGCAGAATGAGATCCTTACGGGTGTGAGCTGTTCTACAGAGGGTGGTGAAAGGGCATTGTTAGTACGAGAAGGCTCACCATCCTCTTATCAATTTAAATGCCAGTGTTCTGGTGCCTATCCCAGCTCGGCCCAATCAAGGTTCTGCTACATGCACTACTGGAAGTGTCCACTAACATAAAGTTGCATACATGGAAGAAGCAGGAGCAAACATGGACCTCGTATTCTGCAATAAGTGTGTAACTTTTGATTAGGTGGTACCCCACCCTCGGGTGCAAAAGGAGTGACCGTTGATGAGCCAATGACCGGACAGTATGGCTGATTTTTCTGCGCCACTTTCTCATTTTGTCAAGTCACATGAGAGGCTGCGGAAAGTTGTCATTTTGTCTATGCAAGAATATCACTCAATGGTACCTCAGATTGTTTTTTTTTTTCTTTTTCTTAATTTTCAGACAAATAAGGCCTTACAGAAATTCTCTGTTTTTTTGTTGCTGGTGTAAAAATGGAGACGATGGATAGTGTGTGTTTGATTAACTGTAACACATGCAAACTGTGCCGTAACATTTCGCTCTGATGTGTGAATCAAAGAATTATTGGTAAGTGCGCATTGCATTGAGCCAGTAGCTGTCATCCATGGCATTTGAATTTCAGATTTTTGTAATCACAAGACTTCTATTATATACCCCACTGTAAATGGATGGTAGTCATGTGGCAAAGTTCTTAGTTTGAAAAAAAAGAATACAAATGAAAAACATCTCATTCAGTTGCAGATTCAGTTCCGAGCAGATCTAGCCAGTTGATACATGAATATGGCTTATGATATTTAATATACAGTGTGCTCATCATGTATATGGTTTGAAGCTTTAATTTACTCTTCAATGAGGAGTGACAGAAGAAAGCAAAGTGAGTTCACATCAGACACACGTACTGTGCCCTTGAGAGGTGTTGGTGTGTGTAAGATTCCAGCTATCGGGTAATTTTGGCAAGCAATGTCTGTTGCTTTGAACTATGCCTGCTTATATATTAGGACAGGTTTCTCCAAAGAGCAAATTTTACATCCCTGCCATCACCAACTCGTAACCGAGAGCAACCAAAAACTCATGCTGCATACATCACTGAAAATTTGTACGTGTCACGAGATGAAATTTCACAGGTATCATATCAATGGTTGCAAGAAATAGATTTAATGCAATGAAGAACTGATAACAGTAATGATCATCATTACTTATGGACATGCTCTCCATATTATTTTACATTCCATGCATAGCTACTTTGAAACATTCAGTTCTGATTAACACATGTTGATAACAGTTGTTTGATTCTTCTCTAAAAGTAGAACAAAAGCTTGCATCTCTGCTCTTTGGAAGTTTCTCATTGTGAGGGTGACTGGCTGTTTCAAGGACATGAGATGTAGAGATATCCCATTTGTGTTACTAGATTTGAGCACGGAGCATTGAACTGTATTGAGAGCCATTGTTTTAAAATAGGTCACCAGTCTGTTTTATAATACAACCTTTACCGTATAAGCTTGAACCCTTTTGATCAGTTCACGTCCATCACGTGTGAAGTTTAAATGCATGCTTTATGTACATGCAACATACAGTAGGGCATTAGCGCTATGTGTCATGAAGCATTGAACATTTAAAAGTTGTTCCTCAAACTACTTTACTGTCATTGTGAGCCTGAAACACCTTGAACCACCTGTAAGACTACCTCTTAAAGGTAGTATGCATAAAAAGAATTCAGACTGGAATCCTTTGCCAATTCAAGTCTGTTTATATGAAGTAAATGATGGCTTTGCCGGTTATACAAATTTAGATTGATGCAGCAGAACAAAGTACTAGTTAGGTCCAGGACATCGTAGCATCAAAGGGTGCATTCGAGCGCTCTAAAGCGAACCAAAGCGAACTGAACTAAAGCGTACCGTACCGTACCATGCCAATTTTGGAGAGTTCCAGCGCCCTGTGGAGAAAGCGTACTCACAAGTTATTTTTAGTAAGGTCACGCTTGTTTGTAGCAAGAATGTCATTCACCCCTGGCGCTTGAACTACTTAAAGCTGTCCAGAACAAAGAGAATGATGTTTTTGCATTGTGACGTATGTGCATGATACACGCATGCTTTACAACAAACTTTTGGTACGCTTTGGTATGCTTTTGGAGCACATTGGGAAGTGGTCCACTTTTGGCTCGGTACAGTACGGTACGGTACACTTTAGGAGCGTTCGAACACTCCTCTGGCGCGGGTACAGTACGGTACAGTTCGCTTTAGGAGAGCGCTCGAACGCACCCATTGTATCGAAGTGGTAGGATATGTGAGCAGAATAGTGCATCAAGAATTAATACTTACAAGCCTCAGATCTCATCTTCCAGATGCAAATAACATCATTCTGAATTCTGGTATTTTTTTTTAAAGATTATTTGGTGTTTTTGAATAATTGCAGTGTCTTCCTATTTTTAAACTAGAAAATTCCAACATCATATCCCAGCCACGGGAGTCGCTAAGTTGGATTATATGTTTTGTTTTATATAATTTTTTTTTAAAGTTATGAATTACATATCTGAAAGAATCTTATTTCATTCCAAAATTTTAGGAAGTGCCATTGAATGAAGACAGTATGGCATTTTTTTAAATAACCTGAAATATTATAGAACATAACTGTTTGTTTCCAATATGTGTGAGCAGCTAATCTCATTAGCATTTGCAATAAGATTTAGATTCTCAACATTTCAGTAATTGATGAGATAGTACATTACAAATTCTCAAAACACCATAAACAAGGATTTGTCTGGAGAGTAGACTTAGTCTCAAACTTTCTCCAAGAATACCTATATCCTACAGTTTCCTGTACCGGTAGTCTTCCCTCAAAACCATCTATTGTGGTATTATTTACTTTTGAGAAATTTGAAGCTTTTTATCTAATGTTATGGACTTGTTTGTCTGACTATTGGTTCAGTGAAGGATCAAATAGTATCGCAATCACATGTGGTCTTTGAGAACAACATCGGAAGCTGCTGCACTTTGAAAACAAATATTTCGAGATAACATTTACTGTGCATAAACCTCATTTTTTTAAAGTCACAACAGTACTTGTAAAGGCTCTGTTCTAGTTGAGGTCATTTTTTCATGGCACCATAGCAAATATTTCATATGTACCTCAAAGCAGTTTCTACATTGCTCTTTTCTCTGCTGAAACTTGGTGAGATCAGTACAGATGCATGTACGATATGTTCATGGGTTAGTTGTTGTCCACTGGAGCAAAAAAAAAAATGACTGTAGTCTGTCCAATAGGATGTTCTGTTTGTTTGTATGTTTCTTGTACTCTGAAAGCATGGATTGAGGAATTTGATGCTACATTACCCATTGTTTACTGCCACTTTTGGCTGCAAAATACCAACCTATTTTTCAACATTTCTTACACTGATGTGTAGATTCAATGTATATTACCATATGTTTCTGATACTGAATGTACTACATCCTTAATATGAATTTAGGCATATTGCACATTCTTCATCAGCACCTTTCTTATTCATAAGGCTGTATGTCACTATATCAGATAATGCTGCATACCATGTAAGAGAACATGAAATGTTATGTGACATAGCAGACATCTCTGTAGATAGGACTGACTCATAAGTTGGAATAATCAGTTTTTATCGGCACATGCTATACTAACCAACACATTAGAGATTTTATGTACTTTTTAGATATAAGATATGATATTTTGAGTTACTGTCTTATTATTTTTCTGTTTAACAGCATTGAAATAATACGAAGAATTCCTTGCCACATTTTTGTTTTTTTATTTTTATGTGGAAATGTAAGTACTGTACTGCTTTCTCAGTGTAGTTATGTTAATATGTAAAATGTTTGGAGTCTATTTAAAGTGGGTTAAATGTTTGGAGAGGTGTTTTTCTGTCAGTAGTTTTTATCACACTTGTTTGGCATCTTATGGCTTATTTTTAATGAAGAGCATGTAGTCTGTTTTCCCAAAGATTATGACTTGAATACTTGTGTTTCAGAGCAGATCAGAAAGGTGTGTTAGTAAAACATGTGGGATAGTGAAAAAAAGAAGAAGAAAAACTCACCTACACCTGTACATGCCGCTATTTGAGTACATGTATACAAGGGAGAATATCAATTCTGCTGCATGCTCACTGTTAGAATGTTTTCGTAATCTTGCTTGTTACATCATGGTCTGCAAGGTGAAAGGTCACATGATGGGATGTATTCCTATATGAATGAGATATTGAGTCTATATACTGGATCGGATGCCTCATTTCCTTCTCATTTGCTGCATGTGATTTGGTCGTGTAGTGATTATCCTTGTCACTTTTATAACAGAAGTGGAACACAAATATTGCCTCATCAGGATATTGATTTACTGTATATTTCCACAAGGGATTTAAGACGCAATTTTTGTTGAGGTGTTGCAGATTGTTGACTTGTAGATGTACTTTTACTTCTATACTTGGCATTTACTCTCTGTTTGAGCAGGCACAGTGGTTGGGTAAATGATAGTACTTTTAGGATTCTAATGTTCTTCAGGCTGCGTCTACTTTGTCATATCGGCGTACCAGTCTTTATGATCGTAGACTGCGCACACACAGACATACACACAGATGCTGTCACTGATTGGAACATCTGCTGTCACTGATTAGATTAACGTAGATGTTCACGGTTGTGCTGGCAGAATATGAATCCTTGTTGTCATAATCACTGGGATAAGATGTGAAGTGCCACTGCCAAAAGATGCCAAATACTTTTGAACAGAGCCAACCATTAGCTAGAACTGTTCTACTCCACATTCTTGACATTTATGAATAAGTTGCTGAATATGAGAATTGATGACTCTCACGAGAGTTGAAAAAAAAATGCAGTCTGTCATGATACACATGTGTGAATTTTTTTTTTTTTTTTTTTTTTTGGTGGGGGGAGGTTATAGGAAAATATCTACAAGAAAGCAGTGAATAATGGAACATAAGTTTAGCTGCTGGTAATGAGGTGAGAATACATCACAATGTGTGATAAACATATGCATATAATGTTAATTTGATGTTTCTGCTATTCAAAATTTTGCATTCAATGTAAAGTTATATGACTGTGTACTCTACAAAGTACAAACGTGAAAAGGTGAAATGGTGTTGTGTGATTTGTGTACTACTTCAGATAGAAAAAATTGATGTTGTTCACTGCCTGAATTATTTCAAATATTGGAAATACAAATTACTAGTATTAGAATTTTACAAAGGCATAGTAGATATTATTGTGTAAAATGCAGATGTATGTGCATTGTGTACAGTCTGTTTGACTACTATGTGTGACTGCCAAGTGGTTTGTCTAGAACCAGAAGGAGGTTTGTTCAACTTCAGGGATTATGAATCATAGGCACTTGTAGCGCCCATCCTCTTCTTCATTCAAGTGCTCACTGTAGTTTGCGAGTCGAGTCAATAGTGCTCTTCTAAAAGGACGCAAGTAGATTTTACAACATCAGCTTTAAACCAGAAGGGCACAATTATCACAGGTTGGGACAAAGTAAGGACACTTTAGAACATGAATATCAAATGCAGGATGTACTAATATACTACAGTATAATTATCTCTCTGTGAGAAAGGATTGTATAAACTATGTTGGGCTAGTTATGTGTGTGTGTGTGCAAATAAGTCACAAGTTGAACAACTCTATGCAGAATCATTTTTTTTTTTTTTTGCATTAGGGGCTTTCTGGTTCTCAACTGATGAGACATAACCACTGAAACATTGTCAGTATGGTGTGTAAGTTTTGTTGTTTTTTGTTGTTGTTTCTTTAAATTTACACCTCATATTTTTATCCAGTGCCTTCCATTGATAGGAAAAACTGCACTGGACATGAATTTTGGTTTTATGTATTTCTTTTTTTTTATTTTCAATACCACAGTACTTATTTATGTCAGTGATGTGAACAAATTATTTCATTGCCAGCTTCATTTTGAGAAGTTGGTTGATTGTCAGTATTGAATTGCTTTATCAAAAGTGTACCACTAATTCTGATGTATGTACATGAACATGTTAGAATACTATAGATTAGGGGAGAGTGAAGCTAATAATGTCAAGAATAGCAATTTTTTATAGAAAATTATTATAGTATGCTTGTATATACTCTTTGAAATTATTGCTGTTTTAGATGTATTGATTGGCATGGTATATTACCAGTCTGTCAAAATATAGTGATTCAATTTTATTTTCATGATAAATAAACTGTTGCATAACATGCTACATGTACTTTCATCATGACTGAGTGTGTTTTTGTTTTCAGATATCTTGTTTCCATGTTTTCTGTTGCATCGGGGAAATTTGATGCTTAAAATAAAGCATCACTTCATATTCTTGCTGACTTTGATATAGTACAAACAAAACTCAGTGAAAGTTCCAGCAGAACTGGACAAAACATGAGAATGTTAAGGAACTTTGAAGTGTCCTGTGTTTTCACAGAACAGGAATGTTAGTCCCAAGTACATATGCACTCTAAATTACTACATTTATAATAGTTGATGTTCTGGCTGCACAATCCTATTTTCTAGTTTGTTTGCTTGTTGTTGTTTTTTTTTTTCAAATTGCAACTTTGTATATATATATATATATATATATATATATATATATATATATATATATATATATATATATATATTAAATCAAAGAAAAAAAATACTTTGTTGACATCTGTAAGTTGGTAATCAGTGTAGTGATAACTGATGAAAACAGAATTTGGTTGCATGTTTTGGTTGCTTCATCATTAAAAAAAGATAATTGTAGAATGTTTAATACAATCATGTCCCAACTAATAGGGGACTTTATGAGGCATTTACATTTTATTTTGTCTAATTTGTGAAATGTCTGAAGGTCTACGAAAGGTTTGTAATAAGTTAATTTGATTGAACTTTTATTTATTTATCAACTTTTTTTGACCAGGTGAAGCTTTATACAGTATGTCCCCCCCCCCCCCCAAAAAAAAAAAAAAAAAAAAAATCCGGATGTTTGCATTGATAACTTCCAATATGATTAAACTATCTGCATGCTGTTTCAGGGTCTTAAAATATAACGTCTTAGCTATATTTTGCAGAAAACCCCATCAAGTTCGTTATGTGGTCAGAGAGAAATGTGGATCGTTGTAAAGCAGGTCATGGGTCTTATTCTTCCAAGTTTAGCACGAGGATGCTCTTGGAACTGCATAATGTGTGAACACAATGGTTATGGACAGAACTTGGAGGGAAGGGATTCCTGACATGCTCTATAAAACTCTTCATTTCTCTTTGACCACAGAATCAAATCGGATGGGGTTTTCTGTAAAATGTGGGTAATAAGTTATATTTTCACACCCTGAAAGTATATTTGGATTGATTCACTATATTTTAAAGTTATTGGTGCGGAAGGTCCCGTTGTAATTTTTCCTGGGACATACTGTATATATCCCTGATCTTTGTCATTCTTTGTCCAGTTTTAACGAAACTTATGCTGTTCTATTTGCCTTTAGTCTTATATGCAACGTAATTATTTATTAATTAATTCATTTATTCATTTATTAAGTCTTCTTTGCAGAAACTTGAATTGAGCATGATGTTAAATACTCTTTAATGGAACATCGTCAGGATTCAGTGTGCAGTAAGTGCTGCAGATGTTCATTAAACCGAAAATGAAATAAGATCCGATAATCCGAAAATGAAATTAGGTTCGTAAATCCGAAAATGAAATAAACTTCACTTCCCGACAAAATACGGTGTTGTAGTTTAAAGAAAACAAAAATAAGGCAAGATAGCAAGTAATTAGAATTGAGCGAAAACATGCACACCCACACACTGACATGGATATAAACACACACAAACACACACGATATACTTCTTTTAAAGGGAAAGTAAACCCAAAGAGCAATGTGGATTGAGTGAAAGCAGTAATATTAGTAGAACACATCAGTGAAAGTTTGAGGAAAATCGGGCAATCGATGCAAAAGTTATGAATGTTTAAAATTTTGGTGTTGCAACTGCTGGGTAAGGAGACTACTAGAGGTTATGACGTATGAGTGGACTACAATATAAAGAAAATAAAAAGGGAATTCAATAAAAATTCATTTTTCATGAAAATTACACATGCCATCAGCTTGATACTGACATATGTTAGGGGTAGCACTTATTCCCCCTGCTTTCTGAAAGCGGTTAGTCAAAAACTCTTTCATTTTGCTAGAAAAGTGAATTTCTGTGGAATTCCTTTTATATTTTCTTTATATTGTGGTCCTCTCATACGTCATAACCTCTAGTAGTCTCCTCATCCAGCGGTTCCAACACCAAATCTTTAAAAATTCATAACTTTTGCATCGATTGTCCGATTTTCCTCAAACTTGCACTGACGTGTTCTACTAATGTTACTGCTTTTACTCAATCCACATTGCTCTTTGGGTTTGTGTTCCCTTTAATGACGAACTGAAATACAAAGTAATTGTAATTGTGTTATTGATTGAAAAAAAGAAATATTTTTCCCTCCATTTTCCACCTTTCCCCTCTTCTACATCATCATTAAGATGAACCATTCTTCGCAACAGATTATTCAAATTTCAGGATAACGAACGTCATTTCTGTTTGGATTAACGAACGTTATTTGAATCCGAGGATTAACGGACCTATATGTATACTGCATTTTCTGATTAACGAACCTGATTTTGTGTTCAGATGAACGAACCTTCGGAATGACAAACCTTATTTCGTTGTCGGATTAGCGAACCTTTGAAATAACAGACCTTCAGAATAACGACCCATATTTCATTTTCGGATTAACGAACATCCTCAGCGAACCTTCGGATTACGCAACAAAATTAATGTTCGGATTAGGCCTAAATATCCCTTTTTCATTTTCTGATTAACGAACCTATATAGGTGTAAGGAATTTGTGTTTTGAAATACAAACCTTTGAAATAATGAACCCTGTTTCATTTTCAGATTAACGAACTTTTGGACTAAGGTACATCACCTTCAACTCATCACGGCACACCAGTATACAATGTACTTCAAAGAGTTAGCATGCACAATCTCAACTTCCATGGAAACATAAAAATGACCTCAGAAGTTGTGATCCTTAAATACAGTTTGAAACAGCCGTCCATGCATGCAGAATTCCCCAAAGGATGAGCCTTTGATGCGTCATGGTAGAAAGCACCAATATCAAGTTATTGCCCACTGAGACTTCTTTCAGATTCAGCAGGTATAGACATGAACATATTCTAGACATTATACAAAGGTTTGAAACTAAGAAGACTTCTCAAGCCCATGAAGGATGGAACGAGTTGCGAGTTTGTGATAATGAATAATTTGAGGCATAAAACAATTTCCCTCGTATGATCCGTTAGTTACCAACACCATGACCTAGAAAATAAAACACGGCCTTGCTAAATTCAATAACGCATTGTTTGTTCATTTATAAAGTTAGCATTTTAACTTCAACCGCTCTCAATGTGGAAATGCTGTATTCTTAAGTGTTGTTGTTGGGTTTTTTTTGAAAGGTTACTCATTGTATTTTTGTCTTTGGTTTGTTTTGCGGGTTTTTTCCAAACCCCAAAGCTAGAGATCTGGCATGGTCCTTATCTCTTTGTGACAGTGAAACGCACGCATGTAGACGGATACGTTATCAACCGGCCCAACAGGAAAAGACGAAGTGCCCTCTACATCTATATACACAGGATCACTCAATATTCCTATTTCGCTGACCTGTCAAAGTTATTCTTGAAATGGCCCACTTCTACCTTTTGCCTAATACAAGGAACCAAAGTCTGAAATCCCATAAAAGTCGCAAAAGACCATCCGGGTTCCCGTATAGTATTACATAATTCTATATTAGGCCACAATGATGACTTGAGTGATGTATGGTGCCTTCCTAAATTTCTGTTCTTGACACGAACTTCACAATGGCAATGACACTGATTATGTTGGTTATCGAGTGACAACCATGATGTAAGTGATAATGATGATTACGACGTTAAATGAATGAATGACTGAATGAATGAATGAATGAATAAATGAATGAAGATGATGTCGATGATGATGATGATGATGACATAAATATTGTTCTTTTTCTTCAGAAATTATTTTGATATAAGATGAACATGTTAATGAAAGAACAATAATGTTATGGGAATGACAACATCATGACAAGCTTCACTGTTACAGTCTTTAACAACTCTAGCAGTAGCTGTATCAACATTATCCCTATCATAATCAGCATTCGTATTTGTTATGCCCTCATTGTGTGTTTTGCGTGATGGGTCAGAGATATTTTATTAATTATTATCATAATAGCGATTTTCACAAGACGGCAAATTTTGACGAAGAGTGCAGAGATATAACTTGCACCCGCAGCATCGGGATTACCGCTCACGAGGACATTACTATACCTCATAGTCTGTAAACATTTCTTTCTTTCCTTCTTCTTTTAATACAGAAATGTATTTTTATTTAGAGTCCAAACCACTTCCACGCTCTGGCTTAAAAAAAGAAAAAAAAAGCACACCTTAAAACAATGCAATTTGCTTCATATTGGCAAAATGTTTTAGGAGCCTTCCCGTAAATAAAAAAGGACAATCTGTTAATTCACATTATTATGGACGTAAAAGTAATTATCATAAACAGCATGGAAAGACAATGAACGAGTTTGATTATCATCAACAACAACGACAACAACAAAAACATCAACCCCCCCAAAAAAAGAAATAAAAAGGAAAAAACTCTATAAAATAGTGAACAATACAAGTTGGTCTAAAATCAGTTCGGATGAATTGAGCTTTAGTGCGCCTCTCATTATTCCCTAATACCATCAGCAGCAGCTGATAGAAAAATTATTACCAAGCGTACCCAAAGATCGTAGGATCTTTGGTGTACCGGTATAAATGCCCTTGCTTTGGGGACGTGAAAGGCAGTTACTGTAGTAAGACAAATAGATTTTGTATGTATGATTACAAACAAGGATGCATTCACATGCACAAGAAAATAAGACGTGTCGCTTGCTCTTGCCAGTATAATAGCTCTACAAACTTATTATATAGGAATGTTGCTCCACCTCCCTGGGTTTACCCTTTAAAAAGAAATTTCTTTTGCTTTAACAAAACATAAAGAGGTGACGCGCGCCCGGTGCGTCCCCCTCTGGATCCGCCACTGAATCAGTGAATGTTTTTTCCCAAGGAAGTATAGTAAATGTAACATGTGACAATATAATGAAACATACATTCATATATTATAGGTATTTTCTTCAGAACTGTGTGTGTGTGTGTGTGTGTGTGTTTTGTGTATTTTTTGTTTGAGGTGCATCTTCGTCTGGGAGTTCACTCCTCTGTGCCACAAAACAACAATGAATTTTGCTCCCATGGATTATTGGTTCAATTCTGCTTCTTACTTCCCAAACAATGAAAGTACCGTAATGTACAAAATGGATCATATCTACAAATTGCAAGAATTCTCAGTAAACATATTAGGCCTACAGGGTGCAAAATTAATCTTAATCATAACATTAACAATGACCTACTGAGAATTTTGGTTTTGAACAACAAACTGCTTCAACATTTGATGTCCAGTGCTTATTTCAATGCTGTTTTGATAACTCGACAGGATCTTATTATACATGTACCTATTGCATTCCCCCCCCCGGCCCCCTTGGTTCAATATCAGTTATTGTAATTCTCTCTGTTTTTGCAATAGCCTTTCACTTTTGAATTGCATTCAAATTACTGTTCTTGAGATAACTTAAATAATGTACTCTGTTGTTTGACATTCTGGGGCAATGTATTGCTGAACATTCAATAACACATCTTTCCAGCCTCATAGCAGGCTTTTCATTCAAGCCACGATGGAATTTATGAAATAAGATTTTATTGAACTACAGTTTGGGTCAGTATTCCTTACGTTCTTTTTTTTTTTTTTTTTTTTTTCATTCCCAAATCCATGAACCTTTTTGGATTCATGATGTTATGTATACAGTATGCTATCTATCTATCTATCTATCTATCTATCTATCTACCTATCTATCTATCTATCTTTCTATCTATATATCTATTTATCTTTACTATCTATGCTACTTATTCATCTATCAATCTATCTTATCCGATTGTCTGTCCGCATAATATCTATCTCTCTATAAATATCTCTCCTCAAATATATTCATTCATTTATCGATTTATTCATTTTTCATCTTTGCATTTAAATAATTTTCACCAACTTCACGCCGAAATTTCTCTTTTTGTGTCATTAAGACGTCCTGATCATGCATGATCAACAGTAAAAAGCAAAAACAAAAACAAAAACAAACAAACAAACAAACAGCGTCGCAACGTCGCACATTGTAGTTAGCTTTGTGCTGGTAGAGATTCTTTAGGATCGGAGCATACTGAAGACATTGTCATCGCCCCATGATGATGTGGGTTATATCAAAGATCGTAGTAGTTGCTACGATCTTTGGTTATATGCTCCGGTGTCCGTGGTAGATGACACGTCCATGGCTGGAGGGCATCACTTCCTTTATCATCTCTTTCGACGGGATCCGACAAAATACGTCTCTATCTTGTAAAAATAATTGCCATTTACATACCAGTGAATTTCGTAAACGACTGGTACCAGTAAATCTGCCGACAAGTTCAAGCTGCGTTCATGAAGATAAAGATAAGGTGCATCGAGTGTGAGCCTGTGACAGAATATTCATCTCATCGCCGCCCTGTTTTGTTCGCGAGCGAGATCGCGAGAGCGTTGTTGTGGTCTAGCTGCTAGATATGCTGTGATATATCGCCTGGCCTGGCCTGCCCATCATCACCGCATGCGATCGCAATCATAGCAGCAGCACTCACACGCTTGTTTGTCCAAGACCCGACTCCCAGTTTACCGGTCAGTCGGCAGCGGTGTCGATATTATAACCACCATTCTATCGTCTCACTGCCCCCGCTGCTTTGATGGGCACATTTTCCAAAATGTTCTGGAGGGATTTTGGTATAGGAGTGCTTGTAGGTGCAAGTACTTCAGTCATTATACAAAGCATATTTGCGCGTTCATCTGCATCAGAACTCAGGCAGCTGAGAGTGGCAGTAGCAGACCTTCAGCGAGAGTGGAAGGCAGTGAGAGGTCTACTTACACCAGATGCAATAGATGGGGACACAGTGCAGACTCTTCGGAATGCCAGGAGGCCTGGCAGTTCAATCAGCAAACGAGAAGGGAATGGTGTAACTGGGTACAATGAGCGTCCCACAGGCAGTTCGTCTGATGAAGAGGATCTTGACTTTGAGGAAGCTAATGAAGGGTAAGTGAATTAGTTTGTGAACTCATCTTGATTTAATAACAAAAACAAGCAGCATTAGCAATAGAATGGAAGATTTTATTTCTTTGCTTGTTTCGATTCCAATCCATCTGAGAAGATCATCTGACATTGAGCTTGATCTTGCTATTGTAAACAAACAGAATGGCATCAGGTGACAGATCAGATAGAAACTAGAACTTGACTTTGCTTGAAAAGGACTTTTGTCTAACTGCTTAATAGAGGTCTATGCAGTATGTGTACATTTTGAATCTGCTCAACATTGATTTGAGGTACAAAAACAGCTACAGATCAGCAGTAATAACCACATTATGAGGGTTTATTCCGTGTTTTATTTATTTGTGTCATGGAATAAGGAAAACAGAAAGATGCAATTAAATTTGATAACAGTTATCTTGTGATCATGCTGCATGATACAGAACTTGTGAGAAATCACATGATCACAGACACTTTAGCTCTTTTTGGTACAGTAAATTAGTAAATTTTATACGTGTAATAATTTCACTGCCTGTTTGATTTGTACCAAACAATGGTACACTACACGTAGTTGTAGTTGTACAACCTGTAGGGTTTTATCTTGATATCTAGACCTCTCTAGAGTAGGCTACTATGGGGGGGGGGGGGGAGGGGAGGAGGAAGGGAGGGAGGATACTGTGATTAGCAGGTTCATGTGACATTCACACCTTTATCTTATGACTTCCTGTTGTCTTTAAAAACTAAACAAGAAGAGCAGACCTGAGGCTGTATCACTACATGAAAGAATGGCTGTAAGCAGCGCCCCTAGTCTCTTGCTTGTATTTCAAACAGATTCACATCACCTTTCCAACAACTGGGGAAAGGTTCTGGGCAGGGGTTTGAGAGCATCTCAGTCAGCCAGGAGGAGTTGATGTCATTTCTGTCGGAGATTGATGAACTGTTCGCTGGCTCCGAGACTCAGCAGGAAGAAGCACTCAGAAGACTACTTGCCAAAGAATCACAGGTAAGATTGGTATTGATAGGTATTGCTATGTTCTTTTCGATTCATGCCAGCAGGATTCGCATTTAAAACATTTACAGAGTAATTATCCCTGTTTGCGACAGGGCTGTGAAGAGAAAAAGGGAATGTGCTCTTTTTCGAATGAGATACGTATGAGCCTTTTTTATGTTCCTCAATTAAAATGCTCTATATGGTTTTTTTTTTGTTTTGTTTTTTTGTTTTTTTTTTTTGTTTTTTTTTTTGTTTTTTATAGAATTCTCTCATGAGATGGTGAAGTTGATGATGGACTGGTGTTGATCTTAACCACAATCATAATAATCATTACAGTCAATTTTGCCACAATTTGTATTGCTTTTGTATGTGCTTTACAAGTGTCAGAAATGCAGAATTTTATTTCTGCTTCTGTAATTGTGATTAGTATTTTCTTAGCACCCATGGTGATCATTATAGACTTCTGAAATAATTTTGTTTTAAAAGAAAAATAATGAACATGTATACAATTCTTTCTTTACACAACAGTTTTCATCAAAAACAGATTTCCTTTGGCGGCTGGCCAGAGCTAAAGTGCTCGTTTCAGAGTTTTGCAGAGTACAAGGGAATGATGAAGAAAGAAGGAGACTTGTATTTGAAGGTAAGGCATATTTGGTAATTTTAGTAAAGATCTATGAGATGTTGTATAAGAGATTCAAGGAGACATCTATACCAATCTCTGTGACTTCTTGTCATAAATTGCAATCATCTAGGTCACATCACAAAATTTTCCTCTTTTTCAGGTGTGATATTGTTCCGGTAGTTTTGAAGCACCAAAAAAAAAAAAAAAAAAAGTAAGATGACATACAGTGACAAATGCTGTAAAATTATTGGATATCTACAGATATCGAGCTTACTTCATTAAAGTGATCTTATTTACTCTAAATCAAAGGATGCATAATAATACAGAAGAAGGTTTTGTGAAATTACCCTCTTAGCTTAAAAGTGATGAATGAATCATCTGATTTATTGTACTTATTTAGAGTTTGGTGTTATTTGTGCCAACACACACACACACACACATATGCAATCAGAACTGACAGAGTGCCATTGCAAAAATATATTTGTCCATCCTTCTTGGAAATTTTGACTCCAAAGGGGTTATTGATGTTCTTCTTTGATGAAGTTTTAAAAAGTCAACAATTCCATGTACTACTCCATGTCTTGTGTCGTGTAAACAAGGGCATTTTCTAACAGAGGTTTTTTTTTTTTTTTTTTTTCAAGAATGAATGGAGAATTGAAATACTGTGATATGTTATATGAATGTATGGCGAATTGGTACTTGAATACAGTCAGTCTCTGTTTCTGTGCAGCCCGAGATGATGCGAAAACTGTCATTGATCTGAACGAGGAGGTAGCCGAGGGACACAAATACTATGCAATCACCCAGGGCATCATCACTGACTGGGTCTCCTTTACAGAGGCAGCCGCTCTGGGCAAGGAGTATAAGGTACCAGCCGCCGACAGCTGTGGCTGCCTGGCACTGATGATATCTGTGTCATCGTACCATTTGGTGCTGCAATGCTAGCATCCCGTGCAGTAATGCATCATGTGCAATTGTGAAGTTGTGCTGTATCTATTGCATCGAGAAAGAGACAGGGAGTTTGCTGTCAAACTCTGTCAGTAATTGAAGGCTCCTGCTATATTTTCCAGGTTTTAAACGGGAACCCTGTGTGCGGTTTGGTACCAGTGCATACCTATTATAGGGATAAGGATCACTGTGCATTTCTTATTTAAGTAAAGGCAAAACTTACTATAGTTTATCCTTAGAAATTCCTGAATGGTACTTCATGAGGAAAAAAAAATATATATATATATTGTTTTGATATAGGCAATTTCTATGAGATCTGCCGTGTTGACACATAGTTTGGTTTATCTGATATTTGTATAATAATTGCTTTATTCATCAATCTTTCCTTTTTCTGTAAAAAGAACAGTGTTATGTAATTTTGTTACATTTCTGAAGATAATACTATATTGCAAGACCTCAGTGTATTCCTGAAAGAGATATCTTTGCTCTCACTTTTTTTTTTCAGACACACATGGAACGGGCTATTGAGCTGAAGCCAAGAGAACCTTATCTGAATCACCTGTATGGCAGATTCCTCTTCAATGTAAGTAATACATTGTAGATAGTCATCAGGGAGCCTCTTTGGCTCAGTGGATTGGACCATAGACTCTCAGGTGTGAGGTCCCTGGTTCAATTTCGCTGGCAGCAGTGGTTGTAGCACTGGCCAAGCCAGTTCATCCTCATTGCCTAGTCCTTTGGATGACTAAGCTGTGAGTTCTGTATGAGCTTGTTCTGATGCATGTACATGCTGTCATAGTGCAACGCTGCACACTGGCACTGGTCCGACGGTCCCTGACAAGTAAAAATCACTGTCGGACCAGTAACTTTTTCAGGAATGGACCAGTAAAAAAGTGGAAAAACTGGGTACCTACTGGTCCGACAGACAGGTCGGACCAGTAGAAAAAATGGGTTAGTGTGCAACCCTCCATAGTGTCCATGTAAAATAAACCTGAATATATTATACACACACATGCATGCACACACACAGGTACTGACAGGTGCCAAGGCAGCCAAGAGCATCTATCCTCCATAGTTGTAAAATAACAATGGAATGAAAATTGCAGAAACTTGAATGTGGCCTACATTGACATCCCTTTAAGGATCCTCAAATGCCTGAGATATACAAGCATGCTTGTGATAGTGTCGACTTTATGACTGCTGTATTTACATGAATGACAGAGTTGGAGTGCCACATTCTACACGATGACTGTCAGCACCATCAATTGTTATATATACATGTATGTCAATTGCGCATGCATGAATCTATTGTTAACTGCAAGCACTTGTGCCTTGCCTGAGCTGATTACCAACTGGGGGAATGTCAGTGCTAGTTGTGAAAGGCTTTCCTCCCAAAATAAGCCTTTCCTCCCAAAATAAGCCTTGCCATCCTGATGATCCTTGTGGCATATTAGTGCATGTATTACTTTATAAGCTGTTATTTTCGCGTACAGATATTTTCACGAACTAGGAGGTCACAGACTTTCTCGCGAGATTTTATTTTCGCGAATTGACACCAACGCTATCTTAAACACATTACCTTAGTGTATGGCGACATTTTCGCGTGTTGTTAGATTCGCGATCCAACTGTGATTCGCAAAAAAATCTGCGAAGATTAAACCCTCTCAAAAATAACAGCCTATACAGTAACATGTCCAACAAATGTCTCACGATCTGTGCAATTCATTTTCATTGCCAAGCTTAAAGACTTTTGATTCAGAATGATTCATGCAATGGAATGTCTTTAAACTGCCTTTGATTGATGACATGTTTACACATTATGAAAGCTTGTCAAGGAGATAACCAAGAATTACAATACTATTGAATACAACCCTGGGAGCTACAGGCACAGTTCTGTTGTCAACATGTGTTGGCACAAATGACACTCTGTATCTCATGTTAAGAGGAACTTTTTTTTTAAATTTTTTTATAAGGAAATGTTGCAGAGCTGCCAAGTGTCACTCTGAGTCTGCAGGAAGTTTACCTCAAAAATAGATAATTTCTTGGCATTTTGACAGAACTTCCCTGTTTTGGGAATCGTTATCGGCTCCTGAGATGCATGATGTGTAGGCTGCCCTGTATGTTAGGAATAGAAACAGTGACAAAATATGATGAGTATTGGACCATTGAAATAAATGTGATGACCATTTGAGAATTTGTGAACCAACTCATATACATTCATGCAAAGGAAGGAAGGCAGAGAAGGAATTCTGTTGGACTTTTACATTATGCCATGCAATGACTTTCCATATGCAGGGAACTGTTGAAGTGTGTAATAATGCATTTGTGAGGTGTTTTTTTTTTTTTGTTTACACTTTCACAGATTCATCTGTTGCTGGTTTAGTTTTTGATGAGAAAGAATATCATTATAGTAAGATGAAATAACAATCAATATCGGTACACTCATAACAGATCAATATTGCTATATTGGATTTTTTTTTTTTTTCATTGGTGTATTCAGATTGCAAACCTGGGATGGATGCAGCGCAAGGCTGCAGTAATGATGTATTCACTGCCACAGAGCCTTAGTGTAGACGATGCCCTCACCTGGTTTAACAAGGCAGAGGAATTACAACCTGGGTTTTCAAACCTGAATCCGTTCTACTCGGCAAAGGTAAATTGATTTCTAGCCATAAGTGATTGTGTGATACCTGTGCGATGCCTGTGTGATACAATGATGCTTGCTTTGTGTAATGTATGTCAGAATCAGTTGTGTGCGTTGTATGCAATACCTGCACCCTTGTTGGTATCAGTAAGTGACACCTGCATGAGAGAAGCGTCATCTGTGAAGTGATGGTGCAATTTTGACCAATTTTGATTCAAGTGTGCCACAAAGGAGACCTGCTTCCATGAATACAGGTGCTGGTAGAACAGTGTCTCGTCAATGTCTCTTCAAATGCTTCCGGGAATGACCACTTCCGATCCTTACGCCGTGTTGATAAGAATGTGAACATCGCTTTCCATTTATTATTCTTATTATATGCTTAACACCTCATCTGCTACATAATATGTAGAATGTTTGGGAATTGTATGCATTATATTCAGACCAATAGTTGGATAGTTTCTACCTTTTTGAAATTTGTGATGAGACTAGAAGTGTGTGATATCCTTGATTTATCTGGGCAGACACAGAAGCGTGCAATCAGAAAATAGCAGGGTTATCAGCATCAGCATCAACTTCAAAATGGATTTTCAGGCACCAGGATGTGCCAGTTCACTTTTCAATATATGGAAAGATATTCTGAGATTTGAAATAGACAATGGGGTGTAGATAAATCCAAATATTACCTTGTAAAGTATTGACATCATTAACATATGTTTTAGTAGTAAAATATTGTCTTCTTGATTATAAACTTATTTCCCAGTGCTGCATTGCAAAAGGAGAGACGGATGCTGCAGTAGAGTATTTGCAACAGACAATTTCCTTTCCGGGCAAGAGCTTTGAGGTAAGAAACCATGTGCATTACGCATACTGCCTATTTACTGCTTGCGTTTTTCTTCTTTAGCAATGATGTATTAAATTGTTTCTCACATAGTGCATTTCTACTGTTGATGTAAGTATTTATAATTTGATCACATGTTTAATTGGGATAGGATTTTTTTTTTTTTTTTTTGTACTAACACAGAACTATTTTACTCAGGTATAGAGCAAGTCTTCATTTTTCTTGTGCATGTTACATTGTGATGTAGTTGTGTTTCCTCATAGTGTGGAGCACTGTATATGAAATTCAGATTCTGCCCAGTGAGAAAACAAACCAAAGATCACAGTCAAACCAACTAGCTGGAATTGTGTGATGGCAAAAAGTATTCTCCATCAGACTCTAAAGTGTGTTATTGCTACCGTAACTCTGGTCATAAATCATGTTTCATGACTGATAGTCATAAAATGAATGCAATGTTGATAAAACATACTCTGATGTGTTGTATAGTAATCTTGCATCTTTAATATCATCATAATCACTTTTTTTGTTGTTACCCTCCCCCCCCCCCCAAACTGGGATATTTATTATACTGTATCAAAGGTATATTCATCAAAACACATAATGCATCAGAACATGTAAGACAACACTTTGAAAAACAGGCAATGAACTTTTGTGACTCAGAACATAATAGCAACATTGTTTGATTTATGGGATGTAATTTGCAACACAGGTTTCAAAAAGAAGTTGCAGCTGATTAATAATGCTGATATTTTGTTCCCCTGAACAGTTAATAATAAAAAAAAAAAATGATTTTCCTTTCCACAAATTGTTATCTTCTTTGCAGGAGAAAGAAGTACGGAGACAGGCAGAGGAGCTTCTACTGCAATATCAGTGACTGAAATAATAATGCACTAAGGTAGCTCTGTGTTGTTGGAGACCCATGTTAGGAATTGGTATATTTTTGTGTTGATGTTTTAGAGAAATCCATGTGTTTTATGTGAACATGGAATCATTACATTCCACCCATAGATGTGTTATGTTCTTGCATATTCTGCTCAGCCAGCTGGTTTAATTTGAATTTTGTTTTGTTTAGGTTTGAATAATCATCTCAAGGATTCCGCAAAAAAGAAGAAGAATAGAAAAGAAAAGATGGTAGATGTAAAGAGCAGAAAGATGTGCAACATACAATCGAGCTGACATATTTCCCCAGATCTCTTATGGAAATTTTGTCTGTGTGATGTCATCACTTCAGAGATGAGGAACTGTCATGAAGCATCAGTGCCAGGTCAAAGGTCACTGCTAGCACCTCTGTCTCCCACTCTTCCCCCCCCCCCCCCCCCCCCAGCTTGTTTGTCAGGAACAAGTAATGTAATTGACACTTTAAGCTTGCAGATGTCTTTAGCAGGTTTATTGTGCTGTATCTAAATACTGAGTTGGAGAAAGGGACATGATTACATCTATATTTTTTGATGCAGTATACAAGTAAGCAGTACTTTGCTTTGCTGGCCTATGTTTTATGTGTTTTGACTGATGCAAATATAACTGATTATATTTTCTCGTCATGCTTTATCACATCTTTACTTGTGTTTAATGCTCTTTGTATTCATGCTACTCTCTGTCTTGTATGTGATGCATGAGGCATAGGGTTATGTTCATGATAGCCAGCAAAATATATACTCACTAATATGTGTTTTGGCTAATTGGACTTTTATTACCATGTAGAATTTCAATCTGTGGATTTACTTTGCATAATAAGAACATTTGTAAGATTAACCATCACATATTCTGAATATCATATGATAATTACACCATATCTGATTACCAGGTATAGATTTACTCAAGCACTGCTTGTTCAATGTTTTGTAATAGGGAGGAATGAATGTGTTAGGCTTTTATGACTTAATGTGAGCCAAGAGCTGATGCTGCTAAGATTTGGTGTAATGGTGCTCTTTACCCATTCACAATTGATAATATTCTGAAATTGATTCT
Organism: Diadema setosum; assembly: GCF_964275005.1. Classification (NCBI taxonomy): domain Eukaryota; kingdom Metazoa; phylum Echinodermata; class Echinoidea; order Diadematoida; family Diadematidae; genus Diadema; species Diadema setosum. The sequence continues at coordinate 46,595,452 of NC_092685.1, forward strand.
CCTTACAAGCCTGTACCCAATGCAGACTGGGAACTGGCCCTAGACAGATGTACAGTCCAACCTCAGTTGTCTGCTCATGACAGGAAATCGGCACTCATCCAGTTTATCCAAGTGATATGACCGGATAAGAGGGATTTGGTCAAGCATGACACTTTAAGCAAGATGTGTTGGGGATCGTATCCGGGCAATTACCCCCAGAGGGCAATTACCCCCTGGCTAAATACTGGTTAGTGGTAAAGTTAGAGTAAAGATTAGGGTTAGGGTTAGGATTAGGTTCAGGATAAGGATTAGGATTAGGGCCAAGGGAAGGGTACGGGGTAATTGTCCAGGAGGTAATTGCCCTAGACCTGTTGGGGATATTTAAGGCAATGTTAATTTTCTATTTATTGTGATGATTTGCATGATATTTGCATATTATATTATTCAAGTTATGTGGAAATGAAACAGACTTTGAGTGGAGATTCACTTTCCCCTTGGTCTTTGATTCTTCTAGCAACAGTATTTCCAACTGAAAATGCAAAGACAATCGTGTGCCAATCCATGTCTATTGGTATTAGAAAGATCAGGGGAAAGTGATGGCCAGAGTACTGAGGTTGGACTGTATTTAGAGATATTATTTTCAAATTACCAGTCTGGTTTGCAGGATTAAGAGATTGAAAAAGCTGATAGATTACCATCTGTGATCTGTTAAGTGATTTACTTGACTTCCTGCCACCCAAGTACTGACTGGACAATTGTGTGTTTCCAAAATCATTTAAACTTTGGTCTTTAGAAGGCAGTTTTGTGGTTGTTTATTCTCATAATTTTAGTTCTTGTTAAGTTAATAACGGTGCAATATGCTTTTAGAAATACAGTGACACGTAAGAGTGCTATGGTTTTGATATTGCATCCCCGCAAGGTATTTTATGAAGTGAACATTCTGTATTTTCAGTGAAATAATCAGTTGTGCAGTGCAAAGTGTGGAAAAACGTTGGGATTGTCAAAGACTTTTATTTTCATTCCTCTGCAGGGCCAAATTAGTTTATCAAATGCCTGATTTGTTTCTGTGACATTTTAAGGGGGGGGGGGGGGTAATGAAAAGAGAAATGCAGGGGATGGTAAAGGACAAGGTAAGTATGATGAAAAGATTTTTAAATTACTTTTTAATAGTCTATCTTACATTAAATTTTGTTTGTTTTTGCTCTGAAATGTATTCACCATGACATAACCTTGTTACAGCGAAAGCAAAAACCTGCACAAATGAACGAAAGGAAAGAGTATAATTATGATTGATCCTAGAATGCTGGGGATATGTCAGGCATTCATTTGTTTGATTGTCAACTGCTATGAAGATGTGAATGTCATTGCATTATGTATACTGAAATGCTGCAGTCACACCACTACATGTAGCCTAGTGAAAGCAATCAAAACGAGATAATTTTTGTGATGTGAAATGAGTCTGAGCTAGCATGCAGTAGTTCAGACATTTTTGTGGAAATTTTCCACCATTCTTTATATGGGAATACATTGTATAGGAGACAATAATTATGTGAAGTAGACCCTGTCCACTACTACAGGGACCATGTTACGTGTAGGGTTACAGGGTACACTGTACATTGGACTGCCATCACAGCAAACTCTTTTGGATCAGTGAAATTGCTTTGTTGTATTAAATTTTATTATAGCAAGGTTTTAAGCCATTGATGATTGACTAATATTGCTGTAACGCACATTTCCCATAGACACCTGCCCGAGTATTCTCGGGACTCATTTTCAACGGGCAAGAACTAGAACTTAGGGGCAAGAAAAATGTCTTTCTCATGTAACAAGAGTTTGTGATATCAGTGTTCTTTGTAATAAGAATACACTGTGACCACGTGTCCCCTTTCCCCCATATAAGTGTGTTTCTTTTTTATATTAACCAATTATTGGATGTTTATAATTCTTATTAAATGTTGAGGTCATAGGTGATGGGGAATGTTTCGATGAGAATCATCCATTACACTGCAGGACTTCACTCAAAGTATCATATTACAGGACATGGCAAGTGTGCGTCCCATGTTCGACACATGCATCCTATGTTCAAGCTATGTGACGAGTCTGCTGGGATTTATGACTTGATAGAAGGTTCATCTTACAAGGACCAACAATGATGAGTATGAAACTATCCAGTCTTAGTAAGGCAGTTTATGTCCCTCCTGTAAGGCGTGCAGCTTGCGGGATCTGTCATGTTATGAAGATATAAAATCACGTGTCATAGTGACTGTAGCAAGTTTCACCAATCACAGCACTAAATCTGGAGTTGGTAGATGGTATGAAAAAGAAAGATTGCTACATGAAATTGTTAATGTGTTCATGATAGGGTAAATGTATGCACTGACATGTCTGTGTAGAAGGCTAAAAATATTAATTACATCTTGCATATGGTAGGTAAATGCACTGTGTCCTTCAGTAGGATAAACAAGTATAAGGCAATTAACTAATACGTATAGCTCAAATATTTGGACTAGAAAAAGAGCTTTCTTTTGATGACATTTTACACAAACTCTTTCCACATTAAGGTCCACAAAATCCTTTGATGTGGATGGAAACTGAACTTTGTGGTCATTGAATTTGAAGGAAGTAGTAGATATATTTGCCAAGTTGATAAATAAGAATTCTATAATACAATTAATGAGGCTGACAGAAGACATGAAAGTTGTTGGAAACACGGAAAGTATTCATATGTGTAAATAATAATGAAAAAGTTATGTAACTTTCATGAAAAAGGTGTTTATTGTACTCTTTGCACCCAGTACATTTTACACATTTTGCATCAATGGTATAAAAAATGTGACATGTCACATGTAGACAAAACAGTGACAAATAGTTTAGAGATATTGACACAGTGAGATGACACTGTGCCAGGTATTAGCTGAAATTTGCAGTATTTATGTTCCAAGACTACTTTAGACTATTGCAATTCCTACCTACTTGTGAAATCATGCTTTTATATAGTTGTTGACTGTACATTTTTAATTTTACAGTCAGTTTAAAAGTTGCATAATAGAGAACGAGGTATGCAAACAAGTACCAGTCATTGGGTACAATCTTTCCTGGTCTGTCCCTGATAGCATGTAACCTAGGGAATATACAAATATTACTATTTTGAACTAGAGGAAAATAGGTAACATCCAGACATGTCATGAAATGTGTCACCTCAACTACAGGTCTGTCCTTTTAGAAGATGCCAGAAAATGGGTCAGTAATACCATGTACAACATTTGATGATTTGTATGATTTATCAGTGCAAAGCAAGATGTGCTTGTACTCTTCAGTTTGTGCTTAAAAAGATCTTGGATATAAGTGATATAGGACCCACAAACATTATTTCTACATACCCTGGTATTCATTTGATGTTTGCATGTAGTTGTCATATTATAGATGCATGTACATACTGGTATACATATAAAAAAAGACATGCTATTAAAACTTGCCAATGATATCTGTATGAAGTATCGGGTACATTTCAGTATATGCATGTATTTACCAGCTTTTGTTTTTTAGCTACAAATGGTATCGCAATTTATGTCTTGAAATATTTCAAGTGTAATCCATAAGATTTTTTGCTCATTTTTCTTCTGTGACATAAGTGTTGAGCTTTGATTGTTCAAAGAAAAACTGCTTATAATATTATTATATATTATCACTTTCCATATTTGTGAGCATCTAGAGAAATCTTTGGTGATTTGAAGCCAACCAGCAATGCTCAAGTTGTACTTGTCATTATTGTGTTGGTCCCTGCGCTTATGCATATAAGTTACTGATTCGTCTATTCTCAGAAGTCACAGAATTGATAGACATTTAGGGACATAGTGGTCCTTCGGTGTATGCAATGCGCACTCTATATGCATGTTCAAATCTTGCTTTTCTCTGAATCAGCTGTATATGTTTCAAATTTCAAAGTTTGTGTGTAATATTTTGGTAATGCTGCAAAGACCCATGATGCGTTGTGTAGCATCTACAGAAGTAAAGATTTAGATGTCTGTTTTCTCTCATACATCCAGAGAAAGAAAAAGATACTCTCAGCTGCCGCAGTAAAACCAGAAATTTTTGCGTGCATGAAACTTTTGTGAATTTTACGAGGAGCCAAGATTCGCGAAAGTGAAATGCATGTAAAAGTTTATGTGTGCACAATTTATCTGCATGTAGTATATTGGTAATTTTTTCATGGTCAGCAATTCATGAAAATTTTTTTGTACCACAAATCATGTTTCTGGTTTTACAGTATATCTCCTTCCCTCCAAAGTATTTTCTTTTCACTTGTATGATTGGCATAATTTGTGGAGAAAGGAATTACAAGGAACTGGCATTTCAAATTGAAAAGCATATGAAATTGGATGATTTGTGGGGAAACCCCAAAGTCTCCACTGTATACGCTGTTATTTTCGCGTACAGATATTTTCGCGAATAACAAGGTCATAGACGTTTTCGCACGATGTTGTTTTTGCAAATCGACGCCGATGCTTATGTTAATGCTCTATTAACACAGTGCATGGAGACACTTTCGCGTGTTGTTAAATTGGCGATCCAACTGTGATTCGCGAATTTCGCGAAAATTAAACCCTTGCGAAAATAACAACTTATACAGTATGTAGAAAAAATCCAAGAACATTGTGAATACTGTAAAGGTAAATTCCCCGGCATAAAGAGTTACCAAACAGTAAGTGATTGTAATTCAGTGGTTAAAATCCTGAACTCCTGAAATCCCTTCCAAAAATGGAGATTGTCCTTTTTCAAATACATGTATATGCATGCCCCCAAACTTTTTTGTCACTCACTGTCTGCCATAATTTTTTTAATCTTTTTTTTTTTCTTTCTTTCTGGTATGAAATGGAAATTTGCATCGTTTGACAGAAGTGATGAAATCTGGTGAAACTGGAAGTAAAGAGAGACATTTTATAGGACAGCACATTGTGTTTTAAACCAGCCTGGGTTTCATGCTGCCGTGGACAATACATGTATAGGCAAATTCTTTTATATGGCACAAGGAAATCAAAAGCAGATAACAAAAAGATAATGAATTGCCATTACAAAACATGAATGACAGGACTGTACTGTATTGAATGAGGATTTTTCATATGACAAGCTGAAGCACAATTTGTAGGTCCCAGTGACCTTGTTATAGATGGTATTTGCCTTTATACTTACAGATGCACATGTACCTGGGTGTAGATGTCATGATAAACTTGTACAAATGTGAAGATGTAAAATGTCTGAAAAAAAACAAAAAAAAAACGCAATAAATCAACCTCAGATTTCCGAGTATGATTGATAAGAGTCACACTGCAGTAGTTATTTAATGGTACATGAAGTACACGCGTATCTTGCAGGTACTCTGCTTCTGTATAACCAACAACTCAGGAAATTAACTCTTGACATGCCCAACCCAGTCAACAGCATCCTAAGTTTGCATATTCTGCTCAAATGCACAAACCCACCCAAACTGATAGATAAATCGCCAAATGTCACAGTACAATGAAAGCATTTCTCGTGATTCCATTTCTGTCATATGTAGCTTGCATTTCATGTGGTGATTGAATATCAAGTAGTTTTCTCTGCTGGATGGGTGAGTAAATACTAGTAGTATGTTCCTGTCACTGTTTTGTGTGCAAAAGTCATGGCTGTACCATAATGTAGCTACATGTACTGGTCATTTGAAAGAAAAACAATCTCAGATTTGTCATATAATTTACATCAAAGCACAGCTCTGCATTTTCTTCACAACTTCCGTCATTATATGTCCAGAATAAGAACAACCTGTAAAAGTTACACAGATTTGAAAAACAATGTTTTCTGAAAGCATGACTTATGAGGGATTAAAATTAATAGAATATAAAGAGAAGAGGACTTGAAAAGACCATCAACTTAGGCGATTATTTGACTTACGCAATAAGGCACAGAGGGCACATTTGACAGTGGTGTACACTAAAAGACACACATGAATGCCTGGTTGGTCTTTACAGAAAGTTTATTTACGTATATGCCATTACTGACACTGAATAACAGATCAGTCCACATGTATTAATGTGACTGTTAACAGAACAAAAATATCAAATATTTTCCCACTTTATTAAACTCCTTCACACCTCCCCTGGGACCAAATACTGGTACGAAGTGTGGTAACAATGTGATAACACTTGTATTGGACACTTTCCCTCCTTTCCTAGACTACAAACAACTTAGTTTGACCAGCAAGAAGAGCCCGACTGCACATATCTTCCATGGCTACATAATGATGTACAAAATTTGCTAGACTGTAGAGACATATTGTGCAGAAGATTATTAACCTTCTATTCAGTAAGGTACATATTCTTGAATATCTCCTTCATGAGCATATGCATACAACGTACAATGTACCATGCTTCCATCCTTCCTCAAATCAGAGACAAGTGCTTCATGTATCACAATCACTGGATACTCCTTGATTTGCATGAAATACAGTCAACCTTGCATATTCACAAGTCAAATCTATTTAGACTGAAGAAATAGCTTCAACTTGGAAAAAAAAAATTTGACTTACGAGGGATTAAAATCATAAGAATATAAAGAGAAGAGGACTTCAAAAGACCCTTGACTTGGGCGATTATTCAAATTACGTGAGGTTTACTTAAGCATTGTTGACTGTAATGCAAACTGAGATCTTTTACAATGGGGGAAGATGATACTTTAGCATGAGACGGGATGACACATTGCATACATAAAATGTGTCAAGTGCACATTAACTGAATGCAAGGGATGCTGTGTAGTCAATACACGTTAGTTTTTGCCTAAACTTGATCATCTTAACCATGCAACTCTACCATTTAAACACATTTAGGACATCTTTGTTCTGGCTCTCTAAACAGGTTGTGTCACAAGAGCTGAATATCATAACATGTTGAGATGGATGGCTGATCAGGTTAGTCATCTTTGCTCAGGGGTAAATGAAATCATTCCTTTCACACATGAAAATACAAAAAATCTGAATGCTCATCGTTAACACTTTTTAGATATGGCTGGCTTGGAAATTCTAAGAGCACATATGAAATCATACATTGTACATGTTAATTAAAGCTGTTTATCTTCTTTATTTCTGCAAACTGCCATTGTATGACCAAGAGCAGCACAATACACATAGACACATCCTCTCACAAGATGGTGCTTTAGCAAGGATCTTACACTCAACAGGCTCAGACATTCCCCTCTTGATCTAACACTTACCTAGAGAGAATTTTCTCAGTGAGAAAGTAAACTTGATTGAAATATTCACATACGCCGCACATTGATGAAAATTTTAGCAACGTGGGACAACTAGCAAGCTATGACATTCTCTGTCAGCGTCATGTTCAAAAGTAGCTTTACATGGGCTGTTTGACAAACTTGCTTTATAGCATGACCATCTCTCTCTAGTATAGCTCTACTCTCTTTGCTTTGTATTTGCAGTGACCAACATATATTTACTTCCTTGAATTGCTGTAATGTTGACTACCTGTTTCTTAGAAGATGCGCAGAAAAAATGTTCCACATATTTCCTGGACAAAGTCATGATCAAATGTTTCATATGAGAACAGAAAAAAAGCGAAAACAAATCTGTGATGTCTCATACAGGAGAGAATAAAAGAGAGCTACTATACCAGAGAAATTTCAGTCATAAAATTGTGACAATTCTACTGTCAACTGAACCCTGCTGTTTATTGTCACTGACGTCTTCAATTGTTTGTGTGACTTCAATAGAGTGAACACTGAATGAGCTGTAGCTATGTTGTGCTGCTTTCACTCAATTCTATTCCTCCTATCTTATTTCTGAGGTAAATTCCCCATCAGTTGCAATCCATGTCATATCTGAAACTACTGAGCCTTTATTCTTTTCCATGAATGAAAATTGTTTTCTTTTTCTTACAGTCCACAGAGAGATAAAGTTATACAGGTTTGTAGTCCAGCTTTGTTTCTAACTTCTTGTTATCTGAAACTTTCCTGACAGCCTTCATGAAGTCTTCGTCGACCACGTACTCGCGTTCTGCTCGTATCGCAAACATACCTGCAGCACAAATATAAACATTTAAAAAAATTAGTAACTTTATACAGTGCACTCCTGTTAAAACAAATGCTGATATTATGAAATTCTCGATTACAATGAAGTAAAAAAAATGTACTCTTTTGTTCAGTTTATAAGATAATGAAATTTCAATATAAAAAAAAAGAAAGAAAACAGCCAGTCCCGAGGGCTTCGTTATAACAGGAGTGCATTTCACACCCAGAACTTCACACACAGTCTCTTTATAATACATGTACATAATCAAACAAGAAAATGTATCTGGAATGAGAAGAGATAACACACTCTCTATGTGACGAACAAAGAAGCTGTCGGTCTGGCATTCAAGTGGAAGTGTCAGAAAATGTTTACTCAGAGCAAGTTGTTATCATAATCGGTGGTATGTGATGAATGTATTAATATTCAAACCAAACTGCCTAGACATGACACTCCACAACAAACTGCATCGTCATACATTATTTCATGTCATAACAACTAAAAAAATGCTATACAAACATGATAAAATATTTTTGTTTCAATCATACAAAACACACAACACAAATATGAATATGATGAATACATGTAGACTACTGTAGGGCGGTCAATCAGAGTTTTGACCAAGTGATAAGGCAAGTTGGTCAAACGGGCAAAATCTTACCAGCCTCTGTGCAAACATTCCTGAGATCTGCTCCATTGAATCCATCCGAGAGTTTGACAACAGCCTCGAAATCTACAAATTATCAGAGCGACAGAAATACACATATTACAGAATGCCACATTTGTGTATATATTACTGATTTAAGTTTTTCTTCACAAACAAAACAATATCACATAAAACAAAATTCCAACATATTATTTGCATATCTTAAAATGCAAAGTAATTTGATCAGACAGCAATAATTGTGGCCTAAAACGAAATACTGATGTAACATTTGCATCACACACTTAATTTATACCAATGTTATCAAAATGCCATCATGCATATGAGTGGAAATGACTTCTGAAACAGGAAGCTGGAAACTGATCACAGATAGGATCTAAAATGGGTACAAACCCTAAAAACTTAACATTGGCCCCAGCACAGTGCCCAGTTTGTTCAAACAAGGGGTCTCACGACATGGATTAAAGGCAAATTAGGGACTCTATCCATCATACTGGTACAAACTGGGGCTGATTTTTCAAGTTACTGTGATGTTTGTTTGTTTTTTTCTTTTTTTTTCTTTTTTCCTCACACAGCAGCATGTTTCATATGTTTCTGCTTGGAGTATGTGAAGCACTCAAAGCACTGAGCACTAAAATGTGGACTAACACCTGATCATCAGCAACGGTGTGAAAGGGCCTAGGATAAACTATGTAAAAAAGTTCCATGGGGTGGCTACTATACTTTCAGTCCCTGGCATCAATATGTTTTATGCACTGTACAATTTTGAAGTGATCAAGGGTCTATTTCCAGCTCAGGATAAGTGAACTTCATGAAGACCGACAGCATTACTCACCGATGTCGCCATGTTTTGTGATGGGGGCAGCATGAATCTTGAGAATCTCTAATCTGGCCTGCTCATTTGGAAGTGAGATTTCTGTTCAGACATATAAAAACAAATGAACATTATAAGAGAAGTTGAGGAATGCAAGTATTGGTGCACCTAAATCAAGTGGAATCCAAGCTTCTTCAGTTGTGACAATGTAGTATGTAATATCTGGCTTTTAGCAGGAAAAAGGTATATGCTCCATAAACGTAAAAAGTTCATGTATAGAGAAAACACAATTAGCATAAAATAAAGCAAAGATGGAACAAAATTTATACTAATTGTAAGCATTATGGTAAAGACACAATAATTTCAGCTAATTTCTGAGAATTAAGGGAAGTTGATGACAGATATGTGTTCAGCAGAGCTAGATGGCATGCCTGCATTTTACTTTGCAACCATGACACAGTTTCAGCTCAGTTTAGACTGTCAGGACAAATAAATATGCAGGGTATCACTATTGCATCATGAGGTGATCTCATGTGATGATGATGAAGTTTGGCTTCATACCTATCTTTCTGTCGAGCCTTCCCGGTCTGAGGAGGGCGGGATCTAATGTGTCTGGTCGATTGGTGGCCATAATGATCTTGACTTTACCCAAGGTGTCAAACCCATCCATCTGGTTCAAGAGCTGCACAGGAAAAAATAATAGATATGAATGTCAAACTCTTATCATTGACAAATCTTTCGGTCACAGAGCAGTGCTACTACCAAACACAAGCCTTGAAAACAGTGGAGATGCCAAAAGTTCCAGCTTTCTAAAACTATTTTCCTGAGCACTACCTTGGAAAAAAAAAATACCCCCCCCCCCCCCCCCAAATAAAAAGGGGGGAAAAAACACCCAACAACGAACGACCAGCAAACTTCTGGCACCCACAGTCCTGAGAGACAAACAGATATTACATTAAATGATACTAGTCATATCTAACACCACTCATAATGACATCAGATACAATCTAATTCAGTATTGATATTCAATGCTACATTATTACATTCAATACATTCAGAAAAATCCTTTGCTCATCTACTTCGCATTACACTTTCAAAACTTATGCTTTCCACAAGTGGGGGAATGTAAATTTATTGACAGAAGCTGACACTATGCATCAACACATGTCAACAAAACTAAAGTCCTATCCCCTCACCTCCATCAACGTTCTCTGAATCTCTCGATCAGCTGACGTTCCCTCAGAGAAACGCCTACCACCGATGGCGTCGATCTCATCCATGAAGACGACACATGGCTCGTGATCCCTGGCGTATGCAAACATTTCTCGGATCAAACGGGCGCTCTCTCCGATATACTTGTCTACAATGGCGCTGGAAACCACCTGTGGAGCAACAAAATGAAAATTGACTCCAAAGTACTAATGGTAAAATAACGAGAGACCATGGGTCTGTGCCAGGAAGAGATGTTCTCTTCACACAGTATGCTGATGCAGAGTAAAAGTATCAAGGCAAAAAAAAAGATATTTTGGTTGGTTTTTGGTTCTAGTTTTGCACAGTAATTTCAGGCTGACAACTCACAAATTTACCTTTCAAACTTCATGCCTCATGTTAAATCCAATGCACAATAATCTCCACATATTCAATTGGCATTGTGCAGAAACAGATTTTTTTTTTTTTTATTCCATTTTGTCTTAGAAATATTTGCTTAGTTAAAACTTTCATTACATCAGGTACAATTCTATGTTTCTTCAAATAGATAACTATCAAGATGCACAATGCTATCTTTGCATTCTGATTTTTTGTCTGTGCATTGTATTCATGTATTTTGCCCATTCATCATCTTTGACTCTTGCAGTCCGACCCTTCAGCGGAAGTGACGTTGATCAATGGATCTTATATACTAATGAATAAAATAGAAACCCAAACACAAGCTTTATATAATTCAAACACAACCCTGAAGAAACACTCACAAGACACACATTCTTGTCAAACTTACCTTGAGGAAATTTGCATCTAGTTGACTGGCAACAGCCTTTGCAAGCAAAGTCTTTCCAGTTCCTGTACATAGGAAAAGAACAAATAAAAATAAATTGATCCAAGTCACTAATATCTTGTTCTTAAGCATTAATTTAGTTATATAAGGTGAATTGAGGGAAAGCAACTGAGACAGAAGTTGTATGGAATGAATTCCATGAAATAGGACTCGGGGAAAGGTACGTGCAAACTGGACGAGAAAGAAGAAAGCTGGTTGTGTTTGTGCAACTGATAATCATTAAGAATACACATGAAGACCTCACATTTGATGTAGTGGCAACATGTACATCTCATTGCTCATATAGAATTTTGCATTAAAAAAGAAAAAAATCCTTCAATAGTATATGTTATCAACTGCCAATGTCTTAGGGTCTATCTTTATGAAATCTTCAAAATCTTAAGCAGAGCTATAAGAATGATGTCATTTGATGAAGCTTGAATAATATCATTGATACTTTCAAACAAACCAAATGAAGAGTATAATGCATGTGATATCTCATTTTTATGATTTTACCTTGTTTTATTGATGTAAATATCATCTCAGTAGATGAACTTTTCTGAAAGGGATATAGGTGCTGAATTTTGTATGCACTTACATACTATATTGGTCCAATTAATTTATGCCTCCTTTTTGTTTCTGCGATATGTTTTAATGTTTCAAAAAGTTTAGTAGTAGGAGTGAAAAACCACTCTCACAGCTTCCTTGAAACCATATGCAGTTTAGCAATTTATGATTGTTATTTACGATGAAATGAAATGATTTCTCCCATATTGGGGAGGAGGTTGAAGCAGATGATCATAGATAACTTTTCCAAGCATACCTGGTGGTCCATACAAGAGGCACCCTTTGGGTGGAGTGATTCCAACTCGTTGGAACAGCTCTGGGTTCAACAGGGGCAGCTCTATTACCTGTAGTGGAGCAAAAGAACAAAACAGATAAATGGGACGAAAGTCAACATCACGGCATGATAAATCTTATTGAGGCGATGAGTATAGATCAGTCAACTGACATATTCAAAGTTTATGCATAACTTGGTAACACAGACTTTCCTTGCAACCCATTTAAAGCTTTCTCTAGAGACTTGCCCGAGGGTTGCCCTACATGCCAACAACGGACAAATTCAAATTTCCCGCAAGCCTTTGAAACAAAGACTTCCTGACTACAATAAGGCTCCCCCTCCACACCCAAGGTTTGCCTGAGATAGCAACAATTATAAAATGGACTTTAGAATCTCTGCAATCTGATTGGTCAATTGTCTTTGATTGCATTGATTTCTACTGATCCACACTGAGCCATGCGTCCGGTAAAATCTGAACGCATGGCTCAAGTTTTGTATAGTGTTGTAGGTGTACTTATGTACAGGCCTATTTCGTGGATCAGTGAGAATTGGATGCTCTCGTTTAACTTTGGAACAGTCTAAAACCCACTCACTGCACTCGTGGTTTAAGCTGTTCCAAAGTTAAACTCGTGCATCCACTTCTCACCGATCCACTCTGTCCTGTGCATCATTTGTATACTAATGCACATAAAGTCCATTCCAAGAATTGAAATGCTGTGAGAATGGTAAGATGGATGGACTAGCTTGTCATTGAATCCTGAGAGGAAAAACACCCATAATTTCAATTCACCAGTAAACTGGCCAAGACAAGCCTTTGTATTATGCACATCTCTTTCAGCACCTGGCAAACAGCAACAAAAGTGCTAGCACACCCTAAAAACTCACCTCTCTCAGTTCTCTGATCTGTTCTGCTAGACCTCCTATAGCCGAGTATGAGACATTTCCTGGATCTTCGTGCGACATGTTGTACACCAGTGGGTCAACTTCTCTTGGTAGATACCTGCATGTGTGACAACAAACGGCACAGCAAAATCAGATGTGCACATATTTTAGTTCTTTTGAATATCCTGTCAATGGCTGGGTGTACAATGAAAGTTCCAAATGAGTTTTCATATAAACGGCAAAGTCATGGTTAGCTTCATGTAAATGATACATTCTAGTACCGCAATAAAAAAAAAAAAAAAGGTACTTTGAGTGCCACACAAAACAGTCAATGTTGGCATAGTTACTTCAATCAGCAACAATGGAGGGATAATTCAATAATGTACACTTTACAGTAATGAGCAAATTTTAACAAAATCTTACAAAAGATATGACCATAATTCAATCTCAGATTCATATATGTGTATTTACCCATGACAATAAAATAGTGGCAGGGGGATAGTATCAGGTAAATGAATAACAAAACATTTGAAATAAGGTATAAGGGGATTTGAAAATTGAACCTGTTTGCAGAGTTCACTAACCTCATGATAGTCAGAGTGGTCATGTCAAGGGCCACCCGAGTTCCCTGCTTGAGTTTTGTCTTGTCGAGTCCTCTCCGGCAGCCAACCACATATCTGGGACCATTTGTTGCCTTCACGATGACTTCAAACACAAAGGGACATGTATACATTGAGAACATAATGAAGTTGTACTAAGCATACCTTTCTTATATGAAAGTCCTGAAACTTTGAAAGGTACACAAAGGGCTGATTCCATCCATTCAAAAGGTATAAATAATTACGAATTGTCCTTAGGCGAAGGAAAAAAGAAGAAAACATGCTTAGCGTCCCATTCGATTCCCTTTTTTAGTCTCTTTGTGTCTCTTTTACTGGAAAAAACTGTTGTCAAAAAACAAAGAAATAAATGATCTTTTTCGAAATATTTTGATTTTTTTTTTTTAAGGAAAAGATCACATTTTATATTCAGAAAGATTGATAAACTGATCTCATATTCTGAGTTTAAGTGGGGCTCGTCATCCCCCCTCCTACCCCCAAAAAAGTTTGTTTTTTGAAAATGTGGCAGGCAGATATTTTGAAAAAGAAAAAAGGGCCTCTTCCTTCCTTTTCATCGAGATGCAGAATGCTAAACTTTTTCTTTTCCTTTATCAATACTGAGGATCATTTTAACAATTTTAAAAGGAGAGAAAAAAGAATAAATCTTTTGTCATACTTCTACACTCCCTAGCAGTACTGTATAAACTTCCAAATAAACTTCAAGTTTGGTTTTAGGCAATGTGCAGTATCCCCTGGAAGCCAGGACACATCTGTGATCCCAAAGCAACACATAAATGAGGTCCAGAGAATACAAAAAAATCAGGTCAATCTATTTCAAAGTTGAGCCAAGCTGTATGTAAGCCATACAATGACACATTCAACGGCTACTTTCACAGATTTGCAGACTGTTAAGCTGCCTGTGAATGTCACTGACAGAACTACACTGTAATTTGTGCCTAAAATGTCACAAACCTTTCACTTTATAAGAACCCTATTTCATGACTCAACCCATGATATATCAAGGACTATATCTAAACACAGACTTAGTGACAAAGGCTGATTACTCTGACAAACTTGCGAAAAATCCTTTTCTTTTGAATGAAGCTGGATGTTTATGTAAAGATATCATATTTTGGTGATTCAAGCAGCAATATTCATTGATTTCAGTAATGATTACTGGAAGAAAATTAATTAAATAACACAAAACTTACACTTCTCTTCTGTAAGCTGTTTCAGAACCTCACCAACAATCTGTAAGAACAAAATGAATAGTTAAACATTCATGGTGACATTAAACTGCTGTAGGCCTACTTATAAAAACAAATTCGAAAAACATTTGAGAGTATAATGCACTCTTAAGAAATAAAACAGATAAATATATTTTGCAAATACAGTAATGACTGATATAGTACTTACTTAGAAAACAAATGGAAAATAAGACTATCACCTTGTCAACTACTTGGCCATGTTGGGTATCACCTGTTTTCAGCTGATATGATACAAACCTGACACAGTGGGACTGATGTTCAACTTACCTGACCAACACTTTGCAAAGCTTTCAGATCATTTTCCGACTTGTCATATTTCTTGGTAAGCTCCTTTAGATTCTCCCGCACTGTGATAGAAAGATGAATGATGTAAGACATTTTATGATTAGCCAGATTACTGAACATTACAATTTGTTGAATTCAGTGGGTTGAGAACAACATGCCACATATCTGAGGTTCTAAAGTCTGACAAATCTTTGTAAATCAGCTTGGTAAAAATGGACATAATCGACCTCATTTTGTCAGTCTGTCATAGACATGACCATCATACAGAATACATGTGAACTAGAGTAATCATCCGTTTGCGACAGGGTGCCTATTTGCAGCAGGGACAATTTTATTCATCTGTTAATCGATAGTGTTACAGGAAGTGAGGGTTGACTCTAGTAGCTAGTACATTGTATTTTACAGTTTATAGTATTAATATCTCGCAACTGATTGGATCTTTTCATCAACGTATGAAACAACCACTGCCGCAAATATGCACTCCGTCTCAAACAGATATGATTACTCTAGATCTAGTCCAGCCATATAAATAATAATATAATAATTGATATGATTTATATAGCGCCAAATCCACTCTGCAGAGTGCTCTAGGCGCGGAAGGAAGAGAAAGTGAAAGAGATAAAGGACATACAAATATCAAGTACATGTAATAAGTAGTCAAATTGAGGCTTTAAACAAGTGAGTTTTTAGACTGCTTTTAAAGGAGTCTGATGAAGAACAATTTCTTACGGCTGAAGGTAAGTTATTCCATAAGGTGGGAGCAGCATGGCCAAAGGCACGTGTGCCCCATATTGTAGTGAATCTAGGAATTATCAGAGAACCGGAGTTGGATGAGCGTAAAGATCTAACAGGGATGTAATTATGGAGTTAGTCAATGTTATACTGAGGAGCAGCGCCCTAAATGCAATGAAAAGTCAAAAGTAAAATCTTTAAAATAATGCGATCTTTAACTGGTAACCAATGAAGTGATCTCAAAATAGGGGTGATGTGAGTGTGCTTCTTGGATAGTGTGATGATGCGTGCTGCCGCACATATAAAATTCATATAAAATTCAGTTCCATCAAACAACATACAGTAGCCTGACTAGTAACCGCTCACCCCTTAGCGCACGAGTGTAGTTGATGATGACCGCGAATATCTGCCCTACATTCTCGAATGCGCACTGCACGCACTGCAGTACGCGTGTGCGCAATGCTAAGAATTCGATGCTCAAACAAATTGCAATATTCAAAGTATTCACGACTATTTTATGATGTTTAAATGCAATTAGCCACATCTGAGATTCCCGATGGCCGGAAAGGTCTCGTCTACTGGAAGTTAGTGAGTAGGCCGTGATTTTTTAGTTAAAATCCCACAAAGTTGAGATAAGTCGTACGAATAGGCGCTAGTCGTCGACCTGACAACTGTCGGCAAATAACTGAACGATAGTAGTGCACGTATTTACGTGAAATTGCGTACGCGAACAAAAAAAGTTCGAAACTCGTACAGAGATTGCTCTTGACTAGTTACCGCTCACCCCCCCCCCCCACTACAATTACGTGTGTACAGTATGTGGCGCGTGCGCTTTCAGACCACTGATTTATTACCTCCCCCCTCCTCCCCCCCCCCCCCTAACTATCCTCTTGGATTTCCGACGAAGTGGGAGGCCCCCGAAAATTCAGATTTCAAAGCAATTGACATTTAGTGCATTCCTCTATTGTGACATTGCTATGAATAAATATATAATTATATACATACATATACATACGATTACAACTCGATCGTTATTCATAAGGTTCGTTAGTCCCAAAATGAAATACTGGTAAGGTTTCAAATAAAAATGTCCCCGTTTCTCGAACATTATATCGAGTTTTCCGAAGTACACGTTCCAGGAAGTCAAAAAAGGAAATTGCAGCTATCTATACTGAAGCAATATGAGGAGATGATTTCAAAACTCACATGAAATCCAAACAGAAAAGAGAGTTGAAGAAAAGAAAGGAAGAGAAAGAGAGAGAAACAAAGGAAAAAAAGAAGAAGGCACAAAGACATTGAGAAAGAAGAGGGAAGATCTAAAGAAGAAGATAGAAGAGATGAAGTTGGGTACAGGAAAAAGAAAGATCACAGAGATGAGATTGCGATGAGGATAGAAGAAATGAACCATAACAGAAGGAAGAAATGAAGTTGGAAGAATCTGAGTGCAAAAAAAAAAAAAAAAAAGAGAGAGAAGTGAGTTTGGAAGAAGAAATGTAAAACTAGAGAGAAGAAAACAAAGAAGATGACTCTACGAAGAAGAATTGCGTAGAAGAAAAGAAAAAAAAAAGAAGAGGAACAAAAAGGAAGGAATTGAATCAGATGATGTTAGATATGTATGTCCAACATGCAGGAAAGAAGAAGCCGTGAAGATCAATGGGTTTCTTGTGATTTTTGCGACACATGGTTTCACTTGGAATGCAGTGAACTTACAATAAGGTTGAAGAAGACATATCAAAATACATGTATCGGTGTCCTTTCTGCTGAACTGAAAGGGGAGCATTATCGCAGTCTCTCTCTCTTCCCTTCTTCCTTTTGGATAACCTTGCGTACCAGTGAAAAAAAAAATGATCTTGTTCATATTGTATTTAAATGAAATTTTCAAAATGATATTTTGAATAACTGTATATTCAAAATAGTGTTGAGGTGTGTGTAGATTATATTGACCTTTTCTTTTCTCAGACGATGTGCGTCGACATTATAAAACAAATGATACGTATGAGCGAGCGGCTGAAAAATACAGGTATTTACAGGACTCAAAAATGATATTGGGCAATTCCGCAGTTAGGTGGACATGACATGGATAAAAGAAATGTGCCTCTTTATCTTACCCTTTAATCTAGGTATCAACTAATGCCATGGATGTTCACCAATCATTAGGGTCTTTCAAATTCAGTAGATTTTATTTTTCGTATTCATTGATTTTGTGAGATCTAAAACCATCATTTAAAATGTACATATGGGACTGGGGACGCTGAAATTCACTTAAATGCAAATTACAGTGGGTTCCTTTGAAATTTTTTCCTCAAAGTTTTGCTAATGGGTAAAAGATGAATACATTTAAATACTCCAGAAGTCATGTGACATTTTGTCAATTACAAAAGGGGGAAATGACCTGCGGAATTACTCCGGACAAATGTAACGTTACTAACCGTAACGTTACTAACCATGCTTTTGGGGGTCTAGCTAAAAAATTATTGGTCGAACTGCTAAAAAAATTTGCATGAACATTTGTCATGATGCAATAATTGAAATTAATGCAACACTTTGTTTGAAGTAACTTGAATTTTTGCACACTTTTTGTTACAAGACATTGATTTTTTTGTCATGTCCTTTTTTCGTAACGTTACTAACCAGCCCTTTAAGTTGCTATAGCAATTCTAATATTTCTGGGATTGTGTTCATTCTTTTCTGTATCATAAACCTGGGAAGGATGAACATGTTTTTGACATAATTTTGACTTGAAGTGAATAAATGGTAATTTAGTGGTAAAAACAAATATCTAAATTTGTTCAAATGTAACGTTACTAACCGCGGAATTGCCCTATTGCTGTTATGACTATATCCCATATAATATTTTTGCTGTATATGAAAATATATATATATATATATATATATATATATATATAGTTATACCACTGAAGTTTGTTTTTGTGCATCTTTATTTCAGACATATTTAACGAAAATTACTAATATGACTGAAATTTTAAGCACAAACATACTCTTGCATTCGTAAGATTTATTATCATATTAAAAGTATCACATGTTTGAAGGTATACAATGTTTGAAAAGATCGCCAGCCTTGCTGTAGATTTGCCTGTTTATGAAATTTTGCAGATACTTTTTTTTTTTATAATAACATTTTTCGAAGTGCTCATAACTGGTATGTTTTTATTCTTTTTCAGCATTTCCTAAATTCACCAGAATGTCTGGGGGACTTTCCATTCAATATATATATAGAATTAAAAGCTTGTGTGGTGAACTGTATAAATATGTTTACTTCTAGTCCTTTTTCATATACTTATAATTAATTCCATGGAAATTGGGATGCAATGATCAACAAGAGATTATATCAATGTGTGATCACAAAGGTATGAGGCAACCCCCCCCCCCCCACCTCCTCCTCCTCCTCCTCCCGCTGAGCGAGATTGTCGGCGCTAACGAAACAATAATTTTTGCATGCATGAAAAGGCAGTTTTCTTTTCTTAATTACGCACCCCCCCCCTCCCTGCCTCCAAAAAAAAAAAAAAAAAAAAAAGCCTGGTTACGGGCGTGGTTTGACTCCATGACATCCAGGCAATCACACTTTGGTATTTAGAGGTTAATTTAAACATTACGTTTTATCTATGGTGGCCAATTTGAGTGAATCCTGGCGTTATCAACGGTGTTAAGATAATTATGTTTACGCCATGTTGGTGTAAGAATTTTAACACCCTGATTTTGCCAGTTTATAAGTTATGTGACCTTGAAACGGGTGGTATCTAAGTCCACACTTTGGTATAAAGGTTAAATTTATTGTTTTCAGGCTATATGTTTCTGTATTTCGTAGAATGATGTATACCGATAAGCCTTTTGTTTTATGGAAAGTTTTGAGCCTAAAACCAATTTATGCCAGTTCTGAAATCCATACTGTAATAGGCCTACAGACATTGACAGAGCACGCCGTCTATAGGCTTTTAATGGATGGGTGATATAATGATGTTTATAACGAAAGCTTTGTTGAAAAAGTTGTGAGACACTGACATTACATAATCAATTGAATGGATTTCTTTTGGAAAGTTCCTTGTTTGCCATGTTTGTACAACTTGAAATGATCCTAGAAAAAAAATGGAAGAAACAGAAAGCAAGAAAAGAAAAAGAAAAAAAGAAAAGGAATATTAGAATAAAACAGCGGAGGGCACTGGTATAATGCACGTGAATTTATTTGCATTGGATCTATTCTGCGTTTTAGATGTTTTAATAATTGATCGCTATACATCAAAGACCTCACGAATCATTCATTTCAGTACATTATGAATAATGGCTATTTCATAACTTGTGTACAGGGGAATCCTTTTCTAACGAGATCGGATACAGCGAGAATACGCTTATAACGAGATAAATCGTCCGGTCCCAAATATAATTATGTGCATGTTAGCCTAAATGGAGATTTGGAGTTCCGGCTATTGCGAGATAATTTTCGGGCCTAAAAACGGAGAAAAGCAAAGATGAATTTGTGCGGATTTTCATACAACGACAACTTATTCTCTTTTAAGCCGAACTTAACAATGGGCAAAATCACGCTTTATTTCAAAATCAGAAAAGGTTAATTCTCCGTAATTATTTGAACTATCGTTTCGTGCAAACAGACTAACATAATTATGCCAGTGCCAAACAGAAGCAATCAAGGTGATAACACGGCACTACAAGTTCATAAAGTCTCTTTCCGAGGGCCGTGATGGAACAGCATCGGAATATTTAGAAGCTATAGCCTTCGCTATTTATGCCGAAATGTCATCACAAACGCTACAATTCGAATTAACGTTATCTAATGGCTTAAACAAGAAAAAAATATGGTGTATTTGATACAGTATAATGTTTACGTATCCTAAATGTTTCCAAAGATATACGTAACGGGAATATCTTTGAGCGGCGAACACAGCGAATTGTATATTTTTGGGAGCTTTGAACATGTTCAAAAATCCTTTGCGATAGAAAGAACTGCTTGTTAAAATTAAAACTGTTCTTGAGTTTGATCGCAACCGTTACCGAGCCCTGACGAAAGTTAGAATCTGCCATTATTCGCTGCTTTCGCAAACATTGGCCGCTCAGTTAGATACCCATTTACGTAACTTTGATAAGATGAATTGAATTAAATGTCAAAATTAAAATACGATGGGATCGTATGCTAAAATTGTAATTAAGTCAACTATATATAGCCTATCGAAATACATTATATTTCACTCGATTTTGCAATCCACAGTTAGCCGGTATGATATCTATACGTGGTTTTCGTTTTCTTAATAAAACGGCATTGACCCATCAAAGTCGTCGGGTAAAACATTCACGCAAAGCACGCATTCAACCTCATGCATCACAACCGAGAAGCCGTTTCCCTGGAAGAAATAAGAGATGAGAGTGTAAATTGTGGTGTAAACTTTCACCATAGTACACGTGGTTTATATCAGTAATTTGTCATAAAATGAAGGATACATTCGGATTTAACTCACAGCTTTCATCCACGCGAGTTACGCTAAACGCAGCGTTGATAGCGCGATACTTTACCTGTAGTTGCATAAATTTTGCTTCATCTCTCTCTCTCTCTCTCTTCTCAGATGTGCAGATTGATCAGCATAGGGCTAACAAAAGGAAGGCCCCATATACGATATGATTATATGATTTGTCAAATCTGAAATATTTGATAACATGTGTCTAGAACAAAAATAATTGTAATCATCGCGAGAATGCTCTCTCATTTTCCTGTCGCATTTCTTGTTTTTCTGTTCATCAATATGACGTCGTCATAATAAAATGCAGGTAGCCCAATGTTAATAGAGCATTTATATATAAAGTGTAAATTCCACAAGCGTTAGGATACAACGAGAATCCGGATATGACGAGCAAAATCACCCGGAACCGACGATCTCGTTATAACGGGATTCCCATCTATAAAATTTTATTTTCGCAACTATAAATAAGCAGACCCGTCTTCCACATAATAATAATAACGACACATATCCAATGCAGCATACTTACACAATAAAGAAAGTGAACAACAACAAACCGAACATTAATGTGATATTAGATTGTTCGAATTCGGACATGGAAATTGAATACAATTATATAGAATATACACCACACCGTATGCTGCAAAAAAATTATGTTTATCTCAGCCTCTGCACACGTGTTGGCAGACTTGCCCTTTGCTAGTTAGCATCATTCAGAAAGGGACTTATCATCATTCAGAGCCTTGTAATGTGCGGCGCGCGCGCCATGTATTATAGTGAGCGGCTACTAGTCAGGGGTGAGCGGCTACTAGTACAGGATGTAACGACGAAGGTATCGCGCGTGTATTCCGTTATAGGACTTCGTGAGCAGATGATCGTAATACACATATATGAAAGAGCAAATCGCCAACCACATTTCACAGGATTGGATCGGGAAGAAGATAATTTGGTAAAGTTATTTACAATAAAGTATCAAAGTGAGCGGTTACTAGTCAAGCTACTGTACATTTGTACTGTACGAGCTGAAATTTTCGCGTACAGATATTTTCGCGAATTGCTACTTGGAGGACATTTTTGTGTGTTGTTAATTTCGCGGTTGCGAGGGTCTGACTGAACTTAGTTATTCACGCGGTTATTTTCGCGGTTCAAAGGCGATTCGCGAAATTCGCGAAAATAAAACCACCGCGAAAATTTCAGCTCGTACAGTAGATCTACATTGTAGACTAACATGGGTCTAGTGCCATGGCACAACCACTGCACTGCACTGCACTGGCTGGTCCACTGGATAGTTGCACTGATCATTGCTGATTGATCATTTAAAATACTGTAAAAGTTGAAATTTTCCCGGTGTTGAAATTTTCCCGGTGTTGAAATTTTCATGCATTTCGCGCAACCAGCACGCGAATATTTTTGCTTGCCACATGCTCCACAAGTTGATGTCTTGATTCCGCGGGATAAAAAAGCATGAAATTCTTCTTACCCAGCTGAGCGCGAAAAATTAGTCACACGAAAATATCCACTTTTTACTTCAGTAACGTTAATGTTAGGTGGTAGGCCCTCGACCCTCTAACAAACTAGTTTTATTAAATTAATAACTAATGGAGGAATCGATTTATCATAAAAGTCATAAACATTGCTTGGTGATGGCAGGAGAGAAGTGGCTACAGAGCTGTGACGAGTGACAGGCGATTCAGACAAAGCAAAAAATTGAATTGCGCTATGACAACTATATTCAATGGGATCAGTACATGTAGCCAAAACAACAGCGGGTTTGCATTGCCCCACCGCCGCGGCCAAGGCCGGTTGTTCAGTACGAGCAGCCCACTGTATGAGACAGGCGACACAGCAGTGACTCGGCACAATAGAGGGTACCTACCCCCACTAAATACATCAATTAAATTTGCCTCAATGCGATCAAAATATGTTTCATTTGGCAGCCATTATTGTCACTCGATATTCCTACTCACTTTCTTTGAGACGAGCATCGAGTTCCTTATGTTCAAGCAATTTCTTTCTGTAATCTTGGATTGCCTTCTCTCTAGCACTGGGATCCGCCATGATGAAATCTTCGGGACATCTAATACATAGTATACTAGGTGTACATGCAGTACGTACACAGTGTGCATGTGTAAAACGTGTGCACAGTATGTGTACCGTGATCGCAAGTTCGTGTGTAATATAATATCGTCGCAGTAGTCAGGCGGCGCCGCCGATTCGACTTGCACATGGATTCAATGTTAGGCGTACAGAAAGCTAGACACTTGTTAAGACGTTGCCAATTTGGAGCACGCTGTGTGCAGAACCATGATCTCTAAGTAAATTTCATAGAGATACACATCATCATCACCGTCATCACCACCACCACCACCACCACCATCATCATCATCATCTTCATCATCACCATCATCGTCATCATTATTGTCAATAAATATAATAAATCCGGGACAAATAAAAGTTATCATCTAAAAAGAGTAAAAAAAAAAAGAGTATAGGGTAAAATCTTACAACCACACTACTCAGGCCTATTGGAGGAGATGAGGATTGGGCTTTCAACTTTTTTACAAGATACCAAGAAACTACTTATGTATAGTAGTACAGAGCATACAATTCTAAGAGGAATTCAAAGTTTATTTGATGAAAATCGGCTTTGGAGTGGTTGAGACCTAGACAAAGTAAAACAAAGCGATCGTATAAGTGGGTCCCTGTTTGATAGGATCGCTCTGTTTTGGATTTCTCAGCCATTTCAAAACCAATGTTCATGAAATAAACATTGAATTGCTATTGGAATTACATGTTCTTTCAGATTTCATAAGAGGTTTCTCATTATCTCACAAAAAAGAAATGTCAGAAACCTGAAGTTAGATCTCAACCCGTTGAAACTCTAAGATCCCTTTAATCAAAATCGGATGAAAATGAAGGAAGTTATGAAATTTAGGGAAGTGTCGATAATTTTAACAAAACAGTTCTTTAGCAGTCAAAATGAATATGTAAATACTGAATTGATGATGTCATTACCTTACTCTCTGCCATGCACATCATGTAGACCCTACATAAAATCATGATATTGCAGATGTTTTTTTTTACTCAAACAGAATTATCCCCCAGTCTCAAATCCTGATACATCCGACTGATTATATAGTTTGAAGTTATTCAACAAGAAATATAATATTTGTAATTCTATAAAAAAAAAAATTGAATTTTCGCCACTTCTTAGTATAATATGGCTATAACAATTGTGGGGAGATGACATCAGCAGCCCTCTCATATGCGGGTGCTGTTTGTTATTCCGAAAGTTCGTTAATCCGAAACACACAAATTTCCTATACCTAAAGGTTCGTTAATCCGAAAATGAAAAAGGGTTCATTAATCCGAACATTAAGTGGTGTTATTCCGAAGGTTCATTATTCCGAAGGCTCGTTAATCCGAAAATGAAATAGGGTTCGTTATTCCGAAGGTTCGTTGATCCGAAATGAAAATAGCGTCCGTAACGAACCTTCGGAATAACGAACCTTATTTCATTTTCGGTTTGATAAACCTTCGGAATAACGAACTTTATTTCATTTTCGGATTTACGAACCTTCGGAATAACGAACCTTATTTCATTTTCGGTTTGATAAACCTTCGGAATAACAAACCTTATAAAATTTTCGGAGTAACGAACCTTCGGAATAACGAACTGTAACCGTCATTTACATCATTAAACTGTTGAAGAACTGCTGTACAAAAATTAGTGAATATTTGAAGTGGCATAACTTCCTTACTTATAATCCGATTTTGATCAAATTTCCATTGTTGCGCTTTTCATAATATCATTAACGTATCCTTTTTCTTAAAACTAACTTTCAACTGGTATTCTCGTTAGAGGGATGGTTACACTTACGGTTGAGAAACCTCTTATGAAATATTATGAAAGAGAATATAATTTTAAGAGCAATTCAAAGTTTATTTGATGAAAATTGGTCTTGAAATGACTGAGATACCAAAACAAAGCAATCCTAATAAAAAAAATGAGACCCACCTTTTGTTGGGATCGCTTTGTTTTACTTTGTTTTTGGATATCTCAATGATGTCAAAACCGATTTTCATCAAATAAACTTAGAATTCCTCTTTAAATTGTATGCTCTTTAACATTTAATAAAGTGGTATCTATTTTGCAAAAAGTACTCTCTCTAAAAAAAATCGAGTGAAAATATTCACTCTTGAAGGAGTGAATACAAAAAAGAGTGAATATAGAGTGAAATTGGAGTGAATTTTGAGTGAAAATGTTCATTTTCACTCATTTTGGAGTGACCTCAGGAATCACTCTAAGATTTTGGAGTGATCCCCGACGTCACTCTAAAACGAGTGAAAATGAACATTTTCACTCAAAATTCACTCTTTTTTGTATTCACTCCTTCAAGAGTGAATATTTTCCCTCGATTTTTTTTTTTTAGAGAGTAAAAGGCTGAATCCTCCCCTCAACCAATACTATATACTATCCCTTTAGATATCATCTTCATCTATATTCGACATTTCATATAGGCCTAGATATGAAATTTATTTCAAAATTTACGATTAAAGGAGACCTCCGGATGATTTTCAGATTTTTCATTTGAACAACTATAAATCAGTTATACTGAGGACAGAGTTTCAGAATTTGTGATAATTGGGATGAAGAATAAGAATATTTTCAAAAATTAGAACAAATTGCAATGAACAAGGATGATGACATGGCAGAGTCACCATAAGAATGCATGAGTTGGGGCTCAAGGAAGCAGAACAAAAGAAGAAGGCATGCATATATTATACACAGGTGAACTCGCAAGCAAGCGGTATTGTAATGAAATTGCACTGCTACATTTCTGAAATATGTGAACCTCCTATGTCATCATCCTTGTTCAGTGTTATTTGTTTTAAAGGTTTTTCAAAGTATTGTTTCTCTGCTCAAGAACCACACTAAATTCTACAAATCTATACGTGGAGTTGTCGATTTATGTACTACATGATGTGAAATTATGAAAATCGTCTGGAATGTCCCTTTAAAGGAGGACGATATAGAGACGATAAAACGGCAGAGCAAATCTCCATCATGCTCTACATTTCAATTTCAATTTCAATTTCAATTCATTTATTTAATTCTCATTTTCTTTTCAACAAAACATAACACAAGGTAAATCAGAAAATCCATCATAAGCATGTATACAGTACAAAGTGCGAAGGATTAACGATATACAACAAACTAATAGAGATGAATCATGTATACATACGGGAAAATACAAAGTTATATTTTGAGGAGAAAAAAAAAAGAGAACTGAGAGGTCCACTAAAAAGCAGTGCTTGCAGATTGTGGACCACTCAAGAATTTCTTCCAAAAATACTTACAGTACTTCACATACAATTACAAATACATTACACACACACACACACAAAAAAAAAAACACGATTTAGACAAAATGGAATAAACAACAGAGACACAACAACATGACATGACTAAACTAAGGAGATACAATCGAACGGAATGGGACAAAAACAAAATTAATGGAAGAAAGGGAAAGGAAGAAAGAGAGAGAGAGGGGGGGGGGAGGGAGGGAGAGGAAAGAGAGAATGCCTACACGCTGAACAAGAGAAACGGAAGAGAGAATTGATAAGGTGCTTCGAACAGCTGGTGACTGTACGCAGCTGTGTAGAAATTATGCAAATAACATGCCGTATTTCATTGCCTAGTAATGCCGTTTTTCACTGCGTAATAATGAATTAAATAACCGATGATGACCCTCATGTTTGCTGTAACCTGTATAGGTAATGAAAATAAATATCTCAGCTAGAATTTAACAAAAAAGATTAAAAATTACGCTTAAAAATGTATAACGATGAAGAATTTTTTATTTCAGGACCTAATGAATTTCAAAATTTAGGGCCGATGTATATAAATGTGTTCTGAGCTAATAAGGTTCTCAAAAGGGGTAAGTGAAACTCATTAGACCTAGCTCCTAGTACGATAATCATGAAAAGACTGATTTCGTGGAAACATTGAATTAAAAATATTGGGAAGATCATTTGTGTTATAATTGAACATGAAATGGCCCAGTTGAAAAAGAAACAAATCTTTAATTTTTAAAATCTTATATTCAATGAACAATGAATCTGAATGAGAACGTGGCGAAACCCCACAAATAATACGAAGTACTTTCTTTTGTAATAATAATAGTTTATCTAATAAAGTTTGATGGGCGCTACCCTATGCTAAAATTCCGTAATTAAGATAAGGCAATGTTAAAGAAAAATACAACGTTAACAAAGACGACGATGGAATGTGAAACTTAAGTCTGTTGATAATACCAATATTTCGTGAAATTATTTTACTTATGTTGATAATATGAGGCCTCCACGAAAGTTTATCATCCACTGTAATACCAAGGAATTTTATGTGGGATACACGTTCTAATTGAGTACCATCAAAAATAAGATCTGTGCTTAATGTTTCTATGGATTTACTAAAAAGCATATACTTAGTTTTCTGAAGATTAAGTGATAATATATTAGCTCTTATCCATTGTGTCACTTTTTTCAATTCAGAGTTGACGGTGTCAATTAAAGTAACTGGGTCTTGATGGGAAAAGAAAACATTTGAGTCATCAGCAAAAAGTATAAATGAGAGTGTATCAGATGACCTGCAAAAATCATTGATGTAAACAATAAAAAGTAAAGGACCTAATATACTACCCTGAGGGACGCCACATTTAATAAATTTGAAACTTGAGTTATTCTCGTTCAGAGATACATATTGTTTTCGGTTTTGCACGTAACTCCAGAACCACTCCAAGGCCTTCCCCCTTATGCCATAATGTGACAATTTATGAAATAAAATGTCATGATTAATTGTATCGAAGGCCTTGGAGAAATCCAGGAAGATACCAACAAGATGTGAATGATTATCTATTGTATGCGCGGCATTGTCAATAAACTTCAATAGAGCGTGAATAGTGCTGTGTTTCCGACGAAACCCAAACTGAGAGTTTACAAAAACATTATGAGAGTTAAGAAAATTAATTGTTCTTTTTAATATTAATTTTTTCTAAAATTTTAGATAAGGATGAAAGTAAAGAAATGGGTCTATAATTGCTTACATCAAGATCATCTCCTTTTTTAAATAAAGGGACAGCCTTAGCAATTTTCATTTGATCAGGAAAAACACCATAACATAGATTTATTGAAAATATGTACAAGTGGGTCCACAATGAAGATAAAATACCCTTTAAAATGAAATTACTTATGTCATCATAACCCGCACTGCGTTTGTTATTCATTCCAATAACAATATCCATTATTTCATGTTTCGTAGTTGGAACGAAAAAAATAGAACTAGAATTAGATTCACCTAAAAAATTTGTAAAATGTGTATTAGACGGTGGTACTTCTTTCGCCAAATTCTCTCCAATCATTGAAAAATAAGAATTAAAAATATTTGCCATATCACCAGAATCTTCAAAAAATTTATCATCAAATCGAATTTTTGTAATGCTTGATTTCTTTTTTGATACATTCATGGCATGTTTCAATATACCTTCCATGTATTCTTCATATCATGTTTATATTTTTCTAACTTAATCGCATAATATTTCCTCTTTTCAAATCGTATAACTTTAGATAAAACATTTTCATACGATGTATATTTCCTTTTTGACTCTTCAGTTTTTTTCATTTTAAATCTATAATATAACCTATTTTTCCTATTCACAGAACGCAAAAGGGATTTAGAAATCCATGGAAGCTTAGTGGATGTTTTATAATTAACTAACTTATCTTTTATTTTGGGAATATATTCATCTAGATTTCTATCAATTAAATCTCTAAAAAATTATCACATGATACATTAACATCATCATTGTCACAAACACCAGACCAATCAACTCTTTCTAAGCTAGACACCAAGGCTAGCTAAATTTTCTGGTGTGGCTCTTCGTCTAGTTGGAGGAACATGAAACTTATTAACCGCATGCTTAAGATTAAACCAAGCCATAACTGGGAAATGATCAGTCATATCGGATAAAATTATAGAAGAATCTAAAAATTGTAATAAATTACCAAAAATATTATCAAGGAGGGTGGTTGAATGATTTGTAACACGTGTGGGTTTCGAGATTAAAGGCAAAAATGAGGCTGATAAAAGTATTTCAAGAAACTCTTGTGACATGATATCATTTTTTATCAAGTCAATATTAAAATCACCCATTACAAAAATATTTTTATTAACAAAAAGGGGACTCTTTAACACATTTGTAATACAATTCAAAAAATCATTAGGATTAGAACTAGGGGGTCTGTAAACAATACCAATTATAATATTCTTACTTTGTGGAACAGATATTTCCACAAATAAAGATTCTATAATATCATTCATTGAATTTAACTCATCGCAAACGTTGTAATAAAATTCATGAGACAAATAAAACGTTACCCCACCATCCGTCCTATTCAATCTATTATTAACAATTAAATTATAACCATTTATTGCATACGGTAAATTAATATCAGATGATAACCATGTCTCAGTTAAACCTATAACTGAAATTTGTTGTTTGTTTTGATTATCTAATAATATCTGTAATTCATCAAAATGCTTATTGATACTCCTGACGTTTAAATGCAACATAGAAAAAATATTTCCAGAAAATTTTTTCACGATACCTTTAAACTGATCAACTGTAACATACTTTGAAGAAATTTGGGCCGTTACGCTCTATTCTTTCCATTACGCTCTATTCTCTCGCATAATATTCCATTAGTTCTCCAATTTATACACACATTTCTAATGCTTTATAAGATTGATAGTCTTGAATGGCGCGCGTGTGTGCGTGTGTGTATGTATATACATTGTATGTGTGTGTGTGTGTGTGTGTGTGTGTGTGCGTGTGGGGGGGGGGGGGGTGACCACATCGTTGCCATCAAGCCCAAATTGCAAGCTATATTTTCGTGTTGTTGTTGGTTTTTTTTTGTTCATCTATTTATATTGACAGTGCCAGGATTGGACCCCCTCAATATAGTTTGATAAATCTATTTATCTTCAGTGACATTTTCCACTATGATAGAGCATTACAATCTGTATACAGTTCAGCATATATAACTTTACACCTCACCAGCAAGGATAGCGCCCCCTAAAAACCCCAACAACAACCCAAACCGCACATTGAAAGCCAATGCATGTCGTTTTGGGAAATCAACACACACACACATACACAAACGGATTAGATACTCCCTTTAGTGTGCACAGAAAACATATTTGGTTACTTTTAACATTCTGTTTTCTATAGCTCGGACAGCATGAATGGTTTATTTACATCAGGTTGTTATACACCGTGTTAATAAATGATATGTAAACATAAATGTATAATAATGATACTTACAAATTTTGAGAGGACTTATTTCTTATATCTATTGTTGATATATTTAATTTTGGAATGATGTGTAAATTGAAGTTTTCAGTGAACAACATCATTTGATACCTTACAAAGTGAGCGGCATTTTAATTTGTGTACAGAAAATGTTTATCTTTATATTGTATAGTCATGTATTTATCTTCTTTAAATTTTGTTAATAATGAATAATAATTGTAAAATGTCTACATTCGAAGACATTTTGATCAATTATGACCGTTTCCATAAAATCGTTGCTAAAATAAAGACGTAATAAAAAAAATACTTGCATGGCCGGCGAAATGTTGGGTAAATTTAGTTGGGTAATTGTTGGCTAGTAAAAAAAAAAAAAAAAAAATCATCAATCTGGGCAATTATAGTCCAGTTGAGCTTTAAGGTGATTAAACCAACATTGGGCAATTATAAAAATATTTACCAACAGCATTGGTAATGGAGAGTTGGGTACTTTTTGCCCCGCTGTTGTGAAAGTGACGCATTCCCTTTGGGTTAATTTTTCCCTTTGTTGGGTAATTTTTGTTGGGCAACTTTACTAATACTTGGGTAGAAATTCGCCTTATTTATTTACCAACATTATTTTACACATTAAGCCTGGTTATTTCTTACCAGTACTTGAGTAATTTTGCTACGTTCCTTTCTAAGTTGGTAAATTTTCATGGACAAGTAAAAAAAAAGTCTGTGCGTGTACGCGTGTATGTGTGTATGTATGTGACGGTGTGTGTGTGTGTGTGTATGTGTGGTATAGGCCTATATAATTATGGAAGGATGGCCGAACCGTACTATTTTGTATAGGGGGTACCAAAATTACTATAGGGTGTTCTCCGTTTTAGGAATGGGAGGGGGGGGGGGAACAACACACACACACACACTAAATTGCCCTATACAGTATGTCATGTGAATGAAATATCCCTGGTTCTAACTAGGTCGAGGATGTAGGCTAAGCCTAGATGTACTTGTAGGTATAGGCTTTACGACTATGCATAGCTGTAGGATTATGACAGGTTAGATATGGACAATGTTTTGACATACACATGTTCTGGTAAACACTCATACATCAAATAATTCAACACACAATTTTTGATTAACCAAAATTCAACTTACTAAACAGTTAGACAAATGGAAGTTGGGCAATATCTAATTGGATAAAGTTGGTTGGGCAAATGATTACCAACTCAAAATATAACCAACTGTTGGGAAATTGCAAAGTTGGGTAAAGTCTGATTGGTCAACAGCTGTTGGGCATTTTTTTTTTATTTGATTTATTGGTTTTTGTATCATCATTGTACATATACACATTCATGTACAAACATAAATATAATGATATATATAAGTATTTTCTTGTTCATTGCCTGTGTACAATGTACAGCAAAAGTACAACAAAACATACAACAATGAATAAGGGGCTACAGCATAAGCGTAGCTTAATTTGCGTGCAGCCCCCGTAGCATAACATAATATTATAATGTACATCGGAAGGAGAATAGGAGGGAGGGATGACTTGCATAGAGATAGGATCGTTGAAAGGAGAAAGGGAAAGAAGAGGTTTGTCTGCTTTCACTAACAAAGGTTTATACAAAGTAAAGTCACCTGTATCACTGATTAGCAAGACATGACAAAATATTTCCTCACCGAGGTACAGGTGGACAGTTGATACAGGTCATGGTCGGTTACATAATCATTATTACATAATAAATTAATTGCGTCAATATTTCTTCGAAAGAATTTCGTGTATAATACATTAAAGGGATCGTACAGTTTCGGCTGAGACCTAATTTCAGGTTTCTAACATTTTTTGGTGAGATAATGAAAAACCTCTTATGAAATATAAAAGAACATGCAATTCTATGTGGAATTCAACGTTTATTTGATGAAAATTGGTTTTGAAATGGCTGAGATATCAAAAAAAAGAGCGATTCTAATAAAGTGTGGGACCCACACTTTATTGCGGTCGCTTTGTTTTACTTTGTTTTTGGATGTTTCAGTCATTCCAAACCCGATTTTCATCAAATAAACTTTGCATTCCACTTAGAATGGTATGCTCTGTACTATATCATAAGTGTTTTCTTGGTATCTCGCAAGAAGTTAAAAGCCCAATTCTCATCTCCACCAAAACTGTACCATCCCTTTAACAATGACAATGGAATTACTGATATTCAGATAACAACATTGTTTTTACAGCCTTCCTAAAAGAATACATGGACTTTAAACTTCGAATTTCAGAAGGAAGAGAATTCCAAACATCGGGTCCGGTGTGTCTGACAGATTTCAGAGCCATCACTGTTTTGGGATTATGCAAGTGAACTTATCAGATTGTCTTGTTGGATAAGAATGTATTTCCTTGTTTAATTGAAATAGTGAGTAAAAAGAAGATGGCAACTGACCATTATGTAAGCGAAACATAAAGAGTGAGTTTTGCAAAAAATTAATGTCATTTACCTTAAGTGTTCTTAATTCTGCGAATAAAGGATCTGATTTAATTTGCCCAACCAAATAGCAAACTCATTACCCAACATCAGTTGGGCAGATTTTAACCAATAGTTGTGTGGACAGTATGTTGCTCAGTGTTGGTTAAAAGTTGGGCATTTTTTGCTCAACTATTTTAAGAGTGTATCTAGGAATACATAGGGTGTCACCACATTCGGCCCCCACTTTTTTTTTTTTTTTTTTTTTTACCCTGGAAGTGGCAGTAGAAAAAAAAATAGAATGAAACTTTTTTTTTTTTTTTTTTTGCTTGTCAGCTGAAGAAACCCTGAAGTGGAATGAGAAAAATGAGCTGAAGACCTTTATTATTGTTTTTGCTTGTCAGCTGAAGAAACCCGGAAGTGGCACCAGAAGTTGCGCTGAAGGCCTTTATTTATTTATTTATTTATTATTTTTTTTTTTTCGCTTGTGAGCTCATGAAACTCGGAAGTGGCCCCCAACTTTTGAAAAACGTGGCGCCGGCGGTGACTTGTGCATTTCGAATGATGACCTACCAGTTAGGATATCAGGAGCCCGTTATTTTTGAGCGCAGTATAGAGACCTCTATAGTTCACGTCTAACGATGGATGATGATATCGTTAAGTTAGGAGGAGCCGAGTGCGGAGGATTCTGGAACCAACCTCCGATTCTGTTTTACGCTTCATCCACGGTACTTTTCACCGGAAATGACTCGGCGTGTCCTTCCAATCCAATATACAGCGCAGTTGTTTGCACATAGCTGACCTGAGTCGATCACCATTGCTCAAACTTGTATGACTCACTAAATAAACTTTTGTCAAAATGTAAGCAGACGACATAATGGGTGTTTCAATAAAAGAATCTTTGATGCTAGAAACTTGCCCGTGCGATCTGCGGCGTCTTTTTTTAACTCCGGTGTGTGCGTGTGTGTCGTGTGTGTACCGTGTTTTATTGTGGGTAGCGTGTCGAGTACGCGCACACACAGCTCTCTCTGATCACACACGTACATATTGTACCACAAGCCACTAGTGTGTATGTGTGAGATGAATTGAGTAGACTACAAACCACCTGTCTGTGCGTGAAGCAAGCTCTCGGACACCCCACTGTCGAAATTGAAATAAGAGGATTTATTCATTTTCGTTCTAATATAGTATCTTTAAAGCAAGGATCATTTACGGAAAGCATAAAGGTCCCCATTGAGATCGCGGACAAGAGTTGAAGAAGGGTTTTCTTCAAACTATCCACAGAACCAGCATCATTGAGTCAAGGTAGGTTCCGCTCCAAAAGTGAGCGAAAGAGGTGTTCACCATGGTATTGAGGATGCCTTTCCTCCCCGACAGGTACGGGGCAGGGTCATCCCCTTCTCTGGTGTTTATTCACGTGTGCGCGAGCACTGTAACGATGTAAGATGGGATGATGTTCATGAAGTTGGTGCACGCAGGTGGCCATTCTATTTTAGTTGGTATTCACTATGAATGAACAGGATATACCTTCCATGTCATTGATTTGGTCCATTTTGTGGTATGGAAAATGATGCCTAACCTGTTATAAAAATGATGGTGGTTGAATTATTGATGGGTGGGATGATGTTTGGTTTCTTGAGTAATCCAGTCATTAATTTTGTGTGTTTGTGTGTGTGTAAATGTGTGTATGTGTATAAATTAAGACAACAGTGTAGAACCTTGTGCTTTATGTAGTGAGTTTTTAAATCTGATGCTGCCTCAAATAAAATGTTAGCATTGATGAAACCTGTCAATATGTACACAAAGAGCGCTGTTCCTCAAAATCAGAAATATTTTTTTTTTTTTTTATTGGTTTTGAGAAAAGGCAAGATAATATTTGACATTAGCATTAACTTAATGCAAGTTATGAAGCTGTTTGTCAATACTCATTTTGTGCATCAAGGAAAACATTTTGGTACTAAGGCTTTGTAGAGAAAATAGAGGTTAGTTACTAAATTATTTTAAACAATGTTCAGTAATTGCAGTGTATAAAGAGAGTTATATTTCTTGATTTTGAAAGAATTATTTCTCGGGAAAAATTTAGGAAATGATGATAAAAATGAAGGCAACTCTGTGATCTGCATAAATGTGAGCAGAGTCTAGGAAAAAAAAAAGTAAGAATAAAATTTTATGTGAAATATGGACACTCGTTACATCGTCATCTTCAGAGAAATCACTGGTACTGGTAATCATGACATTAAATTGAAAATTAGCCAACTCGTAACTAAGATCTTCCCTTTCCCATATTATCATAGAACTTGATGGCACAGAAGAACAGTGAGCCTGCAATGCAAAAGTTTAACAATAACATCAACTTTCATTTCAGGGTTACAGCTGATCGATGTATGGAAAGTATACTGCATTTTGACTGTATTAAAGATGCGTTTACATACAGGTCATGTACAGACTATATAAAGACTGGATGGTAAAGCAATCATGTTTATTTTCCTCAAAAGCCATGATGCAAAAACATCTTCTAAAAGTTTTTTTTTCTTCCACAAATAATTGTCTCAGCCTAATAAGTGCTGATCTGGGTAGATTTTGTGCGATTACACTTGTCATGACCACCAGCTGAGGGTGCTGTTAACTTGGCATCCTCATTTCCATTGACAGTTCATCATACCCGTGGTTGACCCCTGATTGACCCCTGGTTGACCTCGGGTTGACCTCGGGCTGACCTCGGGCAAAAAAAAAGGTGCTTCGAATGTGAGATCATGAATTGCATTTTAATCTTAAATGAGGCAAAGGTTGGAAAATATGGTTTCTCTTCTTCCAGTCATGAACTCCAACTCTCAAGTTGGTAGAAATTGTGAAAGAGAAGAGGTACATGTATGACTACTAGTAACTGATGATGCTATGCACTGCACTTTGTGGGAGCGTAGATCTACAATAGCTGTAAAGGTGTATACCCATTCCAGTATATACTATTTGCCATATATACATAAATGGCTTCCTTTCTCAGATGCTCAAAAAAAAAAAAAAAAATAGAAGAAATTGTTTGTAAATTGTAACCATGGTAACTATTTCCCATCCATTTCAGGATAGGTTTATATCTTATTAGACACTTTGATAATTCCTTTTACTTTCATATTTAACTATTTTCTTTGTAGTAAGCTAATTAGGGTGCATTTTATATTACTCTGAAGATATCACATGATGTTATTATTGGCTATACAGGTATAAAACAAAAACAACAACAACAAAGAAATGTATTTGACCTCTGTTTTAAATAGATTATCTGTAAAACTTTGCTGTATTTTAGAATATAAACAATAAAATTCTGTTATGTGTTCATAGTTTTGTTACTGGGTCAATCACAATAAACATGAAATATCAATATCATGTGTATTTTCAAAACTGAGTCCTTGTCCCAATGACTATAAAGTGAGAATCAGCATGCTGGAATGGTAAACTTCATAAAATATACATTTGTATCTACAGAGTTGAATGAGTAGGATGAACCAAAATTAGCAGTAAACCACTCTTTATCTTTGAATAGACAAGGAAGTAAATAACTCATAATTGCTTTTAGCATATGATTATATTGTGCTTCGATGCTTCTTCAAAATGAAGCCCTAGTTCAGAACAATCGCCTCAAAATGATGTGGGGAATGTTTACAGCTCTAGAAAATATAGCTAGTGGTGATCGTAGACTTAACATAGAGTATGCAAATGATAAGACACACTCCTCTTTCATGGAAACAGTCCCACTATAGGAAGTGTGCACCCACACATGTGGGTGCAGATCGTTATACTGTCAGAAGTGACAAGCATTCTATTCCATCATATTCTTGGCACCAGCTGTGTTAATGCACCGCGCGTATATCGCTTGACACAATGGTAGCACTATCTGGTAATTGAACTTGGATTGACAGTCTTGTGCAGGCCTACTTCATATTGTGTGTTTTCTGGAATACTTGTATCAAAGGTCACTGATACCATCCAAATGTGTGAACCCATCCTATCTGTGCAGAACAATCAGAGGGATTTGATATCGGCCATAATTTCATGCAAACATATGATCAGTACATCACACTATTTTTCTTTACAGATCAGTACTACTTATGTATAAATGTGTATCTGTTATAAGTAATGCATTCTAAAAGCAAGTTGATTTTGCTAAGTGAATGCTCTAATTTGTTTTTTTACCATTGACTGAGTTGCCAATGGAGAGGCAATTTCTGCACATTTCTGCACTTATTTGTAACATCTCATCGAACATTTCATATAGAATTTAGATGTTGGACTATAAAAAGAAACACTGCATTGTAATGAACATGAAAGGCTCCCCATCAGTCATTGAGAAATTTTACAAATTCCTTTTCAATGTAAACATTAGGAAAAATGAAATGTTCAATGTAAATATTAGGAAAAATGAAATGTTCACACCATGTGCTTTTGTGATCTTCAGCTGTAGCTATACCAAAGCATAATAGGCCAGGAAGGCATGATCATAGCTCTAAATTTACAAATAGCACTCTAGCAATTTTGTTGATAATTGAAACAATTTCTCGTACATTGTAGCTTATTTTACACCTTTTAGAAGAAGGAAAAACTACATTATCATCTACTCATGATGTAATAGCAGACCTGTGTATTTTCCTTGGACATCACTAAGACAATGACACCAACTTGTCTATTTGAATATTTAATTATCTTGTGAATGTTACTTTACATTCTATACAAGCTTTAAGAAGTTTGTACCTGTACATGTTTTTGCAGCTGCATCTTCATCCAAAAAGAAATTGGTCATGTTGTAGTTTGAGGAGCTGTTGTTGCCCAGTGGTTTGTAAAGACCATAGATGCAGTCACAAGGTCCCTCCTGGTTGGAGTCCTCTGGGTGCAGCGGTTGTGCCCCAAGGCAAGTCACTTTATCTTGATTGGCCAGTCCATTTGAGGGGACTTAAAAAGTCATTTTTTGTCCTGTGGTTGTTCACTTTAAGCACTCAATACTTTGTCAGTGGTTACATAAAACAAATGAATTGAAAATCGAATGAAATATATTTATACCCATGTGGCAGTTTTAGATGTGCAGTGGTGGATTTTAGTAAGAACATTGCTGCTGGTTCACCCGAATCTGAATGCACAAGAATCGTCAGGAATTACCAGTCAGAACATATTCTAGAGAGTTCAGCTCAAAGATTTGTGGATATATTCATCATGGGAACAGATGGGCCTGAATTGTGCTGTACAACCAAATTATTTGTTTTAAGAATTCTGTGTGTTTCAGATTGAGAGAACTGCTAAGGTGAACTTGTATGCATCAGCCGAAAGTGGTATCGGTACTTGAAGTTTCTGACTAGATTAAAGTTTGTACCCGCATTACCCAGCACCAAATACCATTTACACATTTTCACCCAAGGCAATCACAAACATATCATAGCTTTGAGCACAGGTTTGAAAATGGTGCTTTGTGATTCTCTGATGTACAACTGGTAGAAGACAGACAGACAGCACTCCCATTGTGTGTGTGTGCTACATGCATATGACATGTGGTACTGTTGAAAGACCGTCAGACCACCTCTACAGCACTAACCACAGTGCCCTCAAAATATTGGACAAAGAGAACAATGCCTACAGCATGCCATTGTGTTCCCAGCTGGGTACAGAAGCCATTCATTCTGAGACCATACAAGCTGCCATGCTATCCCTTTCCTACTCAGTAAACTGCAACATGCCAGTACACTGTTCTTTCCAAGGGCTGTTTTCAGAACTCTTCCCAGATTTGGGCCTATACTATAGTTTGTCCTTCTACAAGACCCAATACACTGCAGATATGCAGCAGTAATTTCTGTAACATCTTAAATCTTAACAAGTGTCTGATAACTTGCTGTCAACTAATGAACAGACTGATACTATGAGTGCTGTCTTATCTGAATGTCTAACTTTACGTTGTTGGTGATGTAAAGTGTTAAAAGGACTCCTGTTTGATGACATTACCGCGGTACACACTTACTGACATGTAAGATATATAAGCTTTTCTGCCATTGTCAAAATTCTTCATGCATGTATACAGTTTGTATTTATTACTTCTTGTTTATTAATCAGAAAGCTTATGGCACGCTACATTGTCTGCAGCACTGTAAACAACTTTAACACTCATGTCATTGTCTATAGGATGGACTTTGGAATTCATCAGTGATGTTTGTTCAATCATCGTGGAACTGCGGTCAAACCAATTCTTTGCTTTGTCAGGATTTCTCGTGAAAGATTACCACAAGTAGAGCTATAGATGAGTGGGTTTCAGTCTGGTTCCAATAGATTAGTAGTTCTAAGTTTTGCTCATTGGCAAATGATCAGTATATAGGTGTGGTAGACCATGTGGAAGAATGAATGAAGTCTTTCCAAAAGATATGAATTTAATAGGATGATGTGACCTTATCGAAGATCACCATATAGTGCAACTCAACTCCTGCCAAATATTGATTTGATAAGCTTTCATATAAATTCAATTTTGCTTGTGATTGAAGATGCGAGTGCTAAAGTCCAGAAACTGGCAAATCTTTGATGAGGCTAGTTTTTAGATGAAATGTGCTGCAGTGCGGAGTACCAGAGTAACGTAGTTAATTTGTAATAACCCAAACAAACAAATGCTGCATCATAAAGGAGATTACTTCATAATGAATTTTGACATCTAATTTTTGTCCATACGTGTTTTCAAGTGAGATACTGCATTGAACACTTTGAAACATTTTTTTTTTTTTTTTATACCAGCAAGTAGCTTGTCCTGAATGTCTTTTTGTCTCTACTCATTTTGTGAAGTATTGAACACTTTGAAACATTTTTTTTTGATACCAGCTAGTAAGCCTGTCCATGATGCCCTTTCCACAAAGAATTCAACATTCCTGTAATGGAATTCATTCTGATAAATATCATTTAAACACATTTTGTAAGGAAATCATCAGTTTCAAAATGCACAGAGAAAGCTTACCCGAGATAAGCATTGAACAGTGTTGAATCTAGTCTACTTTTCAAACTCTCCCACACTTGATGGACAGAATTCACAAAAGTAGTTTTGAAAATCTCAAAATCTCAACATTTCTTAATATTTTGAAAAGCAACTTTTGATTATGTAAATTTATGCACATGACACACTTACTATATACATGTACAAAACATACATCCAAATGAAAAAAACAAAAACAAAACAAAACAAACATACTGAGACACAATGTGCACAAGCTATTTTACACTTGTTTTAGTACATGGACTAAATTTAAACCTTGAATGTGACTGAAACTACCTTTTAGGATTTGGGCTGTTTGAATGTTTTGCAGCCCAGAGATGCAGTTTAGTGCAAAAAGGTAGTTTATGGCTGTTGGCAAATATGACCCCAGTTTAGGTTGGATACAGTGTTTAAAAAGGAACAGATTATTTTAGTTCTGTACCCTTTTTTCATTGAATGGCATTAGGGCTCTATTCTCATGCCTAAAATGCAAATTCTTTGAACATCGTATTCAAAATTATACTGAGATCATGAAGTGAATCAAAGGAATTTTTTTTTTTTTTGGTAAAGATATTCAGTTAACCTACAATTGTCAGATTTCTGGCAGAAATACCCTTTGTTGTGTGTGTTTAATATGCACATTATACTATTGAGAGCCCTTTATGAATTGTACAAAATGTACTCATCTTTGATATGAACATACAAATTGTAAGGAGTTGCTATGTATTCTATGCACACACATTGATGAACCTGTTTCAAAGCGATCATGCATAAATTCTTTTCTATATGTGATCAGGTCATTTCTCTGTTAAAATGGGGAGAAAAATTTGACAGAAATAGAAGTTTTTTAAGTATGGAACAGTAGTGTATCACGGGTCACAGACCGTGGGTGAGTACCTGTACACTGTGCAGCGGCTATTGAATTCTTCGGAAGTGGTTATCCACTGGGCATATTTGGGTTGATTAAGGTGATATTCACTGATCCACATGGGTGCACTGTTTGAAAGAATTCTCAGTCAGGGGTGGCGGGGGTATAGTTATTCAAATACTATGCACCTGGGTTGAACCCTTGTTGGAGCACCACTGTGTGAAGAAAGCTAACACTGCTGGCATATTCACCAAACCGAGAATGTAAAGTAGCCCCTATTTTTGCATGGAATGGGGCTCGGGAACCACGTAGAATTCTGTTCATTGTACCATACCAGTGACTCACCATCTTGCAAACATGGTAGAACCCTTAGGATATGATCCTGAAGACCAGAGAAAATTTAATTTGAGAAAACTGCATGCATCACTCCTGGAATGAGAGGCAGCATACCAGTAGTCACATATTTTGCACTTGATTAACACAACGTGAATGTACATACAGTTGTAGTATTCCTACTCGCTTATCACCAGAGAAACTGGGTATTTTTTGGCCCCAAATGGATGATCAACAGTATGTTTACACATTCACTGGATCGTGTAGATAAACGACATTTGGATAGAATCATGCACAGACACACATATAAGAAAAATGGTGAGAAACCTGTGTATTCTAACATTACATAAACAATATAAACAATGAATATTATGGATGATTAAGTACACTTACTATGTGATTTATACTTTCAAAAGTCTTTTTTAAAGGGAAATTGATGGTCTTCACCTGCCTGATATGCAAATTCCTTTTTTAAACTTGTCAAAGATTCTCGTGGTCTTTTCCTTTACAGACTTGTGAAGGAGAGCTGACATTTACAGTATGATGTATTTCATGGGTTGGGCAAATACCAGTTGCTGATTTGATGAACATCATCATGTGATCGTGGGGCATTTGATGTGTTTGCTCATGGGCAGAAAATTTGGTGATAGGCTAGCATCAGGAAAAAATTTTGTGTAAACAAATGGCAAATGATACCAATAGATAGAATAATGGTATTTTTAGTGTAGTCAATTTAATAAATGTCCACACTCTATACCAGACATAAAAGTGAGAAACTGATTCAGACCTGTATGGAAATGTGATTTAGGGAAGCAGCGAGTAATAAAAATTGGTTATGCACTGTGTGCTTGAGGCACAGGAGATGCATTGTGCATGCTGTGAGTTTGGTGGTGGTACTGTCAAAATGGCTAACTACATTTGGAAATTAAATGCATATTGAAGGTATAAGTTCACACTGTTTATAACTTTCAAACTCTGTAAAGTGTTACAGATAACAACATTTGGTGTCAGTATCAGAATGGTTTAACTTCAGGATTTGAGTTGCTATTTCGGGGAGGTTTTTAGTCTCTCATTTTATTTTAAACCCTTCAGATGAAACATTGTGTGTGTTCCCTTCCCCACCATCATCAATTCCTAATTTTCAAAAATATACTGTGTCATTGAAGAAAGTATTTATAGTAACCAACTTCCATGTATCCAATTCTTGAAATAAATCCTATTTCTAGTGTAAAGTTGATTTTACAGTTTGGCTCAAAGACACCCAATATGCAAGTACTTTGCTTATAAATATTCATATCCACAAGAATGTATTTGTACACACAACATTAAATGCAAACAGGAAGTAAATACATTCAATCATAGGTTTTGGTATTTTGTTACCCTGTAATTGTCTTCTTATACAGCACAATCTGAAGACTCAAGCATTACTTTTTATTATGTGATATCTTATTTTTCTATGTATTTATCTTTAAGGACTGGATGTTCATCATATATCCAAGCACTTGCTGTTTTATGAAGTACTATATAACATAGTAATGCAGGCTTCCAAGATCATATGTATGTATACATATGATCTTTCTCTTCACTTTCTCTTCCTTCCGCGCCTAGAGCACTCTGCAGAGTGGATTTGGCGCTATATAAATCATATCAATTATTATTATTATTATACATTCTAAAAATGAAAAGGTAAATCAACATTTGAATATCACTCCAACCTTTTTGTGAATGTTAAATTTAACACTCATAATGTTGGACTTTCCACTTGTAAGATGGTAACTTAATATTTTGAGTGTAAAATGTAACATTTTGAGTATTACATTTTGAAGGAGTGACGGGAGTGACAACATTTAAAATTTTGATTTGCCACTTCATTTTTAGAGCATGTGTATATGATGTACACACTTGTACAATGTACCCAGTAGACCAAGTATCTTGATAAATGATATCTTTGTCATATAGTGTTTGAATTTATTTGCATTTCATTTTATCTGTTCATGGTGACCAAATTGGTCAAAATCAACAGTTTTGAAGCACTATGTGGAAAGCTAGTTACAGAATAGGCACTTGAGTTTTGAACTATAATCAATGCTCAAAAGTTGCAGTCATGTAAGTCATTATTTAAGTGACAGTAACTTCTCAGACAGAAATATAATTGTACAGTATAATTATATGCAAGTTGTATGTTATTGGAATCTTGTGAGTTAAAGATGGCTTAAATGGAAGCTTTCTCACTGATTGTGCTATTTGTACAGGGTTGATTCTATGACTCCTAACATAATGAGGGAGGTGTTCTAACATGCTACTTCTTATCATCCACAAATTGAAGTCATGCTTGCAGAATTAGAAAAAATGTCTTAGACATCTCAGTATGACATTATTTCGCATGATCTTTCCTGCAGTATTAAATAAAACATTCATAAACATCTTTCGACAAATGAAACCAAAAAAATAATATTGACCCTGACTTAAAACAAAGTTT
Organism: Diadema setosum; assembly: GCF_964275005.1. NCBI lineage: Eukaryota > Metazoa > Echinodermata > Echinoidea > Diadematoida > Diadematidae > Diadema > Diadema setosum. The sequence goes on from NC_092685.1 coordinate 46,639,555, forward strand.
GAGTTTAGAGTGTATGGTAGCAGTTTATAGTAGCACTTGCATTCATTCTTGCAAATGTGCAGCCTAAGGATCAAATTTTGTCTATTGGCATTTACACCATCAGAAAGATAACAAGACAAAAGAGCTGAAAACAGGGTATTTGTACTCTGCTTCCTTATTTCATATTGAATCCTTCAATAAGATTATGTTTCTGTATGTGGATTCAAGTACCCTCACTGGATAATGAGATTAAATCCCATCTTGAAAATATCCTTGAGTGCATTTGAGGCCATTTTCTTGGCCTTTTCATTACTTTGATCTGTATGGTTAATCTCATTTTTGTCATCGTCTCTTCCAGGCGAAATGTTTGGCTGTCCCCCATCAATTTTAAGATTCTTTTCTCATATTTTATTCATTTTCTTTTTTTCCCTCTTGTGCCATGCTGAGTCAGTGAAATGGAAGGTAGACTGAAATGTAGATGCCCTGTGCTTATTGAAAGAACTGTGTCACTGAAAATTTACTCTGTGTCTGGAAACTTTCTGAAGGACATATATCTATATCTGTACAGTTTATAAAAAGACCCTGGCAGGAACACTGTTATTGACCTTGTAATGTAATATACATGTACAGGCAATTCCTTTTACGAAGTCCTCAGGACTGGCAGTTTTCTTTCATAATATCAACATTTATAGTCAAATTAAAGATGTATGTATATGTAAATAATGATTTTGAGACCTAAATCTTTACTTCAATGTAACAGAATTTAATTATAACTATGTTTAATTATAAACAGAAGTGCACTGTATCATGAAATTCTACAGTTTATTGACATGGCTATACACGTATGTTGCTTGCTTTGTAATTTTGGTAGGTATTGTCTATGCACTGTGAGAGATCACAATCCAGTCAATTTTGTTTTTTTAAATCAATTTGTTGCCTAGTGAAGAATATGTGTACAGTACTTCATTTATTGCTGCAAAGATATCATAATGCTGGTATACTGGTGAACCAGAAGAAAATACAATCTGTTGCCTTTCTGTGTATTGGAAGGATATAAAAAATAGTCACATTTAAAGTTGAAATGAAAGTGTGTATCTTTGATCCCAAACGCTCGGTGGATTTTGAGGGTATATACTGTACATGTAATGAAGATAATGAATATTTAATGCTTTATTTGCATACATGCTTGTGAATAATAAATGGCAAGGGTGATAACAAGCAATAGATAATGGAATATGATTGTAAACACGCATAGAGGGCATGTTAAGGTAGGAGAATAGAATTATTGCTCTGTGGTAGGAGAGAGAGAGAAAGAAGGGAGGGGCAGAGAAGTTATAGGGTGGGTCTGTGGTGAGGAGACTAGGTTGGGCAGGGGCTGGTTGCCTGGCGCTGTTTTATCATCAGGCAGGAGTGTGATCAGGTTGCTCGGCGGATGAACCCATGAAAGCCCAATGGCAGGCTGATGGCAGCTAAGTGACGGATACTTTCCCCTGAATTTTCCCTGTCCCAATAAGAGCACAACCTCTCCCCACCCCCTTCCATTTTATAAGACAAGACGGTGCGACAAATGTGCCCAGCATCATGAAAAAAAAGGGCGGGAAATAATTGGCCTCATTTCGTGCAGGTAGTGTTGAAGAATTGCAGCAATATCTTAGTGAATATAAAAAGTTATCCCATCTCAGGTTCCATACACTTTTGATTCCATCTCATGCTGATAAAGATGAAAATAATTAGTATTGACAGCATCTGAAAATAAAACCGTATGGTCTGATAATAAGCAATGTAAAGGTTATCATGATAATGTGTTTGTTTAAGAGTATTGTTTTTAGCACTAAAATAATTGCACTGACAGTGGATTACATAGATTTGTCCACTAAGTTCATTTGTTTGTGCACATTGGCCTATTCCAATTAAGCTAGTAATTGCAATAAAAATATCCTTTAATTCATTGTGATACTGTAAAAGTGGAAATTTTTAGCGATGTGGAAATTTTGGCGCTTTTCGCATGCCCAAAAACTAGTGTGGAAATAAAAGCATGCAAATAATTTTTGCTTGCGATATGTACCACTGTGTCACATCTTTATTCAGCGGAATTAAAAACATGCAAAGTTCATCTTCAGTGGCTGAGCATGAAAAATTACTTGTGTGAAAATATGCACTTTTACAGTATGGCTTCATGCCCTCAACCAATGGAATATTTTTCAGAGAAATGCATTCAATTTAGTGATGAAAACCACGATAAAATGGATATTCATTGTGTAGTCTATACAGACTTGTGGAGAAACAATGAATTGTATTTAGCATGCATTAAATACAGAAAGTGCATCAATGCTGTTTTAGAGCAAAATATTTGGTGGTGTATATTTGTTTGATTACATGATTTTCTGTGGCACAAAAGTAAAAAAAAAAAATAGATAAAAAACAGTGGCCTAAGAACTAGCCCTGAATCTCAAACTTGCTTTACTTGAACTGTAGTAAAAATAACAGAATATGTGTTCATAATCATCTCTGTGTCTGTTTTTGTCAAGTATTTGTCTACCGTGCAAATCTTTCTCTTCACCGTTTATTCCTCATCCGTCTCCTCGGGAAAACCTTCATATTTACGGCGTGTTTTCTCTAGATATATTCAAATTAGATTTAGCGTAAGCCCCTGGAGAAAACTCCGAAAGCAGCTTGTGTTCATAGGTTCACACCAAGTGCAGGTTATGTAAAATGCAGGCTTTGCGCAGAGAAAGCGGCGAGCATGAATAATGTGCCTCACGAGGGACCCCACCCGGCAACGAGCTCCGGTGTAGCGTTACAAATGAAGATGGTTGATCTCAAAGTCAAAGTCTGTGATATATCCGACATTACCCATCACCGGTCATGGCTGTGAAAGCTAGCAAGGATATTACGTGCCCTTGCTCTCTCTCCTCACAGTTTGGCTCGCTAATGCCTCGCCGATGCTGTTGTGCAAGATAAGGCAGATTATGCACCACCTGATGTGGGGATTATTGAAAGGGGAGAGAATTCTGACGTTGCCCAGATCATCAGTGATTGATGGATGACAGTGGTGTTGTTTTAAAAAGGCCTGCATCCAGTATGATAAATGACATTACAGGGAGGAAGTTGCGCAGTGCTGATGGAGCAATCTAGATTTTCATAAACAAAGAGAGACAAAAATGCTGCATGATAACATCTTCTCTTCTTGATACTGGATAAAGAGTTTCCTCATCCATCTTTTGTGAGAGTCCAATTAACCCATCACCAGTACATCCATCAAATCTGAGGAGAAATTTTCCTGCAGAAATTATCATCTTGTCACTTAAATTAGCATTTCTTGCTCCTACTGCATGTATAAGAAAATATTATAGAGATCATATGGAACTAGCTGAACATAGTTTATATGCACAAAATCAGAAAGAACATACAAATTTCCTAGTTTAAGAAAAAATTAAGAACTACAATCTTTTAGCATATGTTTTAATTTGTAAGATTAATTAGATTTAGTGATTTAGAGGCTTTTGGTAATTTTACAATAGAAACAAACAATTGTTTATTAAATGATCGAAATAGAGCTTGTATGAAAGAGATGTTTCTATTCCAACTAATGAAATACCAGCAATGAATGAAATGATAAAATATAATGCAGCACAACCCGACAGAAATGTGGTTTATGGGATTGAGTTTATATATATGTATGATATGTATGTATATATATATATATATATATATATATATATATATATATATATATATATATATATATACATATATATATATATATATATATATATATATATATATATATATATATATATATATATCATGCTTCTTTTAATTCATTTTACAATTTTTTCCATGACTCTGTTAAGGGCATATTATATTGATGTCATAATAGAGCACATTCTCTGAAAATAAATGAATTAGGTTAAGCAGTAGATTTCCTCACAAACATTCCACCTTTGCAGATACTTCCCCAGGGTCCTTATAATACCTGCCTTATGATAAGAGCAATACTGTTCATATTGAGTGCATGGCAATCTAGTTTTAACCAAATTGCATGCTGATGTTGTTGCTATATCAGGTAAGTGTTTTGTAAGGGTCTGGTTCTGAGGAATGACTGTTGGGTATGCATTCATGAAGTTTTGATACATTTTTAAACCAGTCCTTTCCTACATATCCTACCATGCATTTCCTACCATACATAATGGTTGCTTTGATTTTACTTTATCGATTAACCCGTTGAGGACGGTTTGATTTTGCTACAACACACATTTCCCATAGACACCTGCCCGAGTATATTCGGGACTCGTCCTCAATGAGTTTAATAAAAAGCCTCAAAAGTGCAGGTAAAGTTTGTTTCTGTGGATGATGTGATACATTATCAGGTGCATGATTTCCTTTTTCTCTCTCAGTGATTGGAATATGACAACAGTGACTAAATACAAGTAAGTCAGAGCTAGCTACATGTAAGCACAGTCATAACCCCAGCCAACTACAATGCATATGACTTCAGTGACAGTATTTTATAAAACAGGTTGTACGTTGAGGGTTAAACATTCCATTAAGGGTAAATTCATCTGATTTTACTGTAGTCTAAACAAGATTTTTTTTTTTTTGGGGGGGGACTTATTGTTTAAGAGCTGAACATTTGAATGGCCTTAAATTTTCTGCTAGGAGGAAGAAGCATACCCTCTCCCCCTACAGTATGCTAAGCTTTGAGAAATATTCTGCGTGCTGTGTGTAGGGCTGGATCAAATGCCAGAATTTATTTCATCATCCAGAATTGGCCTTGAAAATCACTTTAGGAGGAGCGCTGTGTGCATCCCTGTACACTGCCACCGGAGCAGTTTGTATTTGTTGATTTGATGATTCTATTCATCGGATTTGCACCCTAACTTCTTTCCAATGCCATTCTTGCTGGCATTTGCCAGCGCATTAAGTAAGGCTGAAGTGAAATTAATGTTTTGCATTGGCTTGTGGCCTTTAGATACTAAGTGGGTAATTCAGAGTTAGAGCTGCACCTGAAACTGTGTGTGATCACAGAGAAACTGGATTTATACACTGATCTTTTTGTACTTTGTTCAGCATATGAAATGTTAACTTTGCTTTGAAATGACACACACAGACACACACACATGCACACAGACACACACAGACACACAAGTACACAGCAATTATTGTAATTACCCATTGGTATAGATTGTTAATTCAGCTTCTCTACACATATTTTGTATTTGTTTATTTTTAAGGAAAAAAACCCCCATGTGAATATGATGTATTACAGCATGCATGTATGAATAAATTTATGTAGATTATTACTCCATCAGTTAAATTTGTATTGTTTGACAGGTATTTTTCCAGCGTTGCCCAAGATAAAATGCCACATCAACTTTGATGAGAATAATCAATTTGTGATTGGCAATCAATCAAAATGTGAACATTAGTGTATGTTTTGTGTTTTCTTTTTTCATGTGTGAAATGCATGAATTGCGCTTTGTTCATCTAATGTACAAAGAACAGCGCTTGCCTTTTGATAGGTCAGTTGCATAAACGGGGACCCGGGTCATAAAAAGACCGTAAATTCGTACCTGAACTGCAGTTCCATGCATCAATTTTAGGAATAATAGTGTGGATGCATCAGGCACTACACAATCATGAATTGCTATGCCTTCCAGCAGCTCCTGATGTACATACAGTACCTGTACATGCGATGTGGATGATCAGTGCAGATGTAGATGCGGCTCCGCACACTATGCAGGCACACTGCCACACACTCTCTCCATGGGGATGACTTCACATCCACTGTGGATGACTCATCATCCAACACCGATCCTATGAGATACAGGTGGTAAAATGCTAAGCATCCATCCCTACCCGGAGCTGGAAAACCTATCCAGAGCAATGTGAATCCTCTTTCCAACATTTAGTCCAATTCAGAGTAGGATGATTGCATCTTCGAAGATGTAGTGAAAAATTCCATCTTTTTGATGTCTTTCCTGTCTTTTAATTGTGATGCCAGAGGCATTTTTGATGAGTTATTTTCATTTTTGTGCATTCCCATCTCCACGACTGTGACTTCATCCAGACGGGATGATCTGGTCGTTAAGTTTGCCATCAGTGCCTTCGGCATTGCGAGGGAAGTGCCATGATTCTTCTGCTGATTAGATTTGAATTCTAGGTCTTTGTGCCAATTGATGAGATAAGTGGTCGATATCTGGAGAATGCCATTCCCATTTTCAAGATCAACAACAAGCTGTAGTCCCACATAATACAGTCTTATGTGGGAAGAAAGAAGGAGTGTTTGTTTACTTTGTCTGCATGACTGCCTGTGTTACCACCAAGTATTTGTCACCCTGTTCTCAAATTATCTGATGCAGTAGTTGGTTTTGATCTTGCTTTCTTATACATCTTCATTTCTGTCATGATGTTGAAGTCCATATCATTTGCAGGGCAATGGCTCTCAAAGAATTTGCTAGCTTCTGAAATTTGCAAGAGTTGCCATAGTTAGCATATAAACTACTAAAACTGCCCTGGTAACCATGATGACTTTAGGTTATAACTGAAGTGAAGTGCTTGTGTGAAGAGGGCCCCCAAATATATGATGTATTGTTCATGAACTGCAGTATATTTCAGATAAATTTGAGTGCTGTAGGTATAAGGTAACAACTTTTAGAATATGAAAATAGATAATAATGTTCCTGCACTTGTAAATATCTTTAAAGGAAGTGTGTACTTTGCAAGGATTCACAGCTCATTCATGGGGAGGCCATGGTCGAGGAATATATTTTACAGAAATTGCAAGGAGAAATTCTTCCAGGCAGTCACTTTTGTTGACAGGACATGTAGGTCCTACAAAATGAAATTCGTAAATTCAAGATTGTGACTTCTGGGGCTTGTTTCCTGTCGAGTTTCTTTAGAACATTATAATACAATTTATTTTGCTGTAAGTTACAGATTGTTTAAATTTTGTTTACAAGTAGCAGGGGAAATGAGCACTACAAGTAAGAATGCCAAACAATCATCAGTAAAGCCCACAATTACCTCTGCTTCCCAAATTTAGACTAGTCGAATGAGGGTGAATTGAGCAGGAATACATCTGCCCATGCTATGAAATGGCCGTGTCATTACGCCAGGCCTAGTGATCTTGCCGACCCCTATCATATTCATTTCTATCTGCCGTGGAATCATAGAGGTGTCTTCAGTACTGCTGGTTGTGAAAGCCTCCATTTTTGTGAGGTGAGTGCTGCCTTGGCGTCAGATGAAGGTGAAGATTTGATGCACGGTCCCACTTTTCTCCAAAGGAGTTGTCAAACCGTGCTGTAATGTAATTCACGAGCCAAACCTGTATTGATTTTTCTCCTGTTTTTTTTCTTCTTCTCCTGGAGCTCGTTTTTATTGTGGTTTGACTCAAATTTGGAGAGCTATTGGATTTTGTTTGCCTGATGTTATTTTTAACATTGCTTGGTTGTGGGAAGTAAAACTGTTTTTTTAAGAGTATTGATCATTTAAAAGGCTTCATGCCAGTGCATAAAAAGGTCATTTAAACTAGGTATATTCAAGAAGAAAAACATGTTATTTCTTTTTATGCTTTTCACTTAAAATCACATAATCACTAAAACATGTAATTAGATTTGATAGAGAGACATTTTCAGAGTGTGCCAGACATACATTATGACATAAATCTGTTTCTGATAATTTTTCAGAGATACATTATTTGGAAAGTAGTCTCCATTTAGAAAGATAGTAATTCTTATCAGAGCAAGGTGGCCAAATGTTTGAGCAAATCTAAATAAAGAATTTAAATAGTTTTGGTATACATTAAAAAAACTGCTGCTATATAGAAAGTTACTAAAGATTACTGAAATTGATGGTGTTCACTTAAATACAATTTTCCCCCAAATGTATAAGAATGTATTAAATAATTATTACACTTAAAACGTTCGGATGTATCAGTAGTTTAACCATTATATCTACACACTATTCTGATTCAAATGTACCATATTCAGATGCAACTTTGTACTATAAAAATTGCCTGGAAATCAGGACTATTTCTCTGAAGGAGAAACACTAATCATGTGGTAAATGCAAGCAAAAAATGATCACACTTTTGTAAAAATATTATCCTACATATATGCTAATATTTGCTGGCTTTCATGTTCTGCCTACATGTACATGTGTGATAATGGAAAGACAAGCAAGAACAAGCACATAATCTTATATACAGTGTATGCTCTTGAAGGCTAGGTTACCCACATCCTACTGCAGTGTGAGAATGACATTTCATTATATTGAAGCTGTAGAAAGTTACAATAAGATATCAAAGATCTGTTGTTCTTGTTTTTCTAGAGGTAGGTCTTTTCTGATTGCCTAGCTGCCAGAAAATCAGCTGAAATTTGATAGGTAGCTAATGCCCCTCAGTGGCTACCATCCCAGCCCCTCTGTGCTCCTCAAACCACAAAACCACTCATACACTTGTACCTCTTTGTCACTGGCAATCTTGTGTTCTTGGAGGAGATGAGAGTGCCCTAATGGGGGCTGACTGCCACCTCCTACAATGTGGGTTCCTCACACCAGGATTAAGATGGCATGGAGAGACCCCCTTTTCTCCAAGGCACTATGGGGAGGTGAGAAACCTGAACCCTGATAGGGCCAGTAGGAGCAGTGCTAACAAGCTCTAATTGTACTCCCATGTTTGATGAGGGGAAGTAAGGAGCTTTTTAGTAGTGCTGTAAGCACATTTTCCAGTGTGTGATTTCAGCGCAGGATCGAGGTAGGATTTCTGCAATGCAGTCGTGCACATCAGATTTCAGCTTCTCAGTGCCAAAACGCTTTACATGATAATAGGTCTGTTGTTTATTCATGTGCGGAAACATTGATGTTGACTGTGTGCAGATTAGAAGAAAATTAGACAAATAAGATTTGAAAGGAAATCATCGAGTGTGACGCTTCATTGTCATAGAAACAGGAAGTGATGGTGTAATGATTGTGTCACATGTGTTCACCGTACCATGTGTTGTGAGTGAGACCAAAGGCCTCTTGTGATGTTATTTGCACATGTATGAGAGGTCATCCCCTTGAGCTGAACTATGCGTGTACAAATGCAATGAGTGCATTATGAATGTATACCACAACATACTTCATGAGCATATATGCCATTAAGTGCTGTCGTGAGAAACTCATCTTCATCACCCCCGCCCCTAATGCAAGGTATTAGTTATCGATCAGTGGGATGATGGCGTCGTGACGAGTCTGCGTGCGGAGTTCGTCCATCACACGGCAACAGACTCTTCACTCGAGTTCTAGCAGTGGCGCCCTGCGTATATGTCCGACCTGTTTTCCATTCATGATCCGTGGCTGACTGATTAGGTACACGTATGACCTCAGATCGCAGGGAGTGCGCACGTGGTAAAATTGGCCTGTGCGCAGCTGAGCGGGAGTGCCCAAAATTCAATTAGAGATTCCAAATGCAGCCCACTGCCTGTTAACAACGATCAACAATTTCATTTCTAGTGACTTTAGATCTCCATCGACTGTGTACTGGAGTAATACAACGTAACAATACAAGCTTTTGCCTTCATCTACCGTGGCTTCTTTGGTCTATGTGACAATGTACTGTTATACTTTGTGTGGATAGGGTGGCTTGTTCACAACAGCTTTAGTTTTTGATCGTAAAGGAAATGTGAGTATGTTTGACAGTGATTCTGTGGCAGTGGTTATTTTTCTCTCATTTTGTTAGTGAGGAACTCTTGTTTTAATGATTCATGAAGCCCGTACATGTGGAGGTTTCTTTTTTGAATGAGAGAAAAGTCTATAAGTTAGATACTTTAGTTAGGCCATTTTTATGTTTTTTTTTTTTTGGTTGAAGTAACAATAATATTCATTCTGCTCAGCTGTTTTGTAGCCATGAAATGCGGCACAGCTTGATGCATTTTTTTGTTGTTGATATGCATACAATAGAATTACAATTCTCTGAAAAAACAAAAGCTCATGTGAATGGTGCTCTTGAGAATTGTGATTGTAGTGTGGTAGTTGTTTGAAGTATGTGTTGTGTGTTGCTTTGTAGGCTCTATATTGAGTTTAAACAAAATGATGTTCAAAGTATGTTTGTGATGTATAATTTATGATGTTACAGCTGAAGTCGGTTGTTGATGTATATATGCTGGGATGCAATCTTATACATTTTGTACGTGGAGTCTCTTGTAAATTAGATTTCAACATGCATGATGATCTTTCCCCTATTCCACACAATGCTCTAGGTTATGCATCACATCATATAGGTCCCTGTACATTGCTTGCTGCCGAAATGAAATAGCTCACAGCCCTGTCCAAGCGGGGTGCCTATCACTCACAGACATATTTTGCAATTTGTGCCGTTCCCAGGGAGGCACAGTTTCGAGAAATCTAAGAAATTCTCCCTCAAGATGTTTGAGCTGTCATCCGATCACCCCACCCAGCGGAGAGAGCAGTAGAGGTGAATTAAACCCACCGAGCGTCACACTGAAGCTGCAAAAGATATTTTCAGATATTTTTTTTTTGGCCACAGTTTAACCATGTTTTTTTCAATTTGAGGTGAACATTTAAAGGCAAACTGGTGGGTGTAATCCATTATTGTATGAAGAAGGCAGGTATTTTGTTTATCATAATACTCTTTAGCAAATATTAATAGTTTGATATCGATTGGTATGATTTTCCTCTCAGATTTGCAGATCAAATGTGTGAAATATTCCTACCTAAAATAGTGCTAATTCAGGTATATAACTTCATCTCTTAAGGTGCATGTATTTCTGATTTGTTAACATCACAGGTCAGAGGAAACCAGTTGCATCATGGGAGATAGCGGAGGAGCACCAGATCGAGACAAGTGTCATGTAAGTTATTACCGTGTGTAATGTACAACATGATTTCAGTTTAAGATATATGTCTCATTCCATACAGTTTCTCTGTGATTGGTTAAAGGTATCATAAGCTCAGGGCACTGTCTGAGGCATTACTGTAAACGTGGACATTTTCATGTGTGTGATATTTCATGCTTGACTGGGTAAGATGATTCTTTTTAAATTCCATGGAATCAAAATACATTTTATAAAGAACAGTATTTTGATATAACAAGCAGCAAATTTGCATGAATATTATTTTCACACTATTTTTCATGCAAAATGCACAAAAAAAAATCACACTGCAAAAATTTCAACTTTTACAGTACCCTCAACCCATATAGTTCTCGGTTAATTTTTCTGTATAAGTCATCATCCTCATTAAATTTTTAAACTCTGAATTATGTTGTGTGTCCTATATTGGGGGACAACAGGGAACAGGTTGAGTTCATTACATCTACACAAAATCAGAAAAAAAAATACAGAAATGTGCCAATTTGAGGAAGGAAAATTAGCTCTATAATCTTCTGACAATGTTGCCCATGCATGGATAAGATATGATGTTAGCAATTTTGTAAAGGCTTTTGATAATTCTGCAACCAAAATAAACGTTATTCTCCAAATGTATTGTAATTTTTCATATGAAATATTATACAATGAATATCAAAATTGTAATTTCATTAAATTTCATTTCATTTATTGGTTTCTGCAACTTTTTCATGAATGAAATTTTACAAAGAAATTACATATCAAATATGAAACTAAGGGCACATTTTCAATTTGTAATACAAATTAGCATGATATAGCACAGGGTCATGATAATATTGTTGAGCAGTATAAACTGTATTTTCTGCTACAAAATGTCTGATGGGGTTGCAGGGGTAGACAAAAAAGAAAGAAAGAAAAGAAGCAAAGCTTGAAAGCTTGACAACTGTGGAAGAAATAGATATTGTGTTTTTAACACAATAGGTTCTGGTTCAAATACAAGACAGGTTGGGGAAAAATTTAAACCAAAAATGCAGCATGAAACAGTGGAAGTGGGGATTCTGCTTTGAGACTTGATGGGTTAAACTGTCCAAAATGATAATGCTGAGGATGTAATTTTATCCCATGCCTTTCCTTGAGCACTTCATAGAATCTTTTTGTGCAGCAGAGGTATACTACTGTAACTTTCACAAGCTGGGTATAATTACTTACTGCTTGCTTATACATTTAAGGACAAGTTTATCTTTATAATATATATGTGGATTGAGAGAATGCAGCGGTATCAGTACAATACATCAAAAGAAAGTTTTAGGAAAATGAGACAAACTGTGAAAAACTATGAATTTTTGAAGTTTCAGTGCTGTCATTGCTGGATGAGAAGACTACTACAGGTTGTGTTGTCATATATGCATAGAACGATACTAAGAAAATATAAAGAAATTCAACATATTTTCACTTTCCTCACTTATCAAAAGAGCACATGACTTGCCTCTTCAGAAGGCAAGGGGATACCATTAACATACCTCAGTAACAAGTCAAGGAATATGTACTTTTTAAAAAAAAAAACACAATTTTGTACAAATGTAGAATTTCCTTTACATTTTTCATGTATCACTTTACGCATGTAACATCATAATTGGTAGCGGTCTTTAAAAGTGTAAAACTTAGTAACTTTTGAACGGATGTCCGATTGTCCTTAAACTTTAACTGATGTATTCTACTAATATTGCTGCATTTATTCAATACACATATTCCGGTGATCTTATCCTTTACCAGCAGTAGTCATGAATATTTTTCATCATCATAATATTCTATAATCTGTTAGTTTGATCATAATTGTTGTTGATAAAGTTTTGGGATTCTTTTGTTTTCCTGCAGATCAACTTTTCATTGAACCATTGATATCAAACAAAACAGGCCATTGTCTTACTTTCTTTTGCAGTCAATTTTGTGAAACATCCTCTGCGCATTGCTTTTTTCTCTCAGTCTTCATTTGGCTATAATAGAAATATACAGTCTGTAGATCTATAAGGCGGAGAATATTATTACACTGTGATAAAACTCCCCTTTCCCTCGTCCCCCCAAATTTGCGATAACCACTGTCAACATCAAATGCAAAAATGATTAGTCAATATTTGTGGCCTGCAGAGCACGTACAAAGAAATTTTGTTGACCTAGTTGGGCCAAAATGTACCGACTGGGTGCATTATTCAAGGGACTGAGAACAAATACAGGTTTTGAGGGACACGCAGTGCTAATACCACTTTTCGCTGTCGTCGGCCGAAGTGCAGTGCAAACCTATCCTTCAAGATCTCAATGATAAACTAGTCCTGGCATCTTGAGTGACCAAGCCAGAGAAAAATCTGTAGTGGGGAATAGCTATCTGCCCATTGCAGTCTCGTTCACATCAGTCTCATGTCAGCTACGTACAATCCAAGAAACGTGAGACCTGGTTCACTTGTGATTGACAATTATTTTTAATATCCTTCCAATGTTGTCGTCGTTTATGAGTTCATGACCTCAGCAGAACTTAGACCATGATGTACACCACATTTTCATGATTACAATTATGGCAGTGATCTATAGCACTAATGATGACAATAATGATGATGTTAACAATGATAATGATAATAATTATAATAATTATGATAAAGATGATAATTATGTTAATAAGAGTGATAATGACAATATAGTAATAATAATAATAATAACAACAACAACAATAATAATGATAATAATAATACTAATAATGATAATAATCATCATCATCATCATCATCATCATTTTAGTAATTAACCAGAATAGTAGAAATTATGACAAAATTCATATGGCAACTTTCCCCAAGAAGATGCTCAAGGTGCATATACCGCAAGTAATCTTATGCTATAATATCACACAAATCAACAATCATGAGGGCTTGATACACACACATCTACATGACTGCATGATGCTGTATGAATGTATTTAAACATCTAATTGCTTCATGTTCTCCATAGATTTGGTGGCATGGAGAACACTGATTTCTCACCTAAAAGTATTTTTACTGAGTGAAACTACATTCCAATAGACATAAAACAGACAGGCTAATATCCTACAAGACTCTCAAAATGTACAGTCCCGCTCGCGGTAACCTGTGGGGGTCCGTGTCACTCCCGCGATTACCGCGTATGCCCGCGTCCTCCCGCGTACTCCCGCGCTCTGTCATGCAGAATTTTCGCAAGTCCGTGGACGATGTGTGCGGCGCCAAAAATCGCGACAATACCGCACACAGTACAGGGAACTCCCGCCCACACGAGCGAGACTCCAGTTCAGTGCGAGTTGTACGATCGCTATTGCAGCATGCATGCACACTGTGCACAGCACAGCTAGCAGCGCGCGATTCAACGTTGTGCTTGTAGCAGTGTAGTGCTGTTCCTGACGACGCAATGTGCACTCACTGTATGTGTTACGAGTGGCGTAATCACAGTACAAAACTTGTACATTAAAAAAACAAATGTGGAATTAATCCCAGCAAAACCCCAAGTAAAATTTATGCTACATATCATTAAAGACTAGAAGACATTCGCATTGGACCACGAACGCAACGGTACAATATCGTTACCTTCTCATTTCGAGCGAGTCCCGAGGAGGCATCGAACGGCAAGAATCAATGCAACATGACAAACAAATGCAAAACGTCGAATTGATTTCCAGTCCCATGAAAACAGCACGATGTGTTTTGCGCGATAGTAGTGCAGTATTCCTGTACGTAAAGTACAGTTTGTAGGCCCACTGGTAACTGACGCACCTGTGTCTCACATCTAGTTCTCCGACCGTGCTGTATGACCGCCGAGTCGATTGGTTGGCAGTACCAAAAAAAAAAAAATAATAATAATAATAATGATAATAGTGATAATAAATAAATAAAATAATATTACCTTCCATGTGTTTCTGGTACCGCATGAGCTAATAAGCCTGCGCTAGTTCGTATCAGCTGTTCCCTGTCACAGCGTTTATAAGGCAACGTACGAGAAAGATTTTTTTTTTTTTTATTTCCATTTGTTTGCTACTTAGGGCCTATGTATTTGCCGTAACTTTATGCCACGAACGTCAGAGAATAAAGTTTAGCAGAGAACCATGAAAACACGTGTAGCCCCTAAAGAACGTGTATTCCCCGAAATGTCATTGATACTCACAACCTGTCGAGAAATATGCGATCACAACAGCTGGCACTCGCGATCGACAATTTGTTGAGCGCCCCGCGGCCCTCTGTTTATTAAATTTGCTTATATGAAAAGGGAACCATACCGTCCTCATACGAAAAATAGAGCTAGAAAACAATTATCGTATCGCTTAGAAATATCCGTAAGGAAATTATAGAGCTAAAAGAAAATTATGAAGTCATGATAATAATGACATAAATGATTATTGGAATTAGCTTTTGTGAAGTGAGTAAATGGACGGCACAGACCCCTTGCAAAATGAGAGGAGACAATAAAAAATATGATTACAAGAGGAGGCAAAGAGTGATAGACACAGACGATGTAATACGATTCGAAAAATAAACGCATTTGTGAATATATTAAATATCTTCATAATGATTTGACAAGTTTTGATTTTACCTCCTGACTATAGTGTATTCGCTCAGAACTTCCCGTGAACACGCAGGGGAGTTGAAATTTGTAGCTCCCGCGATTCCCGCGTTCGCCCCAATGAACACGGAAGGCATGCAAGCTTTTGTACCTCCCGCGTATTCCCTCAACTTCCTCTGAACATCACGAAGGGGTGAGAGATTAGTGCTCCCGCGTTTACCGCAGAAGCGCTTTCCACTGAAAAGAGAGCGCGAACTTAATTACCCCGTAATCCCTCCTCTATAGAGTAAGGGAAGGATGGGAGATTATTGTAACTCAATAAATAATAGAAAATAGGCCTACTTTGATGCTGATATGCATGTCTAGTACAGTCGTTGCTATCGTACTTCAGTTTCTCAAATATAACCGTACCCATAGATTATATAGTGCGTTAATTCAAGCAATTCCGCCTCCCTGCTTCAAGTCTAAGATCTCTAGCTGGTGCGGATTTGAAGAAAATGGTTCAAAGTTCATTACTACCTAGTGATGGCCCTGAGCAAAATTGGCCATAACAAATACTTTGTCAAGAAAGTAGAGGGCAACGCTTGTGACTTTGATATTTTTTCTTTAAATAATGAAAACACTTGGTGCTCATGTAGAGGACAGATAGATAAAGACAGTTACCAGTTTGTTGCTTGTCTAAAAGAAAATTATAGAGGTTAAAGTAACATAGTTATTATGATAGTAGTAAGAATGACAGTAATAAGTAGAAGACGAAGGACAGAAAAAGATTGATAAGATGATTGGTGTATTTATATGTGAGTACAGTACAAAAGGTGAACGCATTTGTTTGTTTTTAAGGTGAATGCTGAATACTCTAATGATTTGATAAATTTCCCTCTTACCATGGATTTTTGTTACTGCTGTTATCAAAATGAATAATACAAGGACTTGTAATGTTTTTAGGGATTTATTTGCCATCTGATATTACTAGAAGAAAAAACGTGTACGGAAAACAAAATTGCATAATATTTTATTATGAACCAGAGCTGGTGCATTTGAAGAAGTACAGTATAAAATTTCCGGTACGACAATCCTGAAATTTGTGGCCAAGCAGGACCAGCGTTAAAAATAAAAAATAAAAATAAAAAATATTCTGGAATGGATTTGTGTAAGGTTGTATTCACGCTGAACCTGCTGTGAACACGGGAGGAGTCGAGATTTGTAGCTCCCGCGATTCCCGCGTACGCTCCAGTGAACACGGAAGGCATGCAAGCTTTTGTACCTCCCGCGTATTCCCTCAACTTCCTCTGAGCATCACGAGAGGGATGAGAGATTAGTGCTCCCGCGTTTACCGCAGAAGCGCACTCCACTGAATATAGAGAGTGCGAACTTTGAAATTACCCCGTAAACCCTTCTCTGGTATAGAGTTAACAAGTGAAGGATGCGAGACTATTGTAACTCAACTAAAGAAAATAGGCCTACTTTGATGCTGATATGCATTTCTATAGTATGCAGTCGTTGCTATAGTATACGTATATAAGTTTCTCAAATACGTACCCATAGATTGATAGTGCGTTAATTCAAGCAATTCCGCCTCCCTGATTCAAGTCTAAGATCTCTAGCTGGTGCGGGTTTGAAGAAAATGGTTCCAAGTTCATTACTTACCTAGTGATGGCCCTGAGCAAAATTGGCCATAACAAATACTTTGTCAAGAAAGTAGAGGGCAACGCTTGTGATTTTGATATTTTTTTCTTTAAATAATGAAAACACTTGGTGCTCATGCAGAGGACAGATACCAGTTTGTTGCTTGTCTAAAAGAGAATTATAGAGGTTATAGTAACAAAGTTATTATGATAGTAGTAATAATGACAGTAATAAGTAGAAGACGAAGAACAGAAAAAGATTGGTAAGATGATGGGTGTATTTATATGTGAGTACAGTACGAAAGGTGAACGCATTTGTTTGTTTTTAAGGTGAATGCTGAATACTCTAATGATTTGATAAATTTCCCTCTTACCATGGATTTTTGTTACTGCTGTTATCAAAATGAATAATACAAGGACTTGTAATGTTTTTAGGGATCTATTTGCCATCTGATATTACTAGAAGAAAAACGTGTACGGAAAAAAAAGTATAATATTTGATTATGAACCAGAGCTGGTGGATTTGAAGAAGTACAGTATAAAATTTCCGGTACGACAATCCTGAAAATTGTGGCCAAGCAGGACCAGTGTTAGAAAAAAAAAAAAATAATAATATTCTGGAATGGATTTGTGTAAGGTTGTATTCACGTTGAACCTGCTGTGAACGCGGGAGGAGTCGAGATTTGTAGCTCCCGCGATTCCCGCGTACGCTCCAATGAACACAGAAGGGATGCAATCTTTGTACCTCCCGTACGTGCATTCCTTCAACTTCCTTTGAGCGTCACGAGAGGGGTGAGAGATTAGTGCTCCCGCGTTTACCGCAGAAGCGCTTTCCACTGAATAGAGAGCGCGAACTTTGAAATTACCCCGTAATCCCTCCTCTTCTGTATAATAGTCTTCACAAGTAAAAGATGCGAGATTATTAAGTTTAACTGCAGAAATAAAAGAAAATAGGCCTATACTAGCTATACTTTGCTGCTGATTATGCAAGACTGGTACAGTCGTTGCTATAAATAACATACTGAAGTTTCTCAAATAAATATGCGTTAATTCTAATTGTTCCGCCTCCCAATACTTCATGTCTGTAAGATCTCAAGCAGGTGAGTTTGAAGAAAATGGTTCCCATGTTCATTACACTGATGACCCGGTCCAAAATCGGCCATAACAAATCTCTGTCAAGAAAGACTAGTATTGGTTAAGTGCAACGCTTGTGATTATTTTTCTCTTGAATAATTAAAGCACGTGGTGCTCATGCAGAGGAAAGATAGAGAAAGACAGTTAGTTTGTTGCTTGTCCAAAAGAAAATTACAGAGGTTAATAGTAACAAAGTTGTTATGATAATACTAATAATGACAGTAACAAGTAGAAGAAGAGAACAGAGAAAGATTTGATGAGATAACGGGTGTAAATATGTGAGTATATACAGTTCAAAAGGTTAACGCATACTATTTTGTTCGTTTGTTTATTGGGTGAACTCTGAATAATAGTGCTGAGTGATTTGATAAGTTTCCCTCTAACCATGGATTTTTGTTACTCCTGTTATCAAACTAAAAGATAAAAACAAAGACTTGTGATGTTTCGAGGATTTAATTTGCCATCTTTTATTACTATATACAACGTTTCCGAAAATGTATATATACATTGTATAAAATTTCATATATGATTATTTATTATTTTATGAAGAACCGGAGCTTGTGGATTTGAAGAAGTACAGTATAACATTTCTGGTACGACAATCCCGAAAAATGTGGCCATGCAGGACCAATGTAACAAAAAAAAAGTATGTTCTGGAATGGATTTGTGTAAGCTTGCATTCACGCTGAACCTTCTGTGAACACGGGAGGAGTCGAGATTAAACTTTGTAGCTCCCGCGATTCCCGCGTACGCTCCAGTGAACACGGAAGGCATGCAAGCTTTTGTACCTCCCGCGTATTCCCTCAACTTCCTCTGAGCATCACGAGAGGGATAAGAGATTAGTGCTCCCGCGTTTACCGCAGAAGCGCACTCCACTGAATAGAGAGTACGAACTTTGAAATTACCCCGTAATCCCTCCTCTTCTGTATAATATAATAGTCTTAACAAGTACAAGATGCGAGATTATTTAACTCCAGAAATAATAGAAAATAGTATACTTTGATGCTGATATGCATGTCTACAGTCGTTGCTATATACTAAAGTTTCTCAAGTAAATATAACCGTGTATACCCATAGTTTATAGTGCATTAATTCAAGCAGTTCCACCTCTCTGCTTCATGTCTATAGATAAGTTGGTGAGTTTGAAAAATGGTTCCCATGTTCATTATACTGGTGACCCGGACCAAAATCGGCCATAACAAATAATCTGTCAAGAAAGTATTGATTAAGAGTGCAACGCTTGTGATTTTTTTTCTCTTGAATAATGAAAACACGTGGTGCTCATGCAGAGGAAAGATAGCGAAAGACAGTTTGCTGCTTGTCTAAAAGCAAATTACAGAGGTTATAATATATAGTAACAAGGTTGTTGTGATGATACGAATGACAGTATAGAAGAAGAAGAAGAAGAAGAAGAAGAAGAAGAAGAAGAGAAAAAGACTGATTAGATAACAGGTGTAAAGATGTGAGTATAAGGTTCGAAAGATGAACGCATTTGTTTGTTTAAGGTGAATGCTGAATACTATGCATTTGACAAGTTTCCCTCTTCCCATGGATTTTTGTAACTACTGTTATCAAAATGCAGAACAAATCAAAAACTACTTGTAATCTGTTGATGGATTTACAGGCGGTTTGCCATATTACATGCATACTATAAAAAAAAAAAAAAATAGTAGAACCAAAGCTTGTGGATGGGAAGAAGTACAATATAAAATTTCCGGTACCACAATTCCGAAAAAATGTGGCCATGGATAGGACCAAATGTAACAGAAAATAAAATTCTGGAATGGATTTGTGTATGCTTGTATTTGCTCAGAACCTCCTGTGAACGCGGGAGGAGTCGAGATTTGTAGCTCCCGCGATTCCCGCGTTCGCTCCAAGGAATATGGAAGGGAACGTACGTGCAAACTTTTGTGTCTTCCGCGTAATCCTCAGCACCCAAAGTATTGTGGAGCTGGTAGCACTTTCCGCGTATTCCTTCAACATCCTCTGAACATCATGAAAGGAGTGTGAGATCAGTGTTGTGCTCCTGCGTTTACCGCAGAAGAGCACTCCACTGAATAGAGAGTGCGAACTTTGAAATTGCCCCTCTGTATCCTGTCTTAACAAGGGGAGGATGCGACATTACTGTTACTGTTACTCCAGTAAAGAAAATGAGTTTGATAACTGGTGGGTTTGAAGAAAAGAATGCGCAGTTCATGAATACATGAAATAGACATTCGATCGTGATGGCCAGGACCAATATCCTGCCAGAACAAATATTCTACGAAGAATGTATATAAATTGCATATCGAGCTCCTCGCTGTTTGTCTTCCTCTTTTTCTTTTGACTGATGAAACCATTTGGTGCTCAGAGGAAATATAGAGAAGACACTTGCCTTATCGCCTATCGGAAAGGACATTAAAGAGGTAAAAGAAACGAAGTTACAATGATACTAGAAGACGCAAAGAAGAGCAGTAAGATTGATCAGATTAAGGATAGTACAGAATAGATTATTTGAATACAATTCAAAAAGTGAACGCATAGTGAAACCATAGGTTTGCCTTGACAAATTTTTCTTCGTCTGCGTGATGAACACTTAGTAAGGTTATGAAACTATGTGACAAGTTTTCCCTTTTTACTTCATTGGATGTCAATGAAATGTACAATAAACACTTGATATTGCAACAACGTCGAGGATTTTGCTTGCCACGTTACGACTCAATTTTAGTTTCCGGGTGTACAACCATCATTTGGATACCGTATGTAATATTTTGCCGCCAGATGAAGAAATGCATGATCACTCCGTGTCGTGGCAGAGAGGTTTAAGCTTTCGTTAATAGCGTTCATGAGATATTTAACATATAAATTTAAGATCCGGTGCTTGTCGATGGACATGTGAACCAAGACCTTAATGGGAAGGGCAAGCATTCTGTCAAGGAAGTGAGGATAATGATATACCGACAAACTCTTCGTGAAAGTGAGGAGAAAGGTAAGTGAAAATAAAGCATGGCTATTATATAATTACAATAATTGCCTGTGGTCTGTGAAGGCACTAACACTGAAAGTGGTCATGTAAATGAGAAGAAAGGTAGTAGCTCCCGTGTAGTCCCGCTCTGCCTGTTTAACTCTCAATAAAGGGAGGGGACGCGGGTAATGACCCTTGAAGCTCCCGCGTGCTCCCGCATTTTGTAATCACAATACAGGCAAGTTGATTACGACCTTTGTTGCTCCCGCGTTTTCCCGCGCCCCTTCTCTCGATACAGGAGGGGTAATCAGCTTTGAAGTTCCCGCGTAGTCCTGCAAACCCTACTTTCAATACGGGCGGGATACGAACCTCGTCACTCGTGTAATCACGCACTCTGGATATCACTTATGAAGTATCGGTTGGGGGAGGGGCACTCTCTACTCTCAATACAGGAGGGGGATACGAGCTATGTCACTCATGCGAAAATGAGAAAGGGATATACCCCGTGCCAGAAAATAATTTTCTATCACACCATGATGCGTTAGACCATTATCGCTAAGTGATTTAGGCCACTAAAAAAGAAAAGAAAAAAAATGTAGGCACTTCATATTCATGGTACTGTTAGATCAAAGATTCAGAGCTTGTGAAATTGAAGAAATGCAATGATATCTAATTGAAAAAAGGGATATAGCAAACGAAAATCATATATTACATTTTACTGTATATGATGATCATGATTTTAAATATGTTCAGGATATCACTTTTTGGTGCAAATGTATAAGTCAGTTGTATCACAAAACATCCAACCATACTTTCTTTTTTTTCAATGAAGCCTAAACTATAAGGAAATATCGCTATTTTTCTCATTAAACCATAACTGTATAGAAGAAAATGTGAGGAAGAATATTTCATTGCTTTTATTGTGCAACACAATCTTTATTTTTCGAGAAAAGTATGAATGTGAATTTATTGCCAAAGATTGAAGAACTTTCCCCAGAAAATGTGTCACAAAGCAAGTGCATAAATTATAGAAGAAATAGAAAGGCTTTTTGTTATTTCTCTGTTGGTCTACGATGTTTCATCACCTCATTAAACAAAAAAAAAAAAGAAATGTAAACGGGCACAAAATAATACGGCAGGGGTACGAGCTTTATATAACTCCCGCGTTTCCCGCACAACGCGCTCTCAGTACGAGAGAGGTGCGAGCTTTGTAACTCCCGCGTTTAATTCCCTCACACCCTGAGCACGGGGTACGATCTTTGTTATCCGAGCTTTGTAACTCCCGCGTATTCCCTCAACTTTATTGTGCAACACATTTTTTTTTTTCGAGAAAAGTATGAATGTGAATTTATTGCCAAAGATTGAAGAACTTTACCCAGAAAATGTGTCACAGAGTAAGTGCATAAATTAGAAAAGAAATAGAAAGGATTTTTGTTGTTTTTCTGTTGGTCTACGATGTTTCATCACATGATTCATGATTAAAAAAAAAAAGAAATGTAAAACGGGCACAAAATAATACGGCAGGGGTACGAGCTTTATAGTAACCCCGCGTTTCCCTCACACCCTGCTCTTAATACGGGTGGGGTATATGATCTTTGTTATCCGAGCTTTGTAACTCCCGCGTATTCCCTCAACTTCCTCTAAGCATCACGAGAGGGATGAGAGATTAGTGCTCCCGCGTTTACCGCAGAAGCGCACTCCACTGAATAGAGAGCGCGAACTTTGAAATTACCCCGTAATCCCTCCTCTGGTATAGAGTTAACAAGGAAAGGATGCGAGATTATTGTAACTCAAGGAATAATAGAAAATGGGCTTACTTTGATGCTGGTATGCATTTCTAGTACAATCGTTGCTGTAGTATATATTTAAGTTTCTCAATAATAAACGTAAGGAAGTAGATTGAGCGCAACGCTTGTGATTTTGCTTTTTTTTTTCTTTTTCTCTTGAATAAAGAAAACACTTGGTGCTCATGCAGACGAAAGATAGAGAAAGATAGTTTGTTGCTTGCACAAAAGAAAATTTCAGAGGTTATAGTAACAAAGTTGTGATGATACTAATAGGCCTACTGCAATGACAGTAATTAGAAGAAGAAAAAAAAAAGAAAAAGAAGAACAGAAAAAGATTAGATAACAGTAGAGAAAGTGCATAAATTAGAAAAGAAATAGAAAGGCTTTTTGTTATTTTTCTGTTGGTCTACGATGTTTCATCACCTGATTAAAAAAAAAAAGAAAAGTAAACGGGCACAAAATAATACGGCAGGGGGACGAGCTTTATATAGTAACTCCCGCGTTTCCCACACGACACGCTGTCAGTACGGGAGGGGTGCGAGCTTTGTAACTCCCGCGTTTCCCTCACACCCTTCTTTTAATAGGGTGGGGTACGATCTTTGTTATCCGAACTTTGTAACTCCCGCGTTTCCCGCGCAACACGCTCTCACTATGGGAGGGGTGCGAGCTTTGTAACTCCCGCGTTTCCCTCACACCCTGCTCTTAATACGGGTGGGGTACGATCTTTGTTATCCGAGCTTTGTAACTCCCGCGTTTCCCGCACAACACGCTCTCACTATGGGAGGGGTGCGAGCTTTGTAACTCCCGCGTTTCCCTCACACCATGCTCTTAATACGGGATGGTGGGGTACGTTATTTTTTGTAACTCTCGTATCCGAGCTTTGTAACTCCCGCGTTTCCCGCACACCATGCTCTCAGTACGGGAGGGGTGCGAGTTTTGTAACTCCCGCGTTTCCCCTCACACCCAAGTGTTCGATCTTTGTAAACTCTCGTATCCGCGTGCTTGAAATTGTAACTCCCGCGTTTCTCCCACACTCCTCCACTGAGTACGGGAGAGATGTGCAACTTCCCCGAGAATGAGTAGCGATTTACGGATACCGTACATGTAGTAATTTCTTCACAAGGTTTTCTCCGTACATGAATACTTGTATTTTATTGTTTAAAGATGAATCTTTTTTTTTTTCTGGAAAATTACTGCATGGTTCGATGTGAATTTATTGACAAAGATAGAAGAACTCTTCTCAGGAAATGTGTCACGAGGTGAGTGCACGAAGTTGAAAAGAAAGAGGTTTTTTTTTTGTAATTTCTCTGTGAGTCTAGAAAAACTTCGGGAAATCACGTGCTTGTAACATCGCTCCATTCGTAATAGGCCTACTGACGTTACTGCTTTGCAGTTTTGTGCAGTGGACTGACAGGAAGGTAGAATCGAGTCCCTCCCACCTTGCTGCTTACAGGGCCCTCCGTGCGAGGTACAGGTACTAGTACGATGTGCTGGCACGTGGAATTAAATTACAATGAGGCAGCTTTCTTTGCGTGCTTTTCTTACTCTGCAAATAATTGCAACTGTCACTGAGCTGGTTCGTCTGCGAGCACACGCGCTATGCAAGGATGTACCTGTAGTAGGCAACTAGGCCAACACAGCGCAAATCGCACACTCAGCCATGCGAAGCATAGCATTGTTCATACATTGCGTTGATCGTACATCGGGCTTGCGTTGATCGTACATCGGGTTGTTTTGGCGTGTTTCCCACACGATAAATCGCACGCGCTCTCGCTGCGTTGTACTCCCGCTGTATTCCCGCGTATCCCCGCAGGTATGTCGGAAGTGAACGCCGATTTATCCACTCGAAGAAGCACGCGGGAATACGCGGGAGTGACACAGGTTACCGTGAGCGCTACTGTATAAGAACTCTGTAATGACATCATTCCTGTGAACTGGAGCATGGTATCGATTAAACGTACCTTTCATCGTTTGCGACTGAGTAAACATATTTGTGTACGCCCACATTTTATCTTATAGCCTTCGTTCTGGGCTTTGTCAGTAATAAATAGAACACCTGTCTATTCATGTATCATGTTCCACAAGCTTCATGTTCACTACAATCAAAGACAAAAATCCTGTTGCATGCTACCTCCATATCGCAGCATGCTTGTATCATGACATCGAGATTTATTTCCTTTGCCTCGACAAAAGTCTGTCTATAATGAACTGTTGATGTTGCCCTCTGCCTTGCAACAGTTACTTTTTTGCTTGTCACAATTCATGCTTTGTTATAGGGAAAAGAAAATTGAAACCAGTCGTGAAAGGAATGATAAGGAATGAGGAGTGATGTTCATACCTTTTTGTCAAAAATGAAATAAAACATTGAATTGAATTGAATAAGACATGAAAAATGATCTAGAGTTTGTTAATCATTTAGGAAGAAAGTCTTCAGTGACAAAACCCCCAGCAGCAGCAGCAGCAGCAGCAACAACACAACAACAACAACAACAAAAACAACAACAACAACATCAGCAGCAGCAGCAACAACAACAACAAACAACAACAATCTTGAAACCTCCCCCAACCGCTAAACCACCCAAGCAAGGCGGAACTATTGTAACAGTCAAAGCCTTATTAAATAGATCATGAACTGATTGGACCAAGCTCATGAAGTATACAATTTACAAATACCTTAATAGCTTGGTGGATAAAGATTGTTTACTGGCATAGATGGTCCAAAGATGACCAATGCCATTTAGTTTCTTTGAGGCCAAGAGTTTTAAAAACAGATGAGGTATCATTGACGTGAAACATTCATGTACAGATCAAAAACTAGCTTCTGAAGCGAGCTATTTATGTATAATATATCCTAATGTCAATAAAACTTCATTTTTTTTTTTTTTGATTGGCCAGCTGCAAGGGTGCTCTTCATTGGTTTTCTAGAGAGCCATTGTTTGTTTTCCCATTTAGATAAAGATCAGAATAGTTTGGAAAATGCTCAAACTGTAGTGCCATAATATTTCAAGTTGTTCAAATATGTGTCACAACACTGGAGGCTTCAAATGTCAAAATGTTAGCTGATTGACAGAAAAGTCCTCACATCTATCAAAGATTGAACCTGGCTTGTGCAACTGTGAAGGTGCCCTTGAGGATGAAGCATATATTGTCAGCTGAGAACCAGAAGGGCACTATCATCCTGTTCTACAATTTGAGCATGAATAGTGATAGTCATATTCTAATATAACTTGTTTTGAATTATCTGAACAAGTAGACCAAGATTTGGAATGTGTACAAGGAATTTGTTCCATTTGTCACACATGTCACGTATATATTAAGTTGCATGGAAAGTTTTGCTAATGTTTTAGGACTTGAGAAGTGATAGTAGCAATTTTTGATGATTCTTCATAGCAAAGACATAATATCAAGCTACATTTCATTGTGGTGCTACACACTTTGTAAATATGCTGTGATAGCTCAGGGTGGTCCATGAAGGGTCCATGCTTAAATTCTTCTTAAGTTTCTTGTTCAACATCCTCAAAAGCCAGCAACATAAAGGGGAACATCTTCAAATATTTGCAACATGCTCAAAATAAAACATAATCCACATATGAAAAACATATATATGCAAAACTTGACACACATAAAATTACTTAGAAAACTTGTGTGCAAAACATGAGACAGCTAACATTGAATGTAAGCAGCACAATGGGAGATAAATTTCGAAATATTGTGTGCTATGTGCTCGTGATGTGCACTCTGCGCACATACAATTTCTGCAACATTCTCACATTTGAGCTTGCAACATACTCGAATGTCTAATTGTGGACCACCCTGTAGAAAGAAATATCAATGGTCAGAAATATTAATGGTCACTGACTTTTTACAGCTTGACATCTTGTAGTTTTCTTTTAAGCTCCTTAATTCTTATTTTTCAAAGTTGGCTGTCACTTGTAATTATTGCCATGACATATTTATTGCCCCACTCCAAGGTTTAACCAGTTTAGTGCAGTGCCATATGATCTCAAACTCATGCATTATTCCTCGCAATCATCGTAAGAAAAACACAAATGTCACCACTTTTTTGTATTGTCTTAAACTTGTTTGAAACATACAATGGACAGCAAAGTGCACGCAGCAGAGAGGATACGACATGTCGAAATGGAATATTTGTTTTGGAGCGGTTGTTTGCCATTCCCCGTCCTGTGTGTCCAGTTCTATTCTCTCGGGAGACTCATCTCTCATGAATCCTAGAAGCTTTGAGAGAACTGATGAAAACAGACCAGCATGCAGACACCGGTCTCGGGCCCAGCCAGTGATCAGTGTACACACACATTCTTCATGTTGACAAGTGTTTCGGGATAAAGATCGAGTTCCACCGACAGTTCATCACCGGTCTTGATGGAGCTACAGGGAAAGGCAGAATATGATATTTCATTTTATGCGCCAGAATCCAGAGGCTCATTAGGTAGTTCCCCATTTTCATCTTTGTGTGTGTGTGTGTCTGTGTGTGTGTGTGTGTGTGAAAGCCCTCTGAAATTCTCTCATTTTCAAATGTTATAGTGAGTATCTGAAAAAAACACCCACCCTAAATATATAAAATTAAAGCACAGATTTTTCTTGTATTTACATCGGAGTCATTTAAATAAGCTGTCACTTCATAATCAAGTTAACTGAAAGAGTATAATAACATCAAGGAAGTTTTATTGAGCTTGGACATTCAATAAGAAAATTAAGGAATATTAAAGTTTTACATCATTTTACAAAACAGTAATGCTGTCATGCAAAGTAGATGATGTAATGGTATCATTGCCTCTCTTTCCTCATATCCTTCCTAGGCATAATATTTTGAAATGAAATAAAGAATATGAATTTGTAGTGACTTTGATAAAAGCCAGAGAACTTGGTAATTGAACTTGTGAGACAATAACATCAGTGTCTCATCTACTGTATACTTTGTTAAACACCAGTTGGCTTTTCTATTTGTGGATGCAACCATTGTCACTGTTTCTTGGAAATATG
The DNA here is from genome assembly GCF_964275005.1 of Diadema setosum. NCBI lineage: Eukaryota > Metazoa > Echinodermata > Echinoidea > Diadematoida > Diadematidae > Diadema > Diadema setosum. The sequence goes on from NC_092685.1 coordinate 46,667,440, forward strand.
TGAAACTTTGAAATTCAGTAACTCCAGAGACTCTAACCCCAAGCATTTAAAAATGGCAGATTCTCCCAACTGGACCCACTATTAAACTGGAGACTGTGATACTGTAAACTTGTGCATGATATTATGCGTGCGCACATCACGAGCACCAAGCGCAACGCCCCTTTATTGTGACCAGGATCCAACTGTAGGGTTCTAAATGTTCTGTGGTGCTATATTAGCCCTATTTTTTAAACATAATATATGACAAGAGAAAGCTAAATTCTAAGCAGGAGAAACTACATCCTAAGTGGGAGACACACACCCTCAGCAGGGGAAATTCAGGCTCAAGCGGGAGAGTCTGATTCTGATGAAACTTCTATCATTACAGGACAAGTTCACCTTCATAAACATAAGGATTGAGAGAATGTAGCAATATTAGTAGAACACATCATTGAAAGTTTGAGGAAAATCAGACAATCCGTTCAAAAGTTATGAATTTTTGAAGTTTTTGTGCAGTAACTGCTGGATGAGAAGACTACTGCAGTGTGTGAATAACTTAGATGTCACATGCGTACAACAATATCAGGAAAATATAAAGAGAATTTCACAAAATTTCATCTTTTGCAAAAAATTACACATTCCCCCGACTCGTTACTGACAAATGTTATGGGTAATATTATTCCCCCTGCCTTTAGAAAGAGGCAAGTCAAGTGCTCTTTCATTATGCGAAAAAAGTGAAAATATGTTGAATATTCTTTACATTTTCTTTATACTGTTGTACGCATATGACTCACAAGCTGTAGTAGTCTCCTCATCCAGCGGTTCCAATACAAAAATTTAAAAAATTCATAACTTTTGCATCGATTGTCCAATTTTCCTCAAACTTTCACTGATGTGTTCTACTAATATTGTTGCATTCTCTCAATCCTTATGTTTATGAAGGTGAACTTGTCCTTTAAGGTGTTTGATTTAACTTGATCTTGTGATTACAGCCAACTTTGGCATTTTAAGTTTACGACTTTTGGTCGCGTAGTTTTCCTTGGTCCTAGGTCCGATTATCTAATGAAATTTGTGTATAACAGTTGGCTGTCCCCAACGATGTGAATATGTCATATATATTGTTATGACCCCTTCCTCTCCCCTTTTCTGCTCCCCCACTTTGTCGAAAATGAGAGCTAAAAGTGACAGGGTAAGTTGGTGAAAAGTTCTGCATAATCATTCAGTTTGCTTGTGATATGGTTTATGGACAAATTGTGAAATTGGTGCTAGTTTCTGACTGTGTGCTTAATCTGCAGCAGCTCCCAAGTATGAAATACTTTGAAATTGATACAAACATCACAGGTCAGAAGGGTGAAAGGTCAGAAGGGTAAAAGGTCATGACCTGCTAATAGATTTTGAATGCTTTCATGCACTCCTGGGGCATTTTGAGAGATGTGTGAAAGTACTGCAAGGGTATCAATCACATTGTGATAGCACCACTCCAATGTTGTCCTGTTCAAGTGTAATGTGAGGTTTTGTAGAAATATCTGGTTTCCACGTGCTGGCCTACATTGGTATGAAAACAACCTCTCTGCATGATTTATGACTGTAGTAAAATGCGAACGATGAGATGATACACAATGTTTAATGCCTTGTGTTTATGTCATACACTGGATGAAGAAATTTCTGGATATGTTGCACTGGAGGCAGACTTATGGAGTAGTTGCTTAAAGATACACCTACTTTGCTGAAAGGAAGTTCTCTTCATTAACCTGTTGAAGACTAGTCCTGAATATACTTGGCCATGTGTCTATGGGAGACATGTTCAATTATAGCAAAATCAGCTCCTCCTCAACAGGTTAAAAGCTGTGGACAATTCTCAATATTTGATAGTGATAGACCACTATACCAATATCTTCAAATTTATGGTTGGTTCCATTGATCCAACCATGATTACCTGTATTGTCTGTGATTGATGCCATCTGTTCGTCTCATATTGCTTTTTTTTTTTTTTTTTTTAATGTCTGTCATTTAATTCATCATCATTTAGTGAAGGAAGGTAGGGCAGAATCCAGGCAAACTTCAGACAATTTCTGGGATTGAGGATTCTGAGAACCTGTGTAAAGAATCTGCATAGAATTATATGACTTGAAATGATCTGGCCTATTACCACTGTACCATACATCTACACCTACATCTACATCTACCAACAACAACAACAACAACAGCAGCAGCAGCAACAGCAACGACGACGACGACGACGACGACGACGAAGCAATCTTCCTTCAATTCCTGGAAAGGCCATTTTAGTGCTTAGGGCACCCTCTAGTTGACCTAAGACATGAATATCCAATATTCTTGTTACAGAGTAATTTTGATCGCTTTTGTGTGATGGGGAAATAATTATACACTTAAATTTAAAGTGGAACTTCTTATCTGAGACAACTATGATTTCATGCAAATGGAGATGGAGAAAGAGACTTTCATGCTGTGGATAGAGAAAAGGAAATTTGACTATGTACATCAAGCTGTGAACATGAAATTAGAACTACAGAGATGACCAAGTTGTTAGCTTAAGTATATAGTATTGATACAGGTGAAAATTCAGCTTATTGTGAGATACCGGTACTTAGAAACCACTTCCTGAAATGTTGAAAAGCATACAATTCTTAAGAGGAATTCAAAGTTTATTTGATGAAAATCGGTTTTGAAGTTTCTGAGATATCCAGAAACAAAGTAAAACAAAGAGATCCTAACAAAACGTGGGTCCCACCTTAGGATTGCTTTCTTTTGGATATCTCGGCCATTTCAAAATCAATTTCAGCAAATAAACTTTGAATTCCTCTAAGAATCGTATGCCCTTTCGTTATAAGAGGTTTTTCATTATCTCAAATAATCATTAAAAAACATTGGAAACGTCAAGCCCATTCTCAACCAAAACTGTACCAACCCTTAACCATGCAGAGTTAATGACAAGCCACAAAGCTGTTTCCTTTGGCATACTCCTATTATTGAGTACCAGACTCAACCAGCCACAACTTAGAAGACCCATAGGTACTTTTCATCACCAGGATTATTCTGTAAAGCATCTTGCATCCCTAGAGAGTCACAGATTATGGATGCACATCCAATGAATTATGGGTATGTATGTACAGCATCCTTGGGAGCCACATATTTACTTTAGGAAGATGAAGATGGATGGTGTCATATCCTGTTCAAAATATTCTTTGGGAAAGAGGAGATAGATAGCTTTATCTTGAATGTATCCTTGTAGACTTGTTGGCCATGGCTCAGGAATGACATTGAAGTCCAGCTAGCTTTAGTAATCTCTGATATGCTCATTTTAATCATTACAACAGTTGCCTGTACAGAAAGATGTTTTATTTTTCGCAGGGGCTGTTTCAATGTGATCATCGTTGAATGTGTTGATTTGTCTTTCAAATAAGTATTCATGCTTTGCTGCAATTAGGTCTTTGTTCAGTTAAAGTCAAGAAATGGCATTAACCCGTAGAGGCCGAGTCCTTAGTATACTTGGGCAGGTGTTTATGGGAAATGCATGTTGTAGCAAAATCAGTCTGTCCTCAACGGGTTAATATGTTGCTGTTTAGAATGGCTTGCAATTTACAAAGTATCAAAGCAAACTCTTATTAGGTCATACTATCAAACAGCTCAATGAAAAGGCAACACAGAGAAATGTTTGTGCTTTTCTGGTGAATAAAATCTTTCCACATTACAAAAAAGAGTCAGGTGTACATACTTATATTTTTGTACAATGTAGGAACTGAAACTGGAAAATGAGGCGAGCAAAACCAAAAACAGTGCATTGGTGATATCCCTGGTTACATACCAACGTTGTCATCTTACCTTTTGAAACCTAAGGTTCACTTGTCAGTCAGTTCATGGAAGTATGTTGACTCTTTGTATGCTGTGGCACCAATGCTTGGTCTTTACCTTGCTCTAATAGACCAGACCCTATTCATAATTTCTTAGATACCATGTATTTGTCTCTCTGATTTTGTGAGAAACAGCATCCATCATAAGCTATGTGAGATGGAGATTTGCTATGTGAGAGCGCCATTACTTTGTCCAAAAATAGTGTGGGATGTGTGTATGGGGGGTGTTTGAGGACTGCAGAAACTGACCCACTATCTTGATTGAGACCATCACTGGACATTGCGGTCAGTTAGCAGGACACGTGTGGGGGGATACGACGAGGAATTGATGAGGCAGTGGAATATTCCCCGCCATTGATTTTGCCCCAACATAGCGGAATCAATTCCTTCCCGGGGAGCTTGGTCGCCCGAGCGCTCAACGGAAGAGAGAGGTAATGCTCGGATGACTGAGGTTCGTGCCTAACTTGCCCCTTCCCTTGGACCCATCATCTTCCCTAGGCGAGAGTGATTGCTCAGGGGGGAGATGGATTTCGAGCGGGGCTCGACATGGAGAAATCCATTATTTGCATTAAGCCTGTCCATGCTAGTTGGAATGTGGGATTGGGGGAGAAAAAGAAAGAGGGTCCATGGACAAACGTGTGTCAGGCCCCAATTCTTTCACAAAATACTTTTGATGCAAATTGACTTCATTCAATGACATTTTCAGATGCATATATATCTGTTTGTGTGGAATTCATAAAAGAAGGCTTTTAGAGGACATCAGATTTTTCACACAATTATGTTAAATGAGAAAGATACAATGGTTTTTCATTCAGGAGTTGTTCTAAAGAAGATGCTTTTAATGATGTTAAAGTGATAGCATTGTAACGTTTTGAATAAAAGAAAGATTCCGCCCACTGACAGTGGAGGTGGGGCAAAGAGAACCAAATGTCAACTATTCACTGTCTGTTATTTTTAAATGTGAAAGTTTACCTGTAGGGCTGCACTTGCCTGCAGATCTTCATGTTTAGGATACTGTTCATGGTCATGTGCTGATTTGAAAGGTCAACAAAGGTCATGCATTTGGTAATCTGCAAGACTCTCTGTAACATGAATTGTTTGAAGTGCATGGGCAAGACACAATCTAGCATGTGCTTGTCTCGTTGTAGACATGAAATGCAGCATTCACGCTGGTATCGTGCTTTCAGCCCAGCTCCCCTCCCCTTTCCCTCAAACTGGAAGCAGTGTTTTTTGTTTGTTGTTGTTGTTGTTGTTTTTTCTGTCTGTCTTTCCGCTCCAGCTCTCATTTACACAATGAAGAAAAATTCAAGAACTTTCATGATACTTGGCCCAGGTTGATTTTGCTTCATGAAATGCACACAGTACATTCATTCATTCATTCATTCATTCATTCATTCATTCATTCAGTCAGTCATTCATTCATTTATTCATTCAGTTATTCATTCATTCATTTTTTTTTTTTACATTTAAAAAAGAAACATATCAATTTCTACTGAAATTGAGTGCATAAATTAATATTACAATGTACCATAAACACAATCTATAAGTTTGCAAAACATTTTGATTACATGAAAAATGCTGGAAATGGGCTTATTGGCAAAGCCCTAACCTTGGATGACAAAATCTCTATGTTTCAAGCCATGAATATAGTTAGTAATGCGTATTGTTGATATTCTTTGGTAAGAAGGATATTAAAGGGATCGTACAGTTTTGGTTGAGACCTAATTTCAGGTTTCTAACTTTTTTGGTGAGATAATGAGAAACCTCTTATGAAATATGAAAGAGCATGTAATTCCATGAGGAATTCAACATCTATTCGACGAAAATTGGTTTTGAAATGGCTGAGATATTCAAAACAGAGCGATTCTAATAAGTGTGGGACCCACACTTTATTACGATCACTTTGTTTTACTTTGTTTTTGAATGTTTCACTCATTCCAAACCCGATTTTCATCAAATAAACTTTAAATTCCTCTTAAAATGGTATGCTCTGTACTATTTCATAAGTGTTTTCTTGATATCTCGCGAAAAGTTAAAAGCCCAATTCTCATCTCCACCAATACTGGACCATCCCTTTAACAAATATAGATTAAATTTTAAGTCTTCAATGTCAGTAAATACCCGATGAGGTCCATGAACTTCATCTTAGTGAAAATGAAGAGCTGTAACTGTGGTTACATGAGAAGCCATATATGCAGCCCAAGTGACTGCTTGCTGTGGTGGAATTGCTCTGATTTTAGATGTTTCTCACAAACTCAATTAATCATTGAATAAGAATGAAATTCCCCCCTTTTTTATGCCTCCGCCACGAAGTGGTGCCGGAGGCATTATGTTTTCGGGTTGTCCGTCCGTCCGTACGTACGTCCGTACGTACGTCCGTACATCCGTCCGCTTTCGTTTACGCGATAACTTGAGTAATATTTACTGGAATTTTACCAAACTTGGTCCAAGTATGAAGTATGATGGGGCAACGATTTGATAAGATTTTGGGTGAAATCGGCTAAAGGTCAAGGTCAAATCATGAAATTGTATCTGTTTACGCAATAACTCAAGACTGTATGGAGTAAATTTCACCAAACTTTGTTGGAGGATGATGTATGATGGGACAATTACTTGATTAGTTTTTCAGTGAAATCGGACAGAGGTCAAAGGTCAAAGATCAAGGTCAAATCCTAAAATTTATCTGTTTATGTGATAACTTAAAACTGGATGAAGCAGCTTTCACCAAACTTGGTCCAAGGATGATGTATGATGGGACAATTAGTTGAGTAGATTCTAGTGACATTGACGAGAGGTCAAAGGTCAAAAGGTCAAGGTCAAATGCTAAAAATGTTGCTATTTCCCCCATATCTATGCAATGCCCGCAGTTATTTTCTTGAAACTTAGTGTAGACATGTACTACTGCGTAAGGATTCTCCAGAGAGAGTTTCATGTCATAAGGTCAAAGGTCAAAAGGTCAAAGGTTAGGTGAAAATGTTGCAATATCACTTTTCTCGCAAATGGTTCAATGTATCTTCATGGAGCATGGTACATATGCATGTACTGACTGGCAGGGATTATCTAGGGAATTTAGGGGTCATGGGTCAATAGTCAGGGGTTCAAAGGTCAAGGTCAACTCCTCAAACTGTTACTACTGTATTTCCCTCATACATGTATACTAGTATATGCAATGATTGCATTATTAGTTTTAAAAGTGTTTAATATATGTACATGTATTACTTGATGGAGATTCTCTTGGAAATTTCCAGCCAGAAGGTCAAAGGTCGAAGGTTAAGGGTCAAAGGTCAGGTTTGAATGAAAAAAAAAATATTTTGTACTGTAATTACACTCTTTCTTCATACCTTGAAAATTATACTCAATGCATAAACTTATAATAAGGTCGGTCAGAAGTCAAGTAAAAAATTTCAATTCCCCAAGTATGTGTACCTGCACTCTTTAATAGACAATTATAGCAAACCCAGTTCGTGGAAAGTGAACATTCAAAATATTTCTGACAAACCTGTTATTTCGATATTTTGCCAGTTATGTGAAACTGTCATCACACATTGTCAAGACATTGTACTATACACCTATTGGGAGAATCATGCATTATGGCGGAGGCATCAGTCGCCGTAGCGACATTTCTAGTTTTTTACTGTGAGCAGGCAATGTATATCTATTTAAGATCATTATAAACTCATCAAGCAAAATGTTGCACAAACTTAATAGATGGTGATGGGTTTACCTGACAATTAGATATAGTTGTGCTGCACACATCGCTCTTCCTTTTTTTTTTTTTTAAGTAGACTAGTTGCTAAACCAGAGTCCCCCTCCCCCACCCCCATGTCCTGCATCAACAACATCATGCCATAGCCTGATGGTTGTTTATGTGTTGACCGCATTTCACTTTGCCGCCATGAACTGATGTGCGGGATGTTCTGACAGATCGGAATCGGTGGAAACCAGGATATGCGGAGGAGAGTGGAAGAGCTGATTCCATAGTCAAGAAAAGACAGGAATATGATAGGCACATAATAGAGTCTAAAGTCCCCCAGAATGTCCCATTCTTTCCCATCTGTGTTTATTATCTGTTCTCAGTTTTGATGGGAATTGCAGAAATTTGAATAGGCCACTCCAGCTGAGCGTGGGTTTCAGGATAAAAGCAAAATGTGTCAAGGGCTCGCGTGTCTTTCTTCTGTGGAACACTGATGATATATTACCTTTTTTTCTTCTATCTATTTTGAATGTAGACTTAGTTGGTTGTAGCTATTCTGTAGATAATGTATTTTCTTAGTCATAGTACTATAATTGATACCAATGGCAATTTGGTAGCTTTTCGTAATTTTATGATAGTAATAGTTATGATAGTAATAGGATGTATATCTATGATGCCCTTTACCACTCAGTCTGAGTGCTCAAAGGGCATTTTGCTGGTTTTATCTTTACAAACTTATCACATTTTGTAGACAGTTACTGTGTCATCAATGTTTTCTGACTTGCAAACATTTTCAGTTTAATCTAAAAGTTGACTTGCAGGTATTGTTGCAGCTAAGTATCCAATGTAGGAAATTAAAATATTCATTTGACATTAATTCAGTGAAAGCATTTCATAAACAAAAAGTCTTCATGTGTCCAGCTTATCCAAACAAGTTATTTAATAAAATACTTATTCAAAGAAATCAATAGAAATGTGGGGAGAGTATGATGAAATCCACTCAGGATTTCCTTGATGGAGGTAAGGAACAAAAATAAATTTGATGAATTACCAGCAAAGAGGAACTGTTTTTACAGTTCATCTCAGATGAAGAAGTCACTTTCAGTAGATGTGCTTGATTGCATGGAATTGTCAAGAGGCATTCTTTTCCAAATTTCTGTTGATATTGAGAAGTCTGTGTAGAGCTAACCATTTTAAGCATACTTGATTCATGTCATTTGTATAATTACATTGGGGTGGGGGGAGAGGGGTGTAACCTTAAAGCTTTGTTGCTTTTTTAGCATTCCTTCCTATTTCCAGCATCATCATATATTCGAAGTCTTTTTTTTTTAATTGTACATTGTAATGTTAATTAATGCACTCAATTTCTGTAAAAAAAATATATATATATTGTACTCCTGTAACTGAAAAAAAAAAATTGCCACACATGCTTATACTTCTTTACCTTAGGTATTTCATAACTTGATCTATTCACGGTATCATTTCTCCAGCTTTTATCCTGTCTTGCAAAAGGAAAGGAAAATATTTAACAGTCAAATGTGCATATATTCTGCCCAGATATGATTTCATCAATTTGTAATGTGATAGATGCAAGCAAAACACGCATTACAAAATTCTAGAAATGATTCCTAATTAACATGCAGTGTCTGGATGGTATTTTGCATAATCAATAGGGTACCTCTCCGTCTATTGATTTTTTTTTTTTTTTTTTTTTTGAGCTGCAGCCTTGCCTACATGCAGTGTACAGCCTGCAGGAGGTTTGACCTTTTGCAAGAATGGTATGATGAAGGGAGCATTTCATAACATGCATGTAATCCACATGAATGTAGATCATGTAACTTTCACATCTGTCTCTGACAGACAGGCAATCTATCTACCCTGATGAATAGTAGTTTCTCTTCTGAAGGCCAGCATTACGGCAATTGCAATTAAGCATTTATCTAATTTGCATATGATTTGAATATGATGAGGTCTAAGATGTAGTGTGTGTTTTTTTCCCACTGACCTTGCGGTTGATGGATGAAGGCATCAACTTAATATGCAAAAATTTAGGTTGGAGTACTGTCGTCTAGTAGTGTGGACTTCATCAGTCGGCATAATGGACACTTCGTCTTTCCATTAGAATGTTAATTGACCCCCTGTTGCTATAATTAATACACCCCAAACTGTGATGTCATGACTCATATTCACTGGGCTTACTGCATTTGCCACTGTGGATTGAGCTCGGGCGAGTAGATTTCACTCCCATCCCCCACGCCTCAGCAAGCCGATCTGGGCAATTCGAGTACTTCCATTGTACTGTATTCGTGTGCTGATGTCGAAGTAGGTGCCATTTTGTCAAACAGCTTTGTATGTGTCGCTACGTAGAAGGAGGTCTGTCAGCATTTTGTCTGGAGAGCAAGACCTTATAGATTTCAGGCCGGCCGAAGGGGACTGTCATTTTGATAAAGCGCATGCAACCGGTGAATAAATTATGCCTTCTCTTCCTGCGTTGAACTCAATTTGAAGGAGTTCCCGTCCACAAGACTGTTCGGCGAAAAAATATCGCGGTGAGTGAGTGAGGAATTATCTCATTTTAAAGCCGGTGCATCTTAAACTTTCATAAGGGATGCTGGGAAGAAAATTCCCTGCAGTTGCTCACTTGAACGTAAATGATTTACAGGTTGGACGTATTGAGCTTGACAATATTGATCAACATGTGGCGTAGGCAGGGTGTATATGTATGTGTATATATCACCGTGCATGGTGTAGGTGGAGAGATGTGTGTGGTTGACGAGTGACTGTGTGTAGTGTAGCCTTTGCTTCTATGCTGCCCATCAGTAACACAAAGTACATGTCTGTGTGGCTGGGCGGCGGACTGTAGCTTGCCCTGCCTCTGTTCTCCACGAAAGCTGACAATCAGCTGTACCTGTGTAAATAGTCTTGACAGGATTCGTGAAAGGCTGATCCAGTTTACCTGCCTAACCCTGTTTTGTAACATTGACAAAGAAATCAACATTTGAATTAGATGGTATATGAAACCTATTCTTGGCAACTTCAGTCGAGCATCTTGCTATTCAGATCATGTATTTGATGTACATGTAGGATTGAAATTGGTTGTGATACCGCATAATGGTTGAATGTCCAAGCTAGCTCAATAGTTTCAGTTTTGTGTTTTCGGATATTGTTCAATATTTATCCTGTTTATGATGTGCAGATCAACTAATGATCTCTTGCATAATTTCATGCTTTTTTTTGGCTATCATCAACTGTTGTAGAAAGCTGTAAGAAGAAAATATATGGGAACTGATGTAAGCAGAATATGGGTGTAAGGACTAAAAGCCTGCTACATTATTTAAAGCAATTTTTAACCAACTGAGATTCAATGCATGAATGACATAAAATAGTTTTAAAAATGTGTTAGTTTTAATGTAGGTAATTTCTTTCTGTCACGCTACAGCAATCCACTCTTAGATACACTCTTTGACATGAAAAACAGATAGCTATTACAGCATTTCATCTTTTGATTAAAGAAGTGTGGTGATGGTTTTTTTATTAGAGCTGGAGTCAATATGTGTTGGATCTGTATTTCTGAAAGAAAATATTTCTATTTACGTGTGCCTTTATCCAAATTTTGCCTCTAGGAGAACAACTGGGTTATTTAACTAAAATAACAAAGGGATTTTTAAATGTTGATGCATTGTTGAATTATTAATTGAACTGTGAGTTCTGATTAATTCTAAAACACAATGTGCTATTGGTGGATTAACATTATGTCATGTACTTGATATTTGAGAATAGCTTTAAAGCAGTGACTGAACCCGTACAACTGACATGATTCGACATTCAATCTGTACATACAGAGCAGCAATACAGTGAAGGGAGTTGTCTGCTTTTTAGCTTGTGCCAAGTGAATGCTTGATTAAACCATCTGGGTGCATTAGAGATGATGGGGTTCCTACCCTTGCCCAGATAGCTTGCCTCATTTGTGGCTCAGCCCCCTCAGCTACACTGATTTCCTCTTTCCTCCGTTGCCATGGACACCATTGAGTGGGATGCCCAAAGGTGTCACAGTCCCAAGACTGGTGTCTATTAGAGGCATGCTGTTTTGCTATGTCGTACATGGAGGTTCAGTATTAGCCCTCTTTCTGCAGTTTTGATTTTTGTGAAACCTGTAACCAACTAGTACTGTAACAGACAGAGCGATTAGGCTTGTGCATTTTAACTCCATGATAGGTGTGGATTAATGAATGTGATCATTGTGTTGAAATACCTTGTAGTGCTTGTAGTATATCATGTTAAGAATTTGAAGACTTGAGATGTGTTTCAGTACCCTTTGGTCTGTTAAGTGATTTTTTGCAAGACAAGTCATTATGGCAAATGATCAAGTATTCTAAAAGAAAGAACATCACTTTAAGTCAAAGTGTCACAAAGTTCATCATCATGCACAAATCTTGAGACTTGCTACTTTATTATGAAATACATATGAATCAATACTTAATCATTAGTTTGTGAAAAAACACCAAATTTTGTGGATGAATCTGGTATGCACTTAAAACTCTTGATTAAATAGGAATTTGTATAATTACATACAATTTTGCAATTTCTCAACTTTCAAATGTGAACCAAGCTGGTAACTAGTCTCGCATAGGATTATCTCTCTTTAGCAATAAAAAATTGTTTGTGGCAGACTAACTGTGTTGCAGGAATACTGATTAACCAGCAAGTCACAGAAACCATGTATGTTTGCTTGGCACTCTGTCAACTTTTTAAAATGTAGGTTGTATTTTTTATTAGTGGTGTTTCATAAAGAAGAATGAAAATTCTTTTTCATTGGGCTGTTTGTACATTGTTCACTTAATTATCGTTTTTCTTCCATTCAGAATTTTCAAAAGCCTCTTTATTGCTAAATTTATGACTGATTCTTAATTTGCTACACATTTTTGGAGATCCAAGTTCCTCTTTCTCTCTTGTGTCTGCAAACTTTATAAACTTCTTATTTTGTGAAAGTCAAATTAATTTGACCCAGGTCCATCTAATCTTTCACCTTTAAGATGTGCAGTGAAATTCAAAGGTTCTGATTTAACAGTGACAAAATCATAATTTCTGCTGCAAAATTCCTCCAGGATTTTTCGGGTTAAAAGGAGGGGAAATCTGGAAGCCAGCTAATGTGATCAGATTTGGCAGCAAATAATGCATTATTCCACTCCCACTGTCGGAGCCTTTACCAATGTGACTGATATTATTGTGCGATCCATCAACCCACAACAGATTCATTTGATATGCTTAACTGTGGAAAAGTTTTAAACTCGTCTGTATAGAATATGAGTAAATGTTTTTCACTGTCTGCAGCTCAAACAATGTATTGTCACTTTGAGCCATTCAAGGCACAATAGCAGATGAACATGGTTTCTGTGCTACATGCACATCATAGCATTATTTCAATATCTCTCTCTTGGTTTACTGTACACTACATGCAACTAAATATCTGTAATGATTATAATATTTAGACCACACTTATCTTCATCCTTGATTTGTTGTAGACATCCAACAGAACCAGAGGTACTTAATAGCTTCTGACACTTCACGCATGTTCTTTCCTGCCCTTTTCCACATAAACTGTCACTAATTTCAGATTTTGGAAGATATGCATGGTGCCTACAGGCAAACAGTCATACTCATACATGCATACATTCTAAGTCATTTTCTTGTGCAAATTATCATCAGATGGTTTGATCATGTATTTTTAAAGAAATATCTTTGCATATAAAAGATAAGAATAGTGCCTGTAAGTAACAGTCATGCCACAAAATGTGGAGCCGAGTCAACATGGAAATAGTGTTGCTGATTCCACTTTAAAAAACTTTGGTCTTGACATCGGAATAATATAAAAAAGGGCTGTCCTGTCTTTTTGACCAATTGCGTCCTGGCACAATTCTGCCATAGAAATCATTCATTTTTGTCACATAACTGGTCTCTTTAAATTCTACTGCACATCATTCAGTTACTTCTTTTGTGCCAGGCTTTGCTTTAAATCAGAAGATTCCCACTTCCTTTTGATATCAGACTTGTCTGAGCTGTCTGAAATCTATTCCTTTGTGTATTCTTTTGTGTCATAATGTCAGTAAAGAGAATTCAAATAAGTTAGAAATTAATATGTTAAAAAAAGAATAAATCTCAGATATGACATCTATGACCTAACAGCCACTAGTTATGTAGTCCATTTAAGATCAGAGTGCACAGTAATGAAACTGATTGGCTGTCTTAAAAGTTGAGTCCATTAGTGATGAAATGTCGATAGCCACTTTCATCAAAGTTGTCCAATAGCTTTCCTATTAGGCGTGTGCAGGGCCGACCTGGGTTTGGTATCTACTGCTGATGTTAACATGGCGCAATCTCGTCTATGCGCACACGGTTTGGTGAGATTATTGGAACGCTAAGAGTGAGTTATGGCTTTTTGCTGATTTCTACCTGGTCATCTATCTCTCGTTCATGAGCAGAGTGGAAGTTCTGCCTCCTTCTGCCCAGAAGATGATAATTGACTTGGGGTGCCATCTGATTTGTGGTTAAACAGTGCGTGAGCTTCTTACATGTACCAGTATACCCAGAACCAAGTTGGGGGCACTGCTGTCATAAATTATACTGTCAAAAGATTTATTATATGATTGAATGCCAATTTCTGATCGAAGTAAAAAGAAAAATGTAGTTAAAGTCTTATACACATTTTGCTGAACAGCACACAAGGGTAAAACACCAATAGTGAAACACATTACTTGTATTCAAAACTACACACACACAAAATAAAACCCAATATGACAAATAGTGTTTGAATTATTGCACATTTGACCAGGCAGAGTACATTTTTTTTTTTCACTGCTGTGCATATATGTGACTTTAAAAAAATGGTCATAATGTACATAATAAGCTAAAGCACATTCCTCACAAGATACACACACACACACATGTATATACTTGAATACTTGCCAAAAAGCAAAACAGAACAAAGCAAAACACTTACACACACAAACTGCTTTGCTGGTAAAAAGGAGTGCTTGGATATAATATCTTATGACATTTCTCAAATATTAAAATTCATGTAATGAAATTTGAAAATCTTAATTGCACTGTGAACCTGAGTACACATGGTGCTAGCCTTGAGGTGGGAATGGATGAGGGGGTACATAGGGTGTATAGAAACCGGCCATGTTATCATGCAGCGTGTGCCATTCAAATGCCAGTAGAGGAATGACATTCTTTTTATTTGTTCTCATCGATCACACTGCATAGAGGAAATTGATTCAGCTGTAGGTTGGCCTTGTACTGCGGATGAAAAACATGCAGGTTGAAGAAAAAGATTAAAAAAGGTACTCGCTCTCGCATGTCAGGACTTAGGCTGCTAAGGCGCATTGGCAATGTGTGGTTAGTGTAAGTTGGCCTTGTACTGCAGATGAACAACATGTAGAGTTATCAAAAATAAAGCAAGTTGGGGTATATTTAACCAGGTGTACGGGCAGTGTATAGTGAGGCAATTGGTTAGTCTTGCACTGTGGATGAACGTCATGCAATTTTGTTTTGTTTTGTTTTGTTTTTGAAAAAAAGCTCACTGTATCTTGTGAAATACTGCACTTACTGATTATGGCCATTTAAACAAACATCATTGATACAACAACAAAAATATTTAATTTTTTTCATGCCTTTATGAAATGAGAAATATTTTCAAATCATACTGGACTGGACTGAGTCATGATGGCTCAAAATAGCAAATTCATTTGAAGTTTAAGCAGGGATACTAAATAAATGTCAAGACTCGTAGTGGAATATCTTTTGATGCATAGTGGGTAGAATTCATAATAATATCTGTGGTGAAATCTAATATTGTTTTTCATTTTTTGTCAGCTTTTACTGAGCTGTGCATGTGTATACATACATTGTGTGTGCAAACTGATGTGCATGTAAGGAGCCTGCGTGAGATGTAATCATATTCCACTGTAAGTTCTCACATTGCTGTATGCATCAACATCATAGCGGTGTGAAGTTGACGATGACGGGTGTGGGCTGATCAATGGTCCCAGCCAGCAGACATAATCCACATAGATGTCCTCATCTGTTTGTTTGTTTTTGTTCTTGTTTTTAGCCCGGGTTAGTGTGATTAGGATTTTTCGGTCAGCCTCCCCTTCCCGCTCCTACCCCCACCCGGAAAAAGAAAAGAAAGAGAAGATGTATGGATACATGTATATTGAAAGCAGAAAAGCCCATGTTTGCATTAGATGGCTGAGAATTGAGTACTTCCACATTGTGCTAGAGCTCCAGTGATGAGTCCTTCCCTCCTGAGTCTCATGTTGTCTCAGCTTGTCTGCTGTACTGGTTTGGTCCACTTAGAGGACAGGTTCACCTTAAAGGCATAATTTCCTAATTGCAGATGAAGCAAAAACCCAGCATTGGTGCTTCAAAATAATTCTAAATTGTAAGTTAAGGATAGAAACAACCAATGTAAAAAAATTGAAACAATATAATCGATGTTAAGTATTGTTATATTTAATACAAACTGTGAACAATAGTTATAATAAAATGTTTCTAGACTAAACCCTCTACAGTTATGGTTTTATAAAGAAAAATAGTGATATCTCCTTACATTTTAGCCTTTATTGCAAAAATGTATGGTAGGCTGTTTTGTAATACAACTGACCTAAACATTATGCATCAAAAGTGATATCTTGAACATTTTTAAATCACTGCTCAGAAATGTAAACAGGACCTTTCATAAATATGTGGATTGAGTGAATACAGCATAATTAGTAGAATACATCAGTGAAAGTTTGAGGAAAATCAGATAATCTATTTAAAAGTTATGGATTTTTGAAGTTTCAGTGCCGCAGTTGCTCGATGAGCAGACTACTACAGTTTGTGATGTCACGACTACTGCAGTTTGTGATGTCACATACACTGTATAGAAAATGTGTAAAGAACAATTTTTTACTGTTCTTACATAATAAAAGAGCACTTGACTTGCCTCTTTCAGAAGGCAGGGGGAATAATATTACCCCTAATATATGTCAGTAAGAAGTTGAGGGAATGTGCACTTTTCAAAAAATTTTGCAGATTCTCCTTATTTCTTTATATCATTCTACACATGTGACGTCACGAACTGTAGTAGTCTTTTCATCTAGTGATGGCAGCATTGAAAATTTAAAAATTCATAACTTTTGGACAGATTGTCCTATATTCCTCAAACTTTCATTCAATCTACACATAGGGTGAACTTGTCCTGTAGATACGATATCTCCTGCATTCTGTAATCTCTCGTACTTGTATCTCATTCAACATGTTCCATGGCCTGTTGTGCACATAACAGATGGTAGAGATTGTTGTCAGCCTTCTCAAGGTTGTTAACTTTTACTCTTTTGGTGCAAACTTTTATTCTTTTGCAGTATTTGATACTTTTTTTTTTTTGGGGGGGGGGGCAAAAATACTGCAGGTTTCATGGAAAATACTGTTTTTCCCAAATTATATTACCACACATGTCTATTTGCAGGAAAGGTAAGAATACTGTTTTCCCCACCAAAGATATGCATTTTCAGACCTTAAAATACTTCAGTGCTGTTTTCAGTGTTGGGATCCATGTCCTTATGTGGTACAGAATATAATCTGACAAGTCCACGCTGTGATACTTATCAGTATTTCACAAGAATTTGTGACGCTTGATGTGCATTTTTTCATCATGGTCATGTTGGCTTTTACAGATGGAGTAAGATCAGATGAATGGTAGGAGGTGAATACAGACATAAAATTCAAAACTTGTTGAATTGCAAAAATGTCTGTGATTTTCCATGAGTTGGTAATATTAGTCGCATCCGTCCGTCCAACTTCATAGAGGGAATGATGTCATCAAATTGAACTGTTAGACAAAATTCTTTGCTAGATTTTATGTTTTTGTCATGAAAGCATAAAGAATAAGATGTATCCTTTGCATTATAGTAATTCTTTCTAATAAGAACCCAGTAACAGTGATATCTAGGAGGAAAGAGAGTGCAATCGCCAAGTTTATGGACCAAACACAAAAACATGATTTCTTTTTAAAATTCTATTTCTGTTTCAAACCAGCAGGAGAGTTGTAAAGTGATCATGTCATCATCTCACAGAATTTTTGTGTATGGTTATATAACCAATATTACTTTTTGCTGAAAATGCTTCAAAAATTAGGCCTACAGACCACATTCACATACATTCAGATAGGACCTATGTATGTGTACACATGCATACACACACACCAATGAAAAGAAGATTTGGGGTGTAACACTATCACTTTATCATATCTTTTTTTTTTCTCACTTTGGTTTAGGAAACCCCTCTCACTTTACTGAACTCATACAAGAATCAGCACTAACCATGCTATATTTAGTGGAAAGATACTTACAATAATTGTCTTATTTACATGTTTTGTATATGTTTGCTGTCCAATACTATTGCTTATGTTTATTTATTTGTGTAATACATGTAATATATTATTTGAAATCCCAGCACTTATTATTCTTAGATTTTGAGTCTTGAAATTTGTATTCAATCTTTATTTGATTGAATGTGGAAATAATCAGATGAAACAAACAAACAATATTCACATTTATTGGGAGTTTGATTATATCTGTATTGATAAACACCTGTTCAGAAGGGTGTGACCGTACGTACTGAATTGTAAATAGTCACAGTGGTTGAAAACATGGCTGCCTTGTTCAATATAAAGAGAGCTGAACATGTGCAGCTATAGAGATATTTGTCAATGTTACATTAAATGAAACTGGTTTTGAGTAATTCTAAGATCATCCTGATGTAAGTGACCAGGTTTGTGTTCAGCTTATTCTTTTTTTTTTGTGTATATGTGTAGAGTGCATGGGACGGAGCATTGCGTATTGAGGCAGGTTCTTGAATACAGTGCGCTATGTATAGATCATAATTGGAGTTGATGCGCAGATGCATTCTCCCAAATTTAGTGACTTGCTGACAGAAGCAAAATGAAGACGGGGCTGCTTCAGATGGCGGGTACATTTCCCTGAAGTGCTTCGAGTGTTGCGGGCAGAATTCGTCAAGACGTTTTGAAGAGAAAAGCATACATCTGTGCATAGCGTGTATTTCTGTCCATTCTAGCCCCTGTTTAAGTGCTTGTTTTCTTCTCCAATTCTCAACATGGCTACTGCCTTGCTTTTCATCTGGTTTTCTTTCTGTCCTTGTCAGGTTTCCTCCCTGCAACTATTTGAAAAGTGTCTCCCTCTTGCTTTTCCTTCATATTCCTGTGTTTTTTGCAAAGTTCCAGTTTGTTCAAAAGGCTCTTGTACTTTACCTTTACCTTGTTCTCTGCAATGTCAACTTTCCTCCAAGGCACAGGAAGTGCGCTTTCTATTTCTTTTTCTCTCCCATTTTTATTTTGTTTTTATTTCATTTTTCCTCGATTGCCGTGCATTTACAACAAAATACTTGAACTCTAGAATTGAGATGAAGACGGAAAGATGCAGTTGTGGTATGATGAAAGGAACAAAAGCCTTCTTGGCCTTGTCAAGTCATTTTCTCAACTGATATTTGAAGAGAGGTAGAAATCAAGTTTCAAAACTCTGAAATTCCAATTCTTTGCACAGCTATTCATGCCGTAGTTATGATGATTTGCAGTGATTTTCATGATGATCCTTCTGTTTTTGGTAGCATTTTGGTTTATTGCAGCATTCGTTTGATGCAGTGGCCAACAAAATAGGCTGGTTGTCCTGCTGCTGTGCACTGCTGGACAACCGTTCAATACGCTTTTGGGTCATGCAGCAGAAACCCAAACTCTAGTCATTGGTTGTGTTAGGCAGGTTGTTTTCACACACAGGTTCTTAACTACGCATTTTCTTGGTGGGGGGATTTTGATGTGGTTGCTATGGGTAAGTGGTTGTTATAGACAGATGGTCACTATAGAGCAGGTTTGAATATTTCAAATTTCATAAAATTCTTCTGTTGAGCTGTTTTATTGGAACTGATTAACAAATTGTCCTACATCAATATAAATTTAGGTAAAAATAGTAAAAATGAATTTGAATCTGTGTTTCAAAGATATATCTGTATTTTTATCTCTTTTTGCAGGTGTGTGGCTGCAGTAAGGAGCAGTACTACGCTCTGAAGCAGAGAGTGGAGGAAAGCAAACAGCGGATAAACCTGATGGAGAGTGAATTCTTGCAGAGCACGCTGTACACGGAGAATGAGCTGGATGAGTGTAGGGAAGAGTACAGGCTGCTGCAGCAGAAGTACAATGCGTAAGTACACACACTCTTTTTTATGTCTCTTTTCCTGTCTTTTCACAGAGGCTGAGGTTAGCCTTGTGTCCAGACTGTATGTTTTAACATCTTCCTGGCTGTATTCTTTCCTGTATCAAAAGTTGTTGTTGTTGTTGTTGTTGTTGTTGTTGTTGTTGTTGTTGTTGTTGTTGTTGTTGTTGTTGTTGTTGTTGTTGTTGTTGTTGTTGTTGTTGTTGTTGTTGTTGTTGTTGTTGTTGTTGTTGTTGTTGTTGTTGTTGTTGTTGTTGTTGTTGTTGTTGTTGTTGTTGTTGTTGTTGTTGTTGTTGTTGTTGTTGTTGTTTGTTTTGTTTTGTTTTTTTTTTGGGGGGGGGGTGTCTGTGATATATACTCCTACCTCATTACGTCTGCCCAGCACATATACCATGATAGAAGCACAGTATTGTGAGTACCAGGTATGAATTAATATCCCTTCCACCTTGCCAGGCTAGGATTATCCTTATTGGCTATATTTTTCGGACAATCCAGACCACATATTTAATGTCTCTTTCTTGTGTGGCCTGGTATTCAGCAAGCATTTGCACCAGTCCTCTGTAATGCATCCTTCTAATGAAAGTATGATACATCTAAGATTATGTGCCACCATCCCTTCCACCTTGCCAGTGCTAACATCATCTTTCTTTTCTATGTGATACTTCACTGTTCTACATAGCCTGTCCAGAAAGCTTTGGTTCCCCCCCCCCAAAAAAAAAGAAGAAATATTCTACCCCTTTCTTTTACATTCCCAGTTCTCTCTCCACCCTGCATGATCTGGTATTCAGTGAGCACTTACCTTTGTCTTGAGTCAAGGCTACAAGTGTATCCCTCAGTTTTCAATTCCAATGTAAAAAGGCAGATGCTCCAAGGAGGTGGTTGTATCACAGTCTTGAAGTATTATGAGCAAGAACATACACCTATGTATTTGCACTAAAAATCGTCGCCGGTCAGACGAACCGACGAATCACTCGATTTTGGGTCAAATTTTCCATTTTGAGATTTTCAATCATTTCGATAGTAGATATTCCATGCTACATATTCTGAAATTCTCAGTGTGTAATTCGGTGTAATCTTTACGTAGTTGTCACTTTTGTAGAAGTATGTAATTCCATTTGTGAAAATTATTTGTTTTCCCCATAGACGCGTGTGTTAAAACAATCAGGCGATTCGACGGTTCGGTGACCGCGCGTACTAGTACGCGCGGTCACCGAACCGACGAATCAGTGCGCATTGACTTGCGTGTAATTTTTGAGATTCAACCGTTCATTGACCGCGCGCACAGTGCGCGTACTATGTAATACTTGCGTTGACAATGACAACGCTCAATGTACATATGTACATATGGACACACATGGAAAATGACAACGTTCTTTGCAGACCGAAAATACATGCATGCAGCTCTTTGACGATTTCCTGCTTATTTGTTAACAATACAATTCGATAAAAACTTCACAAGTTGGAGCAAGAATTGAAGTCTGATGTACTACAAAAATAATTGGAAATTATTGACATGAAAGTGTAGCAACCATAAAGTCAAAAATGGGTTAACTTCAAACGTGATTTTCTCGAATTGTCATTCTTACGCAAACCTGAGGGATTCGTCGGTTCTTGTGACCGGCGACGAAATGATACAGTAGATCAATATCTTCAGAAGATATACACAAACATATTTCATGGAGTACAACAGATTGTTTCAACACTGTTCTGTGTTTATTGTCACTTGATCATATAAAAGGAGCCTAATAATGCATGCTTTGGTTTGTATAATAGATTTGATTTGCTGCAGGGTATCTTCAAATGAACTCAAAGATAATTTTGTTTTCTCTGTTCTATCATTGAAAGGGATAGTCTCTTCCCACACTGATACATTTCTTGATATGATGAATACTGACAAAAGATGAAGAGCCCATGGTGTACACAGTGATAGGCTTATCCAGGGCTGCACACTAACTCATTTTTTCTACTGGTTCGACCTGTCTGTCGGACCAGTAGGTACCCAGTGTTTTGCTGGCCCATTCCTGAAAAAGTTGCTGGTCCGACAGTGATTTTTACTGGTCAGGGACCGTCGGACCAGTGCCAGTGTGCAGCGTTTGCTTATCCATATAAGTTAGAAACAATAAGGCCCTTTAACTTTTTGAAGAAATAAAAAAAAAATGTGCATGCAATCATGATATGAAAGAACATGACATTGATATCTGTCTATAGATTCTTACTTTTCAATTCTGTCAGTAATATTGACAATGTGTTCAATAAACAGAGGCAATGGAATTTTGATGTAGCGTTTTCAAGAATACTAAATCATCTTTTGTGTAATTTGTAGCCGAGTGTTGGCCTCACATTTTTTCTTTCTTTTTTTGTGGTGTATGTGGAAACTTGCAGTCTGCAAGATGAGTATTTCTTTATCAGATTTAGTAAGTTTTGGGCAGCTTCACTGATCCAATGCATCAGTTGAAAATTGAACATTCAAGGTAATGTTCCTGTATTTTTAAGCCATTCTAAATTTATTCTTGAAATTTGCTTTTTATTTCAGTTTATCCCTGTAAAAAGGAATGATCAGTGTGAGATACCAAAATGTGATACCTTTGAAATGTGGAGTACCTCTTATTCCAAAGGTTAACAGCTACTCTGCTAAACACATTGATTAATGTGATGGGAGCAACTAATGCACAAAATGATGTTTATTGCATGTCACGCAGCAAAACATCACGAGGTAATAAAGTCATGTTATGACTCTCATACTGCAGTAAACAGTGGCTGTGATCAGGCGTTCTTACTTTCATAATGAAATGCACAGAAAAAGAGACCACATTGCATGAGACGCAGATAATGTGTACATGAATGCACATGCCAATTGTGGCATTACAAGATGGGAGATTTGGCAGATGAGGTACCTATGGATTGAAATAACCTTAGCAACGGCAGCTTCATTTCGTCGTCGTGATGAGATTTTGTGCACATTCCAGAATGATTAAACTAGTCTTTATTCATCCTGCATTGCATCTCTCAAATTGATGACATTTTTTGTTTCATAAAAGCTATACCACCCCCAGACATACCCGTAAATGTAGTCTCTGTAAAGAACATAATGTAAAGCAATCGCTCTATCCTATTTGCCATATCTGTACATATTACAAGAATATTAGTTAGAGAGAGATAGATAGATGGAGAGACAGATAGATAGAGAGATAGAGAGGGTGGGAGAAAGACAAAAGAGATGAAAATTTTATGCCATGACTGAGCCAGCGTAGAACATGAGCATTTGCTGGACGCTATGATTTCCCCAGACATGACTCTTAAGCTAGTCAGTCTTAAAAAAATGCAACAAAATGCCAGTAATATATCCTATCTTGACTCATCTGTAAGTAGTAAGTGAAGGTTAGTAAGAGAGAGAGAGAGAAAGAGAGACAGTAAATTTCGCACATGTACTTGTATTGACTGAGCCAAATGTAGGACACAAACATTTGCTGGCTGTTACACTCCCTCCAGACATGGCTGTAGAGCTAATTACTCTAAAGAATTCGGTGTGAAGCAATTGATATATTCTATTTTGCCTAAACCTGCAAGCATTGAGAAGATATTACTAAAAGAGAGATAGAGGAACATTTCACACATTTAGTATATGTATATTTTGAATGATCCAATGTAGGATATGAGCATTTGCTGGTTCTTTTTTTGCCCCCAGACATGAAGCTAAAGGTAGTCACTCAAAAGAATACAACATAGAGCAATTCATATACGGTATAATAATAATAATAATAATAATAATAATAATAAAAATAATAATAATAATGACATTTTTATAGTGCATGTAACAAATGAATGTTCCCTATGCGCTTTACAATCTCATCACAAAACATACTGTAATTAACAATTTACTTCCAATACACACCCATGTACAAAAAAAATATCAATTCACAAATAGATAAGTCTACGGTATCCTAATTTACTTCATCTGTAAGTACTAAGGCTGCGTTTATCTAAAAATTTTCTGAGGCAGAATCATGATCCTAAACGCGTTTGAGGCATTTTCAGGGGTTAGATAAACGCGACTGTGTTTTCAAATGCGTTTAGGAACGCCGTTTTGAAACGCCTTTCAAAGGGCGTTTTGAAACGCGTTTGAGACCACGATCGCTGTTCTGTGAGTAGATAAACGCAATGCCGTTTTGAAACGCGTTTATATCTCAAGGTCAAATCCCAGCTGTTTCCGGTTGTACTCTCTACCCATTATTTGTGTGTGACTGAGGAGGCATGTTTTGTGGTTGCAGTTGACCTTTATTTTCCGGATCAAACGGCGCAAAGCAGCTGCGCAGTGACACCACTGGAATCGCGATTGTATGATGGTTAGATAAACGCAGCTCATCGAGAATCGCGTTTCAAACCACGTTTACAAACACTGTTCCAAACGCGTTTGGAAACGTGATTCTCTCTCTCAAGTTAGATAAACGCAGCCTTAGATGATATTGATAAGAGAGAGAGAGAGAGAGAAAGAGAAAGAGGAGAGGAAAATATCACACATATATACTGTATATGCCGAATATTTTGCGAGGTTTTTAGTTTTGCGATTTTGCAAGTCGGATGCTATTCGCAAAATTAAAGAGACTTGAAAATAATGACTCTGATCCCGATATAAATGTGATGCACGTGTGTACCTTTCTCCATTCAGTACAGTACTCCATGATCACAAATTTAACCATTCGCAAAATCGTCGGGAAGTCCGATTCGCGAAATCTAGACGCACTAAATATATGGTGTATCCAGTAAACAACAAACAAACAAAGAAACCCACAAGAACAACAAAAACATATTTTTTTTCTGTGTGTGTGTGTATATGTTTATGTGTGAATTTTTTGAATGATCTATTGTATCCAGGTCTACTCACATCTATCAAGTGAAGTGGTGAAATTTGAGCCAGGGTTCAAACAATAACAACAGCAACACTCTTGTCTTGATTGGGAAGTACAAGAAGAGGCACTATGTGTGCATTATGAGCAACAGAGGAGTTGGCCATTTTTGCTTGAAATTTTGTGCCTGGTTTGTTTTATTGGCAAAAGAAATTGATCTTACAGCAGCAAAGCATCAATTTTCAATTGTGGAAGGGTGGGGGGGGGGGCATTCGTCAGTTTCCATGGCAACCATCCAGGGTATTCACCATTGCGTTTCCTACATCTAATAAGATTTATTCTTTGAAAAAATAACAACAGAAAAAAAAATACGGAAGTGAATAAAAGGAGAGGCAGTGAAGGCTGTGGACATTGAGGGGTAGAGTGAGGAAAACACAATTGATCGCCCCAGTGGATTTGAGTAATGAATAATAAAAGGTTTATGACCAAAAGAAAACTCACTTGATTGCTGGGTAATAGAATAAGTGGATGTCATTCTCTCCCAGTGAAATTTTGCATCTTGATAGAAAAGTGCAGGGTTTTGCCGTGCTACCTCTCCATAGGAAAAAAAAATCACTATTGTCCACCTGAGGCAACTTTTATGTGATTATTTAGTAATTCCTTTGTGGAATAAAAGGTCAGGCTGTGATGATTTTTTGCTGTTCATTGGGAGTTTGTTGAATGGGAGCTCTGTGGTCTGACGCCATAATTCAAACTTATCCTTTCCAAACACGTGCTGGAGTCTGCACTATGTACACACACAATACATGAAAGTACATTTAAGTTCAGCAGGTATTTAACAAGATGCTAATGATTAAATCCAGTTATGCACAGTACAGTCTGCTTTTAATGGGAAGAAATTGAATACATGTACCTAAATGTGCATGGTACTTTATAAAAGTGGTGGTTGCAGACTGCATTTAGCATGTATGTAACATTCGCAATCATATTGGTAGTGTATTTTTAATGTTTGTTGTAAAATATTTGGCTTTTTTTTTTTTCAGATTGTTTAATCTGAGAGGGTTGGAATGTAATGATAAAAAATATTGAAACTGGATGTGACTTATCATATTTAATCTTAAGGTCACCGCACACTACACAACTTTGCCATAATCACCTGTCATACGACCTTAAGATTGAAAGTGTGACGTCACCAGACTTGCCAGTTTTCAGTCGTGTAACTGGATCTTAAAGCCAGACGTAGAGATTTGACGTATCATATTTTCACAGCCAGTCAGCCAATCACGCTACAGCATTATGTACTGAAGCCAGTACGGTCGTAAGTCTAGCTGTGTAGTCTGATCGCATAGTGTGCAGTATGGAGTCGTACGACTGGTCGTATGACGCGGCTTGCTTCCAGAGTCATGTGATCAGTCTGATCTTGTAGCATGTGGTTGGCTTAAGTTGAACTGCCTTGGAAAACTGCATGATTAGATTCATCTTTATTCCTTTGAAATATAAAGCCATATGAATCAACCAGCTCATCCCTGGCTAGATGGAACCTATCACATTTAGGATGCATGGCAAAGTGTTAGCTGAGCTTATTAGCAGAGCGTAATGGAGGTCAAGAGACTGAGTTCAGCATTAAAGGACAAATTAAGTAGACCCTCTACCCCCCCCCCCTTCCCCCGATAAAATAAACATTTCTTGTAAGAGATTAAGAGACCCATTAATCATTTTTAAAACTGATGAGAAAATGAATGCATTT
The DNA here is from genome assembly GCF_964275005.1 of Diadema setosum. Lineage (NCBI taxonomy): Eukaryota > Metazoa > Echinodermata > Echinoidea > Diadematoida > Diadematidae > Diadema > Diadema setosum. Next base: position 46,693,842 of record NC_092685.1, read on the forward strand.
TCATTTCACATCCCTTTAGCGAGAAGGCATTTTGATCTGATACAGACACATTCGCTGATGGTGGTAACCACCGCTTTGAATTCTACAGAAGTCACTTACTTTCCTTGTGCATTTTAATCTTAGGATAACACAGGTAACCCATGGCAACCCTGAGAATTAGGTGTCTGCCTGGGGCTGCTTCACCTCGCATTTAACCAATATATTCAGAGTGCATTGCATTGTATCAATGCAGGCTAAATGACTGTAATGGCGTGCTAAACTCGGGGCAAAACGTATCTCCAATTGTTGATACAAAACAACCGTATGCATTTGAATTTTGTTGAAGGCCGTCCTCTTGTTGGCACAGAATACAAGAGACAGCACTTTACCCCATGGCATTCGTTTGGTTAGGATCTAACACTGACAAGACAGCTTGTGCAGCTCATCTAGGTACGGCATGGTGGTTGAATGACTCAGGCCACCGCGCCTCAGGTGAGCATGATGCTGATACGTGTTGCTTGCTCACCTTGCTTCATTTTCCCCACCTTTGGATCTAATGGAGGACAGTAATGATATGGCAGAGTGGTAGATAGATAGATAGATAGATAAATAGTCAGAGAGATAGCTAGATAGATTGATAGATAGATATATAGTCAGATGGATAGTCAGATAGGTAGATAGATAGATAGATAGATAGATAGATAGATTGATAGATATATAGTCAGATGGATAGTCAGATAGGTAGATAGATAGATAGATAGATAAATAGATAGATAGATATATAGTCAGATAGATAGATAGGTAGAGAGATAGTCAGATAGATAGATAGAGAGATAGATAGAAGGGAAAAATGAGAAAATTAAGCATGACAAGATGGAAATAAGAATGAGAAAGAGAAAACGTGAAAAGGAAAGGCAAAGAATTAAATGTAACAGGATGGAGATTAAAATGAAAAAGAGAGTGAGAGAGACTGGAAGCCAAAAAGGAATGAAGAAATTGAGTATGTCATCAAAATTATTGAGACAAAGAGGCAAAGAGATATGTAGGCAGATAGATAGTCATGGTGTGTATGGTTGAATAGAGTAATAGGTACATCCATAGAAAGATGGATTAAGTGAGAATAGGGATAGAAAGATAGTAGCAGGTCGACACATGAGAAAGTGGAGAGTATGGAAGTAGGTAAGGGGAGATGAGAGTATGGAGATAGATAAATAAAGAGAGAAGGGAAGAGGGAGGGGAAGGGATGGAAGAGAGAGACAAGACAGGAGGAAATGTGCTCCCGAAGAATGTGCCGCAAGCAATTTTATTTTCCAGTTCAATGAATTGTTTTTTTCTCCTCGTGGTATATGAGGGGTGATTGCATCGGACCATGTGTAATGATCATATAAGGGGGCACATTCATGGGTTGCAATGGGTGGGGGCTTGGAACACATCGGTACTGGGCGACATTTCAGATGGGAAAGGTTAGAGTGTTCGTCATGGAAAGAGTGCTTCAGTGAAGCATGGTTTTATTTAAAAAGCCTTGGAAGTTTAACGCGAGAGGGAGATTCTTGATGTCTGTAAAACTGACGGCTAGAATTAGGAAGGGGGAGATAAAGGGAAAAAAAAAAGTTTTTTGTTAGATGCTTCCCTACCATCTTGATGTGTTTAGTTGCTTTGAGCATATTACTTGATCAAATGTTTATTAGTTGATCAAATGTTTATTACTTGATCAAATGTTTATTACTTGATCAAATGTTAATTACTTGATCAAATGTTTGTTACTTGATGGAATAGAAATATTTGCACTATTCCCCTTGATAGGCATTAGGGACATCACATATTTTGTGTGGATAATATGTGTTTCATTAAAGAAAGAGAATGAAATGAGTATATCAGTTTGAATAATGCCATCAGCCCTCTCCTTTTGTTCTATTTGTTCTTTTATATACTGTTTCAAATTTTGTGAGGCACCTTCATATTTTCTTGTGTGGCATCTCATAGGATAATACATTCACAAGAAACAACAAATTGTATAATTGGTGACATTGGTCTGAGCAATTCCATAATGATGATATCCTGACCTTTCTTCACATGCATATTTTAGTTTGATATACCTGTGATGATAGACATACCGAGGATAACAGAAAAAAAAAGAAGAAGGCTGTTTACATTTTCAGTGAAAGTGAAAAGGCAATAGTGTAGGGATGTTATACTCCTGAGGCTCTCATTTTGCTCTGAAAGCTACTCTGTGATTGCTTTTTGCTGAAGTTTCATCAACAACCTTTCCAAACTGCTCAACTCATAATACATCCAAATATAGAAAGCCCCCTCAGAGGGCAGAATTCTCACTTTTTCTTTGTCGTATTTGGCTCACCCCATACTGAACATTAAAAAGCTCACGTTGATTATCCGCCACTTGGACACATCGAAAACATTGAACCGCAACAGCCCTGCAAAATTTATGGCCGAAATGGGATGACTTCGGTCACCACCCATTTCCAGGGGTGACAACATGTGATGCGGTCCCGCTCCCGAGTAGTCTCCGTGTTTCGTCCATGATAATAAGCTCCTTGGCCCTGGAGGGACTTCTGACTTTATGCATCTTGGACGTTTTGGGCATCTGCGCACTGGGGCCTGCTTAACCTTTTAAATTATCCATCTTGCCTGGCCTTTCGGGAAAAGAACATCACAACCACCATCTCATCATTGATTCCACTCGCATCTTTAGATGTGCCCCTATCCATCTCTGCCTTGCTCTCCACACGACCTGTGATACCAATGTTGAGCGTATCGCCAAAGGATGCTTAAGGATCTTTGATCCTTAATCTTGAATGAGGAGCTATGTTTGAATGCTGTCGTAAATTCGCCGAGGCTACATTACCCATTCGTTGTCCCAGAAATGCTCCCTGCCTGTGCTGGTCTCTCCTCCCCCCTCCCCCCTCCCTCCCCCACCCCCATATTGTACCTTATATGGTTTGAAATGGGTCACGATGTCATCCACTTTAAGGGGAACAACGCACAGCAGCATCCCTGTTCAAACACATGCAGGCTGAGGATGAGGGAGCAGCGTCGGCATAGAGGAGTGTTCTGTCTATATGGAGTTACTTTTAGCAGTCAAGAGCATAATAAAAGGACAAGGCCGCTCGGTACGCATTCCCAATCTATGCTTAGTCTAGGCACTTCAGGATGCATAGGAAGTTTCACCTCAAAGACTTGTGTCTGGAGGCAGTTTCTATGACGATGGTAGAAGACAAAACAAGTGCAAACACTCAATGTAGCAACTTCCCTCAAATTCATATCAATGAGGATAGTCAATAAATTTGTTTGCTTAGATGTCCAGGGGCCAGATAGTCTGATTCTTCTATAACTTTCATTTTTACTTTCTCCATCACAATATATTTGAATCTAATCATTCTTCACTTAATAGCAGTAAAATGCCTGTACTTCTACAGCTTGTACACTGAATCTATAGATTAATCTTGCCTAATGATATTATTCCAATATTGCAATAATTTCATTATTAGAGGCCAAAGTCAAACTTAAAAAAATAGATCACCAAAAGGAGAAGATACTGCAGATCAGCTAAAGTCAGATGGTTTGTTAGATGTGCATGCTTACTTTGTAAAGAGCATACTTGTGCGTGTACACGTATAGTTCGTAAAATGGCTGGCAAATTTTATTGGCTGTCTACCTGTCAAAATGCACCTGAATTTTTTAGTTAACATACCCATGTTGATTTCTTCTTCCATGAAACGGACTCCTTGTCCACAGAACCAATTGAAATTTTTGCAAGTGAAAATACAGCCTCTCAGAATATCTTTCCAAGTTATGACATATGTCTATAAATGGAAACATAGAGTGTAATTTTTGAAGTGCTAACATTGGCTGCTCTACAGAGCTGTTCACCGCCCTTAACTCTTTAAGTGCCACTGACATCTATACTACATGTGATGCCTGTCACATTTTTATGAAGTAGATATGAGAGGGTTAATTGTAAATTTGTCATAACCTTCTGAAGCAAGTCACTGCAAAGTTGACTACATTTAATCTTTAACCCGTTGAGGACGAGTCCCGAGTATACTTGGGCAAGCGTTTATGGGAAATGCGTGTTGTAGCAAAATCAAACTGTCCTTAACGGGTTAAATGCGTCCTACTTCTATATGGGACTATGTAGTATTTCGTCTGGAGTACAGAGCTGCTAAGTCTCCTCGATTCTGCAGGAGCCTCCATTAAAGAATTACATTATCTATTCATGTTCTGCTGAGTGAATGTAATGGTCTCCCTGCTTTGGAAATAATTTTTTAATGGACTGAGATGCATTTAACACACAAATATATCTGTAATTGCTCCTCGGGGTTTCCCCAATTTTGATGGAGGAATACTGGCAGCTAAGCAGAAGAGCAGGCTGTTTCAGGATATTCCACGGACAAAGAGTAGATCACATTCTTATAATTTTCTCCTATTAATTCCTCCTATTAATCAGATTGCTGGAGAAGTACTCAAACAGCTCAAAGAATAAATTACAAAGAAAATTCTTTTAAAGCACCTCTGTGATGGCCATAGATTGTACAAATTCTTCTTGAAATAGGATGCTATCATTTTGAAGTACTTTGCCCCTTTTCTCCACAAGGCCACTTCAGCTTCTTGCCTCTTAACAGAGATGTACCTTCAGCATACTTGTTAATCAATATAATTCTAAGCAGTTAGAAAGTTTTCCATGGATCTTTGCACTTCTTCTCGTGCGAGGAAACTGTTTGAAGATAATTGCCAATTTGTTCGACAAGTCTCTGCTGCAGCGAAAGTCGGCCATTGGGGATTCATTTACAATGTCCATCGTCCTTGAACTGTTTTCGGGTGGGTTACCGAGTGAATGTTGGTAAGAGAAGCCTGTCATTGGAGAGAGGGAAGGAGGGAGATGGAGAGATCGTAGGGAAAGTGTGCATCTCTTCAAGATAGTTTTCCACTCAAGTAATTCAGCTCAAAAGGAGAGAGAGAGAATGCAATGTCCAGGTCTGTGTGAGTCAAGAGCTGTATTGGGTCAGGCGTGTCATCACCGGTGCACGGCTCCTCGATGAGTCATGTTGGAACGTGGTTATTTGGCAAAAATTTGTGATTACTCACCGCTAAATCTTGGAATGCATGGTCCTTTTCCCAAGCGTTCTTTCATTGTGTCTTGTCAAGTGAAGATTTTGATCTAGAATGTGTGACATTGATAAAGTTAGGCGCCACACACAATTTCTTTCAGTTTGTATTACTTTGTCTCTTTGCACCAACCAGATTTTTATTCTTGTAATTGCTGTCGTATGTCTGGTTACACCATTCTGTTGAGCATTTTTCTTAGGCAACAGGTGAAAAGAGGAACCGATAAAACTTACATATGCGTGATAAGCAAGGGAATATGATTCAGACTGTGAGAATAATGCTTCTAGTTGTAGTATCAAGAAAAGCTATAGACAGAAAATACCACAAGGATTGACAAAATGTTATAAGCCAAAGTGAATTATAGGGAAGTGGCAATATGTTTTAGGCAACAACTAAACTAACTTCTTATCACTGTAAATTTATTTTTGGTGTGTCATCTTCAAAATGACCCATATGTGACATTAGTACAAGGTGTATAACCAGTAGACAGAGGATTAGTGTATTGAAGTACAGTTGAACCTCTCGTATCCGGACAAGTCGGGACCGGGGCTCATCCGGATAAGGGATTTGGCCGGATACGGGAGACTCAATGCTTTATACATGTACATACATACACATGTACTGATGTAGCCCATTGTAGTACCACATGTAGTAATGTGTATACTGCAACCTTTTCATTGTTACATTTGGGGATGTTTGGGGATGTTAAAATGTCTGAGGGTAAGCAATTTGGAAGGAAATTTGATGTAATGTATGTTAATCATGTTGGAAGTAATATGTAATTCATGTGTGTTTGTGTAGGAGTTCTCAAGGAGTTGGGTAAAATCACGGCGAGATTGCGTCCGGATAATAGAGAGATCCGGATAAAGGGAGGCCGGATAATAGAGGTTCAACTGTAGTTCAGATCTACCTTTTATAGCAACTTGTCATCTTGTGCCAATTTGCTAACATGTCTGCATTGGTTTATCAATTAGTATACAAATAGTGAATGGTCACGAGTGCAATGGTACGAGATTTCGCACGAGGTGAAAGATAGAGGCGCTCTATTCAACGAGGCAAAGCCGAGTTGAATAGTGCGCCTCATCTTTCACCGAGTGCGAAATCTCGTTCCATTGCACGAGTAAAGACCATACACTATTTGCTTTATACAACGTCCAAGTAGATCTTTGTTATTTGGTTGGAGGATTGTTGGGTAGGTCTAAGTAGGCCTAGAAGTCTATATATGTATGAAAAATATAGCCATACTTACATGTGGATCCACTGCGATTCTCTTTCTGACAGCTAGCGCTCGTACACTAGCACTACGTAGGCCTACATACGCGCATCCGCATGCATGTACCGCACACGTACACTGCGCCGCGCTAGCTGCATGTGATCCTCAATATGCAACACACAGTACATGCAGTACCGTACAATTTCTCGAACCGTGGAATAGAGCGAAAAAATCGAACCAAGTTGCACGCAAAAAAAGAACCAAAATTGCACGGCGCGTTGAATGGAGTACTTATTGAATATCACGTCACCAACAATCCTCCAATCAAATTACAAGGATCTACTTGGACGTAGTATAATAGGTACCGGTACTTGAGTATATGTGTGTCTTTGTGTGTGTGTGTGTGTGCATCCATTTTTGTTTGTAGATGCTGCACATAGGGTTCAATGATGTAGAGGCTCATGATAGAAGTCTTCAGATATATATATATATACAGTTAAACTCGCATAAGTTGATCTTCTCGGGACTGAGCAAAACACATCGACTTAGGCGAGTTTCGACTTGTACGTAAGTCGAAAAAAATCGACTTAAAGTTACACCACACGTACATATGTATAATGTACATGTATGTTGTCTACTCTGGAGCCGAGAGCTGGAGCGGTGTGCCCGATATTTGCCCTTCAGCAAGACACTTTATCCACATTGATGCAGGCCAGGGCTCCACACTATAACTTTTATTTTGGTGGCCCCAAAATGATTGATTTTTATTTTTTGGTGGCCCGAACAAAAAAAAAAAAAAAAAAACAAAAAAAAAAAAACAAAAAAAAAACCAAAACAAGCAAAACTAAATCGGTCCTACGTTCGGTCCGAAAGTTACCGTTATTTATTTCTGCAAACATCCGACAGTTATTTAGCATCGTATGGAGAAGAATATTACTGCTATTCACTTCCGAACGTAAAAACAATCATCTGACATTTATTTTAGCATCTTCTGGAGCCGAATGTTATTGCTATTTACTTTCAAAAGTAAAAGCAAACACCCGACATTTACCTCATCGTCGTACGAAGTTGATTATTATTGTTATTCATTTCCGAACGTCAAAGGGATAATTCGACATTTACTTTAGCATCTTCCGGAGCTGAATGTTAATGTTATTTACTTTCGAACGTAAAAGTAAACATCCGACATTTATTTCATCATCGTACGAAGTTGATTATTATTGTTATTCATTTCCGAACGTCAAAGCAAACATTGGACATTTATTTCAGCATCTTCCGGATACTTTTTTTTTTATCCTTATTCATTTCCGAACGCAAAATCAAATCTCTGACATTCCAAAAGTATAAGCAAACATCCGACATTTATTTTAGTATTATACGGAATCGAATATTACCGTTATTCATTTCCAAAATTAAAAGAGCAAACATCTGACATTTATTCAGCATCTTATGGAACCGATTGTTACCGCTTCATTTCCAAAACTGAAGGCAAACATTCGGCTTTTTTTGGTGTCCCGGCGTGCGTTTTTGGTGACCCCGGTCGCAAATTAACCATTCGCGAAATCGTGATTCGATTCGCGAAAAGACTCCGCTAAATATAAGGCATAGATCGCTACACTCGGCAGGGGCTATACGTCGTCTTTTCACCAGGTCTCGTTACACGACCAAAATCTCGCGTGAGTTCTTGCGTTACCTATCGTCAATGTTAACGAAACATCGTTAATTTGCGCTAGGGATCGTTACTCATCGTTGCTACAAATGTTAATTTTCCCGATCGTTAGTTTGCGTTACTAACGATTCAGGTGAAACCGCTTGCGTTAATGAAACGTTAATGTTTATTTACGCAGTTTCTCTTGGTATATACTGTATGTAAACAAAAACTGGCGTCTCGTGATTTTGACAGTGATTTATTACACAATAAAATCTTATTCGACTTAGGCACAGTGAATTCAATGGTTTTTCCGTGAAAGTGTTCTTGGAATTTCATCGACTTAAGCGAGTATTCGACTTAAAAAATTCGACTTATGAGTGAATTAATACACGTAAGTCAATGGGGAAAAATCGGGACTTTTTAAAATTATCGACTTGCGCGATTATTCGACATATGCGATGTCGACTTAGGCGAGTTTAACTGTATATATATATATATATATATATATATATATTTTTTATCAGTACATCTAACTGTGTCGATTCCAGTTGCTTGCAGTGGGAAAGGAAAGTTCCTTCCATGTGTGTGTGTGTGTGCGCGTGTGTGTTTGTTTGTATATGTGTGTGTTGCTTGTGTGGTGTGTGTATGTTAGTGCGTGGGTCTAGATGATGTGTTAGTGGTGTAAGTTACTGCCTCATAGTTGTTTACCTGTGAAACTGGAAGAGTGATTGATAAGACTGGATATCCTGTTTGTCCAGTATGGAAATAATGGGTTTCCATTATATGCCTGCCTAGCATCTTTGTCTAGTCATAAAAATATCAACAAACTCCTCAGGTAATGGATCTATTTATAGAAATTTGCTATCTTACACCTTCAAAATTGTACACAATTTTATGGTTGTTTGCTGTATTTAGTTGTAAATATTTATGAGCCAAGATTTTACTCCTGAATTATAAAAATTGTGCCTTATTCATTAAAAAATAATGCTTTCATAAGGTTATTCAAACATCTTCCTTTCTTTCTCAAAACAGAAATGAAAACAAACTTTTTCTTTTTTTTTGTGGGGGGGGGGGGCTGTTTGATTTGAAGCTAAATACAATGCTAAGTTTAGATACTTGTCTCTGGAATATGAGGCTGTGTTGATTGAGGATTTTAATCACTGGTTCTACTGCTGGAGACACCAACAGCTGTGTATGCATATTGTGTGTGTAAGCATTTCTTTTTTTTTTTTTTTGGTAGTGTATATTGTTGAGATTCGACCATTTTGAGCGTGTACGTCATCGGCAACTCATTCAGATCACATTCAGGTTGGATGAGAGGCACAGAGATCATCTCCTGAGGTTTGATTTAGGATGCCTTGAATTACCAGTGGAAGTCTAGGCTTGCGTAGCAGGATACTTCGCCCCAAGCAGTGTCGGATACTGACTGAAGATGCATTGTACAGGTGAAATTGTGCTTGATTGTCGAACATACCATTCTTGTGAGGTTAGAAGCAAGATAAACATCAAAACCGAAGCTATACATAACATCAGTGAATGCTTGCTTGTCAAATGATGGAGAACACTTTTTGGTGTTGTTGTTGTCTTCATTGCATCTATTCTTTAAAAAAAAATGTCTCTACTTTTTAGATTTAGTGCCCTACTACATTTGTATAGGAGGTCCTTTTGGGAAATCTATTGTACTAAAGACATACATCTGCCCCTGAGCAATTGATATTTATTAGACATTATTTGATAAGGGGAAAAAAGTCTAATGTTCTAGACTTCTACGCCAGAGCAGTGTGTGCATCTACAGAAGACATACATCACTTCAGTACTCATAATTCAGAAATATTAAGACAGAAATCTCCGGAGTGCTGTTATTTGTACCATTGTTTGAAAATGCAAAGATTTGATTTCAGTTCCAACACACGTGACAATAGAGAGTTTTTTTCATTGCCAGCATGTACAGTTACTGGCTTGTCAGTGTACGCTTGTCAGCCAAGTCACTGTTGTAAAAGGAGAGTTTGACAAATGATTTCATTTAGAGTATGTCTGCTGGTGTGTTTGTTTTAGTGAAGCTCTACTTGGACCAGAACTCACATTTTGACATGACGACGTCACTTGAGAATCCAAGAGTCGCCCTTGTCGGATTGCTGTAGGTCACATGACATGCATCTCTGAGTTCCCTCCATTAGAGCTAGGGACGCTCTCAGCAGGCTATCTTTTATGTTTGCTGTCAGGCTTGTCACATGATGTCACACATGCACAAAGATCTTTACCCACTAAAAGGGTTCAATCAGAAATGTGCTTGGTGATTTCTTTTAAATGTTTAATTTTTTTATTTTGTTTTAATTCATTAATTCATTATGTAGCCAGCCATACACTACATAACACACACACACACATACACACACACTTAATATATATATATATATATATATGCACGATTTATGCAGTATACATGTTAAGTTTTTTTGTTTTACTCTGTTTAACATAGTTCATCTTTGTGAAGTCTAACAGAAAAGTGATTATTTCTGCCGTGATATACCGCACATGCCATAAATTTTGTGAGTCTAATATATATATTTTTTGTTGTTGTGAATTGGGACTTCCCAACAATTTTGCGAGTAGTAAATTTGGTATCATGAAGTACAGTACTGAAAGGAGAAATGTATGACTGCACGTCATATTCATGTAGGGATCAGAGTTAATATTTTCACATGTTTTTAAATTTGCAAACAGCACCTTATTCGTGAAATTTGTGGAAATAAAAACCTTGCAAAATATTTGGTGTATACAGTATGTGATTGAAAAATCACACAAAATTCTTCCTGCCTTCGTAGATCAAAGGAATTGTGTTGTTTATATAGTATTAATCCAAACAGAAAAGAGAAATGAGTGTCCACATTGAGGAGGAAACAAGTTTAATGAACTGATGTCAGTAATAATCTAATGCATTTCAGTATACACACACCTTCTTGTAATAACTTGCTTTGTTATTTTTTTCTGTTCCCAAAAGATTATCTCGCCAGCCTGTGTGCCCATTGCCCTATGAGGTCAGAAAGACTTCATCCTAGCTTCTGGCTTCATTAATCTTTGCAGGATTTGGCCAGAGTATGACTCAGTGTATGTTGAAAAGGAATCTTGGGGACGGTGTCGTTCGGCCAGGGTTGATGTCTTGGCTGTACTTTATATGATGGCCGGAATGGAATGGAATGGGGAAATGTATTTCAATTGTATTTCAGGAAGAAGCTTTTAAGGAAAGTTTCTTATGTCATGCATCATCTTCAGTGTCAACATAGTGGAAGTAGAGCACAAAATACAGACTAGAATGAAATTGTAGTGATAAAAAGAGATATCTTTTATAGCTCCTGGAATTATGACAAGTACTTCATCGCTACAGTAATGAGTTATAGGAGTCGCCTAGTCCCCACATGCTCAAGCAAAATGTACAAGGTGCACACTAAAGTTTGTGCACATATTTGTACCCTTAATGAACATCCAATCATGTGCAAATGCTCAGTGTTTGCTAATAGTACACTTCAGAGGTCTGTACAGCATGCCTTGCAATGCTGCTCTGTGGTAGCAATGCATTCATTTTTGTATCATAATCATTTTTGAGAAGGGGATTCAACAAAGATGAGTAATTAAACTACAAAAGATGACTTTCATCCAGTCGTTTGGTAAAATATAAATTCAAGATACTGGCATCTTTACCATTATCATCATATCTTTGGATGTTCTTTTTGACATTATTAAACTCACCTTTAAGATTCTGTGCACATACATTAAGAAGTCAATCGCAAGCTTATCATGATTACTCTTGGAGTTGCCAGAGTTCTTCATCGTGTAAGGAATATCGAACACATATCCCCGGGCTCAGCCCAAAGCCTAACACGTCATGAAGATTGTGTCCCCATCAGCCGTGGCTTTAGAAATGACACATTTCATTAGGATCAATCCCACTGGCTTGCCTGGACTCTGTCGCCATAATAACTCTGCGCTCATCCTCCCAGCTCAACATATAGTCTGATTTCTTATTTCCACTGTCGACCAAAAATGGCTTTTCATCAGTCATCCCCCCCCCCCTATCTGTTATTCCAATGAACACCTTTCCCACAGATCTTTGATTTTGCATACCTTTTTTCTTGTCTTTTTTCTATATTGGCATATGACGTAAATGACAGCTGTTGGTTATTTATGCGCAGCATTATTTTGAATCCATACCAATGATTAGTTAACGTTCACTTTACAAGTGTGCTAGAGTATGTCAGCAACATACAAGTCTGATACCTACAAAAGACGGAAACGTTATTCAGTGTATGCTGTTAGCCTAGAGTGTAGAAGGACTCATACGGTAGGTTCAGGGAGTGCACTATCGTCAATGTTTGTATGTGATAGTTTGTTTGTTTTTAGCTTTCCATGAGGGATGTCTTTTTCGGAAGACTTGGTTTGTTTGTAGTCGAGTCTGTGCCACTGCAGTTTGTTAGCCTCCTGCGCCCAGGAGAGCGAAGGAGCTTGATGAAAGATGCAGAGGGGTGCAGGGAATGCATCTCTGTATGCATGACATGCCTTGTGGTATCCAGAGACGGGTATTCGCTTCCTGCATAGCAACCGCTGCTACGTAGAAACGGCAGGCTGGCGAGCATCCCGAGTCAGGGAAGGGTGGAATTGCGAGATGCATCTGAGGAATAATGAAATGCTAGAAGACTTGTAAATTGCCCACTGTATAGTAGGAGGGCAGGAACATTGCTTGTGGGATGGTGGTATTGGAAGGAAAAGACAAACCTGCAAAATTAATCACACATTTTCTCTGCTGCATTTTACAATGAGAAGATCCTGTGACTGAACAGAAATATACTCTATTAGCTGTGTGCATTTTAATGCACTATGGCTCCACAGCACTCATATTATGAATGTTCTTCAAAAACTGTTTTTTTTCTTCAAAAACTAAATATGCAATTTACAAGCTTGTCCTATTCATATATCATTCATCACACAATTTTTCCTCAGTAGTTTATGCTAGAGAATGTCTAATTTTAGCATGTGATAAATTGTCAAAATCTGACAAACCTGCCCAAGCAAAACTTGGCTTAAATAGGGTTGATGATGCAAGATATATTTTATTCAATGCTAAGATAAGAATGTGTAATTCATATAGTGCAACATTTCCAACGAGTGATACTCTTTTACATCTTGGACACCCTCTGACTGTTCATGATCACTTTCTTGGTGAATCAGAGTTATTTCTGGGGGAAGACTGTTTGCAACCCCCAGACATGGAGCAGGTGTTTGGAAGGCACGTGTGTAAATTCCGTCCCAGCGGGAAGCACGAATGTAAACAGACCTCCCCGGTGTGGTCGAGTTTGTGCAAGTTATTCATGGCCCTGCATGAAAACTGGTTACATAAGCTCCTGGAAATCATGAATAAATAAACGAAAACAAGCATGTTGCAGCTGGCTGGGGGGATTGTCTCCTCAAATCTGAAGGTTACCAGTATATCTCCTTCCAAGTGCACACTTGATATGAGAATAGTCACACCAAAGTGATATCCCCTGTGCATTTTCATACTTCTTTACATGAGACAATGGCCTGTTTTGAATGCGCCTTAACTCTTGTTGCCATGACAACAGTGAGCACCTTGCTTGTCTGCTTGGAGTCTGAGTTATAGTGTGACATTCTCAAAATAGCTTGGGAGATGGTAAAGAGAATTGGATTGTGGGTTCACATTTTGTGCCCCAGTGCAGAAGACAGGGTCACCCAGCTCACTAGCCTGTGGTGTTTAAACATCTACTGAAGATCATGATTGGACCTTGGTATAGCAGGTGCATGGTGCAGTAGAATTGAAGGGGAGGAGGATGTGACAGAAAAGAGGAGGTACGAGGTGGGTGGTGGGGGTGGGGGTGGGATGGGGGGGGGGGGAATAGAATGTTAAGTGATGAGAGAGAAAATACATACATAATATGTAGAAAGACATAGAGAGGTTAAGAGAGAAACTGCAAGAGAGAGGGGAAAAGGGATTAAAGATGAGGACTGACAACATGAGAAACAAACAAGAAGAACAAGAAACTTATGAGGCAAGGAGGAAGAGAAACTCAGGAGGCAAGGAGGGAAATAGAATGTTAAAAGTCTTACTGAAAGAGGAAGGGGAATATTCATGGATGTAAAAGCATAGTGAAAGAGAGAGATACAGTCTTAGAAAGGACAGACGAGGGGAAAGATATCGAAAAAGAGAGAAAGCATCCGGAAAGATAAGATCAAGAGACAAAGAGAAAGAAAAAAAATTGGAAAAGTGATCACGTTGGTGAGATTGAAGGAGAGAGATGAACAGAGAGATTGGGAGAGACATATATACAGACAGACAGACAGAGAAGGAGGGAGGGAGAAAAGGGATAATGTTGAAGAGAGAAAATAAAACAGCATGAGAGATAGAGGGATAAAGCTTAAAACTGAAAAGATAAAGGTAGACTTAGAGGCAAGGAGACAGAATGACAAAATGAAAGTGATGCAAAGAGGGAGACAATGTGAACAGAAGAAACAACACAACAATACATTAACAGACCAACTAAACATACTTGAACAAGACATAATGGCCCGAATTCAGGAAGGTGGTATAAATGATACCATGGTTTAAACCATGGACAAAACCCATGGAGCGCCAAGTGTCGCTCAGAATATTTTGTTATGAAATTGGTCATTTCGTCGACAAAATGACCGTTTCATTAACAAAATTATCATTTCGTGGACGAAATGTTCATTTAGTTACAAAATGTTGTCGTTTCGTTACAAAATATTGTCATTTCATTGACGAAATGACTGATTTTGTAACGAAATATTCCATGCAACACTTGGCGCTCCATGGTTTTTGTACATGGTTTAAACCATGGTTTCATTTGTACCACCTTCGTGAATACGGGCCATTGTGTTTGTTAGTGGACAGATATTGCAGCAAAGATAAGGACAAAAAAAAAAAGACTTTTGAAATCAGAGGTTTAATAAACATCGTTAATCCACCTTAGATATGAGTTGTGTATCTATAAACTCAGGCAGCTTTGTAAGTATATCATGTCTATGCACTCATATTCATGGTCCATAGCAGTGAAGAACTGTTTTTTCTCTTTTCAAAATCATGATTTTAGACCCCATCTGTACCAAGAAATGCATCACTAATCAGGATAATAGATTGATTTACATATGACAAAGCTTTTTCCTTTTCAATGCCAGTCAAAGCATGTGACAGGAGGTTTTACCCAATAGTCGGTAAACAGAAATTGTATTGTGCAACTCGAAGAAATATTCATGTGTAATTATTGAATTCCCTTTAGCAATGACAAGCATCTTCGCAATCAGGGGATGAAGGGATAAGACAGTCATGTGGATCTATGAGCTTCATTCTTTTGAAAAGAAAACCATTAAGAAAAAGCTTCAGACTTGCCGAAGGAAATTTAAATCTTCATGTGTGTGACCTTTGATGATTTGATGCACATAAGATGCTCATACAGTCTCGAGTGCCAGCTCAGTTGAGTTGATCTATTCAGATTTATGCATTCAGTGACTCATGCATTCAAATCATGAGTTCATGAGCTGCTGTGCGTGCATGCTGATTAGAACTTGAGCAGAACGTTGATGCAGTCCTGATAGCGGAATAATGTATGTTGCATAGCTCTGTCAGAAAGCTTGGGCAGGCCAGCCTTCAATAATTGTTGAGGTAGTCACAAACGCTGGAGCTATAGCGACCAGAGATCTCCATTGATAGCCACATAAACCCACCGTCTTGAATCAAAAGCATGGCGCAGGCGGAGCGCCGAGCAAGTGCAAAATCCCAACCACCCAAATTTGCCCAAATTTGTCCCGTAAATC
Source organism: Diadema setosum (assembly GCF_964275005.1). Lineage (NCBI taxonomy): Eukaryota > Metazoa > Echinodermata > Echinoidea > Diadematoida > Diadematidae > Diadema > Diadema setosum. The sequence goes on from NC_092685.1 coordinate 46,709,651, forward strand.
ATGTCTTTGCTCGAGTGATAGATGGCCTTCATTAAATTGGCTTACATGAGCTGGATGGGAGATTTCCATCTATTATGATTTTGGTTTTGATGTAGGAGCATGCTGCATTATTCATCCATGCAGGCAAGCTGTATATAGTGTACATGTGGGACTTGGCTTGTCACTTCCAATTATCCAAGCTCTATCTCTAAAGCCACTTCTTCCGCCGCCGTCCTTTAAAAGCGCAGTTGTTGTGGCTAAACAACGCACAGGAGAGCCCAGTCATCACAGTCGTAATTCCTCTGAAAGGGCACTTATCGGATATGGCAATCATTCCTCTAATTTCTACGAATGATTTCAGCTAATTTCTGGGCCATTCTTGCTCATGATGAGTCATAAATTTCATGGGCATCACTGCATTTTATAGTTCAGTACGCTAAAATATGTGTAAACATGAGGCACACTCATCTACATGTGTTTGCAGGGGGATGGAATGGGGGAGTGGATTTGATCATTTCATTGAAGATTTTTATCAGCAGCATAGGTTTACTAGTGTAAAATGTTCTTTGTATACTCTCCTATGATTAATATTACTCAACTTTCCTTTTTATAGTTTATTGTTGAAGCTTTCCCAGTGTTTAAAAAATGTTTAGGTTTAGCTAAATTTGACAAGTTACAAAGACCTTCTAAAAGTGAGTTATTAAAGAACTACTTCTTGGAAAAAGATATATACAGATAGAGAAATAGAAGAAGGGGAAAAAAACTGAAAAAAAAGCAGAAAAGTGCGGAGGATGAAGAATTATTTTTGATGGGAAAAATATTTTGTTTAAACTCGAAGCTTCTTTGAGCTCTTTCGGACTGCCAACACTAACAGAACTCATTCGTTGGTATGGTTAGAGATGAGACACATTTCATGCTCCCTGACTTATGTTGGTAAGTCCGGAAGCAAACATGAGCCATTTTTCATCTTTTTCTCACACTCATTTCTCAACCAATAATCTTTGACGAATCCTGTTTGGGAGGTGTTTTCCAAAAGAGTTAATATTAATTCTTGGTGTGTGTCTGTAGTCTGGATGATTCAAAATGTAGCACTCATGTAGGAGGTGTTGTGTATAGCTCAATCCTTATTCATTTCCATTGACAAACTGCATACTTCGAATAATGCCACATTCATGTATGTACATGGTATGTGCAAGTGTATGGTCATTTTGATTGACATCTAGGTCATTGAGTTCATAACACATCTGGCATATGGATTTTCGCTTACAGTTTACAGTTTGGGGGCAGACTCATTGCAGTGTCTAATCAGGACCAGAAAGGCAATACAGAAACGTGATGACGAAAAGCGCAATTTTCTGCAGTTGGAAAGCAGACTTCTGTGTATATTTCCATATGCGCAAGGCTCCAATTTCCAACCTGTTACGGACGCCTGTTGGCACGAAGCTTACAGGGGCTTGCGCTGGATGTATATGCAGACACATGTGGCAAATAAATTAGCAAGGGCAGACTGGGTCCAGACGAAACCAGCACTGGTCTTGATTGATTGTTTGTAACTCATCTGCCCCATGCGTCTCAAACATTGTCCCATCCCATGGGAGACAGTCTCCCCGCTGCAGAAACTGACTGTGAGGGGACCCAAAGATATGAAGGAGGAAGGGAAATTGGGGGTGGGGGTTAGGGAAGGGAAAAAGAGGGGAGAAAATTGACAGTTAATACCACCTGCAATTCTGCTTCCATGTGAATGATGGTGCACAAGTGTTTTGTGTATTCTCCAGTGACTTGCGGCCGGTATGGCGTGTGATTCCAATTGTTGATTTTTGGAAAACATTAGCAGAGCTGCCAGGTCTCCTTGCTTCTCCAGGAAGCTCCCTGAGAAAAATTAGAATGTCTTTTTGTGACATCACAAAGAAAGATTAATGCCTTCCTGATTGAGGCATTTTATTTGCCCATTATGACGCATGCAATGCAGAAGAATTTCCCTGATGACTCTTAAAACCTACCGGATTCTGACATGAAACATTTGAAAACTAATTAACCCGTTGAGGACATACTGATTTTGCTACAACATGAATTTCCCATAGACACCTGTCCGAGTATACTCGAGACTCGTCCTCAACAGGTTAAAATCTACCATTGTTTCCTACTTATTCTTGATGAGTTTGAAGGAGGGAAGGTTGAACATCATGTGCTTGGACATGATGTAAAGTGGATTTGGATAAGAGGAATTATTTTTGTGTTGATTATAGACAGTGTGAATATTGGTTACATCCTTGCCAAGCTAAACTTTCTACTCTTCTTTCTTTCTTTCTTTCTTGCCAGGTTGGAAAAGAGCCACCAGGAGCTGCATGAAATAAACCAAGACCTCGAGGAGAGAATTTTAGATGTGGTAAGATAACATTCCTGTCTCTTTATCAAAGTGCTTCTTGCAGTGATGTGTCTCGCCTCATAGATGCACCAGATCTTTTTGACTTTCCAGCAAGATCCAGGCAGACATATAAATATTCCAGAAGATTAAGACAGATTAGAGTAGGTATTGAATCCATTATCTCTTTATCTCTCCTTTTTTTTTTTTCAAGGAATATTAATGTGAGAAGATATACTTTTGATCCTTGCAAACATAAATACCTTTGCTGCACTTTTATGCTGATCTGTTTTGTGTGTGTGCTTGTTTTTTGTTTTGTTTTTTTGAACAAGATTTAATTTCCATTTAGGAAATTTTGATACTTTGCTGCCTTTTCATACTGATCTTTTGTGGGATATTTTGATGTCATGTTAAAACAGTGAATTCATATGCTCAGGCTTTGTTGTTGTTGTTGTTTTTATATGGATGATATCTATCCATTTTAAACATCTGGTGACCGTTGGGTAAAATCATAGTTATATGTGGTGATTTCTGCAGTAGGAGAAGCACACCATGCAGACAACAGAGATGTCATATACAACTGTCGTGTGTGAAATATCACATTTCAATATGGCTAGCGTGTTTCCAAGAAATGGAATTCTGGCGGTAGTAAACCGCAGTCTCCTCAGGGAGCTGCTACCAGGGGATGTTGTCTATTCATGAGGAGCCCCGTGTCGTCATGGCAGCGTCGGTCATTTTGTTGCCTGAAATATCGTCTGCATGGGAAGATATTTATCATGCATCTTTATGACTGTCTGCTCTTTCTTTTTTATGCCTCCACCACGAAGTGGTGCCGGAGGCATTATGTTTTCGGGTTGTCCGTCCGTCCGTCCGTCCGTACGTACGTCAGTCCGCTTTCGTTTACGCGATAACTTGAGTAATATTTAATGGAATTTTACCAAACTTGGTCCAAGTATGAAGTATGATGGGGCAATGATTTGAACAGATTTTGGGTGAAATCGGCTAAAGGTCAAAGGTCAAAGGTCAAGGTCAAATCATGAAATTGTATCCGTTTGCGCGATAACTCAAGACTTGATGGAGCAAATTTCCCCAAACTTTCTTGGAGGATGATGTATGATGGGACAATTACTTGATTAGTTTTTCAGTGAAATCGGACAGAGGTCAAAGGTCAAAGATCACGGTCAAATCCTAAAATTTATCTGTTTACGTGATAACTCAAAACTGGATGAAGCAGCTTTCACCAAACTTGGTCCAAGGATGATGTATGATGGGACAATTAGTTGAGTAGATTTTAGTGACATTGGCAAGAGGTCAAAGGTCAAAAGGTCAAGGTCAAATGCTAAAAATGTTGCTATTTCCCCCATATCTGTGCAATGCCCGCAGTTATTTTCTTGAAACTTTGTGTAGACATGTACTACTGCGTAAAGATTATCCAGAGAGAGTTTCATGTTATAACGTCAAAGGTCAAAAGGTCAAAGGTTAGGTGAAAATGTTGCAATATCACTTTTCTTGCAAATAGTTCAATGTATCTTCATGGAACTTGGTACATACATGTGTATGCATGTACTGACTGGCAGGGATTATCTAGGGAATTTGGGGATCATGGGTCAATAGTCAGGGGTCAAAGGTCAAGTTAAACTCCTCAAAATGTTACTATTTTCCTCATATACTAGTATATGCAATGATTGCATTATTAGTTTTAAAATTTAATATCAATGTACATGTATTACTTAATGGAGATTCTCTTGGAAATTTCTAGCCAGAAGGTCAAAGGTAAAATGTTAAGGGTCAAAGGTCAGGTTTAAATGCAAAAAAAAAGAAGATATATTTTGTACTGTAATTACACTTTTTCTTCATACCTTGAAAATTGTACTCAATGCATAAACTTATAATAAGATCGGTCAGAAGTCAAGTAAAAATTTCCAATTCCCCAAATATGCGTACCTGCACTCTTTAATAGACAATTATAGCAAACCCAGTTTGTGGAAAGTGAACATTCCAGATATTTCTGCCAGTTATGTGAAACTGTCATTACACATTGTGAAGACATTGTACTATACACCTATTGGGAGAATAATGCATTATGGCGGAGGCATCAGTCGCCATAGCGACATTTCTAGTTTTTTTTTATGGCACTAGCATGAATAAGTCTTCCTTTGTATCATGTGCATTATGTGTTTTTTTTTTTTTTGGTGTTTTTTTTTTTTTTTTCATCCTGGCTTATCAAACAGATGCTGTGTAGGAATAGAAGAGATAAGATCTCCTGCTGTGATGTGTAGAGTATGCATTGTGTAATATATATATCTTTTTCTACCTAGCATATTTTCACTTCCCAGTTTTGCTTCATATGGGAGCAAAAACAAAGGGGGGGGGGATAGATGACAGCCTAGCAACGTTAAATCCATAAACTGCATTAATCAAGATGCTATTCATGAATATGAATATGCATATTTCAAGGGAAAATACACAATATTTTGGTAATTCTATTTAGTGAAAATTGGGAGAAGGGTGTTAGTTTGGTAGTTCTAGATCCATGCACTGGCCCCTTTTCTTTTATCATCCAGTGGGTTTAACAGCTGGATGTCTTTTGACTGTCACTTTAGAATTTAATTGTTGCTATCAGAAATGTCCTTACCCATTGCACCGTGATAGCTAGCCCACCAGAGCATTGTTTGCATTAGCCAGTCAGAACCCAAACCTGAACCAGACAGCATTTCTGAGTAAAATCAAAGGTCTGTTATGTACTATAAAAGTAGAATTTGCAGTATGGAATGTTTCTTCATTTTGTGCAACAAAAATCTAGTGCAAAAGTAAAAGCACACAATTTCTTTTGCCTGTTGCATGTAACACTTTTTCATATTTTGATTTTGCAGAACTAAAAACACATGAATTCATCTCATGCAGTTTAGAGCCAATAATTATTTGCACAAATATTTCAGCTTTTACAGTATGCAAAAAATTTCAGCTTTTACAGTATGCAAATTTCTTAAAATGCTAAATATCTCCAATGCATGAAATCTATATACCGGTATAGGAAACAGTTTTCTAGGCATTCACCTTGCAGAGGCAGGCTCAATGTTGCAGCTGTAATTCAATGTATTTTGATAGGACTGTATGCTCCTCCTGTAAATTTGATCATGTATGCAAAGATGAATAATATAGCTTGCATTTAAATGTATCAGTTTGAATAAAATAACTCTTCTTGCTCATCTTGTAATTCAATAGAGTACCAAAGTGTGATGTCATAACCATTCATCACCATGGAAACTGGCCTCACCTGGCCTGAATATCTGCGCACTATTGCTGCTAAGCATGCGTGCACCTGGTTCCAACCAAAGATATAACAAAAAACTTAGATATTGTCAATTTGGTACTCTCCATAACTTACTTACTTACTTGGGTATACTTGGGTGTAGAGACTGGAAGCAAAGCTTATTTGTCCCTCGTTACAGTTCTGTCCCGTCTCAGGTAGGGCTCATATTTGATTGGGTTGTTTCTCCAGTGTCTTTCTAAGGACGACTTGAATTGGTTTATGGTGGTAGCGTTGATGACTTCCTTGAGTAGTGCATTCTAATTGTTAACATTTCTTATTGTCACTATATTGTCACCATAACTAAAATGTGCTTGAATTTTTGCCTGTTGTCTTTGAGTGACATACTTCATGCAACAATTTATTATTAGCCTTTTTTCAAGGGTGTAAAATATTTTGTAGTATTTTAGTTTTTTTCATGACTTCATAAAGAAAATCCAAGGGTCATGTTAGTTTTAACTTGATTATATCAATCTATTTCAGTATTCATAAGAGGAAAGATGAAAGAAAGGGAGAGTTTGTCATACATCTGACTTCTGTAGGATACATGTCTGATTTCTGATGGTATAATGTCAATAGTAACTGTATAGCGTTACATTTTGTAATACCACATGGGTTTGAAATGTTTAATATGGGTCTTTTTTGGCTTGAGGACCCCCCCCCTTCCCTTTCAATTTGCAAAAGCAGACCATGCAGCTGTAAAAGAACCAAATGCCACTAGGTATGACAGGAAATCAGGATTTTGCTCTTTTATTACACCAGTCTGTGTTTTTGATCCATGTATCTTGCTGACATCAAGCCAGTCCTGGTGAATTCTGTCATACAACTGGAGGTTGAAAGAAGAGTCATACATATCTGAATAATTGATCAAACATATGAGCATGGCGATCGATCTTTAATCATCCCAGGAAGATAACCAGCCTTATTGTTCTGCTATTTTAATGATATACTCCTGCATGAAATCAATAATTGTGCACGAAATTCTTGCAATAGCAGAATTAGGATCATCTTGTAGAAGATAGACAGTACCCACATGCTGACTCCGTCGATTTTCATCGTTGAACGTTTGGCTCAGGAAGGTGAAACCAGTGAATTAGTCATCATGCCCCCTGAGCAGAGCAGCGGCTTAATTTTGTCTGAATCACATTCGCGTCAGCGTGTGCATTCGACAAAAGCACGATTGTCAGTCTACCATGCGGGGCTCCCTCGCGGGACCTTATTGTGAAATATTATCTGGGTGATGTTCCAGGCTGTGAAATCCTCTGCCAGAATCTTTGGCATTGACGTATTCAGCGAGAAACCCTGCTATTCAAGTTTTGGACCCAGGGGTTTTTGACTGCAGACATGCCGAAAAAAAAAAAAGATTTTGAAATGATTTTCTGTCAATCTTGTGTCAAAACACACACACAAAAAATGTGCTTGGTGGGATTTGAGACTCACTTCATCTTGTATGGGTATGACAGCCATTTTGGAAAGAGTGAGTTAGACTTTGAAGAAAGACTATGTGAACAAATAGCAAGGGGGCGCTGTGGCATAGTAGATAAGACTCCAGACTCCCAATCGGAGGATCTGAGCCAAGTTCAGTTCCAGCCCAGTGCTAACGTCCTTGGACAAGATGTTTTTACCCAGCCTGTTCATTTTGACACAGGTGTAAAATGGGTACCTGGCAAAGCAAGAGTAATGATGATTGCAGGGCCCTCTGGTGGAGCAGTGTCAACACTGAAGGAAGAGACTACCCTGGCTTGACATAACCTTAATATTATTATTATTATTATTATTATCATTATTGCTATTATTATTATGGTATTATCATTATTATCATTATTATTATTATTATTATTATTATCATTATTATTATTATTATCATTATTATTATTATTATTATCATTATTATTATTATTATTATTATTATTATATTATTATTATTATTATTATTATTATTATTATTATTATTATTATTATTATTATTATTATTATTATTATTATTATTATCATTATTATTATCATTATTATTATTATTATTATTATTATTGTTATTATTATTATTATTATTATTATCATTATTATTATTATTATTGGAATAGTGAGAATCTCTGTATGATTGAGAGGATTGTGGGTAGAGGAGAAGTATATTTCTTAGTAATAGAGAGATGAGAGATAGGCTGTATTCCATAGATTCATGTACAAGAGGAATCAGTGTGACTCAGTGGAGAAACCACAGATTCTCTGTCTGGAGGTCCCTGGTTTGAGTTTGCTGGCAGCAGTGGTTGTGCCCCTGGGCAAGGCATTTTATTGCATAGTCCATTGGAAGGGACTATAAGCTTTGGTCCCATGACAGCTTGCTCATAAGAATGTAAGGAGAATAAAACCTGAATATATATTTTGATCGAGGGAATGCAGCATTATTACTAGAACACATCTGCGAGGTTTGAGGAAAATCAGACAAACCATCAAAAAGTTATGCATTTTCAAAGTTTCAGTGCTACAATCGATGGATCAGAAGATTACACCATTCTGTGAGATCACATATGGACAGCGGTGTTAGAAAAGTCTACATACTTTCACTTTTCTACCATTCTTGAAAGAGCACTTGACTTACCTCTGTCTAAAAGCATGGGAATAGTATTATCGTAAACTTATGTCAGTAACAAGGGAATGTGTGCTTTTATTGAAAAAATGAAATTTCATGGAATTCCCTTTAGATGCTTTAACGTTGTCAGGTAACGTAATAGTAATAGTTTTCTCATGCGGCAATGGTGGTACCAAAACTTTAAAGGTTGATAACTTTTCAAGGGATTATCTAATGTTCCTCCAACTTTGCTGACATGTTCTACTTATGTTGCTGCATTCACTTAATTCATATGGATGTTTAAGTTTTCATTTCCCTTTAAGTGCTTCCTCAGTGGTCTGGTGAAATGAATCCCAACACACAGTGTTTGGCATCAACATGTATTGTGAGATTCATGACATACCCATGGTGGAGCCTTGTGTATCCTTGGATACCTTTTGCTGATCATGTTCAAGGATACATTATTCATGTCTGAAAGCAAGAGTCAGACAAGGACATCTATTTTAAACCACAAACCTGGAAGCTGGGGAAAGTTTGGAATAATTAGCAAATTCTTGGTATCTGATTTGGCAATTTGAAAGGAGGAATATTTTGCATCACATCACAACATCATCCCTGATAAGTATACCCCCTTGCAGTCTCCTTAGAAATGCTCACCTAAATGTATATGAATATCAGACACAACATACTATACTATTGAGTACCATATTGATGTGATAAAAATTTGAATCTCTGAATATATTTGAGTGCCATCAGGAGCTAACCATCAATCTTGCTTTTTAGGTCAATGTCACATAATTTACCACGCTGTGATTGTGCAATTGTGACAACTGTTCGAAGACGATGCTAACGTGAGCTATTTTCCCAATTTTCAAGCCAGTTTTATCTGTTCTTTAGAGACCCGCAAAGGGCATGCTCCTTGAAGCAGCAATTTGGTAGACATCTCCCTTTAGTTCAGTTTATTTATTTATTTATTCTTTTTTTTTGTGCCAGTGAAAGATCAAATCAGCCTCGTCTTGGGATCATCCCAAGACTGTCTAGATGCTAATCTGGCAGACGCCTTCAAATTGGCAGTGCACCATGACACGTCTTCGTCTCGCAATCAACAAGTTCCCCCACCACGCGCATGATAGCACAGTGGATAATGACATTAGAGGGAGGGAGTGGGAATGCAGTGGAGTGCGAAAAGCCCTCAACTGAAGCGCGCTGCTCGTCAGTCTTAATTACCTCCCTCCTGCCTATCCAATTACCGACATGTCTTCGACTGTGCCTGGTCTGTGTGGCAGAATACACCGTTGCAGCATGGCGGAACAAATGCTCTCGTGTGTACAAAAAGTATCCCATAGATCACGATTCTCAGCAGGGTCATCATATGAATTTTGATAGAATTTTGTAAAATTGGCATCCTTTTGTGTACAGTGCAATTATCCCAAATAAATACAATTGTTCAAGGAGGTCACCACATGGACTTGTACTTTTCGCTAACGCATCTATTAATTCAACCGCACGCAGAGTGGAACCAATCTCCCTTTGAGAAATATATTCAAAGAAATGTACAGGTGGTGTATCATGGTCATCTCTTTATTCATTGTTCATTAGCAGGTTGATAGTGACTGCAGGTATTTGTGAAATATCAAGTTTTGAAAGATCTTTCATGCATGAAATTGCTTATATCATCTTTGGTGTACAAAAAGTAATTTAAGTTACATACAGTGGAATCCTAAAGGGCTTTAGAAGATTTATTGCTGATTGATTTGTAAGTAAGGTCTTGCCATTTCAAGCAGATGCTAGAATGAATTTGATAATCACATCTGTCTTTTCAAGACTAAAATCACTGTTCCGAATGAAGTAGCTTCTATGAAAACAATTTATGTAGGTAATGTGAAATTCATTATGTAGATAGATACTGATATCATTTGATGAACTGGAATGACAAATTATTTGAGGAAAATTGAACCTTCACCCTTGAAGAAATATCTGAGTCATTGGTGGTTATAGATACATATTTATAGCAGAGTCTACAAGAAAAAAAAAAAGATTTTAACAGAGGTTTTCTGTTTTGCCATTCTTCTCCATGAATAAGATTGTCTGCTCAATCTGTATTACTATGAACACCAAGTGAAAAAAAGAAGGAAATAGCCCGGTATTTGAACCCCCATCCCCCACTGCTTACTGGGCGATGGCAGTACCTCTGAGCTAAAGCCTGTTTATGGCAGTAGCACGATGATATTTTAATAAATACCTACAGTAACGCCTCCCCTCGCTTTCATTCTCCCTTGGTCTTATTCATAATTCATTAGCCTCCGGTAAAACGATCTATCTATGAGAATGAAGGGAATATTCTATTTGTTTATCATTATCATTTTTTTTGAGAGAGAGAGAGTGCAGTTAAGAGAGGTTTTCTCTTTTATTACTACTGTATATGAATGGGTTCATCCCAGGCTAGTTCCTTCTTCCTCACTTGATGTTCATAATAATACAGATCAAGTATACAGCGTTATTCACAGAGAGTAACAGGAAAATAAAAAACATCTGTTACTATACTCACTCTGCAGCATAAAAAGAATACAAAAATGAATGAATAAATAAATAAGTAAATAGAAAAAACTATTAAAAAGACAAAAATGAAAATGAAAATTCCTTTGTTCTTACAAGGATTTTACTTTTCCCCAACTTGGAAAGCTCGATACATCTCCTTTGGTGGATTAAATTTTTATGATATTTATAGGAAAAGAGTAATGCTGCTGGATTTAGCTTTTTTTAACTTTCTGAAATTGCAAGACTTTGGATTCATAAACACATATAATCATTCAGAACCTAAAAGACAGATGTCTCTATATGTTATGTTTGATCTTGATTCTGAACAATTTTGTTTGATTACTGGACTAGGAAAAAAATGAGAGGGTGATGATGACCTTTGATAAATTCCTGTGGTCAGGGAGAAGTGAATTCTGTAGGGAGAGATATTTCAATAAAAATGTGGAGACGAGAATCCAATATCTCCTTTGCGTGGTGCCAATCCAGCGGGACAGGCCATATTAAATTCACCGCACACATGCATGATAATGTTCGTGGCCAGCTGCCGGTAATTTGAGGGCTATCGTGCGAGATTTGAAATGGCCGTAAGACACCATTGTGCGAGGGCGACTTCAGCCGGAGTACACGACAGGCTTTATATTACTTCTCTTGTCTGCCAACACATCTTTGTTCTTCTCCAGATGTCTGGCCATCCTCAAATCACGTGCTTGGACGAGTGAGAATCATTTGTGCACTGCGTAAAAGGGAGGAAAAAATTGGCTCTTATGTTGTGGGCTAAAATTGGAAGATTTTATCCAAACCTCGATAAGAGTAGAGAAAAGTTTACTCTTTATATCATGTTACACTGAACATTTTTCATCAATCGAGTGATTATAATCAAGCATTTTTTTTTCAATAATTAAAAAAAAAATTGTGCAGTGTCTTTCAATTTTGGGGGACAGTGTTTTTTAGGATGTGTTGGGGGGGGGGGTGATGGGCTACAAACGTTTTAATCCCTTTATTGAAATTGATTGGAACTTGACATCCACAACTTCTTTGAAATTTCATCACTGAAATCTGCTGTAGAATGATGCAATGATTTTTCCTTTCTCTTGTTCCATTTTTGCTATGAACTTTTCTCCCTTGCATAAAGCACAATCCCTTCTTTACTGTGAGATAAGATATGACATGTAGTAGGTCTGAATTTTTGTTGTCTTGGTTTCAAATCTATCATTATCATGCGTGTCAAGATAAATAGGGAGCATGTGTGGAAATGAAATCTACAAAAACCGTGAATAATCTGCGTCAGAGACGAGGTGGAAGAAAGTTTCAGAGTGGCAGAATTGGTAGTGGAAGATGCTAGTTAGGGAGCAAGATGAAGACAAACGATTTACCATGGCAACTCCTCTTTTGGAGGAACGTCAAGGTCAAGGAGATAGTCTTTTTGTGATGTGAAAGATGAAGCAAAAGTGCAGGTAACAAAATCAAACACAGACCAAGAGTATTTTAGTTCCTTTGCCCTGAAATGATGGCAAAGCCCCATCCAGTGAAATATGCAGTGAGAGGCGAGTTCATCCCGGGAATACAGGCCTCTTCACGAGGGAGGCTGTTGCTAGGTTGCTCTCTTCAGCTAGTTTGCGATGGCACAGTGAGTTTTACTCGCATCTAAAAGTGCATATTAATGTCAAGGATGCATTGGATCTCTCTGGAGAGGAAAACTGGCCTTCAGACATCTGTTAAAAAAGAAAAAAAGTAGAAATGATATGCTCTTTTGGAAGGCAAAGAGATTGGACTTGAAGATGTGTAGTTTATATCTAAAAGTACACAGAGTTCTCACTGAGATGTGATGAGTAGGGTTATCATCTGTATAGGGTGTCCAGTTTCACTTTCCATTAGGTGCCCAAATTATTATCTGACATGGAGTCGAACAAATATTGACAGGTTTCAAGAGTCAGTGTATTCATCTCTGATTCTCGCTCTTTTCATGTGTGTGTGCTGCAAATACACTCAGGCATACATACACATACTCAAACAACTCTTGTGTAGATCTGCCTTTACCATTTCTGATACATCTTGATCTTTTTTCACTATAAATGCTTATGTTAGCATCATAGAGCAGCACATAACAACCAAAACATGTAGCTGGACTGATGTGTGACTTATGACTCTATATGTAGTTAGTAAAATCGTTTCTGTATTTCGGATGTTGAATTCATAGATTTGCAGTTAAATATTTGAAAGCTTTATGTCATAGATTTGTGCATTCACAGCTTTTATCTCATTGTTGTCTTTTTTTTTAATACAAAGAAATAGATAAGCAACTATCAGGTGCCTGTAACTATTTTGTTTATTTGTATTAGCATTTGATTTATTATCATGCTTACCTATGAAGCCACCAATGACCTAGCAGCTGAGTACATAAAAAGTGGTTAAATGCAAGCAGGAGACCAGTGCAAAATGCGTAGATTTGATCATGTGTTCACTAATAACAATAAAATCAATTGATTTTGCATAAAACTTCTCTCAAAGCAAATCTTCCTTTTCTTTCTAGCAAGCTGTTTGTTGCTTTTTTCCCTCTGTGTTTTAGAGTGCAATGCTGCCATTCAAATCAAATGAATCTTATCATGTAAATTCATGTTATGGGCTAAAGTAGGAAAAAAAAACAGAAACAGCAGGAACTTGTATTGAAAAAAAGTGGCAAACTCTGAGAGGACACCTGTTATTCAACTCATGCATGAAAGCATTCTATATTATTATCATTCAAACTTTCACATATGTGCTACCTCGCATGAAAAAAAAAATCAACAGCATCAAAAAGCATAACTTTAGCATAGCTTAACATAAAAGCATAACTCATAAGAATGTGAGAAACTGGAAAAATACTATATCAGACCGAAAAAAAGATTGTTATCCGTACAAATTCTGAAAGAAGCACAACTTTTTCTGAATTTTGTGATATTAAACTTCAGATTTATTTAAAACAACTCTTTCAGGAAATGACACTATTTGAAGATCAACACTGTTGACCCTAGATGCAATTTCAGGTCTACCGGAAATTGACCAATTGTTATTTTCTTGTTGATGCCATGTACCTAAAAAAAGGGGAGACTCTGCAACTTCATGGAATGCCTTTTTGCAGCACATAAGATTTTGTCTTCTTTCATTCTTTTTCCGCTTTTGTCAAAAGCATGAGGACACTGCTTGTGTGTCACCTGGTGATGAAGTGGTTTTAAACACATTTGCGTCTCAAGCACTGGAGTAGATTTTCAGCTGTAGAATGAAACTGAATCAAAACGAGAGATCGTTTCCCATGCTTCGCCGGACGTATTTCAAGTAACTCAATCGGACGGACGCAAAACTGCATCAGCTTTGAGTTCCAAGGCAAACTGTGACTGAGTTTTACATTTAGTCGGATGTGGCTAGCTGATGCAGGCAAAGATTTGCAGATAACCTCTCTTTAGCTCCCACCATGCATCGGGTATAGATGTCCGCTATCGATGTGCTCCAGAAAGGCTGTAGATTGGATTACCTCTCCCTATCCTGTAAGCTCCCATTTGCTTTTTATAGACGAGAACTACGTAACATTTACTGCAGACATAACTACTTTTTAATCGGAGAATTTGTATCCTTCACTCTGTCTAAAATCTATCGGTGTAATCTCAAATTTCCTACAGATGGCTCTCACTCTGTATTTTTTTCATCATTCTCTTTTTTAAATGTCGTTTTGTCCATTTGTTCTTGCAGATTCTTTTTTCTTATTCTTTTCTCATTCATTTTTCTTTTCCTTTGTTATTTTCTTCTTTTTTGTGGGGGGGGGGGGGGGCATATCTCTTATTTCCTCCCTTCTCCAACTTTAGCATATAACCAGCCTTTCTTCAACATATTTGTATTTTTAGAATAATTACTTCCCTACCCCATCACTCTTCCTGATCTTTCTGCCACATTTTTTTTTTTTTTGAGGGATTTTAGTCGTTCAAAGTTTTTCATTTTTTTTTTGTACAGCATGTTCACATAATATCATCATCATTTCCAATTTTTGGCTCCTCTCTAAATTCTATCACCTCCTTTATGTTTCTTCTTCTCAGTTATTCAGTGCATGTTTCTTTTTTTTTTTCTGACAGTGTGTATGCTCTGTCAATCTTTCCTTAATTCTCAATCTATTCTCAATTCTCTATCTATCTCTATCTACAGTACTGTAAAAGTGGAAATTTTCGCGCATTGTGCGCATCCACAAACTAGCGCGAAAATAAAAGCATGCGAATATTTTTGTTTGCCATATGCTCCTGTGCGTGATGCCTTGATTCCGCGGAATTACAAACACGCAAAACTCTTCTTACCCAGCCAAGCACGAAAAATTAGTCGCGCGAAAATATCCACTTATAAATACAGTATCTATCTATCTATCCATCCATCCATTTATCTATCTATCCATCCATCTATCTATCTATCTCTATCTGTCTATCTATCTATCTGTCCATCTATCTATCTATCTATCTATCCATCCATCCATCCATCCATCCATCCATCCATCTATCTATCTATCTATTTCATTCTCTCTTGTCTGCTTACTTCTACCAATTAATGCTATTAGTATTCTGCATTAGTTGCAATCGTGTTCTTCCCTCCGTAGATGGGCGCTATTAAAATGGCGATTATGAAAATACTATTCCAGGGTCATTACTTGCATAAGCAGTATCACACTTTGAAGTTGTTGCCAATAGACTGCATTATCATTTCAGTTTTGTCTGCATGCCATTTTTGGGATGCAGCTGGAAAGAGAGCGCGGAAGGCATTGAGAAAACTCTAGAGGATGGGATGTCCACAGAAATGGGAATTTAACACTCATTAGAAGCTGTGAGTCAAACGAACATCCATTTTTTTGGGGGGGGGGGGGATGGGGTGGATTGATCGGGTTTCTACGCGACCTGTTTCTTGGATCGGGTCAGTGCTGTGGAGCCAACAGAAGAGTTTTTTTTATTTTTGTTTTGTTTTGTTTTCCTTTTCTGGGGACTCAGGCAGAGCTCTGGTAGATTGAATGGTGTGAAAACCTAGGGAGTGGGCACAGAGCTAGGTGTTGGGGTGTATCGGGTGTGTTGGCTTTGTGTCCATTTTTGGTCCTCGTGGAAATTTGGGTAGGTCATGGCGACTATTCAGATCTCCTTACCTTATGACTGTAGTAAGGCTTGCCCTCAGCTCTTGCAAACACATGAAGCTTTACAAATTGACATGTAAATTGCACTGCCCTCTCTTCCCAAATGTTGGGAAGATCGGGTTTATGTGTTTAGGATAAATTTGAGCCAGTTTAAACTGATTGGAATGTTTTGGCGTACTTTAATGAATCATTACCTTGGATAGTATGCACCAGTGGTCATGGCTGGTATGACTCTATTGTAAAAACATGCTAAACTATGAAATTTCATACCTGCTTGTTTGCCTTGTCTGAGTTTGATGAATTCTAATCCTATTCTCTCTTTTCACAAAGTGTTGCCGGAGGCATTATGTTTTCAGGTTGTCCGTCCGTCCGTCTGTCCATCCATTTGTCTGTCCTTCTGTTCGTAATCAATATTGTGGACAGCATAACTAAGGCCCACTTGAGGTATCCAAATGAAACTGGGCATATAATGAGTGGATGAAGCTATGCATATCAGCTTTAAGGTGCACATGTTTAAGGTCAAAGGTCAAGGTAAAATTTTTAAGATTTTACTATTTTCCCCATATCTATGGATGTCGTAGCTCAAAGTGTCATTGTGAAAATTTGATATTACCAGTTAATGATTGTTTGAAAAAAAAGTTGTGGCCCATGGGGTCAAAGGGCAAGTGACAAAGTTCAAGTAAAAATACCAAAGTACCCAAAATGCTTGATCTGTGAATCAATTTAGCCATCCAAATGAAACCTTGTTCAAGGAATGTAAACATTCAACACATATGTGGTTGTGCCAAACTTTCAAACATATCATCTTATTATTATTATTTTTTTTTTTTTTTGCCAATCATGTTGCCTCACATTGCCAAGATGTACTAATGACCTATTGGGAGAACCATGCAATATGGCAGAGGCATACCAGTCGCTATAGCAACATATCTGGCTTCATTTGATTTTATATTGTTACTCACAGTCAGCTTGAAGAAGGAGTGAAAATTTAAGTCCTCGGGTCTGCCTGAACACCAGAGTAGATCACAGAATCATATAAGTCATTTGTACATTGAGAGCTATGCAGGAATACTCATTGTGCTATGCTCAGGAGCATGTAAATAGGCCAAAAGAAAGAAGGAACTTTGCAGTAGCTGACAATATTCTTTGTTTTGGGGGAAGAGGGATGCGCCATGCCAGAACTTCACATTGCATTGCTCTCGTCCCGATTCTGCTTTTCATTCGTCATGTGTCAAGAGTCTAGCAAGTACCTTGCTGCAGCATTTCTCCCCCCGTGAAAACTCTCCTGTATAGACTCTAATGAATTACCAGTCTGTGGTGTCGCCAGAGACCATTTAGGAGATATTATGCTGTGTCAGATTCTCATTGGAATCTCTCTATCCAGGTTATGCTTCTTCTTCTTCTTCTTCTTCTTCTTCTTCTTCTTCTTCTTCTTCTTCTTCATCTTCTTTTCTTTTTTATTTCTCTTGGTAGTTTTTTTTTTTTTTTTTGCCAATTTCCGCATTGGCGGTTCGCCGAACGTTCTTCAAGGAAACGGGGAAGAAATTCTTCATTACCGACTGATATTTGAGTGAAGAGAGAGCAGTGAGAGGGATTCGGTGCCACAAGTTTGGAATGCTTGAAGAAAAAAAAAATCAAGAGAAATGGTGTATTCATTTCTCATAATGGTTGCCACAGCGTGGCAAGTTTTACAGCTCAATAGGGTAGACCGTTGCAAGTGCTCTTTGTGAAGAAAAAAAAAATAAAGTATGTATGTTGATGACCTGTACCATCAGAATAAGATGGAGAAAATTTTCAAATCACTGTAATAAGTTTTTAGGCATGACTGTAAAGTGTAATCAACCTGTCTGAGACCCCCCTTCCCATTCCATGAAAGTTTTCAAATAGGGGTTCTTGCTCTTTATATGTTCCAAGTAGAAAATGTTGAGTACTTGACTATACCGCAGTCGATATTGTGGATGATATTGTAAAAGATTTTTGATAATTTTTCTCCTCTTAAAGTAAATTTGTTTTATAAATGCAGTTTTTATCAGCATTTGTTGAAACAAATATAGTAAGTGAATTGATTTATATAGCTAGCCGAGTGGAAATAAAGTGATCTTATTGTGTTGGAAATGCTAAATGATACTTATTTTCTCTCTGGTATCTCTACACAAGTTTGATTTGTAGAATCTGTTTGATCAGCTGTGTTGAGGTTTGTGGATTTTAGATTCGTAGGACAAGTGACTTGTGACCGAACCGTTCAAACCTGAAGTAAATACTATTTTGTTTCTTACAACTCGCTTGTTTCTTCAGGAGAGAGAGACCCAACTACTCTATCAGGACCAGGTAAAAAACATCAACGCTTTATTCAGAATAATAATTGCACTGTGTGTGGCAAAATCATTCACTTCATGGATTCTAAGAGATTGCCACTACATTCTTCTTATGACTAGTGTATTTGCACACTTTTTTATTCCATCTAATCATGCGTGAAAATATATGTAAATATGATTTTTTTATGAGAGTGTATTGTTTGATTTCCTTGAGTGTACATGTTTTTCCCATATTTCCCCTCTATATCTCATACATTTCTTTCTTTCTCTCGTGTTCAAACGCCTTCATCAAAACATTCAAACGTTGCATTCATGACCTTTGATGAATCTGGTGAGCGACGACTTGATATCTATGTGCTGGTGTTGAGAAGCAACTGTTATGGTGTGCTCTATAATTTATTTTTATATTTATTTTTTTCAAATAAACATGAATTGGTACCTTCTGCATGCAGACAAATTTTGAGTATGTTTTTCCTTTAGTATTAGTTCTAATGGAGCAGATGCACCATGTCATGCCATGAAATAACATGATAGTTTGAAATAGTACAAAACAGTCAATAAGAAAGCACCCACAAAATATACTCTATGCCATATATTTCTCACCATAGCTACAAATCAATTAACATCTTCTCTTCATGCACCTGTTTTATGACATTTTGAGTCATGATTCCATGACCATTTGTCACATGATTAAACTTATTTGTGAAATCTGAAATATCTACTTTTATCCTCCTTTCATTCACCATAAATTGCATGATCTCCTCAAACTATCAAGGCAGCACTGAACATATAATGTTGACTCACATAATATCCAATGCACAGCTTCAACTAATATATCCATGAAGTCATAACATATGGCAATATGACACCTTTTCCTGCAATACTAAATGCAATTCATTATTATGTATAATGTCCATCAAAAATTATTCTATTTCAACACTAAGGCACCAATCTTGCATGACAGTAGACATTAAAGAATCACCGTTGACCATTAGCCTGTTATGTAATGTATACCAACATAAAAGACACCTTAATATAAAAAATATAGTACTTCAGTGGATAGGCATTGTAAGTTCCATTTCATTTGATTTGTCGTGCCCCCGTATATTTCTGGACAATCGGTTTGCAGTTTTAATTCATATTATCGAGTGATGTTTGCATTATCTCTTGTGACTAGTTTCATTCAAAGGACAATGTAATCATACAAAATATTATCTCCGAAGCAGTTGCCACTGCATATAGTTCATTGCATATTACTGGATGTTGTGTGATTACATATTACAGTCTGCGGTGCTCCTGTTTTCAGTATTCCCCCCCATTACCCGTGTGATGATAACTCAAACTCTTGTTCCAAAGTGACCAAGAGACGAGCAGTATTATTTGGGATCATTTCTTGTCCTTCGTTACATTATTCAGTGTTGTGTCACAGTGCATTGCTGATGTAAATGGAACTGTAACCCTGACATCGGACCTCTACACGTTCAAAAGGAAGCCACATTGATTTTGCTTATCATTTTTCTTGCTTTAAGTAGCTTGATTTCCAGTGTTTATATGGGGTGTGCAAAGTGTTCTTTTGAGCTTACCAAAGTTTTTCTTTTTTTCCAGTTGATATTTGGTCTTCTGGAGGTGTTGCTGTTTACTTATAAAGTGAATCATTATCATTATTGATTTAAAGTGTGTGTCATGACCCTTTTGGTTTTTCATATTCTCAGTTTGCGGATGTCAAAGTCTTTTTAGCTGTCATTCTTTCATGTTGTGTCAAACTTGTGATATGGCCCTCAGTATGGATTGCTGTAGCATTTGATACTGTATTCTTCAACAAATGCATTACTCAGATACTTTAGTAATAGAGTAACACTTAAATTAATTTTATCATTATTGTGTCAATAGTTTAAAACCTCCATAATATGAAATATATAGGGTATAGGGGTAATTTTGTTGTGATATGGCTGTGCTTAAATCATTTTGTCAATAACCTGTCAAAATATTAATTAAGTGAATAAACAGAGAACACTAGCGTATGAAATGCAGTGTATTACAAGAGGATAAGTAAGCATTCTCTTCAGCTTTTGTTGTATTAAACTGATGGTGGTAGAGGTTTTTGTATGTTTTAGCAAGGACAATTTTGAATGCCTTTCAAACTGCTCAAAATTGCAAATAATGAATGCAGCTGTTCAACACATGAAAATGATTGATATGAAACATTGTTGGGAGGTAAAATTCTGAATATGAGATATTTTCTATGAGGAAACAACATCTTATCTCAGTTCAATTAAATTAAATTTATTCATCCAGTCATTCGTGAATTTGATTCAAAGCAACAACTATGAGCAGTTTTGAATGACAATTTGATGTGATCATTAAATTGTTGTACATGCATGTTTAAATGACAATAAATGAATGATGGTCACAGACACCATGAAGCACAGCTTATAATTTGGTTCCATTGACACAATTATATTCAAATTAAAGTACATTAGATTTTACACATAAGATTTTTTAAAAAGTTATAAGTACACTAGAGAAATATCACCATATAAATGATAAAAACATGAAGTGCAGGTGAAATGACTCAGAGAAAAGTTATCTTCAGAGTCAAAGCTTGGATTAGAGTTCAGTCCTGCCAAGTAGAATTTTGACATAAAACTTACCAGACTTTTGTTCTTCCCTTCTGGTACCCTTGGAATCTTTAATTTCTTACAATGAGGGCCAGCGTTTCGGTCATCATCTAGAAGCCTGTAGTACTTTCTCAATTATTGCAAAGTTGTCATAGGAACCTCAGCTGTGAGGATTTCTATTTGGATTACAGTGTATGTAGTAATATTTTCCTTTTACACACTGACAAGTGCCTTAAGTGACTTTGGCAACATTAGAATTATAAAAGATAACTTATTAACTATTTCTTAAGGTAAGATGTGATGTAGAAATAATAATTTTTGTCCCCCCCCCCCACGTGTTGAATGACAGCTGCCTCAAGAAGCAATAAGATATGAAGAAACTCTGTTTTCTCATTTCCAGAGAAGGATTTTGATTAAAAAGAGAAGAGCTCAAAGCACTTTACTTCCAAGTAGCATATTGAGATCTCAGGAAAATATCAAGGAAAATTGGACAAAGCGGACATAGACAATTTTAAATTTGAAAGCAAGATATTTTTGCTGAAAGAAAAGAAAACCAAAAA
Source organism: Diadema setosum (assembly GCF_964275005.1). Classification (NCBI taxonomy): domain Eukaryota; kingdom Metazoa; phylum Echinodermata; class Echinoidea; order Diadematoida; family Diadematidae; genus Diadema; species Diadema setosum. The sequence continues at coordinate 46,731,033 of NC_092685.1, forward strand.
AATCTAAATCTTTTCCTTGATGTCATCACAAGAGTTTTCATGGCAGAGTAGACTTTCATGTGAGTGAAAGAAAAATAAATATTTACGATGAATATCAACGTAGGAAATATTTTCTACCATTGTATGAAAAAAGGGCTGACGTTCCCCAGTGAGTGAGCAGCCTGTGAAGGTCATGAATCAAATGAATATCAGTTTTCACTGACAATGTACGGGCGATATACAGGTGGGTGTCGGCCAGGGCCAAATTACTCTAGCTGGATTTATCATTTGAGAATGTCATCTCAACCTGATAATGATACAGCCGGTCATGCCGTGTGCATGCACAGAGCGCCGACATATCCATCACGGTGCCACGGAAAAGGCCGATAAAGTAGGAAGTGAGACGGGAGAGGCATTTTTAACCTTCTAGGTAGCCAATGTCTGCTCTGTATTCTGCTCTATGCTGTGCTTATCCACTACATTTATGGGACCTGTTTGTAGTTAGAGGGAGCAGTTTGCTAAAGGTCATGTGACCATCAACGTTAAATGTACACAGACACTGCTACTTAAAATGGGCCTCACGTCAGCCCAGCGAATGTGCACATCTGCTATAAAAGGAAATCTACCACGTCGGTGCGCCGTATCCACGTGGCAGGGAATAGGCAGTACGGAAAAAGAATGCGGGGGATTTTGAAACTTAGCCTACACACACTGCTCAGACATATATGCAAAGAAACAAATAAAGAAAGAAAGAAACAAACAAACTCGTAGCACAACAGAAAACAAGCTTTCGTCGCGAGGACCAGAGAAATCTTGTGAAGCATGAAGTCAATAGATTGATGCAGCAGACTGAACGTCAGTCTTCATCCGCTTTGTTCATGCATAAACCCATGAGTGCCGAGACACTGCTCTACGGCACTGAGGTACATGGTAGGTATATCCCATCTGTGGTAAGGGGGGTGGGGGTGGCTTGCTAGGGAATAGCTTGAATGTGTACTCATGGATGGAATTATACCTGCCATGAAGAAAAGTGACAGCCTGCATAAAGGCCCCATATGTAGTCTCTAACAGAGACTGAATTTCCATGACACAAACTTACAGCCTTGCTTTATCTAAGGTAGATAGTAACATGTTCCAGTGTATGCATTGTACACCCATTTTTTTTTTTTTTTTTTTGGGGGGGGGGGAGGGGTGGAAAGGGGGAGGGGAAGCAGGTGGGGAAGATTAGAAATGGTCCAGGAGCACTGTGCACACCACAGCAATACAGGATTTACTGAGGGGGTTTTCTACATTTTTTTTTTCTTTTAAATACCCAAATTCAAATGGTGCAATGAGATGATACAAACATCTTACAATGGTTAAAACTGCTAGTTTAGTTTAGCTGTAGAAAGTTTTTTTTTTCTTTTGTATGTGAAATTTGTTAACTAGCATAAAGCTATCTTGTACCAGGAGCTCTGTTCTTAGAGGTGCTCAAGCACTTTCTGTCTATATGCATAAGGTATGCTGATGACAAAATTTTGAGAAAGTATTTTTAGTCCCCTGTTGGTGTCATTAGCAAACGTGAAGGGAATATAAAGTCCTACTCTAGGCTGGGATGAAGGCGTTCGTGTAGGCTTCTTCCAATGCTTTGCTCTTCTTTTTTTTTTTGTTTTGTTTTTGTGTGTGTGTGAAGTGTTGGTGGTTGCCTGACTGATCAGTGACAGGAGTGGAGGAAGAGGGGACGGGAGGGTAAGGGCAGAAGAAGTCAGCAAGGGGTGGAATATCATAGGTATTCCTTAATTTTTTCATGACATTTTAATCTAGATTTACGTGCTGATATTATACAGGTATTGCTTTTCTAGAGATGTAATAAAACACTTGACATTTGACTAGAGTTATATTTTCCCTAAGAGATTATATTTTCCTGAAGCACTCAGCGCTGAGGGAAAATATTGTCTCGAGGGGAAAATATAAGTCCCAAGGGACTGTCAAATGATGTCAGAATGATAGACAAGGCAATATTTTTGATAATATAACAGTCTGTATACATTCACATCAGTTCATTCTGTCCCTGTCAGCAGCCGGTCAAATTTTTGAATGATATTACCTGATGTGACGTCACTGCAGGCAATATAAATTACTATACTGATGATAATAACACCGAAGATGGCTAAGCAAGTTGAAATGGGTGCTTCTTAAAAGTTGAAATGATTTTACAGATTTTTATACACGATGAGGCCAATGGAAGGGAATATGAAAGATGTAGATATGTACACTGTGTTGAAAGTGTGTCATGTGTTTTAAAACGCTCTTTATTACCTAAGACAGGAAATGACTTCTGTCATATATCACACTTTGCTATACTAACAGGTATTCAGTTTTGTCCAGGATGTTCGGAGCTTGTTTATGCTTTGCGCACCAATTCTCGTACAATGTATGTAGCTTTGAGGTGCCGTCATGGAAGGCCGAACTCGTAAACATTCTGGAAACTATCAAATAACTGCTGGAGGGGTTACTCGGGCCTGTTGCTGGTCTCGTGACCCGTGGATGACTAGGTTTTTGGCTGTGGATGAGTGTCTCTCATGTAGCCGCTTGTATATGCCACACTGTGGGGATGTTATTGAAATATCGTCAGATTTTCAAGTAGGATAGAGGGCTTTCAATAATTTTGAACCAGGTTTTTGTGATGACAACATTTCTAATAGATAAGAGAACAGGTTTACATGCTGCCAACTTATTGTCTTCTCATTGAATTTGTAGTTCGTGTTATCATAATGATGTCGCATTATTTCTTAAATGGTCATGCAAATTGCCACATATGTTACAAATTATTGAATTTGTAAAATAATTTGTAAGTTGAAGTGGATAAAATTATATCAATTGCATCTGTCGTTGATAAAGGTTGAGATGATTTTAAGTGACTCAGAGTCCTATTCTTGATAGGCAGGAGATCACTGTCATATGGTGTCTTTCCACAACTTGGCAAATCCAGGACTTGAATGGAATTGATTTGTTTAATGTGGCCACCAAGAAAGCACTGAATGCTTGTAACCAAGCAACCACTGGACTGGCGGCTTGAAGTCTCCTCTGACAGGCTAGGTAATTAGGATGAAATGCCTTGCCATGGGGCACAGCTGCTGCAGCCAGGGGACTTGAACCAGGGACCTTATGATTGACAGTCCGTGGTCTTAACCACTGAGCCTCAACAGAGGGAATACATGTACAAAGATGATAGCTCATCAGATGATTGCTGGTAAAGATCAGCTTCAAAATGTCAGTTTTCTCTGAAAAGATTATCAAGCTGTTACCTCAGTAGGTAAACCTATTTTACTGAGTGTTTTAATGTTTTACTTATCAAACCAAGCAAGAACTTGCTAATCTGATATGTGCTGTGCAAATTACAAGTTTTGCCATGGTAGTACAGTCAAACCTGCCTTAGCGGCCACCTGTCTATAGCGACCACCTGTCTATAGCGGCCACTGAAAACTCCCCCCAAGAGAAAAACCCTATTAAAGATGCTGTTTATAGTGGCCACCTGTCTAACGCGGCCAGCGGCCACAAATTTTGTTTCCCGCGGTAGATTTTAACCTGTCTATAGCGGCCAAAAACCCAATGGAGCCATAGCAGAGCCGATAATTCAGCGTGTTTTTCTGGTTGTAGCTATGTGGGCAATGTTCAGTGATCGCCACCGCTGCATTCATCCCTCATTCAATCATAATAATGCACCAATGTTAAGCTTGCTTCACGATAGTACACAGTACTATTGTGCAACAATTTCATATACACTGGCATGGTTAAATGCATGAAACAAACATGTGCATATGTACACACATACATGTACATGTAAGAATACAATGATGATACGTGTACATGTAAGCAAATCACACAAAGTTGGATTACCTGTCTATAACGGCCACTTTTTCCATCTCCCTTGGGTGGCCGCTATAGACAGGTTTGACTGTATTTGAAAACGTTTCACTTACTTAGTGTCAATGTAGTATATGTTCACATAAAAGGGCAAAAAAGTTGCTGGAGTTCAAGGTTATCATTTTAAACTTTCCCAATTTTTCTGCAATTAAAGGTAGGGAATCCCATTTGTATGCCTCAAATGAAGAGTTGTATAAATACAGTGGTATGTTGAAGAGAGTATCATTTTAGAAACTCCCATAAAGTATTGAAAGTGGAAGGTAACATTTAGTACATTTTTATTGACCGTTAGATTTTGAATTGAATTTTTTTCGGGGCTCACCGTAAATTCCAGTACATTACTAGGCTACCTTTGCAGACCCATGCACTGCATGTGTGTCCATCATGTATATTTTGTGAAGAAAGTTCATCAAAACTTACAAACATTTCTATATACATTCTTGCCGCACACTCTATATGTTATTACATCAGCTCTTATACTTTTAGATTTGTGTTTATAGATAAAAAAAATACAGAAGACTGCAACAAAAAGGCTTAAGTGTGGCTGACACACAGAACTACTGAGTAGTTGAGTTTTGTGCATTATTCAAATTGTAGATAACTGTTGACTTCCAAATTTCTCAGCAGTGGCCTAAACAAGTCCCCTGAGGTTCATATTTAATGTTTTGCTGCATTTTGGGAGGTCTGTAAAAGGTATCCCCTACCTTTAAAGAGTAATTCTATATGTTATCTTCTGAACTAACCCGACTCTTTCCACAAACAACCTTGTCACTGTGTGTAGTGCTTTAGCTTCAAGGCATACCACAATTCTTTTACAAACAGGAGGATATCACACAAAACATCTACTTTATTTTGTTAGTATACCATCACCCTTAGTTTCCTGGAAGTCTCAGAGGAATAGAAGTATTAATGTCCAATGTGGACTGAGGGATTATCAGCATTTGTATGCTTTTAGCAGCAGTGAAACTTGATATCGTGGTGTGCCATTCTGGTAACTTCAATTTTTTTTTTTCTGTAGATGACCAGTGGCATTGCAAAAACATGCATAAGATTTCATTACCAAACCACTTAGGGTTGATAGCTGATGTGAAATATCATATTTAAGCAAGTTACATTGCTTCATCCATGCCAAGCTCAGCTAAACCGAAGAATATTTTGAAGAGTTTGATTGCAAAACGAATTAACTCCATTCTTGTTAAGTTGAGATATTTGCGATTAAAGCTGCTAAAAACAGAGAAAATGAAAGAAATTTGGGGTATCTTTAATCACCACTTCAAGAATATTCCTTGCTTTGTTAAAAGGGAGGTATCACTGGAAAGGTTTTATCTTGCTTTATCTGATCATGAACTTACTTTAAAATGTTTAAGAATGGTGCCTAGTCCATTTTTGCAATCAAATTCATCATTTGCTGCTTTGTTTTTGTTTAGTGAGAATGTGTATGAAAGATAATCAAGCTACAATATTGTAGAAACAGAGTAAGCTTATTTGATGACAAGTTTTAAGGCTTCAATTTCCTTTCAGATCTTTTCAGTGCAAATATTCACATATTTCTTCTTTTTTAGTATACTGCTTGGTGTCATGAAATGAGCTTGTAAAGAAGGATATGACTGATAAGATTATGTGACATCAATATGTATAGGTAGGTAAGCTGCTTATTTTCTTACTGCTTTGTGCAGGGAGCCTGTCATACTGGTCCCTAAGAGGATGACATGTGCTCAAGGGATTTGTTTGTAAGCACGGAAATCCAGGTTACTTGTCAGCCTTGTTCTGTATATACATATATCAAGCATTAGCCTTCACACTTTGGCTTCTACAAATCAGGAAAGTGATCTTCTATTTTTCTGGGCACAGATGCTTTGGAAAGTAGAGACATATCATTTAGATATATCCACAATTCATTTTTTATAGTGATATTGTTCTTTAATTTCTACAAATCAGGAAAGTGATCTTCAGTATGTGGGCATGCAGTCATAAATTCTTTGGAAAGTAGAGAAGTATCATTGAGATAGTATCTTTAGAATTCACTTTTCGAGTGATGTTATTTCTTTTGTTCTACAGTGACTCTTAAATCTGAAGAATTCTCTCATCCAAAAGAATTGTTCATGCTCTGTATCAGTTGGTTTATTGATTACTGGTATATGAAATAATTATTGAGCTACCCAATTTGATAAATTTCACATCTGAAAGCGGCTTGGATATGGTACACTGTAAAGTTCCCATGCGTGAATGAATCATGCTTAGACATTCTGAGATGTCAGAGTTTGGCACAAAATGCCATAGTTACATTTCAGAGAGAGGATAATTGATGTCTGTTGCAATTGTGTCTATCTTGACTCATACGTGCAAGGTGAACAGTTCAATGGAAATCTAGTTGGTGTATGGCAATGCTCATTGAATTGATATTATTACTCATGAAGTCGGGCATGGCATGAGTTTCAGCCAGATTTTGATCATCCTCTTTGGATTTGCTTTCTTAGGTGCATTAATAGTCTGTGTGTACCATATGTCCCCCCCCCCAAAAAAAAAAAAAAAAAAAAAAAAAAATTACAACAGGACCCTCCGCAATGATAACTTTAAAAATGGTAAATCAATCCAAATACAATTTCAGGGTATGAAACTATAACTTATTACCCACATCTTACAGAAAACTCCATCCGATTTGCTTCAGCGGTTAAAGAGAGATGAGGATCTTCCAGGAGCATGTCAGGAATCCCTTTCCTCCAAGTTCTGCCCATTGTGTCCATATATTAAAGGGCCTGGGGAGGAGTGTTCGGTTGTGCAAAACATGCGAAAGAGAAGGTGTTTTGGGTATAAAATGAAAGGTAGATATTTAACTTAACATGTGTCAAAATATCTTGGATATCGAAATCTTCTCAAATGTTTTAAAAAGCGAAAAACAAAACATACTTTTCTGGAAAAAGTTCCTTCGATACGATGGCGATACGTATTTGAATTGCGGAATACTGCTTGTTGACTGCGGACATCAAGCCAACTTACAGCGAAATCAAGCCAACATGCCGAGTGAGCTGCGGAACTACAGCTGTACTAGTAGTTATAGAGCACGTTAGTTAGAGCAAGCTAGCTCTGACGGCTGGCTGTGCCTATGGGCGCGGCGGCGAGCGCTGGCCGCATCACTTGCCATAACTCGCAGCATGCAGTGCTATGCAAGCTCGAGAGCTAGCTAGCTAGCTTGCTGTACGATCTTGCATGCTGTGTACGAGTGTATGAGTTCGCGTTGTGTTTTCATTTGATGAGAGCGCTAACCTAAAATCAAAGGACTCCTAGATCCTCCGATTCTGATTCACATGTCCTTCTTCCAAGATACTATGAGAGATAGTTCTATCGTCGGAAGACTCGGTAGGCTACGTATCCTAAAAGCCATCAAACTCCATTACAAGATTCTTCATTGAGAAGTACGAGTACCGAAAGCGGGATAGGTGAACGCGGTACTACGTAGCCCGACCAGACGCCGGGCTATTTATACAGCGATCGACTGGGCTGTGCCTGTAGCTGTACGTAGAAACTTTTCCGGGTAAGGACACAGCCCAGTACGCAGTACAGTTGCAGCTACCGTGCTTCGCACGACGTCTGGTGACCTGGTCGGGCTACGTAGAAAAAAAAAAAATCAACGAAATCTCAATTATTGATTACAATTACACGAAACACAAACGGGTTGTGTTATTACATGTAATACATATCTTAAACTTTTCATGCACATTGTCAAGAAATGCAATCTTCATGGCAAACCCATTTTTTTTTAAATTTTTTTTTTAGTTCTTCAAAGATTTGAAACACAAGTAGGCTAGAGAAGTACCAGGTACCATGTTATATCTAAACTTGCATTGGATCTAACCAATAGTTCATTTTTATTACCAGTACAACTTGTCATGTATTCGTAATTTCAAATGTGACTTAGTTGTAACATTTATTGTGGATGATTTTCTTCACAACTGACACGTGCATTGAATTTGGTCATTGGTATGGCTTAGGCCTACCTTTTTTTCTGTATGAATAGGGTTAATTGGAATTATTTCACAGATACACACAAAAATGTTGGGAATCAGATCATTTTCAGTCTTCTAGACTGAATAATGTGACACCTGTAATAGTGTAATAACTAATCCAGCAATTTCTGAGGGTACCTTACACATTTTCTTATTCATCATGCAATGCAACCACGCATGATGCAATATGTCTCGTTCACCTACAAGGTGAAAAGACACAAGAAATAATCTGTTCAAGTCAATTATTTCCACATAGGCCAACAACATTCACTCAGTTTTATCTAGAACCCTGATTAGGTTTTTATCATCAGAACACATTTTTTTCTCAGTGGTAAATTGATGCTTAACAATTAGACCTACACAGGTATAAATATCTTGTTCTGATATTTCAGTGAATAAAAATCTAACACATTTCTTATGTAAGGGCTCGGGTTCGCTTAGCTCTCTAGCACTCGTCACACTTAAAGCAAACTAGGGCAGCACACGTGTTACTTAGAAGGAGTCCCTTGGCTAACTAATTTGTAGCCAGTTTATTCTACACATAATTTGGCATGGGTTTACATGTAAATGTGGGTTGTAACAAATATTCATACACAAAATCAACATAACAAAACATGCAAATAAGGAAACAAAGGTTAAAACTAAATATTCATAATATGTAAATGGTGTGTAGGCGTGGGTGATTTAGGCATTATTTCAGTATTACAGGGAACAATGGGTGAGAAGTGAAAGAGTGGAAAATGTCATGTGATAATGGTGGTGTGTCTGTGATAGGTGGGATGCGTGGATGAATGTAAATGTGAATACTACTGTATGTGTGGGTTGACGTATTTATGTGTAGAGGGGTGGTACCTGTTATAACAGAAGGGGGATACACTTATAATAAATGGTTCAAAGTAAATCCCTACACTTACACTGTACATTATACTACCATGCATACATATACAAATTTCATGTGTACATATGAATTGCATGTGTACATGGGACCTACATTAGAAGTTGTGTGTACCAGGGTACACTGACCTTACATTTTCTTTTATCTTTGCATGAATATTTGCATTTGGTGTTGCATCATGAGCACAGGTTCTAATTGCAAATGTGCTACATGTAGAAACTGCTCTCACAGTAATGTGATGTGATATACAATGTAGAGATAACAAATCTGTGCTGACGCCTTGCATGTAGGCCTATATCTTTTAAATATGAAATGTCATAATAGAAATAGTTGTATGGCAAAGATTGCCAATTTACACAGGTAAGGTAGTCATTTGAAAAAAACAAACAAAACAACAACACTGCTCAGCATTCTGTCATTAGTCAATTTTGGCATCTACACATTATACTCCTATCATATTGAACAATTATGATAACAATGATATAACATGTAAATTAAAAAAACCTAACAAATGCAACCACTTTCAAATAACTTGCACATTTGCAGGGGGAAAAAAAATTAAGTGAAGGTCCAAGAATCAATGTCACATGGTTTAATGAAACTTCAAGTACAAAGAACACTATACTATTTCAGTGTGGAGACCTTCTACATATTGCATTGTCAAAACACATTCAGTTTAGGGTTTTAGCGTATACAATTATATCAGTAGAACATCATGTAGGGACCTACCAAATGTATATTACAATGTATTTTTATATCTATGTGAATGAAAACTGAACATCTTGTTTGAAGTACTTCCAACACATTTGTTTATCAAAATTCATACCTATTTTTGGCTATAAAATATAGATGCAATGAATATTACAAGGGCACAAACTCCATTTACCACAAAAATATTGTCCTCATAATAATGTGATTTGATAGAGTTATCACAAAATTATGTGCTGAAAAGTGTCTTCCAAAATGCTAATGAAATTTGTGAAAGGCCCTTTCAGTGATGTAAACTGCTGTGCATGACAGCCCTGCTTAAGTTCACTTTAAAACACTGATGCAATATTTTATTGTAACGGAGTAATTGTAGCTTTTCACCCTGAAACACCTGGGAAACACAGGGGGGAAAAAGACCAAATGAAAAAATAAAAGGACAAAACACTTTGTGCCTGGTTATTGCAGCCCTTTCAGTTTCCAGTAACAATTTAAGCACATGCAGTTTAGGAGTTTACAGGATTTATATTCCCTACTTGCCACATGGGGCAAGAACAAATTTTCTATGCAATCAATTCAATGTTTCATTCTGATTCACACATTTGAGTACTAACATGTTTGTTGTTACCTCACAGAAAAGACAGAAATAGAGAGTTCAGAAATATGAATGTAGTGTCATATCAGTTAGTATTGCCATCACATGAATGTAGGTCTATGATTGGAATTGATGTTATTCATGTTCAATGTGCATTTATCAGAATCCCCAACAATCCTGGTACAAAGGTGCAGCTTTTTCATTACTAACATGTCTTTTGCTATTATACACAATGAAGGCATAAATTGACAGTAGGCCTACAGGAAGAGCTGGTGTCAGAGCTATTATCATTGCCATCACTTGGATGCACTCAACATAATTATGATATTGACGTCATCCAAGTTCAGTTTTCAAACATTTGCCAGCCACAAAGAAGAACATGAGAGGGGATGTCACTGGCTTCATGGAGCTACATGTAAGTAGCTGGGAGGGCTGGTTCTGATTAATGAGAGGGGATGTCACTGGTTTCACTGAGTTTGGTGGTAGAGAGGGCTGGTCTCCACTGGCGAGATGGATGTCACAGGTCTTGCTGAGCTGCGTAGCCTAGAAGAGGCAGTCTTATTTGGCGAGAGGGGGTGTCACTGGCTTCAACAACCTGGATATCTGGGATGGCACTTGGATGTGATGCTAGCTGTTCCACTGCAATAGAGGCCAACAAGCACATTCTATTGATCTCTCATCTAATGACTGAATGTTGGTAATATAGTAACTACGTGTACTACACATTTACAATGAAAAATTATTTTACTACTCATATAGACTCAATTAACTATTCAGTATTACACATAGTAAATATTCTCTTTAATGACTAACATTCAAGCAATGACAAGTTTAGTACCGATGAAAGTAATTATGTTAGATGCTGAAAGTCCAATGAAAATACTTCGTAGCCCACTTTATTTATGATATTTACATAAAAATTCCTAAATATGCATGCCAAAGGGACGTCTTCATCATCTAACCTGTTATCTTCTAACATCTGCCCAGGCTCTGATAAAATCAATATCTGTCAGCACTCTCACCAGGTTTTGATCCATTTCAATCTGACCCAAGTCCTTTCCTCAGAGTAGCATTTTCCTCCACAACTAATTGGAGAAGGCAACGGCATTCACGAACTTTTCCATTTCACAGGGGCATCTGGACAGGAGTTCATCTGTATATCAGACACAATGAAAGGCATTAACACTGACTTACAATTAGGATAGTTGCATTAGTTCTTCACCACTCTGTAAATTTAGTCACAGAACTTGCTATCCCTTTTATTTCAGTGTAGAGTCTACCAGGTAGCTTTATCTTGTAGTGCTCACATATATGCAACAGAGAAAACTCCATGAAATATGTTAGAAATAGACTGTCTACTGTAGAAGTTGAATAGCAAAAAGGAAAATAAGACCTACAGACCCTAGCCAAATTTTTGATGAGTTGACACTGCACATGACGTCGGGATGACCTCAGCCTCTCATTGTGCATCTACAAAGTAGGCCCTATGTATACAAGCTCATATAGGGCCTATGTCTTTAAATCCAGCCACATACATGGGATTTGGGGGTCTGTAATTCCACATACAATCATATAGGAGGCCTATATGTGGCTGCAATGTACAAACTATCTAACTTGTAACCCTAAAAGTAATGATCAAGACAACCATAATCTTATTAACCACTACCACAGCTATGGGTTCAAAAAAAAAAATGTTATCAATTATTACAGCAAGAATAATAACAGCATCGTTTGAGAACACAGAGTTAAATCGAACAATTTATTGATGTTTTGTTTACTAAATATCAACATTAATTTTCATTTGCAGGTTCAAAACAGTTGTTGGATCTAGGTGTCTTAAAACAAAATGTACCAGGTAATTAAAGACAGTTTGTACAAACCTTTTGTACCAGTGCAAGGGCTGGTTTCAATGGGCAAGAGGGGATGTCACTGGCTTCATCAAGCTGGGTAGCTGATAGGGCTGGTCTCGACTGATGAGAGGGGACATCACTGGCTTCACCAAGCTGGGTATAGCTGGTCGAAACTGACGAGAGGGAATGTCACTGGCTTCATCAAGCTGGTTAGCTAGGTCTAGGAGGGCTGGTTTCAACTGATGAAAGGAGATGTCACTGGCTTCACCGAGCTGGGTAGCTGGTCGAAACTGACGAGAGGGAATTTCACTGGCTTCTGACATCAAGCTCGGTAGCTGGGAGGGCTGGTCTCAACTGACGAGAGGGGATGTCACTGGCTTCACTGAGCTGCCTAGTCAGGATGGTCTTTGAATGTGATGCTGGCTGTTGCCCTACAAAAGATACCCACATTTGCCACAATAATATCTGACAGACCTTTCTCAACAACTAGCACCTACTGTGTTACAAAGCATACACCATTAACCACTACACTAGGGACTGAGTGAACTGCGCTGCAATGTTTATACGCCATTAGCCACTTATGTATACGCACAATAGATATACTTCAATCAACATTTTTGCAATGCCATGTGTACCGGAGACAATAATTAGGTACCTTACCAAACATGTGAATTCACGTTTTTGGTCCGCGATCATAGCTGCCGTGACAACATATACACGGTTGACTCTCCACAAACTATTTGTAAAAACCGAGAGTGACCAGATGATCACTCTACGCAGCTCTTCGCTGACACTTTCACTCATTCAGTGTCGTTTCGTAAAATTGGATTTCTCGCCTATCGCCGATTTGTAACAAACGGCAGTTCTGATGAGTGTCGTAACTTTCTTATTTCGAAATTTTGAGACCCATAATTTGACATGAAGGTAGAATAGGGCAACATAATCCAGAATATGGTAAAATAGGAATTCGCGTATTTACATGCAAAACACTTTAGCGTGCCATTTCTTAATGTGAACAGCGATTTTGTGCAATTGCCAGAAGCACATTTCAAAAAGGAGAACTGTTGAGCCAAATTTGGGATATGTCATTACGCAGAAAAAAAAAAAATTCCAGTTATCTAATATATTGGCAGAGAAAAAGGGCCTCGGACTAGGAATGGTAGAACATTGGTCTAGGATACCTACCATACTACCTCAATTGCATTCTGAATACCGGTACACCTTTGGCTTTGTGAATCTGCATGTGGCCTTTCTTCAAATGTGTGTAAAATCTCAGGCAAATTGTAATATATCTTTTAGTTTACCATAATAGAAACAAGTTAGGGTGTGGGAAAAGAGTTCCTTATGTCCCCCCCCCCCCCCCCACTAGTTTGCACAAATAATGGTTCGATAGGTTGCTGGTTTTTTTTTTTTTTGTTTTTTTTTTGCTAATGGTGGACTAAATAAAGGTTTAATAATATGGGAAGTCTTCCCATAAATGGCATAACCTTTATTTAGTTTATTATTGGTAAAAAGGAATGGTAGGCATATACAAGGCCTAGTTTGTTTGTTTTGTGCAAGTTGGTGGGGGGGGGGGGGACATAAGGAACTCTTTCCGGGTGGGGCATAGGACACCTAACAAAACTACTAATCTAGATTCTAGGCCTACTCATAACAATAGTATAGTGTGTGTAGATCCTCTAAGTGACATCTCTATCAGCAATATACACTAACATTGTAGGTCCTAACTGAAGTTAACTGTTACTCACACTGAACTGAATGAAGTCTTCCGAGTTTCACAAATTCATTACCGATCCAGCAGAAGTGAAATGACATCTCTGTCGTTCAGCCCCTAGTGTCTTGAGGGGAATTGGGATTGACTTCATTTTATTTTTCTGTCGCCATCTCCATACTCTGTCACTGGTTTTCATGGTCTTCCTCTTCTTGGAGACAGATCTCTCGCTCTCCTCCTGCGGCTCCATTGTTGTGTGGATGGAGTGGTACGGTAAGTAGGCCTATATACGCAGCCAGCAGAGTTCGAGCGGACCCGTGCTAGCTAGCTGCCGGGCGGATGCCGGGAAATGCACCGATAACGCTCGCTAACCAGTGAACAGGCACCCGGGTTTCGCCTCGCGATCGCGGCGCGTCGATGTACAGCTGTACACTCTATCTTGGGCTTGCTTTTCGCCGAGGAGAAGGCAACAAATCAACGCTGTGCCAAAATCGGACAAAAGAGGGAGGCAAAAACAACACTTGAACGGAGAGCCTCTAAGCCGACCCCCTGTGATTTTGACAAGCGTTACATGTAACGCTCTTCACAAAATCATAGATATCTTCATAATGCCGTATTTTTCATCGATTCTTTTTCATTGCTTAGTCCTTTCATAGGCATTGACCCTTGTTTTTGCCTGTTTCACTTCATGAAATAGTACTTTTGCATTTTGGGTTCCAACACTCCTCCCCAGTCCCTTTAATATGCAGTTCCAAGAGCATCCAAGTGCTAAACTTGGGAGAGTCAGACCCATGACATGCTTTACAATGATCCACATCTCTGTGTGACCACTTAACCAAATTGAATGGGGTTTTCTGCAAAATATAGCTAAGATATCATATTTTAAGACCCTGAAATAGCATTCAGACAGTTTCATCATATTGGAAGTTATCATTGTGAAAATCCAATTATAATTTTTGTTGGGACGTACTGTATAGATGCCAAAAGACACAATGTGCATTATTACTATGGGAATGACCACAGAGTATAGAGGAGTAGGATGTCGTTAGTAAGGTCATCTTGCCACTGTAATGCTAGCATTAGGATTTAAGCTCCTAAATTGTCAGGTTATATAGATATGACCATAGGGAATGCATGTACAGTGATTGGTATGCAATCAGTGATGATGTACACTAGAGAAAGAAGTGCATCAGCGGTAATTAGCTTCATTCTGCATGGCGCTCAGGCATTTCATGATGTATAGGAGGAGGGGCTTTGCTAATTTATTCATCTCACGTGCTAGTGTTGTTGTTTCATCTTTTTCTTTATCAGTCCTACTGGTAACTGCTGTGTAAAAACCACAGTGAAATGTCTATTGTAGTGCTAGTGAGTGGAGCGTTATGTGGCAGCCTACTGGTAATGTATATTTGAAAAGTACAGAGGGTGGTACTGGCGGACAGCAGACCACTAAGTGTGTCATATGATAACGATTGGCAGGTGTACCAGAAATTGGAAGTAGATCGAAGAGGGTTCTGGAAGGAAAGGCGGCTGCATTTCAGGAATGAAATTTGCTGTGGGTATAGAATGCTGCCGTACGATCACTTTCACTAAGCTGTAAGAAGGTAGCAATTTTCCAAAGGATGGATTGAGAAGGAAGGAGCTCCGGCCCTGAATGTGATATTGCCTCCTGATTTGGTTGAATGGCCATCAAATCAATGCATTCAATTTTATTGTTAACTCTCAAAGGTTTGCTGCCTCAAAATGCCATTGACATCACACACAAGCAATTTCCCCAAGGTACAGAGAGAGTTAAATGTAAGAATTTTGCAACACATACACAGGTATGCAGTGTGATGAAATGCCATATACATTTATGAGCCCCTAAACCATCATGTGTTACAGACATAACTCTGTGTACGATTAGTGAACAGCGATTTGTATGCAATCCAGAAGCATTAACAATCATGGCTGAAGCAGGAACAATCATGGCTTATATGGTGTGAATCTATTCATTTATTTATTTATTTTTGCTCAGGGACAACAAGATGATTAGATTAAAGGTTGCACATGATAAAAGTCTTTAGTGACCAATTTCCACAAATTTGTAGGCACAAGAGTGGCGACATTCCATGTTAAACTATCTATCCCCTCCCAATAAAGTGTGTTGTGTCATCAAATAAGTGGACTAATGAGACACTATAGTAATACTTTTAACCCCATACTAATCAATGAAGGGACAGAAAAAAATAATCAAGAGAATAACCTTATCGAAGTATCATCAGTTTTTTCCCAACCTGAACTGTCATCAAATTAGAGCACATCACCAACAAAGTGATTGGATGTTGCTGTGTCATGCTCTTCCCGAGTGATAAAATCCCATTTGGATCTTTTGGTCAGAGGACGCACGTATGTACAGCACGAGCAATCCAGAATTGTAATCAGGCTAGCATTTCTGGGGTAAGTTGAGTGCACAGGCAGACAGACGTGTCTCGTAGTGTGATGGAGGCTCCTGCAATGGCAACGCCAAGGGTTGACGTTTTTCCCCATCCAACCATAATTAGGCATCTGTGGAGTGGTCGCCGTGGAGACGGGCAGGGGCGACAGTGGCTTTCCATGTTGCAGTCATGGGGAGCATTTAGTCAGCACATTGGCTGCATGTGTCCTCCATGCACTTTTTGCCTCGGGTGGCACGGGCGTGCATTGACCCGGGCGCAATCAAACACCGCCCTCCCGCGCAGTTTCTCGGCCTGTGTCCCGGCCAGTGCCGAATTTCTGAATCTATTTGCCTCCCATTTATTATGTGGTGCAATTGTCCCCCCAAACAAGACGCGTTCGTGTCTCCCCTTTCCTTTGTGTGACAGCCGACTCTTATAAACAGCTGTGGTGTTGTGTTACTGCACCCACACTGTGCTGACATGGTTGGACAGGAGGTACTGGGTGGAACGTGTGTTTCATTCAAATATTTTCATCAAATGAAGTGATTTGTCTTGTAACGATAGAATTTGTCAGTTTTGCACGACCTTTTGTTCATATGCCATTAGAAATCCGTAGGAACTGCATAGCAGCTTACATTAAAATCAGAAAGTTTACAGGGTGTGTACAGTTCTGGTCGAGGTGAGGATTTAGCTTTTAACGTTTTGCGAGATATTCAGAAACCACTCTATGAGATGTCAAAGAGCATGCAGTTCTTAGGGGTATCAAAAGTTTATTCGATGAAAATCACTTTTGAAATGGCTGAGATATCCAAAAACAAGGTGAAACAAGGAGATCCTAATAAAGTTGTGGCATGTCGCCTTTTATTATTAGCACTTTTTTGGATATCTCAGCCATTTGAAAACCAATTTTCATCAAATAAACGTTGAATCCTTCTTAAAATTATATGCTCTTTCATATTTTATAGGAGGCTTTTCATTATCTCACTTAGGAATGTTCAAAACATGAATCCCCACCTCAACCAGTACTGTACAGTCCCTTTAAGCAGAATGCTACACCTTCTCATGCAAATTTTTCATCTGTATTATTTCTCATCATATGATTTGTAATGGTGGAATATACATTGATTCAAATATATGTGTTTTTTTATGTGTTGATATTAATGTGTTGTTGTGTTGAACATTGGCATAAATATTTTCTGTCATTTTTATGGCATTTTCATGCTTTTCTGTAGTGTAAATATTTGTTCACATTATATTGCTTATAAGATTTTATTCATGCAGTTGCATTGGTCTCTGAATGGAAGTACTTTAGTAATATCTTTTGGGGTAATAAAGATGACTTTGAAAAAATTGAAATATTAGAAATACACATTAGGCACATACAGACAAGGCATAGAGGAAGGTGTACACTCGTGTCTTCACAGATGTGAATATGTGTCGTGGACACACATGAACACAGCTACACACTACACACACACACAACACACACACACACACCAAAAAAACAACAACAACAACAAACACACGAAAAACAAACAACCAAAAACACTGCACATGTACACACAACAAATAGCAATATACACATATAGTTACATCAAGATGTTAAAGGCTCAAATACAGACTGGAAACAGTTAGAGTCATACATGCACTTATGTCCCTAATGTAAATTTGTAGAATATTTATACCATGCACACAGAACATGACACAAAACACAAACACAAACAATGCACATTATATGCACAACACACATGCAAACACCTACAAGCATGGACGCTTTAATCTTGATACACGCAACATACACATGCATACTACACACATACATGTACACACAAACAAGCCCACCTTTAGCTGTCAAATTCTATCCCTCCCAATTCATTACACGCTGGAACCCTATATAAGCAGCTTCTTTCAGGGTTTCATCATCAATGCAAGATATTGAAGAAAACCATCAGGAAAATTGTCTGTGATCTGATTAAAGCCAGCAGGCAAAATTAGTATATGTCACTCAATTTTTTTGTTCTCTGTTACTTTTAATCACATTGACTGCAGGCTGCGGCCTATGAGAAGGAGAAACAGGCCCTGAATCGAGAGGTGTTAACACTCAGCCAGAAGCTCCTGGACACCAAGTTTGAAATCAACAAGCTGGAGGAAAAAAATGTGAGTCCTAGTTTAATGTTTGGAATGAAATCATGCCTTCCATCCCATTTTACTTCCTCCTTCTCATCATCATCATCCACTCCCTTATATTCTTCTTGCTTGTAATCATTTTCAAACAGTATCATTGGCTTTGAAACTGATTGACAAATTGCCCTACAGCGACATAAATAAGTACTGAATTGATCTGTGTTTTAGTAGTGGCCATGATTAAAAAAATCATGGACGTACGTACTCGAGCAGGATTCGAACCTACGACCTCCTGATCTCCAGACAGGCGTCATCTCCACAAGACCACAGAGCTTCCGCCCGACAGCAAGTGTTGGTTCTAATCCTTATAGCATGCAGCGGGTACTGCATAATTATTCAAATTTTTTCCCCATTGTTTACATTGTAATAATGTTATTTTTATTCTGGTAGGCAGAGTAGGCACTAAGCTCTACTCTTTTTCTGGCACATTCTAGAGATAATGTATGGATAATGGTATAGATATTATTGTTCTCGATGCTTGTCATTTTGTGTTGCAAGCAGGATCACATTTAGACATTTTTTATAATGTGAACAGAAATAACTCTTTATTTTGCGAGATTTGGTCACAATCCAAATGGATTTTCCTTTGCGATTTTTTTTTTTTCAGATGTTAGGTTGTAAAGTGGGAATGATGACCGTAAAATGTCAAAATTGTATATCCCACAATGCACTACACATATTGCTCCTTGCTATTTTTACCAGCTGTGGTGTGCCGCACTTATTTAATTACAATTTTGGCATAGTAACCATACTATGAAGCATGTATGTGTGCAGATCAGCTCTTCATAAATAATTGCGACCCAAGTTTTGCAATTTTTTACATCGAGAACTCTGAACTAAAAGAGGTGACCTCGATAGCAATCAAAATTTTGACATTTTTACAATGAGAATGACACTGATATGTCACTTGTGCCTAGGTTAGGAATGAAATTGAGATTATGGGACTATGTGATTATATGACCTCACAGACTTTGATGTTTGACACATATTTATTGAATTGAGGTGCATTTTATTCATTTTTATTGCTGACGTTTTATATATAAGCTAAACAAACCAACAACTCCAGATTGACAAAATAAGGAGGGGAAAACAAACCGTTTCTTCAAAGTCACCTCTTTTAATGTGTGCTTCAATATGCACGTTTGAATTACCTTAGTGATTATAAACAGGATACCTGGTTGTATCTGCTTTTGATATATATATCCTTTTTAGCATTTGAGTGCAGGATCCGTCTGACTTGATTTATGCTCCCTTTTAGGATCATCCAAGAAAGAGGGAGACTTTGCTGAATGGGCTCCATCATGAATACCAAATGGAGGCTCCTTTAGTCAAAATCGCTTTCCCCTGCATTCTTTGTCTTGTCTGTCTGGAAAAAAAAAAAAGGTCACGAAGCAAGGACGAGATGAAGTGAAATTTCTTTTGTCTGCTCTGAGGGTCGGTCTCAGTCGGCCAGAAGACATTCTTTCGTATTTTTCCCCTGCCCACATGGGCTGCTACGAGACCTGCATAGAAGTAGAGCAATTCAAGGTTAAAGCATGAATACAATATGACAGTGTAATGTTTACTTGTGTGGCAGAACAGTGATGAAGTTACCTTTAGGAATTAACCCATTGTCACTGAAATGCCAAAACCGCCAGGCCATTTTTTTTTTGAAGTTTTATACTCTACCATTTTTTTTTTTTTGGTATTCTTATAGAACATACAATTATGTAATTTGAAAGAGGTCAAAAGTCATCAAAAGTCGGTCATAGTTACTTTTGTGACACACTATTCTCCGTAGTACTAAAGTCTTAATAGGCTTTCAAATAAACATAACGTAGAAAAGACAAAAATTAACATGCAGTGAGCTATTTTACATCGTTTAGAAAGTTGTCAAAATGAGAGCAATATTGCTGTACCTTTCAGTGGACCATAGACCGTTATATACTGAATCTTCTGTGGCTAAAGGGTGAAATGGATATCAATCCTTTCAATGTTTTAAAGACAGTTCTCTAAACTCTGTAAGTCATGCAAACGCATACACACACACACACACACACACACACACACACACACAGGCACACAAGTCTAATCTTCAGGGTGTGTTTTTGCAGCAGCCAGATCGAAACTAAACATTTTTTTTTTTTCTGATGGGAGAGGGACCGTGAAACGCATTGACAGATTCTGGTGATTCGCGGATGCACCGAAACCTGATGGAGCATCTTCGTCTTGCTTTCGGACCGGGTGGAATGATCACTCCGGAGTCATTTTGCAAATGTCTGTTCCATGAGTGTACTCACATCTCACACACATCTGCCTCGGTTAGTGTTGTCCAATGCAAAATTCGGCGTAACAGGATGGCAGGTTCACGCGCAAGAGCAGTCTCCTGTGGGGTAAGATGAGAAATGTCAGACCAAACGGGGCTCTTCACACCTTGTTGAATATTAATGAGAAGAGTTTCCCAATTATGCACATTGCTTTCAGTGATATCTTTAGCAGGGATACATATAAAATATATACAGGATGCTCCTGTCACAACGAACATGGTTGTAATAAGATTTCAGTAAATGAACTAAAAATGCAGGTCTTAGAATAGTCATCAGAATGTTTGCATATACTTTGTTTTGCTGCAATGAAATTTTGATATAATGAAAGAAAATTGAAGGTCTGGAGGACTTTGTTATAATAGGAATTGCCTGTATAATCATTTGTTGAGAATAATGCTGAACTCATACCATGGGGGGGGGGGTGGGTCTGGTTAGGTCTGTTGCATCTTAATTCTGGAAGAGTCCCATGAGAACTACTGTAGACGCAGTTTATTTCACAAGATTTTATTTTTGTGAATACCACGAGTCAGATACTAGTAACGAATTCAAGAATGCGCAAAAATTATTAACGCTGATTTAGATATGAATGTGACGTGCCCATGCATGTGTCTCAATTTATTGCTGTTCTCTACGATCACGAATTAAACCAATCGCAAAATTGTTGGGAGGTTCTGATTTTGTGAAAAATTGGCCTCACTCAATAAATGACATATTCAGTAAATGATTTACTTTTAATGATCAACTCTGTAGGTATGCCTTGTCTGAGATCAGACTGTTTTCAGTCAAGACAAGAGTCAAATGTTTTCTACTGCAATGTATGCTGGAGTTCGAAAGGAAAATAGAAAAGATTGTATAAAAGAGGTGTAAATGTAAAATACAGAGGCAAAGGGAAGATCATTTTTCTTTCCATTTGTAGCATCGCTTTTTACAGTTTAGAGAGCATCATTTCTCTGAAGCTTTCAATTCAGTGATTTTTTGTAAAAGTAATATTTGTCAGAGGATATTAAAATATTTGCCTCTGATTGTATTTTGAATATTTGTACTTTTGTACATAAGTAAACAAATGAACAGAGTCATATGATTTGCTTTTGACCAAAAAAGAAAAAATCAATACATTCTCTATAAATACATTTTTGTGATGCACAAACACAAATATTTTTAGGAATGTGTGATCATTCTTCCATCGACAGCTCCTTGTTTGTTTGTGGAAAGTGTTCTGGGCAAAAATAGATTTCATTCCTTCTGTAGAGACAGACAGAAAAAATAAGAACTCCAAAAGGCCATTTGCCCCTGTTCAATATCTCTTAATTGCTCTTTTAGTTCTTTCAATTAAGGGACGATTGTGTAGATAATAAAGCACGAAGATGGGACCAGAAAGGGGCAACATGTGTCAGGTGCCGGTAAACACTTTGTGGTGGCAAACTAGCAAATGATGACTTTGTTATTCAGCCTGCCTTATCGCCTTCATGATCTACGGTTTGATAGGGGAAGGAGGTCAGGGTGATCAAAACATGACGACTGGTTGCTCACCGCTTATCATCCTCGTCGTCATGCTGTCCGGAAACCTTGACATTTCTCCCGAGCCTCCTCCTCTCACGGTCTCTGGTCATCACATGAGTCAGCCAGCCATGTTTGTTTTTCGTCCTTCGCCCCGACAACTCATATTCAGGTCTTCCAGACCGATTATTCCACAAAGGTTTCCTGGTTCTTGTTGTTGTTTTTAAACTCTCAAATTCAATTTTGACTCCAGACACAGTTTCCCTTAGGATTGCCGGAGATTTTGCGGAACCCCCACAGGAATTCATGTTTTCTACGAGTCACAGATTGCAAAGTGGGCATTTGAAAGTCACTGTTAACCATGATCTATAAAGTTGCACTTCAAGAAAAAAAAAAAGAAAAAAAAAAACAACCCTCAGAAAGATGGCAGAATTTTTGTGTCAAATGTGTACTATGAATACTTGTGGACACATTAGTGTAGACTTGACAGTTAGGGATCAGCTTGCAGTAATGAGTCTTACCATGTTTCCTTTTTTATTATGCCTCCGCCAACGAAGTGGCCGGAGGCATTATGTTTTCGGGTCGTCCGTCCGTCCGTACGTCCGTCCGTCCCGTTTTGTTTTTGTCGATATCTCAAGAACCGTGTGGTGGTTTTGCATCAAACTTGGTATGAGGGTATATCCTTGGGAGATGATACTTTATGTGGATTTTAGGGTCACAGGGTCAAAGGTCAAAGGTCACAGGTTATTTTGTGAAAAAAAAATGAAATTTCATGTTTTTCTCCATATCTCGCAAATGGTTCAAGGTATCTTCATGGAACTTAGTATATATGCTTGTACCGATGGGCAGTGATTATCTAGGGAAGTTGGGGGTCATGGGTCAAAGGTCATGGGTCAAAGGTCAAGGTCAACTCCTCAAAATATAACTACTTTCCTTATATTTATGCAGTGCCTGAAGGATTTTTAAAACTTGATGTATGCATGTATAACCCAATATATATTCTGTGGGAAGTTTCTTGCCAAAAGGTCAAAGGTCAAAGGTCAAGTGAAAGTGCTAAATTGCACTTTTTCTTCCATATCTCAAAAATAACTCGAGGTATTGTCATGAAACTTACATATTTTTGCATGTTCTACCTAACAGTAATTCTCTTTGGAACTGTGGGGTCAAAGGTCAAAGGCCAGGTTTCAATGATACTATTTTACCATTTGATACTGAAATTATACTTTTTCTCAATACCTTGAAAATTACTCAATGCATAAACTTGTAAAAGGGTCAAAAGTCAAGTGAAAATCATCAGTTCCCCCAAATACCTGCACTCTGACGTTTTAATCATTCATCCAATTGAACCTAGTTCTAGGAAAGTGAACATTCAGCACATTTGTGGCAAACCTGTCATTTTAATATTTTGCCAATTGTGTGAAACTGTCATCACACATTGTCAAGACATTGTACTATAGACCTATTAGGAGAACCATGTATTATGGCGGAGGCATACACCAGTCGCCGTAGCGACATTTCTAGTTCTAAAAAAAAAGAAGCTGGAGTGGGCATAATCAAACAAAACACATTTTTTTTTTGAATGAATCTTCCCACAATGAACAAAATCATCCTTTTAAGATGTGAAGACTTCTTTAAGAATGCAAGTCCCTTTTTAGGACAGGTGCATGTGAAGGATGGAATCCCTCTTTCACGCGTCCTCTCATTTTCCACAAAATGCAATAATTTCAAGAGATCCTTTGTTGACAGACAAGCTGTGTGCTAAAAACTAGTGAAACCACCCGTGGGATTGGGAATGAATTGTGAAGATTCTCAGTATCTTTCGACTCGGTATTTTTCTGGCCGTTTAAGAACATTGTGTATTTACCTTTATACATTTATAAGTTTCTCAGTGTACATTAGAGTGTTACCACTGTACTAACACTGACCTTGCAATCCCTTTAACCACCCAATACTTCAATTGTCTGACTTCACTGTGACAAACATAGTTACTGTACGAGCTGGAATTTTCGCGTACAGATATTTTCGCGAATTGGAACTACGAAGACATTTTCGCGTGTTGTTAATTTCGCGGTTGCGAGGGTCTAACTGAACTTACTTATTTGCGCGTTGTTATTTTCGCGTGTTGTTATTTTCGCGATTCAAAGGCGTTTCGCAAAATTCGCGAAAATAAAACCACCGCGAAAATTTCAGCTCGTACAGTAAGTAAATGAGGGTTAGTTTGTGTAAGGGATTTCATTACAAAAAGATCTTTAAGAATGATGAAGTACAGACGCAAACAAAGGAGTCTGTGGCACTGCAACATTGAACTCAGAAAATTCAGCGGATGTATGAGGGTGGCATTGACTTTGATCTAGAAAGCAATATCTCTCTTTAAAAGAAATACAAATTTAGTGGGAAGAATTGCATTGTCGGCAGAAAATTGGGAGAGCATTTGAATCAAACAGGCGTCTGATGGGTTTGTGGTTTCAGGGTCTTTGAAAGGAAATGCGGTCATTCCAAGTTTGGCCACTGCGACATGACCTTTGCGTTGTATGTGATGGAGCAGCGGTAGACATGTTTTCTCTTGTCTCCTCCATGATTGCTTGATTTTATGATTTTCCCTGTGAATCCCTGGCACAAAAACAAATATTGCAGAAACATGGAAAAATTTGCCTCAGAGGCTAGGATCAGCCCTTGCACAAAAACATGTTTGCTCAACTTATGAGCCTCTGGAAGATTTCATGCTCCAGCTTTCTAATGCCCACAATCAGACTAGGAATAACTAAGTTTTCACAGATACAAAATTGCACGGTTTTCAAATTTTGTCGTTAATTCACCAAATTTAAATGTTATGTTTACGCAGTCTATTGCTCAGTCTTTTTGTAATTTTGTAGTACACTTGTATTTTAAGGAGAGTAGTTTTTATCATCATCCGACAAAAAACAAAAAACAAACAAAAACAAAAACAGGATGAAGAGGGGGGAAGATCTGATTTCTGTGAATAATGTTAGTATTTTTCAGTCTTTAGTGCAGGATGTTGTTTCCAATAATCAAGTAGTAGAGCATCAAAGTTGATGAGCCATTATTATTTCAGAGGTTTTCCATCAAAATCTTTATTGGAGAAAGATTATATCATATGACATATTATACTTTACTGTTTCATTGCTTCAAATGCAGTCTACAAAGAATCAGGTTTTTTTGTATCTGTAGATAAAAACTAAGATGCACTTTTAACCAAAAATAAGATCACTCTTTAACAAAAGAAAATAAAAACAAGAGAAAAATAAAAGTATGTGGATGTTGTATCATTTCCGTTTCAAATTACTAGCAAGGAAAAGATAGTCAGAAAAGCTGAATGCCGAGTAAACATTACAAATGCCATGGCCTGTACCAGATAAGCATTTATTCAAATATGTTGGGCTGCCTAATTACTGCTCTTAAATTCTCAGATGAGTCAATGTTTTGCTCACCTGAAATCAACAAAGGTCGTCTCTGTCTAATCTTCAAGGTTTCCCCAGTAATACATGTGACCATTAGGCAGCAGAGGTACGTCCGTTTTCTGATTGTGAGAGCAGTCTTCACGACTCGTCAGCATTTTGTTAAGCCCAAGAAAATCAAATGAAATTGGGGGAAAAGAAACTGATGGAGCCTGTACTTTGATGAGACATAATACTAATCATCATTATGTACACTACCTGTCTTGGTGTGTTGGGGGACTTTTCCTCTTTGACAAGCTACTGTTGGTGTGATTACAATATGAATGAATGCTTCATTAACTGCTGTTCTGAACACCATGCATGCCCCATGCTTGAATATCACAAACTGTGAAAGACTTTTTGTTTTTCCATGTGGGAGACTTCAAATGTCTAATTCCTTTTCCTCTAGATTCAAATGCTTTGACATACTAGTATGTCCCTTGTTTAAAGGGATGGTACAGTATTGGTGGAGATGAGAATTGGACTTTAACTTTTTGTGAGATACCATGAAAACACTTATGAAATAGTACAGAACATACCATTTTAAGAGGAATTCAAAGTTTATTTGATGAAAATCGGGTTTGGAATGACAAACATCTAAAAACAAAGTAAAACAAAGTGATCGTAATAAAGTGTGGGTCCCACACTTATTAGAATCGCTCTGTTTTGGATATCTCAGCCATTTCAAAACCAATTTTCATCAAATAAATGTTGAATTCCTCATGGAATTACATGCTCTTTCATATTTCATAAGAGGTTTCTCATTATCTCACCAAAAAAAAAAAAAAATGTTAAAAACCTGAAATTAGGTCTCAACCAATACTATATGATCCCTTTAAGCCTGTTTGGTAAAGTGTGTGCTCAGAAAACGTGGATTAGATTGTCTGTATGAGAGCAGAATGTGTCTACACATGCCCACATCCGGTCGCAGTGAACCGTGAACCAATGAGTGTTTGTACAGGGGGTCCGCATCCATCACGAGTTCAACCTGTAGAAAGGCAAGACAAATATTTTCCATCGCGGCTCTCCCCCTCACTTTCACTTTTCTCTCCCCTCATGTTTCTCCCTGCCTTTCTCCCTATTCCTCTCCCCGTCTCCCTATCTACCTTTCTGTCTGTCTGTCTGTGTGTGTGTCTCTCTCTCTATGTGTCTTTGTAATATATGTATCTCTCTTTTTTTCATCTTTCTCTCTCTCTATGTCTCTTTGTAATATATGTATCTCTCTCTTTGTATCTTTCTCTCACTGTCATAATATCCAACTTAATGGTATTCTCCCAATCTTCTCCTCTATCTCTCCCTCTATGTCCCAGATCTCTCTCCCCTTCTTTACCTCCGTGCAATTTATCATCCTTCCCAGTTTCCTCACATCCAGGCAGTCTCCCTGCATAATTTGTCCTCCAAAAAACGAAGTAGCCTGTTAGGTCTGTCGTTACCACAAGCAACTTATTTGTATATAACGTCACTGGTATTGTCAGATGGTGGTAATGACGTGGTTAATCCATTTATTCCTCCCTCTCTCTGTATATGCTTCATTTAACAATCTATTCTCTTCTTTTCCATTCATTGTCCTCAATGTACTTCCTGCTCCCTTCCTCTTTTCTTGAACCCCTCCTTCTCTCTCTTTCTCTGTCTCTTATGGTTTCATATTTCTTCATGTTAACTTCCACAGCCTCTCTCTTTCCTTTCCTTTTTCTTTCTATCTCATCACACTTTTATCATAGCAACCATCTTGTTCATCTATATATCCATTTTTTTTTATTCGCTCATAATTTCCATTCTTGTCATTCTCTTTTTCTCTCCACTTTGTTGCCTTCCTTTCTATTTTCCCTCTTCTCTCATTCCTTCCTTCCTTCCCTCCATGTCCTTCTGTCTATTCTTTCACCCTCTGTGCTTTCTATCTATCTCTTTCTATCCCTTCTCACCCTCTCTCATCTCTTTCCTCAGTTTCTCTCTCTCTTACCTTGTTGCTCTTTCCTCCGTTCTCACGAGTCCCGCATCCCGGATGATGCATCATGTGAAGATGGATGAGTCATCCTATTTCATTCCAGAACTGGAATTGCTGAAAACTCATCAGCATGTGGAAAAGGCGACAAAAGGCTGCTTTGTGTGAACATGCAATTGCTCCAAGAATAATCCTATAATCGAATTAGGTCATACAAACAGTATCCCAGTGCATGACAGAATGCTTGTCCTCACTCTGATGTTATAAAGCATGTTGGGGGCATTATCGGTACTGAATTTATGCTGAACAGACATCTTTGTAGCTCCTAACTGATGATTCAAAAATATGTTTGTACTTTCAAAATAATAGTGATAAATGTAGCATAGAAGGTTTATGTTTGTCAGTGATTTTAGTTTGAATCATATCTTTAATGATGATGATTATCATACATTTCAGATAAACAAGTGATCAAAATGAGTGGTCATCCCATAATTAGAAATATTTTGTAGACCAGCTGTAGGCTAGAAACTACAAATTGCCATAGACCAAATATCTTTTGAGGAGTGCAAACAGATGCCGTTTTTTTCTTTGTAGGAAGAAAGAAAAGTAGACATTAAAGGACCTGTGCAATGCAGATCTGTGCTGACATGTGTTGATTTGTGATATATTCCCTGATCATCACTTATGCGGCCAAATAAATATTTGAATATGTGCCATATATTTCATATTAATTTTTAGCTCACCTGAGCCAAAGGCTCAAGTGAGCTATTGCGATCGCCCTTCGTCCGGCGTCCGTCGTGCGTCGTGCGTCGTGCGTCGTGGATTGTGCGTCGTCCGTCGTGCGTAAACTTTTTACATTTTCATCTTCTTCTTGAAAACCCCAAGACCAATTTTCATCAAACTTGGCAGGTAGCATCCCTAGGGGGTTAGGAACTCAATTTGTTAAAATGGGCACCATGCCCGACCCAGGGGGCCCCCAGGGGGGCCCAAACCCCCCAAAATTAAGGAATCTGTAAAAATCTTCTTCTCTAGAACCAGAAGTGATAGAGCTAGAGTTAGTACATTGATGACTGTAGTTTCAAGTTTGTTCATGGCAGAATCAGGGGTGCCCCCCTTGGGACCCAGGGGAGGGGGTGGGGAGGGGTCCTAATGGGGCCTAAATTGTACATTTTCATCTTCTTCTTGAGAACCCCTTGACCCATTTTCACCAAACTTGGCAGGTAGCATCCCTAGGGGGTTAGGAATTCAATTTGTTAAAATGGGCACCATGCCCCACCCAGGGGGCCCTCAGGGGGGCCCAAACCCCCCAAAATGAAGGAATCCTTAAAAATCTTCTCTAGAATCAGAAGTTATAGAGCTAAGATAATACTATGAGTGAGTACATTAATGACTGTAGTTTCAAGTTTGTTCATAGCACATCCAGGGGTGCCCCTCTTCGGGGCGGGGGGGGGGGGGGGGTGGGAAGGTCCAAATGGGGGCCTGAATTGTACATTTTCATCTTCTTCCTGAAAACCTCATGATGGATTTTCATCAAACTTGGCAGGTAGTATCCCTAGGGGGTCAGGATCTCAATTTATCAAAATGGGCACCATGCCTCACCCAGAGGGCCCCAGGGGGCCCCAATCCCCCCAAATTAAGGAATCTTAAAAAATTTGGGCCCTTATTGTACATTTTCATCTTCTACTTAAGAATGCCTGGTCAAATTTTAGTAGAGCTGTGAATAATTTGGATTAGTGACTGCGTGAAAGGTGAACTTGCGGTACTCAGGTGAGCGCTAGACCCGCGGGTCTCTTGTTATACAAAATTTTCTTCATATTACTTGGATGTGCCCATGAAAAACCTTCTAGACCAAGATTCTGTTGATGACATCATTTGTCAGTCACTACTGAAGAGTGCTATCAAGACAAACAAAAGATACTGGAATGCATCTTCCACAAAACTGAGCATAACTTGAATGTTTTCCATACAATGCTTTTTTATGTATCATGTTTTAGTAACATGGTTAGGGTTGGTATAAATTAACACAAGTCAACATGCATGTGCATTGCATGTAGGTTCTTTAAGTAATCTATTCTATGCTAGTGTCAAATAAATCTGGGGAAAAAAAAATCTCTATCTATTGTTGCATCAAATGTTCTGTGGAATCATTGTGAAAATAAAAAGAAAACTGTGAAATTATGCCTTACGGTGGTTTCCCCTGGAAGGCAATGGTGCTTGAATGCCGCACCTCGTTTTGACTTCCAAGGCCATCTGAGAAACGTATCATGAGGCTGTGATGTGTGAATGGCATGCAAGGAAGAGAGATAGACCCTTTGAAGCAGCCCCAGCGCTGATGATGTATTCATCACTGTACAGGTGTCCTCGCTATCTAGACTTCCGGGGCCAATCTATCGCATTTTTTTCTTTCCTTCGTGTATGGTAATGTGAACGTTGACATTGCACAGCACCCGTGTTCCTATTTGCCACAATGCGCAGCATGATATTTATAGCCACAATCCAATTGTGAGTTTTTCTCCATCTCAGCACCATCAAACCCTTCACTCCAAACCAATCTCTATTTTCCCCTTTCCCCCTTTTTGTCGTTTTAATCTCATTCTATTCGTTGCCACCTGCTGCGTTCTCTTTTTGTCATTGTGCCCTCATTTAGCGCTTCCTGTCGGCTGCGATAATGAATATGAGCACCATAGTTTTGTGTGTTCTTGCGAATGAATAATTTGTGTGTAATATTTGTCGTACATAGTGGAAGACTTTGCAGGACTGATGAATATGCTAGGGCTTTCCATGTGTGAGCCATGTGTTCACAGTGTCCAAGTTAGCAGTGACAAGCTTACTGATATGTGGGTTTTTGGGTTGTTTTTTTTTTTTTTTGGGGGGGGGGTGTATTTGTTCATACCATGGTTTCTGTATCCATGACAACAAAATTGCAGCTATGCAATGATGCATTGTGTAGCTGAACAAACTTATATATGCAAGGGATCGTTCAAGCTTTACTTGGAATGAGGAAATTTATCATTTCAGTTCAGTTCTGGGACCTCAAAGCGTGTGAAAATGTATGAAATTCAGAGCATGGTGATGAATTGGTAGTGATGAAAAGTTTGTGGTCCTTACCACTCAGGGTGAGAGTATCTTCTTTAGTGTACAAATACTGTTTCCCATGTGTCACTCTTATTGCCCCAGCATGGCCATGCACCCATTCATACACCTGAGTCTAGAGGGATAGAGTAGTCTAACATCTTGGTAAAAGAAAAAGGCAGGATCTAACCCAGGACAGAGTTTCAAGCCTGATTCACTGTACCATAATGCTGCCATTGTGTCATCGGTCAAGACTTTAAAGGATAATTTATTTTTAAATAGATCACGTTTTACAGTGAAATAAAGTGCAAATTGTCAATGAATTAATCTCAAGACCAATGTATCTTAACTCAAAAGATGGAATCCTTCATCGATTATAGTGACACACACCTTATCAACTACCCCAATCCCAACTTACATGATGGTTACAATGATTACAACACCTGCGGATAATTTGATAATACTCAGCAAATTGCATAGACCATTATCACACCAGTCTTTCACGCTATCCAGTGGCTACCTGTTAAGCTTTATTTCATATTCAAGTTATTGTTATTTGTTTTCAAATGTGTGCATGGTTCTGCCTTGAATACAACATCACTCTCATTAAAACACCATGGTCCTCCAAAAAGCCCTCCATTTATCCAAAATACCTGTCTGCTGATTATTCCATCAGTATATGCAGCTCGATAAAACAGCTCTTTGTGTATACTGGATCATATCTTGGGCATGGACTATATCCATTCATAAAAAAAAGTAGTCCAGCATATGAAACTTTCACTTTTAGTTATAAAATCACATTTGTTTTAGAGTATCATGTGATTATCAAGTGACATTCTTGTTCTACCTCTTTGCTCTCATTTGCATAATTGCTTTTACTGTATGCATATATGCACATCATGTTGTTAATATCCTCTTGTTTTTCGACTGCTATATATTGCGCTGTGCTTTGAGTATGTAATTAAGGTGGATGCAGTACTTCACAAATGCTCGTCGTCATCATCATCATCATCATCATCATCATCATCATCATCATCAACATCAGTGTAAGAGCAAACTGTAACAGCAATATTTTCTCCACCTATTGCACAATAGGGAGGTGGGGCTGTGTACCCTGCAGTCCCTTTCTAAGGACTATGACCCCTGCTCTCTTACAGCCATTCAACATATCTCGTAAAAAACTATTTTTGAATTTCTTTGATACATGTAATCTCATACATTAGAGAAATATCAGTCTGCCATTAAAGACTGCCTCATATCATAATGCATGCAACACATGCCATGGCATCCATGCGAGGCAGAAAATTCTTTTTTTTTTTCCAGATTGGTATGCATGCGTGTACCTAGCAGTAAGCTCCTTATATAGCATAGCGTGGATGTTCAACATGGGAATTCCTAAAGAACACTAGTAAGCAGTCATTAGCCTAGCAAGCTATGAGTGCATGAATGATCTGCATTGATTCCTTGAAGTAGCAGTACGTAGTTGCTGCCGTAACAATATGTCATGGCAGACAACGTATACAATCTGATCAGTATTTCTGGGAGTGCTTGGTCTGATGGTCAGAGCATTTAAGTTGGTCATTACCATGGGTATCCTGTCTCTACATTATGTCTATAACATGATGAGGTACTGGTCTCAAGAGGGTTAATGCGAAAGACATAATGATGTGGTTTTGATGCCCAGACAATGAAATACAAAATGTATCCAGACAACCTGCCACCATCAAGAGGGCAAATGGCAGTTAAAAATGTCACCTAAAATGGTGTTGCTCAGAGAAAAATTGTCAGCTGAGGATAAGGAAGGTATCTGCAGAGGAAGAGAGAGAGAAAGGAAAGAGAGATATGTGAGAAAGATGAAAGAGAGGGTATGATGTTGGGCTAGATGTACCTTGATGACTCACATGTGTGTAGTGGGGGAATCAAACAAGGGTGTTTCTGGCAAACTTCCCGCCTGCTGCGTGTTCCCCTGAATATTGCCGCCTGCAGCGTTCGTGCAAGCCCAGCCTCTCCCAATCATTGTCGGCTGACGTGGCTGGGTGCCATTTTGAAGGTGTCGGCCCTCGTGTGGCGCGCCTCCCCTGTTCCTGCGAAATGTCATCCAGGGATGGCAAGTGGTATCACAGGACCACCTGTCACACTTCCAAAGTGAACTGACCTCAACTCTTCTCACAAGTTTGGAATAAGAATGTTGCTTGCATTATCTTGGATGTTCTACACATATGGCCTCAGGCTGCATGCAGCTGTGGGGAACAAAATCATGAAATTTCATATGTTGTCAAATGAATACACCTCATAACCAGAGAATTATGTGCCAGGAGAGTGGTCATTGGAAGCATAGATGCGACACTTTTTTTTGTTTTGACACCCCTATGTTTCCCCCCAAAATGCGAACTACAGACTCCCCAGAGATTCCATGTGGGCAGGGTGTGTGATTTGTTGAGCGGGTGCACACTTGGGTGACTTTTTCGGGGGGGGGGGGGGGGGGAGGGGGGAGGGGGAGACCGCTATTTCGAATGAAGTATTGCTGTGCACAGCTTAGCATCTTTTGGCCGTGATGGAAAATGTGTCCCCACGGTTTCAGTTTAATTGATAGGAGAAGTAGTTCCCGGACTGTGACGAGTGCTGCTCTGCTTCATTCGCAAGCAGGCTTTCAGCCATATTGGCTGCAGCATGGTAAACGTGAGACCGGCGATAGCCGTTCCCTCCGAAACGAGCATTCTTAAGAGAAGACTCCAGATGTAAGCTGGAGCACCCCCAACAATGCATCACCACTCGAGAGGATGCAATTTTGCTCCAGGCAGCACGGCTGCTTCTCAAGACATTGTTGTTTGATTGGATCCAAGAAGCATTTTTTCTGGGCTTTCCTGTCATAAAGAGGTTAAGCATCACACAGGGCTATTCTGAGCAAAGTCAGGATTCTTTCCGTAACCAGAGATGTGAGGTACTGGTAGTGAGTCCTCATTTTCAGACATAAGTAGATCTACTGACATTTAGAAATTATGGTTGGCTTGTAGAGCATCCAGAGAACATGCTGAAAGAGCCATTTCTTGGGCAAAATGTATAGTTTGCATGGAAATTTTAACAGAATAAATGCAATTTTTGACAGTAATAACATTGTTTCAACTTTTTATAGTTATTACGTAATATTATTTTGAGGAAAATAATTCATAGCTGAGCACATTACTTTTGAGTAAAAGCTGCCCATGTTGCTCTCCAAAAACAATATATACCTTTGGTAGATGAGACCATCTGCAATTAAACAGAGCCATTGTGTTCACTACTTTCGGTGACGAAAAAAGTCGCATCTCCATATTCTGTGCAAAGGATTCCAACAGCTTGCCCATCGAGCCGTCAATCAGATGAATGAAGTTTTGATGAGACTATGAGTGAAGAGCGTAAACAGTCGAAATGGACAAGCAAAATGTGTGATGGCGAGTTGCTTATGCAATAAAATGCATTGTTTATAAACATATAGTCACACAGGCAGGGCATGGTTATGTCCCTTCCACCCTCCCTTCGCTACACTCGTGTAGCTGACAGGAGAGTGGGAAAAGGGGCTTAACCAGTCCATTCCAGGGGGAAATTTTGCTTCAGAAATTATGTGGATTCTGAGATCTTGTGGATTAAGGGAGAGGTGGGGTGGGGGCCACGTAAAGGGCTCCAGTCTGTTGAATTTTCAGTTTTCAGTCATGCATTGTAGAGGAGTACAGACATCTTTACTCAAAGCATAATGCTGCTTTAACCCGTGGTAATAGGACTGACCGACTTTGCTACAACACGCCATTTCCCATAGACACCTGCCGGAGTATCCTCGGGACTCGTCCTCAATGGGTTACTTTTTCCTGTGCCATAAACTGGTATATGCTATTGACTGATCACAGATAACCAAGTTCTCATTTTTAATCAGTGGGCACATGTGCACTGAACTCATCAGCTAAAAACAATAGATAATGGTATACAGGGGATGATTTGCCTTGCTACAATGTATCCACAATACTTGTGTGAGTCGGAGTGTTGATCTTGATTCACTTTACAATACCATGGAAGAGAATAGTGGGATACGCATAAGACCAGCAACCACTGATGGTGGTGCAGATAATGTGATGCATGGCACAATATGTATGCGGGCAAGCTGTGATATTTAGCCAACTCTTAGGCAACATGTAGTCCCCTCCCGCATTTTGCATGGCCATGTCGGCCTACAAAGTGTTGGGGGTGCTTGTATGTGATGCATGAAAAGATAAAAGAATGTCTATACACCTATTCTTTGAATGTCATCTCTTGAGGCAGTAGTGTAATATATAGTGCTCTAAGAGTATTGGTGCCTTACTAATCGTTGATATGCCTTCACTGATCAAATCTGTGAGTAGTGTTGGATGAAGACACTGTGCTTGAGTGCAATTTGCAAGACAAAATAAGTCATCTTCCGAATTGGCTAACAATTTCATATCTTCATTGGATAGTTGTCTTGAGCCCTACATATTATTCACTGCTTGAACACAGAAGAGAGGTGAATAGTGTTAATGCTCTGATGTAAATGTTAATGGCTAATGATAATTTTACATTTAAACAAATAAACTGAACACCAACAAAACACACATAACACCCATAGCAGTAAATTATGAGGGAGCTGGTAGATCAGTTATCACCATACATTATGTGTGTGTATGGCAGTTTTTGCAAAAAGTGTCCTATGACATTATATTAGTATGCACATTTGCTGTTTCGTTTGTTTGTTTGGTTTTGTTTTTTATTTTTTTGCTGTTTCTCTGGACATGTATCATGTTATTGTGAACCAGGTTGAAATTAACCAGGAATGAAATTACTTCAGGGTACATCTGTACATTATCGCTTAATTAGTCTCTTTTGTCCAGACTATAATCTATTTAGAGTCTGCGTTCTTGTCACCATTTTTCAGGTCAATTGATTTCTGATAAAGTGCAATATAGTGTATGTCTTTTGAATTGTATATCATATTCTGAAACTCTGTAAGTTAAGTCTTACTAAAAATAGATGAATCAAAATGAAATAAATTTGTTTTACTGTCATAAAAACACACCAATATGTTATCCTCTCTCTGTCCGAGAAGGACTGTAAGTAGACTAATCATGATTATCATTATGAAACTGTAAGGAGTTTCCTGATTATTCACCATATTATAACTTCACGGAGGACTGCGAATGGACAGTAATGATGTACTTTCCGCTCTTGAATGGTGGGCTGCCATTTTGTGTGATTCAGCTGTCGGCCGACTGTGCTGCATTAATGACTCACCACACGTCTTGCAGTACCCCAAAGTCTATACTCTGGACACGACTGGAGATTTATCTTGTTTCTTGCAGAAGGTCAGCAACGGCCTCAATAATTGAGCCCAAATGTCAGCCTCTCTTCCGCCTGACCCTTACACTGAATGCCACCCTTGACTAAACTCTCTTTTTCTTTACCTCACGCTGTCTTTCTAAGTTTCTTGGAACCACAATTTGTATTCCTTTTTGCCCCTACTTAATTGATGTAAGAAAGACCGACGGTAGTGCCCTGTGTCCCAGTGCCAGTGTGCTTCTGGGATGGCGGTTAGGGCTCTCAGTACTTTTGCTGGTGTATAAAAAGAGTACTTATACTCTTAGGAGCTGTGTGCAAAGAAAGACATGTTCTGCCTACCTTCCTTATTTTTTTTTTTTCTTTCTCACTTTTTTGCATGTTTGAAAAATCATACACAATGGTTTTGTAGATAACAAAATACAATATGCAAAAGAAATTAGAGAATATTGCAAACACATATACATTTCTTCTTATCTGCGACAAGGTCAAGTTAGGATGGATTATTGAATGTGGATTGAAAGTTCTGCAGGTTAAGCTAAGTGCCTGGGCACACATTTGCTGGTAAGAATTGAGAGTCTTGATAATTTGATATTTAACTTTAAAATATCAAATCATTCATGGAGTCGTATTGTAAGGCAAATTTGCTTTTGTTATGATTGGAGATATTGGTTGGGGATGTTGACAGTATTTCATTTATATGAGAAAGAAGACACATTTTAGAGCTTGTCATTCACCTTCATGTTATTTCTGTTTGATAAGATTGAATTTGAATCAATTTCATATTTTGAAGCACCTTAACATGTCAAATCAACATGTTCAAATCAGCTGCTCAAACACTGGAAGAATTCAAAGCTTGTGCAATTTCTCTTTTATCTAATGAACATCATGCAGTTTTATTCTGTCCATTCTTCAGGGTTGTGATTTCATTAACTTTTGCTTTTGTTTTTGCACCTTTTATCCTACTCAGAACCGGTATAAGAAAGACTGCGACCTTGCCGTGCAGCTGCTCCAATGCACTCCATCAGGGGCCTACATGCAGCATAAAGTTAGCCAGGTGAGTGGAACTGTCTCATTTCATTGTACAGTGCACTCCTGTTCTAACAAACATGGTTATAATGAAATTCCGGTTACAACGAAATAAAAAATCAAGCCGCAACATTATTGGCTCTATGTTTTTTATTGTTTACTTGTTTGGTTATAATGAAATTTGCCAGTCCCAAAGACTTTGTTATAACAAGAGTCCACTGTATCAATGTGATCAATATGGCTCTTTGGCAATTTCAATAAAACACCTAACCCAAAGACTAGGACAGACATTAAGTGCAGTGTCACTTCCTTGCTTACTCTGTGAAATAAATGAATAAGTTAAATAAAAAAAAAAAAAGGTGAAGAGTAAAACAAGGTGAGCAGAATTGTGACTTTCACATTGCTTTGTACACAAACTATTATTATAAACAAAATCATGTGTTTGATCAAAAGATTAAAGCTGCAACTCTTCCGTGTAAGTGATCATTGCTCAGTTATTTCCATTGAACAAAAATTTGATGCAAACATTTTTCTCTCTATGATTATGTTTTCAAGAATAAGATAAGACTGATGTACAGGTTGGTGGAAAGCTTGTGAGGGCATGACATCATCGCCTTGTAGTCTTGTCTGACAGCACTGTATCATGATAACAAGAGAACCTCTAAATTCTCATGAGTTTTCAATATTTTACCCAAATTTGATGAAACTTAAATTATCCCAACTGGTGGTGACTTTAATGTGTTTTGTCTGAATCAACTTCAGCATAAAGTGGAGTCTTGTTTTAACTTGCTGTGTGCGCTTGCTTACTGACCGACCATGAAGATTGCATAAAGCATATGAAAGTACTCTGTATATATGCATGCATTGAAAATTATCTATACACATAAATATATATAGCAAGAGGAAGAGAGGGATCTCCAGAGCAGAAAAATGGAAACACAATATGGTAAAGATTGTCATAGTGTCTAAAATTTTGCTCAGAAAATACTGATACTGCCTTTAATGTCAGAACAGCCCTAAAGGGACTGAAAGTGCCCATTTCCTGGAGTTGTTATGAGCAATCAGAAACTAGTCAGAGACCAATTATTGAGTCTCAAGATGACCGTTCAAGATCCATAAAAGGACACTTTTTTTCTTCTAGTGACATTTTTGTTATCACAGAAGACAATTGTAGATCCCTGTTGGGGAAAATTTAATTAGAATGGAGTTGGCTTTGTGTAATGAGTCATTCTAGCACTATTTTTGTAGCGTCTGTGAAGCATGCTGGCATTGGCGATATGAAAAGCAGTGATGAGCTTTGCCTAGAGCATTTGACATTTATGAGAAATGTGTACTACAGACAGATATAAAAATTGTGCATATTCGTATGTATGTCTGTATACATGTATGTAATAAACAGAAATTAATATAATTTTCAGTTTATACTGCATATATGAATATATATATATATATATATATATATATATATATATGAAATGTTTAAATGGAAAAAAATATTTTTTTTATCAACTTTAGATATTTAAAATTCTAATATCTTCAAATCAAATGTAACAATCACTGTGTCTTCAAAAGATCTAATTTTTCTCATTTAATGATGACATTGTTTAGAAAAATTTTACATTGGTAGGCCTTTTTTTTTTGCATTCAGTCTTATGTATGTACATGTATATATATATACATATACATATATGTATGAGATTTCTAGAATATGATTGAACTCCCTGTCATGTCCACCTCCCCCTTTAAAACAAACCAAAACAAAAGCCAAACAAAAAATACACACACACCCTAGACTTGATCTCCTGTCTACAATGGCTAGAAAGCAAATAAAAAAAAAGAAAGAAAAAAAAAGGGAAAAAGGAAACAAAGAAGAAAACAAGCTGTCCTCTTTTGATTCCCATACCAGTGCCATTATGCTTTATACTCCCCATGATGCATGCATATCGACAGCCTGGTGTGTCAGGAGGGGGAGGAGTGGATATCCCGCCGATCCTGTTAGCTCTAACAAGATGATGCGGTGGATGTAGCTTAGTAGCTAATCAAGCGGAAGGGTCATCGTGGCCTTGGAGGTTTTACTATTCCAGTCGTCAGTCTATACCAACTGTCAGTCCTGACAGACAACTTCTCCCTATCCACTTCTGTGAAGTCATCCCCAAGTCTTCCTCAGGGCAATTTTCTTTAACATGATTAGTTAATTTCTTTGGTATTTCACCAGCCAGAGATGCCATTTGAATGAATCTGTTCAGCCGTATGAAAGTCTGCTGTGACTTTTTAAATCTACAAGACATAAAATGGAGTTTGATGCTATCATTACTGTTGGTGCTGTTGATGTATATATAGTTATATGGTATCAAAGGTACATTATGTGCGGTGGACAAATGATGATAGATGGGATTTAATGATATTGACTGAGTTGCATTTACGGAAGGTTTGACATCGAAAAAGGACAGGTTCATAAGATGCGTTTTCCATTTCATAGTGGAGATAGATTGCTATGTAGTCAACTTGGAAGTCGGCATGAGTTGCCAGTACTTTGTGGTGTTTCTGATTACACAAATTTCTCCAGTGAAAGGTGCATTTAATTTTGAAGACCTTTTCAGTAATGTACTTCTATTTGAAAACATGCTGATTTTAATAGCAGTGGTGATTGCAGAATCTTGTAAAGAATGTCCCCTGAAGACATTTTTTGATTGATTTCATTTAACTAGTTTCAACATCTATTTCCTTTTCTCTTCCCATACGTATGTGTAGCTTCCACAAGACCTGCAATACTTCGTGCACCAGATCATGGGCGAGATCAACAAAGGGGTCTACCAGCCCTCCGAAAAGTCCTCCGATTCCAGCAATCAACCCCTCCTGGGAAACAGCAACCAGTCAGTGTCCAACGGCCTCATCGCTGCTCGCACCTACCACTCTGTCCCCGCCCACGTGGTCGCCCGGGCCATGCAGCGCCGGGAGGAGGAGGAGAGGAAGGAGATGGAGAAGTTGATACCGACGACCCGGAAGCGGAAAGTTGGCAAGGATGGAGTGGTGCTCATGCACGACAAGGGAACGCAGACCATCACGCGTCCAACGATGAACAAGAAATACTCTCTGTTGTGTGTGAAATGTGGCATGACCATGAAGGACGAGGAGGAGGTAGCACCCGAGGAGCCGGTAGAGAAGAGGAAAGAAAAGGTGGAGCAAGTGGAGAAGGAGACCGGAGGATCAGAGCCGCTCCTGCTTGTGGATGTAAGCATCGAGGAAGAGACACCACCTCCACCAGTGAACCTCCTGGATTTGACTGACACTCCACCACCAAGGGCGCCTTATCCAAGAGGTCCGTCAAACACCAGTCTCTTGCTAGACTTGCTTGATGGACCCGCTGATGAGGCGCCGGAGGCAGACAAACCTGTGCAGGAGCAAACGCTAGTTGATCTCTCCGACCTGGTCATAGGAAATCAAGAGAGCGTCCACAATCCGGCTGTGGACAGTCCTCTCAGCAATGCCACATCACCACAGGAAGCAGCTACCCCAGCTGATTCAGGTATCTTTGATGATGTCCTTGCCACATCCAGTGCAACCACCCATACCTCTGATTCAGCTGCTTCCAGTGATATTGCTTCTCTCGAGCCCGAGGCAGATGCTGCGATGAATGCATCACGGCGGAGCACCCCGTCCCGTCGCCTGGGCTCAGAGGGAGATGGTAGCCCCCAACACAAGGTCAATGGCAGCGCTCCAAGTCCACCAGCATTGCACTACAACAGCGACACAGATTCCAAATCAGGAGACGGCCAGCATGATGATGCGGGAAGTGCCACCGAGAGTCCCGTGAGGTCTCCGACGGAGAAACTTCCGCTGAGGCATCCCAAGGTGCCTCCACCGGCAGCTCCTACCTCCGCCGCCTCCGCAGCTCCGAGCGCTGGAGGTGTTATTGTCAAGCCGAGAATGAACGGACAAATGGGCTCAGCTGGCAGGCCGGGAAAACTAGCGAGTAGAGAGGGACCAAATAGAGACAAGCCCAGAGCTGTTGGTAGTGCCTCCACAAACCAGACAGCACATGTTGGCAGATCAAAGGCAGCGTACATGCAGACGAGTGTCTGATGCTGGTATTCTGGGAGTGTAGTTTAACCAAGGATTGTTCGTGCTTACCCGTACCAATGTGGACCAGCTTGAAGTGCATATTTTACATTATGTCAAACAACTCGAGGGGGAAATAATGTACTCTTTTATATTGTAGATCAAATTAATTCAAGTGTGGTCATCATGAATGGCAGATGACGTGTCAGCCATTAAATTTGGCAAGAATGAGAACGATATTGAGACCGTTTTAAATGTCGGAAGGGACACTGTAAAACCAGTCGCATGATCTACACTTTGTAGCTATGAATAGATTAGGTTGTGTAGTACTGTAGTGGTGTTGAAGTACTGCCAGTATGTACATTGGATATAGATATAAAGACATTGAACATAACTTAGATATTAGAACGAAGAGAATGATATTGAAACAGTTTACGATGTGTTCATAACAGAAGTGTTTAGCAATGAGGTGGTATGTACTCTTTTTCTAACAAAACATCAGACTTTATTATCCATGCTAACATTGCATATCTAAACAGAATTATAGGTGTTGCCACAGGCAGTGTTCTAAGTAATTTAAACGGTTTGTGAGCATAAAATTTAGATGATACACTTATGAGAAATTAAATGCAGGTTAAATTCATTATGGATATGGCTGTAAATCAAAACCTTTGTTTTCTAATGGAAATGGAGTTCTACTTAATGACAGAAAAAAATTGTGAATACCTTTTGTATCTGCAGAAAACATTCAGATTTGTTTAAAATTTTACAGACATCAACTGGCATGAATCACAGGAGAGAGAAACACACATATTTGGCACTTGTACATTAAGGATAAAATTTCATGCAGACCAATGATATCAAAGTGTATGAGTGGTGAATATATATATATATATAAAAACAAGCTCTCTTTGTAATTTCCCTCTCCTGGCTGAATTTTGGGGTTCCAAATCACCTACGGAGAGAAGTCACCTTCCACTGATACTCTCACTGCCTGCATAAATTACTACTCCTCTCTCTACTTGACACATGGGAAGGAGAAGAGACAAGCGCTCAGTACTGGCAGAGTATTCTTTGCCAATGGCTGCAGGCAATTGACTTAATGGAAGTGTCGAAAAGCGTTCGGCTTGCAGTTTTGACGAATTGCAGCGCTGATCCGTGTAGATGGGGCTAACACATGACGAAAGCTCCGTGCCGGGGCGACAGTAGGATTGAGAAGGATAGAATGCTAAAGCGAGAGAGAGAAAAAAAAATGAGAGAGGGAGAGAGAAGTAGAAAAGGACTGAGATTGGATGCATCCTTGTTTGATAAATGTATTTAATGTGGATAATAATCTGTGGACTGAGTGCCGACAAGGTGACTACCTATTATGCCTCTGTAATCACAAATATTACACATGAAATATATGCTGCATTTGTGTTGTGACAGAATCATATCTAGGAGGCAGCCAAAGTGTTCTGGGAGCTTGGTGTGGGATTGACTTGTTGCATTCCGCTCTTTTGTGTGGTTAGGGTTTTGAGCACATTTAGACAAAAAGATATCAATAGAGCAGTTGGGTTTGATAAAATTATGTAAAGGTAACATTACATCCCAGATTAACTGTTGTTATTTGTCGAATGCCCATATTGTTCCTTTTTTTTTGTATTTTTTTTTTTCTTTTTGCAGATGGGAAAGAAAAGTGTGCTGCAAATATATGATGTATCTAAACTTCCTAGATGGACTCAGTGAGTGCACATTGTTGTATAATGAGGGTAGGGATAGCATATACACTATATCAAGTGGGGTCGACAGTACACAATGGTTGTATGTTTACCAGTTAATATTGAGTGATGTTGACCAGTCAATACTGAGTGATGTTGGCCAATCAATATTGAGTGATATTGCCCTCTATTCCGCATCTTGGATTTCATACATAGAGACATGATATGACCCCTTGTATAATGAAGACTGCAGACATTTTCGCTTGTTCTCATATCTTAGCTATGCAACCACGATGATATTGTCAGTTCACATTTTATTTCAGGAGTGAAATGTTGATTTATGGGTCCGAGATGGTCAAAGTGAGTCGTGTTCATCTAAATATTCAATATTTTTTGTATTCAGAATTATGTTGTAAAGATCTGTATATATGTGATTGATTATACATACTTTGTAGTCTTTCATTAGTATTGAGGGTTTATATGCAAAGATGTAAAGAATTTCTGTTCTGAGGGGAGTTCAAAGTTTCACATAGGTGATTTTGAGTCAATTCTGTTTTCCCACGTGTCCAAGCCTAAAAGCAAATGGCAGTCGTGGTGAAAAAGAGTTGATGGTGAATCAAAACTATTCTCGTTAATAGCTTTCTGACGTGTTCAATAATTCAAACAGATGTGTGTTTGTATGTGTGTACATAATATATATTGTAAACAGTGATAAACAGTTTGAACCCCCAGGAAACTAACCTAACACTTCTTCGTCTATTTCCAACATACCTTTCAGCATTATTTCGCAGCACATGTAAATGATGTGTATGTATAAACTCATTCAGACTTGGCAGACTACAAGTTATTCTTACTAATCGCATTACAAGCTGGCGACATCCCTTTCATGTCCCTTTTGATAATGCATGAGACAGTGAAATGGCTAAGATATATGCAGGCTTTCACATTCTGAAGACTTGAAAGACAAAACATAATGCATATAAACTCGAAGTCTTCTCCCATGTACATGTATGTCACTCATTCCACATTCCTTTTGCAACTTTTTCCCATGAAGCAGGTTCTGTATTCTGACATTATTTAAGTATACGTCATTATCCTTGTTCTTTCTTCTTCTTTTTTTTCTTTTTTTCTTTTTTGTAAGTGAGAAAACATCCCATGCATACCTCTG
Organism: Diadema setosum; assembly: GCF_964275005.1. Classification (NCBI taxonomy): domain Eukaryota; kingdom Metazoa; phylum Echinodermata; class Echinoidea; order Diadematoida; family Diadematidae; genus Diadema; species Diadema setosum. The sequence goes on from NC_092685.1 coordinate 46,774,820, forward strand.
TTGTGAGGATTTCTGCACAGATAGTAACTGGGCCTTCTCATATCAGTTATATGTCCTGCCAGTCTCATATCAACTCAATTTTTACAAGACATCTGATTATTATGAGTTGCAATGATTACAAGGAACACACATACTACTAAGTTCAAAATTAAATTGTTGCATAGCTTTCTCCATGGCAACTACAATTATTACAGATACCAATTAAAGAAAAATGAATGCTTTAAGAAATGGTGAACCAGGTTCTTTTAGTGTTAATTTTTGTTGGAGTTTTGTGTTATTCCCCCTGGCATGGCTTTAAGGTATTCACATGCACATCACAGACTTGATACACAGTTTTAGAGTCTGTCATTTGTAGCCTGTGGAACGAGTAAAGTTGTTACATTTCCAAAACAATTGTTTAATGTTTTGTACAGATGCAGTCCCTTTAAGTGTGTGTGTGTGTGTGTGTGTGTGTGTGTGTGTGTGTGTTTTGTTTTCATGTTTTTTAAATGCTACTAACCTGTCTGCTGTCAGGCATGATTTACTTGATTATTGCCTGGTGCATTCCTAGTTTTTAGATTTCAGTACAGTTTCTTTTTCTTAAATACAGAAATGAATGATTGATTTTGGGGAGCATCGTTTATTGTCTTGCTGTTTGATTGCAAGTTGTATCATTTAACGTTATGTTTGTATATTTTAGCAAGAGATATTCTCAGTGTAAAGATCAGTATTACTTCAGCTATTCATGTACTTATGCATATCATTATTTTAACATGTCTGATGATATTTTTTTTGTCTGTTCATTTCAGATATGTCAGTACTTTTGTCCATTCACATTGAGGATTATATCACTTTGCAGAAGTACTTAAAATGTTTTATTCCATCAGCATATGTGTTATCACTGTGGTTTGAAGATGACATTGTCAACTGATTTCATTTGCAACCATGTTTGTTTTTTTTTATATTCTTAAAAGAAGTGCATTAAATATGTGATATCCCAAACCTTTCTTACTCCAGTATATTGTGTAATTATAGCTCAGACACATTATATGACAATACTCCAGGAACTGTTGTAAATTAATCTTCAAAATATACATTCTCAACAGTTAAAAAGATTATGAAATGAAATATTTTTAAGACACTATTAACCTCAATGTGTGTGAAACTTGTCAAGTAGGCCATTTGAATGCTGTCCACTAACATGTACATATGAATTTTCCAGAATTGGATTTTTTTTTTTTCATCTTGCTGTGATCAGAAAAGCTAAAACAGGAAATTTTGGATTCAGTTCCTGGTACTGGTAAATGGAGTGTGGTAGGATACTCACGTTTTTGGAAACGCACAAAGTTATTGTTACACAAACTCTGCCTTCATTATCAAGATACAAAACATAGTTTAAAATATGTCACATGGTTTGAAAATAGACCATTAGCAATACTGGTTATACTTATTCTTTCTTTCTTTTTAAACAGATTTAAAGGAAGGTAATAGTCAGTTGCACCCTTTTTAATGCCATATGATTAAAATTATGTTAACAAACATAAAGGTCTCAATTAGGTGTCAGTGTAAATTGATTGAAATGGGGCATTATTATCATGATCATGTTGCAGAGTGTTATGTATTTTTCTACCTGACTTGGAAATTTGTTCTTTTACTCGTTTGGAGATGTGGATTTATTTTATTTTATTTTATTTATTTTTTTTTTTGAGGGGGAGGAGGAGGAAGAGAAGGAGGAAAGAAGGTAAAACTTCAAAAAGAATCCACAAAGATTACCCTGCTATCATCGTACATGGACACCAAGTGTGAAATGTAAATGCTTGTGAAACTTTACAGCTGGCAGACAACTTATATGCCATTATGACATTACTGCTACTGAATTATGGGATTTTGTGATGCTTTTGCAGTCCAAGCATAATCCAAATATGCCAAGGCTATCATTAGTTGTATATCGTATATCAAGGATATTGGACTTTAACTCAATAGGATATTGCTTTAGTCAATGCAACCAGCCACAGTAAATCTTTGTGTAAGTCGACATGCACGGGACTACAGAAACCAATTTTTGTGGTTGGTAAAGTAACAAAAGAGAACTTTTTCACTGCGTTGATGTACATGATTTGTCGACTTACGCAAGGTTTGCTATAGTAATTTGCAAGAGTATCTTCTCCCTATGCTACCTTTTCATGAGCAATCCAATAATCATATGTATTGTGTGAGATATTAAAGTATCCCAACATTAGTCCCTTGAATTTTATACTGAAAGTAACATGAATTCATATGAATGCACTCAGTTTGGGATGAGGAAATACAACATTTTAGACTGATTCCATATAATCGTGTGTCCAATTATTTTTTTTTTTCTGTACTGTGCTCTAGGTGAGAAAATATATACATAGAATCGAAGATCTGGTGTTCAAGATGTTGGTTTCTCACCCTGATCTACTGTGAAGTGAATATTAATGCCACAATACCCCATCACTACTATCACAACGTGAAGTCGAATGCAGTTTTGATGGCTTTTAGCTGGGTGTGATATCTCTGTCTATAAACATATCTCGTACTGTGTAGCTGTTTTAGATTACATGGATGATCAGTGCAGATAGCAGAGAAGCAGCTCAATCTTTCTTTCTTTTTTAAATCTTCATGAGAAAGTTTGGTGAAGAAAAGTTGATCATCATGAGAAGGGTGGGTCCATTCAGATTGAAAATGTTGGATGTAACTCAGTTGTTGGCTGCTAGACTATAGAAGTGATGTGTGATATGAGAAAAAAAAAATGAATAGTCATGTTTTCTATGCTCATACCTTATTGTACTCTTCCCAACCTTGTAATATATGGAACCACTACCAATGCAACTGTGAGGTGTTGTAATGTTCCTTTGTAATTCCTATAAAAATGCTTGGTACATTGTGTATAAAACTCTGGAAATATGTAAAATTATGTGGTTATCAGCAATGTTGATTTAAACCAATGTATGACATTTCTGCACAATAAATCATGAATAATGTATAAATCTGGAAAAAAGAAAGTTGTCTGTTGTGCTTGATTTCTTCACATGTCAAGTTTACTTACGTCTACAGTCTTAGGGACTGTACAGCACTGGTTGAGGTGAGGATTCAGTTTGTAATGTTTTGCGAGATATTTAGAAACCACTCTATGAAATGTTATAGAGCATACACATTCTAAGGAGAAAGAAAGGTTTATTGGATGAAAATCGGTTTTGAAATGACCGAGATATCTAAAAACAAGGAAAAAACAAAGAGAATCTTAATAAAAGTTGTGGCCTGTCAATTTTATTAGGATCGTTTTGGACATCTCAGCCATTTCAAGGTCAATTTTCATCAAATAAACATTGAATCCTTCTTGAAATTACATGCTCTTTCATATTTCATGAGAGGTTTCTCATTATCTCACCAAAAATGTTATAAACCCGAATCCTCACCTCAACCAGTACTGTACAGTCTCATTGTTTACTCAAGATACATTAGATTATATCAAACATTCTTCCTAGCAAAACTGGATGATTCATCATGAAAGGGCAGGCAAAAATCTCTCCAGCCTTAATTGTATAAATCATGTAATATTGTGGTGAAGAAATATGTGTAAATATATCATGCCTTTTTACTGACATAATATGCAAACCAATAACACCATCACACAATTTCATGATTCACTGTAACATCTGCAGGTTGTGAGCTTGATAGAATTTGCTGACATTTTTGTGAAACGTGTGTTGGTGGATCTTGTCACATGCGTGTCATATGTGATTGTAATGTTTGCTGCATGTCATACACAAGGAGCCGCTGCTAGGTGCTACCTCTGTGACTATCATAATTTGATCAAGGAGCTTGACAGCCTTCTTTCTGGTGAAGAGACCCTAATGGAAGCAAAATACGACTGCCAATAGGGAGTCCTTCATAGACACAGTCCAGGAATGACTAATTAAACAGCCAGTTTAAACACTAGCAATATTCTACATAATCATTTCTTTAATTTGGCGGTACGCAGCATAATCTTGGATGAGAGGATGAAGATGAAAAAGAAGAGTTACAATGAATAAAAGAAGAAAGAGAAGGAGAAGTAGGAGAGGGAGGAGTAGAAAAAGGAGAAGGTGAAAAAGGAGGAGTACGAGAAGGAGAAGGGAAGTAGAAGAAAGAGGAGAAGAAGTATGCAGTAGTATTGTCAAAGATCCTGATCACATTCGGCAGTAGGCCACAAGGGTCTTTCTCAATAGGTAGATGTCTGAGATTTGGTATATTTACACATAAATCTTAAAGGACAAGTTCACCATCATAAACATAAGGATTGAGAGAATGCAGCAATATTAGTAGAACACATCAGTGAAAGTTTGAGGAAAATTGGACAATCGATGCAAAAGTTATGAATTTGTAAAATTTTTGTGTTTGAACCGCTGGATGAGGAGACTACTAAGGCTTGTGATGTCATATGAGTACAACAGTATAAAGAAAATGTAAAGAAAATTCAACATATTTTCACTTTTTTCGCATAATAAAAGAGCACTTGACTTGCCTCTTTCTAAAGGCAATGGGAATAATATTACCCATAACATATGTCAGTAGCGAGTTAAGGGAATGTGTACTTTTTTCAAAAGATTAAATTTTGTGAAATTCTCTTTATATTTTCCTTATATTGTTGTACGCATGTGACATCATACACTGCAGTAGTCTTCTCATCCAGCGGTGACTGCACAAAAACATAAAAAATTCATAACTTTTGAACGGATTGTCCGATTTTCCTCAAACTTTCAATGATGTGTTCTACTAATATTGCTACATTCTCTCAATCCTTATGTTAATGAAGGTGAACTGGTCCTTTTATCCCTGTCGAACGTTTTGGCATTGTTGCACACTCTTCTAAAAATCATAAATCATCATTCATGTATTTGAAACGAAACAAAAAAGCAACAAAAACGAATGAATGTTTATTTACTTTTAAATAAAAATTACTGAAGAAATTGATCCAGCTAGAGAGAGACACCACTATGACATAAAGCCAAGCTATAGAGTGCATCTTTTAACATCTCATTCTTACCCATTGACAAAACAACACCTACACACAGCACATATATGTCACCAGAGGGCAGTACATACACCTAATTCTCAGTGCTGTATACAAAGAGAGTCTGGTCAATTGTTAAATTGGACACCAAGTCGTTACTCAGCATATTATGCATTAGAGGGTTAGCATGTTGGCTCAGATGTCATAATGAAAACAAGCAATTAATCGAGGGTACTTAACAACGAGCACTGTGTATGAGTGCAGTTTGGTGGCGACATGGCTCCAGGAAGATCAACGGGATCTGTTTTGACCAATCACAGGCTTCAAAACTCATAAGCCGAAAACTGAGTTGGTCAGACTGTCTTTATATAAAGCACTACTAATTCCCTTTATCACATACTGACGTGACATAAAAAAGGCAGTCAAATGCTGCACCTTGTGTTTACATGGTAACCTGTCCACTGTCACAAAAATTATTACAAATATATTGTTAATTTTGAAATCATCTGAATGAGGCATGTAGTGACACGACAATATAAAGATCCTGCATACAGTTAAGAACAAAGCCTGATGCATAAACCGCAGGTTTACAAGTGTATTTCAGTTTATTGATAGTTCAGCCAACTCTTAGAATGGAGAATCTCCTTGTACAGCAACAATCACTCATTGGAAGACATTAACAATTAACAAACTTAAATACCGGTACTGTAAAACTATAGATTTCCACAGCAGCATGAAACTTTTGCAAATTTCACAAGGAGCCAAGATTTATTTAAGTTTAATGCACATGAAAATATTTTGTTTACAACAATACCTTATATACCAGTGGCAACTAGCAAAAGTTTCATGCCGAAAAACGGCCATTGGCTCGATTTGTGAAAGTTTCATGCCATGAATATTTCTGGTTTTTCTGTTCATCCACTAGTCCTTGCACTGAATTGCATTTAGAAATTAGATGCAGCAGCAATGATAAAAAAAATGATATCACTGTCACATGACCTAATAAGCTACGGCTACATCCTTACTGGATGTAATGCTGAATTATCTAATGCCATGCAAAGATCCATGTTGCCATATATCTAACCCATATGTAACTTTGTGCAAACTACAGTTTGAATTTGACTGCAATGATCTCATCAAATCTATGTTTTTTTCATTCCCTATTTTTGTTGTTTGGGGAAGCATTCCTTTAAAAAAAAAAATGTTAATATGTTAGTGATGATTAAAAAGCCATACAAAAAAAAAAAAAACCCACCAAACAAACAAACGAACAAATAGCCAGGAATCTGAAGATGTGCTTGTGTGCATAGCCCCTTCCCCCCCCCCCCTCCACAACCACCACCACTGCCTGTAGCCATTCATAATGAACTTTGTCATTTCTAAATGTCTATCTCAGATGATGGCATGCCTCATCACAAGACTACAAAAAGAGCCGAAAAGAGCTTCATGAATGCTTCTGAGGAGGTGATCAGTGACCGATTCCGGGTTCAAAGTCTATGCAATGATGATGGTTATAACGATCCCCTCGGGTTAATATGCAACGGCCCATTATGTCTTGTGCACATAGCAACATTTTGAAGTCGGGTAAAAATGGAAATTTTGGTCATCTTTCAAAGTAACGAGACGTAAGGACAATGTACAGCGCACTGAAAATGTTTGCATTAGATGAAATCTGTCAGCACTTGAAATATACTTCAATATCCTGGAAAAATAATGACATTGGACCCTAATAAAGACATTTTTTTTTCCCTCTCTCTCCTGCAGTTACCTTGAAACCACTCCAATGTGGGGGGGGGGGGGGAGGAGGGGTGGAATGATGACATTGGGGTTTAATAATGATTTTTTTTTTCTTACCATGGTAACCTTAAATCCACTTCAATGTCTGGGAAAGAATTACGGCGCTGGAGCTAGATAATAATATTTTCCTGGTGTGGTAACCTTAAATCCATTTTAATGACTTGGAAAGAAAGAATGACTGTGGAGCATAATAAAGACACTTTCAGCTACTGAGGTTATCTGAAATCCATGTCAATATTTTGGAAGAAAAAATAATGAAAGTGACGTTTAATAATAACAAGTTTTTTTTTTTTTTTTTTTTGCTTTGGTTATATTTGAGCAACTGGCACTTGGTCTTATGCTTGTGAAAAGATACAAATGCTCTGACATAACTACTGCTTCCTCACATCCTGTGGCAAAACAAGTCCATTTCTTTATTTCTTTATAAACAACAAGAGCTATCTCATAATAACTCAGTGATAATGTCAATACTTACTTTATAAATATTTTGTCCCATCAGAATCTTCAAAATCACTTTTGTTCTCACATATTTGTCAACAATCTGATGTCAATAATTGTTACACCACTCGACACTTATATCTTATAGATCTTTTGTTGTTGTTTTTTTTTTTAAATCTTCCAAAGATCCGGTGCTACAGCTGGTCAAGTATCATACAGATCTCGGCATAGCGACACGCTGAAGACCTGAAAACAAGGGCAAGGTAAAAGGTCTTGTGCATAATGATCACATGAAAGACAGACAAGGAAGTTTTTCTCTTGCTAACCCAACATATGAGATCCAAATCTCAACAAATATGAACTCAGACGGCAAGCTGGCTACAGGTGGTGACTGGGGTGGATTCTATATTGGCCAAATTTTATCGATAGCAATATAAACAGCTAGCGTGCATGAACTCACGATGATTCAGTCCGACTCAGCTCAGCTCAGCTGTACTATGCAGATTTGTACCGTACATGTGCACAAGTACCTCATCTCATTCATCTTAAAATGTATGAGAAATGATGCCTACCTTTCTCTCCAATGATAAGCAATTTGTATGTTAATCTGACTTGTAAAGTGTTTATTAAATAATTACTGTAAAAGTGGAAATTTTCGCGCATTTCGCGCAACCAGAAACTAGCGCGAAAATAAAAACACGCAAATATTTTTGCTTGCCATACGTTCCTGTGCGTGATGTCTTGATTCCGTGGAATTAAAAACACGCGAAACTCTTCTGACCCGGCCTAGCGCAAAAAATTAGTCCCGCGAAAATATCCACTTTTACAGTAGATATCTGTCTGATTACCATTTGATCAAATACAATTTTAGACAAGATTCCCCATTGTAATCTAATTCTAGAACTTTCTCTTTACAGCCGCTTGAGCTTCATCTCCTTCCAAAACAAGTTCAACGTATGTCTTGCATCCTATTTTCAAGCCACAAGTAGAACTTGTGTGTATACTCCTTAAAAGTGAAGTCCCATTCATCAACAGATTGATTATAAAAACAAAATAAAAATAAATCAAATCTAATAGGCTCTGAAAAATGCATTGTAATGTATAAACATTAGATATACCAGTATGGTGTGCATGGCTTCAACAAGGTACTGGAGAAAGTTGTACATCTCCAGTTTGATTATTGGCTCCACCCCCTTCTTTCCGACTTCTGTGGCCCTCCTATGGCGTTTTGAAGGGGGCAGAGCCTCTACCTCTTTCCCAAGGGCGACCCGCTCTTCTCGATCTTGTGGAGCAGGTCACTCATGGCGCTCTTCCTTCCTCAGAGGTGACAGTGCTGGATGGAATCAGGGAGGTGGAAGAACCACCTCCCTGATGGAATCTACGGCATCCTGTTTGTCTATGCCACATTCTCTGTAGTAGACAGTTTTCACTCAGGGTAAATTTTGGGACCTAGCTTGAGGTCTCATTTGGCTACAACTGATATTGGCAAATATGAAGGAGATTGCAATGGCATGAAAATTAAATTACCATGATTTTCCTAATTTTCACATAGCCAAGTAGGCTACCAAGTAAAGGTATATGAACCTAGGTTACATTGAGGTGACAGTATTATCCCTTCAAATAACAAGAATTACTGACCGTCTTATTTTACAATGATGACTATTGTGTTTGTGAACAAGACTAAGTGCATTATCTACTATGTAGATTGCTGACCACTACAGAAACCATTTCCCTATCATCTTTCTTCCATCACCTCTTCTCTCGATCATCCCTTCTCATGTTCCATAGCCTGAAGTCATCTGGTCAGCCACCCCGACACATTTTACGACCTATGATGTACACACTAATTGGTCCGGTAATCCTATCACTTCCTATCCTGAGTTCCTTATTTTCCACGTCAACTGTTTGTATATATACATTGTAATAAATCAAGATGGTCGAAAGACTGACCGACACCTATGGATTGAGAATAAAGAACACTTGCCATCAGCCAAAGAGTGCAGACGTGTCTCTCATTATGTCTCAGTAACCAGCAGTCACAAACACAAAAATGACATGCGCCATGTAGAGCCAGGACCCGCCGAGTAAGTGAACTTGCAAAGGCCTTGGTTGTTGAAAAAAACCTAACTCAATGCAAGCTTTCAGGTTGAAAGTTTGCATGCGTTGAATGTTGGTACGCCTTGCTCTAGCCTCGCTGGCTCACTTTGTAATGGCCCCACATATATTATTAAAGCATTTAGGTTCTTAGGTGCTTTTTCCCCTCTATTTGTTAAGCATACAGAGCACCCCCACAAAAGTAAATAAATAAACCAGTGCAAAACATATAAGTGGAAAGTCAGTTTATATGAACGGACACAGGAGATATAGGATATACTGTATACGCCGAATATTTCGCGAGGTTTTTATTTTCGCGAATTTCGCGAGTCAGCTGTAATTCGCGAAATTAAAGACACGCGAAAATATTGACTCTGATCCCGATATGAATGGGATGTACGCGTACACATTTCTGCGTTCAGTAAAGGACTCCATGGTCGCGAATTTAATCACTCGCGAAATCCTCAGGAAGTCTCGATTCGCGAAAATATAGACTCGCGAAATATATGGCGTATACAGTATGGGAGAAAGAAGAGGAGGAAGAAGAAGAAATGTTTATGATATGGAATATTCAAAGATTCCTAACCAATTTCGTGGAGTCTGATTATTCGCAACCATGGCTTGTTATGACGCGATGGCTCATTGATTTTGCCCGCCTCTCATCACAGTCATGTCAAGATAGTTAACAACATGTACATAACTTGTGTGTGTGTGTGTGTGTGTGTGTGTGTGTGTGTGTGCTAAATTTGACAGAAATTTGACCTGGCTGACACTTACAATAATGATATTACGAATGAACCAACTCTTAGAGTACAATAACCTGCCATCGAAGAAGGGTCCGGTGTGATGTATCTATAGACAATATTAGATGTATTGTATTTCCACATGATATTTAAGTAGACAAACTGCGATAAAGTACTCGTGTATAGAAAAAAGGAAAATGGCGACCGCGTGATCAAGTCCGTACGTGTGGGCAGGCTCTCAAAATTTGATTTTCTCACCCTTTTGATTCAGTCTTAAAGACAAAACCAGTGTTTAAGTCTCCGTCTAACATAACTTCAAGATGAGTTCGGATGCCAAGTCAAGAGATCCACCATGTACCGAGAACTCGCCAGCGAAAAAGAAACCCTTGTTGGAGAAAATGGAGAGCTCTGCAACGCCGCAATCAGCTCACAGCGCCGGATGTTTTGGGCGTGGGTAAGCCCGAAGACTCGCTCACACCTCCAGCTTGGTTTCAAGCCTTCGAGGCGCGCCAGGAGACACGCTTTGCGACCGTGCTGTCTGAGTGCAGAGAAGAGCATGCAGCTATTCGTTTTGAGATGGGTGATATGAAAGACGAGGTGGTTAAGTTGAAGGCTGCACTAGATGGAGCTCAGGATAAGATTGACGACTTAGAGAACCGCAGTCGTCGGTACAACATCATCATCTGGGGTGCACCTGAAGGAATTGAAGGGTGTGATTGTGCCAGTTTTGTGTCATCATTGATTGGAGAGTCTGTGAAGAGAGAAGCTATACAGAGAGCACATCGAAGTGGGCAGCAGGCCAGACGGGCTGCCACCAGCAATCGCCCCCCGCCCAGACCGAGGCCCATCCACGTGGGCTTTGGATCTTTCCTGCAGAAGGAGGCTGCAAGGAAATCTCTTCTTGAAGCGTTCAAAGCAAAGTCCTATACACCCATGAAGGGGTCACCTCGAAGATGTTTGTCTCCGATGATTTCTCAAAGAGGATCCAGCAACAGAGGAAGGAGAAGCTACCGAAGTTGAAAGAGCTGAGAGCCAAGGGTCAAAAGGCCTTTTTGATATACCCAGCTTCTATCAAAATCAGAAATGCGTCCAGGCAAATAGTAGATCCTTGATTGACCTTTTTGTGAGCCCAAACATTTAGAACTCAAGACCGAGTTATGAAGAACAATATTTATAGTGTTCTATTGTTTGAGGGTGCTTCATTGGCATTGCAGAGTTTTATTCCCACAAAGGACAAATGAGAGTCCTAGATCTTTTGTTATTTGTTACAATCGCGTAGAACTTTTTACATTGTTTTTGTTTGCATATGTTCAATTGTTGTTTAACACATATCGCTAAGGTCAGTCAATTGTTGAAATCGCCACAAGTTTTATGTAAAAATTGGAATATTTTGTCATTATCTTGTCTTGACAAGCTGTTGAGCATTTTTGTTTTGGGTACGGGGTAAAATATGATATTACAAATAAGATCATTTAATTGTAGGGGTTAACAAGATAGTTTTAAGAGAAAAAATGTTTTCATCATTTTGCTAAAAAAAATACTGATATATTACTTTTACAAGAAACACATTCTGATAAGGGAAATGAAAAATGTTGGTCATCACAGTGGGGGGGGGGGGGGGGGTCAGTCTTGGTTTTCTAGTCATACATCTAACAGCAGGGGAACCACAATTTTGTTGAAGGCAGGTCTAAAAGCTACAGAAATATCATGCTGCATAGATGCAGAAGGACGGTACATAATTTTAGAAGTGATTATTGAGAACATTTCATATGTATTGGTTAATGTGTATGGTCCAAACAGGGACTCGCCTGAGTTTTTTGTTGACCTTTTTGGACAAAAAGAGCAAATTGGCACCGCCAATTTAGTGGTTGTAGGTGACCTCAATGTCACTCTAGGCCCTTTGGACTATAAAGGCTCCAGTAAATGTCATTTAATTTGCTAAACAACAACTACATACACTTATGGAGGAATACAACTTGGTAGATTTATGGAGAAGGAATAATCCTAGTACACCCAATTTTACCAGATACCAGAAAAACCCCGAAGTTTATTCTCGACTAGATTATATTCTGATATCTAATGATCTTGCTAGCAGTGCTAAGGATCCAGATATTTGTGTCGGTATAGACTCTGACCATAGTGTGGTTGGGTTGAAATCAGCATGTGATAATACCCCCCGAGGCCCAGGATATTGGAAACTTAACTGTTCATATTTAAGGCATGATTCAGAATTTTGTTTGTTTATTAAAGGTAAAATAGATGATTTTAAAAGTAACCATGTGGGTTGTACCCAAAACCCGAATGTGATTTGGGATGCATTCAAATGCACAATAACAGGAAATTGTATGGAATACACCATAAGAAAGAAAAGAGCTACAGTATTCATCGCATAATCGGGCATCTGATAATCGGGAACCTCGCTTAAATGACATACGCATCCCAGAAACATTTCCAATGCACGTTATTTTCACTGGATAATCGGGCGGGGACCTCTGATAAACGGGACAATTTTTCTTCAAGCGATCTTTGATTTTGTTGATATTTTACACAAAAAATCTACCAAAATACCACAACAATATTTCAAAGATTCCCTATCAGTTGTCGTTTACATCGAACTTACAAAGCAAGCTTCGGACTGGTGTGTTTTGACCTCCGTCCATCCAGTACACGTACATTTCAGCTCGCTGCCCGCCTTCGCGCACTTTTCTGTATGTGTATATATGGCGAGCTAGATCGCTACATATTGACAACACATGTACAGTGCAGTGATCGCGGCAAGTAAACAATCAAGCCGTGATGATTGAATGATTGAAGGACTTTTCATTGACGTTCCCACGTCAGTTCTGGGTAATCATTTCCCATGGTTGTGGATAAGTATTTAAACGGAACGCCCTACGTGTCCAAGAATTCTACGAATGTTTAAGAAAGTGCTAGCTTTTAATCCACATAATAATTTTGTGTTCGAAGAGAGGTGACAGAAGAAGAACCCGGTTGCGATTACTCTACATCATTGCGAGAATGCAGGGAGAGCTAGAGGGTCGCGCTGAGGGGTAGCGTGGTTGTGTATTCATGTACATGTACAGTACGTCAGTATGTGTGTGTGTGTGTGTGTGTGCGCACTACATGTACATGTCGTATGCCGCTAGTGTATGGTGAGTGCTCATCGCGAAATCGGGCACCCCGCTTAAAGGGGCCGTGTTTGCTACTCCCAACCTGTCCCGATTATGCGATGAATACTGTATTTGCAAGGAAAAGAGTGATCTAGAAGCTGCAATTGGTAAAGTGAGGGAAGAAATTGCTTTTCAGTGTATGACCCATCAAAATGGTGGTTCTAATGACACCTCTCATGATTTATTGACTAAGTTAGAAGACCTGCAATCTAAATTGAATAAGATTTTGGACAATGAAACTGCCGGTGCAATTACACGGTATAGAATAAAGTGGGCAGAATATGGAGAGAAAAGTTCTAAGCATTTCTACAATCTGTAGAAAAGAAATTTTGAGAAAAAGAATATTCATCAAATAAAGGTGGACACAGGAAATATTATAAATAATCAAACACAAATTTTGGATGAATTGAATTTGTTTTATGCCAACTTATATGGCTCACAGGAGACTCCCCTTTCAAAACAAAAGGCCTTAGATTTTCTTGACAAGGTGGACATTCCTGTATTATATAATGATCTCAAACCCATTTTGAGTGATCCAATCACGAAAGCTGAAGTGCTGAATACGTTGAAGACCATGAGTAAAAATAAGACTCCTGGATTAGATGGTCTACCAGTTGAGTTTTATGTTGTATTTTTTTCATGAAATAATAGATATGTTGTTAGATTCTTATAATTATTCTTTTGAAAATGGACTTTTGTCACCTTCACAAAGAAAGGGGATAATCACATTAATTCCTAAGAAAGATAACGATCCTTTGTTTGTCAAAAATTATCGACCTATTTCATTATTGACAACTGACTATAAATTGATAGCTAAGATTATAGGCAACCGTTTGAAAAAGGTGTTGGAAAACTTAATACACTCTGATCAGCAAGGATTCATGAGAGGCAGAAATATCAGTGGCAATATTCGAACAATTATTGATGTAATTGAATATGCTGATATGAATGATATTGATGGAACAATTTTATTGCTTGATTTTGAAAAAGCTTTCGACAGAGTGGAGCATAACTATCTGTATGAAGTCTTGAAATGGTTCAATCTTGGGGATAACTTTATTCAGTGGGTAAAGACGTTTTATAATCTGAGGACGAGTTATGTTTGTAATAATGGCTTTTTATCAAAGCCACTGTCTTTATCAAGGGGAATATTTCAGGGATGTCCAATTTCTCCTCTGCTCTTCTTATTAGCAATAGAACCTTTAGCTATATCTATGCGGAATAATGAAAATATTGAAGGTATTTCTTTTGATGGTTCGGTTAAAAAAATTAGCCAATTTGCTGATGACACTACTATTTTTTTGAATGGCAAGGGCAGTTCTTTCAATTCCCTCTTTGAAACATTACAAATATTTTCATAATTCTCTGGATGTAAACTTAATGTTAAAAACAGAAGCCATTCATATTGGCAGAATGAAAGACAGTGACTTTCAGCCTTTTAAATCTGAAGGTTTGGGTTGGCGTACCCAGTCATTTCAAACGTTGGGTATTACTTTCTCCTTAAACGTAAAATCTCTCTGAGTTGAATTTTGTACCAAAACTTCAGCAACTACAGCGTACTCTTAATTGTTGGAAACACAGAAGCCTGTCTCTTATTGGAAAGATTACTGTGATCAAATCTATGGTTCTCCCTCAGTCATTGTACCTGTTTTTTGTACTGTGTATACCTATACCAAAATCTTATTTTAAAAAACTGAATGGAATCTTTTTCAAATTCATTTGGAATGATGGTAATGACCGTGTGAAACGGTCTATTCTCTGTAATGATTATGATCAGTGTGGTTTGCATATGATAGATCCTGAGACCTATGCTAATGCCCAGAAAATGGTATGGGTGACCCATTTATTAGACCCCCAATATAACAGCCCATGGAAATCACTAGAGGTACACTTTCTAACAAAATTTTTCCCAGATCAATCAGTGTTATGGAAAACTAACACATACATGTTCATTTTATCTGCAACAAATGTCAGATATAAATGGTGTGCTCAATGCGAGCTGATGTGCTCTTTGGTGTCACGTCTTTTCCAATGTATATTGTACATAAATGTACATTTCCACAGCCATTCCAAATGTAACAGAGGCAACAAAGTTGGACTCTTCATGGGCAAGTGTTGCCTCAAGAGGAAAATATCTGTCCCTCTGGAAGCTAATCAAAGCCATAATGAGCTGTTTTCATGGACCACAGGTAGAGCTAGGTCTCCATCAGCATCATGGGGGAATGTCATTATTGAGCAAACTTCTTGTATAGACATAAAGACATTTAGTGCCATACAGACAGTAAAATTCACCTTGAAGTCCACTTGAAAGAGAGCAATTGGGTGATCCAGTTGATTAAAGGCTCTCTTACATCCGGTCGTGCGTGGTACTACGAGTGGTTTGCGTGCAAAAATGGGCCGAGTAGTGAGATGCACGCAAGTGGAAAGTACTTTTTCAGGTGGTCGCAAACACGACGCATAGCACGCAGCCTGAAAACTGGCCGGCCAGTTTTTCGCTACAACCTGGCTGCGACAATTAGCATGCGTGGGGCACGCTCGGAGTAAGCAAGACAAAAGTACTGAGTAAGTTCGATAGGCGTGCGTGTAACGCAGGCAAAACATGCAACAATTTTGGGGTATTTTCCCACAAAGGCATACTTACCACACACGAGGCTCTTACTTTCCATTTGCTTTCAATGTACGTGTTAACAAAAGGGGGGTGAGCGCACTTCCTCCGTGCGCATCACCTACTTCCAAAATGCATGGTGAGTACTACTACTGTACTTGTGAAGTACGTCACACTCAGACGACGAACGTGATCAGCACGATAAAAAGTGCGTCAGAAGTACATGTTGAGACATGCTCAGGTGCATCATGCTCCTATATAAAAGCTGGTACGGACAGCATGCTTTCAGTTCTGCGTCAACATTTTCTGCAGTGAGTCCACATTTTGTGCACAATGGCTCCCAAGGGAAAATCAGGTGGCAGGAAGGGGAAGAAGAGCAGGGAAGAGGAATCAGAAGAAAGAAGGAGAAGGGAAGAGAGGGAAAGAAAAGTAGCTGCAGAGGAGAGAGAAGGGGAAAGGGCTGAAGGAGAAGAAGAAGTCTCAGGTGTGGAGTCCGATGCAGAGAGCACCACAAGTGCCACAGGCAAGCAGAACTTGTCTCGCTATGACTTCAACAGTGAGGGGGAGGCCAGAATTGTGGAGTTTTTTGAGCAGCATGACCAGTTCTACAACAAGGGCAACTCCAAGTACAGCAACACTCAGTACAAGAGGAAGGTTCTGGACCAATTGGCCGCCCAACTGAACTTCCTCTTGCAACAACAGCTGTAAAAGACGATGGTGCATCCTTCTTGGTAGTGCCATATTGGATGCTGAAACAGCGAATAATGAAGAGACTCAGTGCACCCTTTTGTATTATTGTGGCTATCCGTGCGTTCTTCCAATTTGACGCACGATTATCAACATCTTGCTTAACACTTCCGTGCTCCTTACGTTTCACTTACTTCGTAAGTGCTATTTCTGAAAACATACGCTTCACTTGCAATTCACGTACAATTATCCCACTCATTGTGTGCGACAGAAGTAGAGATCATACATGCTCCTTACTTCTTCCTACTTCCAAAAAGGCGTACAGACCACTTGCGGGCCTCACTTTTTGAGCAAGACACACCCACTCATTAAGTACTTACTACATACTTCCTCTCCGATTTAATTTTCACCCTGCGACAACTCCACGCCTGACAGGAACTCCGAGTCCGCACGATCTCTAAACACACACGACGAGATGTAAGAGAGGTTTGATTAAGCACTTGTGGAGAACATGAGGAGTTCCCATAAGAGGCATACGGAAATGCTTTCAAACAGAAAAGAGAGTGCATAACTTCAAGAAGAACAAATCTTGGCTGCAAGTAAAAGTCAAGCTTCCTCCAGCAAAGAAAACAATCAAGGAATAGAGTAGATTGGTTGCTCAGAATAGCTAGGCAGCGTCACAGGGAAGCCACGTTGCAAAAGTTCAGGAAAACAAACAAAAAATGGGAAAAGAAACTCGGTATGAAGGCATTACTTTACATATTCTAAAAACTCTTTCATTCATATCTGTGAGTGAAAGGTTTGCAGGTTTGTAGACAGAAAAAAAAGAATGGAATTGGATGGTTCTTGCTGAACTCTCCATTTATCAGGCTCGTATACTCCTTTTTGGAAGACATTTTAGTAAAAGAAAAAAGGGTATCCAAGTCATCCAAGCTAATGGTAATTGAATCGTCTATTTGGAAACTACCAAGTAATATGTCTTTACGGTTATTATGTACAGTCAGATCATTATGCTTGATGAAACATTCACTAACAGTAACCCGACTGCCTCCTCTCCTTTATTTCACAGACTTCTTCCTTTTTTCCCCTTACCCTCGCAGGGACGGGGTAACATTTTGGCGACCCTGCCAGGACAGCACATCCTGCTGCTGTCAAGTGACCGGACCACACGATGCTGATGTAGACTCATCTACTGACGTCTAGCACTGGAGCAACTGGAGACCTATCTTTGGTAGCGGTGTGTACGCTGAAGAAGCAGTATCCGTCAGAATTTTGGGAATGCTGTGGAGTGAGGTACGACACGTAAGGGGAGTCATGGCAGAGTTAGACGACCTTCAGTGTGAAGTCATAGCAGTGCTGTATCAGCAGAAATTGGCCACCCTGATTAGCCTGGCTACACAGCTCTCCATCAACGGAGTGAGTGATCAACCCAGAGGGAAAGTTGGGCGTCTTTTCCAAAATTACCTGGAGGAGCTCACCAATAAATTGGATGCAGAGATAAGAATGAAGGGCCTTCTCCAACAGCTTAGACCTAGCCCCCTTAAATCTAGTATCGAAACACCCGTGGAAGCAAACACAGCCATCACCATTCAACGATAAAGCTTCTCTTCTGTCTTTGCTAGTACAATGTAGCACTGTCTATTCATTAAAAAACAACAATCGCCATTCAGTAACAACTAGCCCTTTTTGGACTCATCTTTTGCATTGAAATTCTTCAAGTCTTCATCTCACAAAAGGCATCTCACCTCTTCTAAGTTTTTGTCATGTGGACTCGGACAGTTTAATTTGGGCAGCTAAAGAGCCAGTTTGCAAAGGATTTCCCCATTCCCTCCCCCCCCCCCAACAAAAAGATGGTCGACAACTTTAACCACGAACAGTTGGATGCCATTATTACATTCCTTGCTTTCCTCTTGGACGTTATGCTCGAGATTGTTGCACACATAGAGGGTCTCCTCATTGACCTCGGAGGCCTTGTTGACTAGCAGCTAAGTTGGGGCAAATTGAAATAAACCTAGTATTGAAACACCCGTGGAAGGAGACACAGCCACCACCATGTCCGCCTCTACCCGACAACCAGTGTTCCAAAAGGATCTCCGGATTAATGGTCAAATCGGTGACAACAGCCAGAAGGACAGTCTTAGCTTTTCCAGCCTGATGCACCATATCAAGGCTGCAAAGTTGAAGAGTTATGCCCACCGTGATATTGTGGAAGCAGTCTTGAAGGCAATCAATCCTTGACTGAAGTTGAGGTCTCATTTTGGAGGATTATAAAGACCTCACCCTAGACACCCTCAAGACCATATTGAGGGCTCATTACCAGGAAAAGGACACCACCGAAATGTATCAGGAGCTGGCGAACATCACACAGGGGAAGATTGAGAGTGCTCAGAGCTTCAATACGAGGGCACTTGTTCTTCGACAAAGTATTATACAGGCTTCACATGAAAATGCGGAAGGGCTTAAATATAATAAAGCTCTCGTAAAGAACATGTTTCTTCATGCTGTTATTACAGGGCTGAATAATGACAGTGTATGCGAAGATCTGAAGCCACACCTCTACAGTGCAGGGCTTCTATCATACTACTATTTCGTAGCCGGACTTCTCCAACAGAAATGAGATAATAACTCATAGGCAGCCTCTTAGGCCCCTAGCCATGTAGATACCACCCCCCCCCCCAACTATCATCCCTAAAAGTGCTTGAAGAGATTACCACCATTGCTTTGAAGCCTACAGGGATGTGAATGGATGGAAAGATGAAGAGGCAGCAAGCTTGCAGAGTAAAACACTGCGTGGTGAAGTAAGGCGCAACTGATCAGAATACTTGGAAGGAGATTTGGTTCAAGCCAACAAGCAGGGAATTATCCAATGGAGTCGAGACATAGAAAACAAGGTCCAATGGAATGAAAGTTGGACAAGCAATCCACGAGTTGTCAATCAAGGCCTACCCAGAAATTCCAGCCATGGTAAGAGAGAGACTAGAAAAGAATCATTACAATGATGCTGTGGAAAATAAATCAATTAATCAGAGAGGGCATTCATCAAGCCCAATCATCCACCCTAGACGAAGTTGTGCAAGCTGTGCTTGAAACTGACAGTTTAAACTAGAAATGTCGCTATGGCGACTGATGCCTCCGCCATAATGCATGATTCTCCCAATAGGTGTTTAGTACAATGTCTTCACAATGTGTGATGACAGTTTCACATAACTGGCAAAATACTAAATTGACAGGTTTGTGAGAAATGTCTTGAATGTTCACTTTCCTGGAAGTAGGTTTGCTGTATTTGTCTGAGAGTGCAGGAACATGTATTTTGGGGAATTGAGGATTTTTACTTGACTTTTGACCGACCCTTTTATAAGTTTATGCATGGAGTAATTTTCAAGGCATGAAGAAAGAGTGTAATTACAGTATAAAATAATTTTTTTTTTTTTTTGCATTCAAGCCTGGCCTTTGACCCTTAACCTTTAACGCAACAGAGGGCATGGCTGACGAGGGGGTGGAATACTTGTGGCTGTTCATGCTTCACTCTCACCGGCAAGATGTATAGTCAACTGAAAGTTGTTGGCGAGAAAAGACCTATCTTTCGGTTGCTCGTTTGTTTCTCTCTCTAGAACCACCAATACTTGTTTTTATTTGATATTTGTCACATTGGTGAATCACCTGTTCAATGTTGGACCTGTTTTGGATCTATTCAGGATTTTCAGCTTTCGTGCATGGTGTTTCCTCACGTAAGTTACTCTATCAAGTGGTGGATGTGTTTCTCTTCGTCTCTAACAAATTACTAATTTGAGACCTTTTTGACCTTGGACTAGAGCTATTTTATTCAAGTTGGTGAATATTTCGTTTCTTTGGAGCAGTTCTTTACTTTAATTATGATTTTGCTGTTTTTGAAGCTGGATTTGCATTATTTTCATCATTTTTGACCTGGGAGACATTTCAAATATAAGCACCTTGGCGCGCATTAGATCTGCACACACCCTCAACAAGAGAGAGTCTACACACCTGTCACCAGGGGAATCCTAGCTCTACCAAAGCCTTCCCTATACTCAACTATGTAACAATAGTGTCCACTGTGACGTCATGGCAAATGGAAACCAGTTTGACCTACTGGATGACGAGGTCTCCATGAAGAAGAAGAATCCACCATCCCTGGCTCTCGAGGATGCCGTCTCGTGGCTGCTGCTACCGGTAACAAGATGGATTATTCGATGAGCGCGGGCAAAGCTCGTCATGATGAGAAAGGGAAGATGGCCAGCTCTTGTCAACATGACGTTGAGGAGGATAAAATATCGATAATCGTAACCAAAGTCCTATCTGCTATCCAACCAATCATCATGCAGTCGGTCTCTGTGGCAGTAGCTGCATCAAAGAAGTCCATGATGGACAAACTTAAGAAGCTGCTAGAGAGTCTACGGCAACTAGAGGTGGAGACCGGTCAGGAAGTAAGAGCCTTAGCAGAGGTTGACCGCCTTGAGCAGTATGGCAGGAGGGACACCATCCAGATCTTTGGGCTGGGGGAGATGCGAGGGAAGATACAACTAGCAAAGTTGAGGTGCTGGCAGCTGATATGAGAGTATCTATATCAGTGTCAGCCACTGCCTTCCCGTCTCAGGAAAGAAATCGGAGGTGCAGAAATCTTCCACGAGGCCAATCATCTTCAAATTCATCAGTCGGTCCATGAAGCAGGCTCTGATGAGGAAGAAGGAGCTGCAGAAGAAAGAGACCACGAAGAACGTCTACGTGGAGAATGACCTAACACTCTTCCAAAAAGGGTCGTTCGTACCCTTTCGGGAGGACAAGTCCATCAAGACCGTCTGGACCATCGATGGGAGAATTTTCACCACCAAGAATGCGAACAGAAAGGAGGAGAAGCTATCCATCGACTACGCAAAAGACCTGCGGAAAGTGGGCTGGACGGTGGAGAAGATCACGGACATCACTCGCCACTAGGAATGTGATGGCAACAAAGAAGAAGTGGACTTCTCATCGATAAGTAACCTAACTGATTCATCACCTCCATCTCATATAATAATGTGTGTGGCTTGCATTCTAAACTTGAAATGGGTATATAGTCAGAAATTATCCAGGATGTTGATATTGCCTGCTTATGTGAAGAAGAAATAAAAAAAACAAACAGATACTGTAGATGAAGAACTTATTCCAACAGGTTTTAAAGTCTTTTGCAAGGAAAATACGGACGGTTCATTCCATTTTGCCTGAGTTCACAGTCTGTGTATTATAGCGAAGTTCGGATAAGGGATGAATTTCATTATCAATTTGAATGTCCAAAGATGGAGACAAGCAGAAAAAAGTTTATCAAATTGTAGTACAGAATCCATCCAAATACATTGACAATGAATCAGTTATTCAATACAGAATGTAATAAGGAACTGTTATATCTAGCTAAATTTTTGACAGAAATAATGAAGCTCCACTTAACATTTAACTTTAGTGTTGTTCATTCTTTGGTATCTTAATTCTTTTATTTCATTAAATGCATATATATTATACTGTACAGTTGTGCATCATCAGATTTTTTTTTCTTGTGTGTGTGTGTGTGTGTGTATATATACTGAAAGCATTTAATTATTTGGATTGTTTTGTTTTTCACTTTTTAAAAATAAATCTCATATTGTAACAGTGATTTGAACCCTATACAGATTGCAACTATCATGATTATGCTAATAAACGTGTTGCCTAGCAGACATTTTAAACAATACAGTGCGTATCAACAACAAAAAATGCAACAAGATTTAATTTCAAATTCCCCTTTCCAATGATATCTTATTTATTCTTACACAGTCATGGATGGCTGAGTAATCATTCTTTTTGGACAATGGGTCAAATTGGATTTGGGACCAAGTTTCAGTTAGTAAGACCAGCATGAATCCTTTTCAATTCTCCTTTTTTTTTTTTATGTTCAGACAGGTGAGAAATTACATAATATCTAGATTGAATATTTGTTGCAGTGATCTGCTTTTCATAGGCACTAGCCAACAAGCATGTTTAGTAATTTGCTCAGTAAGTTGTCATCAGTGTTTAAGATGCCTCAGTTGCCTACAGAGCAGAGTATATGTGGTGAGTGAGTATGCTCGCACCCAAAACTCAGGGATTGTGCAAGAAGCATTTCGAGCCAATTTCCTGACCATTATCCTCCACCCAGAAGCACGATATTGCAAATGTGGCCAAGTGCCAGGCTACAGAGACCAGCCTCAATCGTAACAGAAAGAACTCTGGAAGGCGGCAAACAGGACGATCTGAGGAAAACATTGATGCAGTTAGAAATCTCCTTCAGCAGACTGGACCTCAGATGGCACCCGTATCAAATGAATGCAGGGCACAAACTTTTGCCTGGAGACTTGCCACGAAGACTAGAATTTTGCTAGTGGCTTATTGATCAGTGTCATGCACATGGCCGGTCCCTAAGCAATTTTGTCATTGGAGACGAAAGTAGCTTCTGGATGAACGGAAAGGTAACAGCACATAATGTTCGCCAGTATGCTCCTAAAGGTAATCCCCCCGCATTTAACTATGAAATCAATTTTCGTAGAGAAAAGCTGAATGTCTGGGCTGGACTTTGTGGAAACGGTTTGCTCCTAGGGTCCTTCTTTTTGGAAAACAACATGAATGGAAATGGATACTTACAAATTTTCAATGAACATGTGATTCCTGAATTAATGGAAAAATTTTCCTGTGCAACAAAGGGGTGTGTTCATACGCCTATGGTGGGCACAGGATGGCGCACCAGCCCACTGACTAGTTGCAGTAAGAAACAGACTGGCTGAGGTAGTTGGAAATCGGGTGATTGCCGTGTATCATGATGTGGAGTGGCCACCACGATCTCCGGATCTGACTTGTTGTGACTTTTTTCTTTGGAGTTATCTCAAGGGCAAAGCGTTCATTACCCCTACACCTGACATTGCAACTCTGAGACAAAGAATCACTGATGAGTTTGGAGCTCTACGCCACCAAGCCCCAATGATTCCCAGGGCTGTGCGTGAGATGGAGAAAAGAGCTAATCTCTGTGTGGAAAGGAATGGTGGCCATGTTGAGGGGCATGGGATGTAATGTTAAAAAGAGATATCCGAAAGAAGTCAATGGTTAAGTTGCGATTATTAATTTCATTATTCCATTTGTTAATTTAATTTCTAATAAGGTGCATTGATTCTTGCAGTGTCTAAACTTGGTCCCAAGTCCAATTTGACCCATTGTCCAAAAAGAATGATTACTCAGCCGTCCATGACCGTGTATGAATAAATAAGATATCACTGGAAAGAAGAGATATGTGGTTTTAAGATGTTGCTACTCACTTTGGTGTAAAGTTAATACAATCTTCACAAATTTGAAATCAAATCTTCTTGCGTTTTTTTTTTTGATACACACTGTATAATGCACTGGCTCACAATCAACCAGGACGTTGAGGAGATTGTTAGCCAGTGTTCTACATGCCAGAAGCAAAAGCCTTCGAAGAGCCATGAACAACTCATCACACATTAACTCCATACACGTCCACGGCAGATCCTCAGACGCAATCTCTTTCATTTCGATGGTCAGGATTATTTGATCATTGCTGACTATTGCTCCAAATACCCTTTGTGCCCAAGATGCCACTTAACTGCTCAAGCCAAGCAGTTATAACAAAACACAAGAAATCTTCTCAGAACAGGGAGACAGTACCTGAGAAGATGATAAGCAACAATGGTCCACACTACGACTTTGCAGCATTTGCCAAGGAGTGGGGTTGCGCTCATGTCACTTCATCACCCAACTACTGTACGAGCTGAAATTTTCGCGTACAGATATTTTCGCGAATTGCTACTAGGAGAACATTTTCACGTGTTGTTAATTTCGCGGTTGCGAGGTCTAACTGTGCTTATCTGTTCGCACGTTGTTATTTTCGCGTGTTGTTATTTTCGCGGTTCAAAGGAGATTCGCGAAATTCGCGAAAATAAAACCACCGCGAAAATTTCAGCTCGTACAGTACTTGTGCTCAGATGGCTTTATCGAGCCACCATCCAAACTGTGAAGCATACAATGATGAAGGCTATCTAGGTGAATAGATAGAGCATCAGCATGGCCCTGCTCAGCCTGAAGATAGCCCCTGTGAGCATGACATCCTGAGCTCAGCTGAGCTGCTGAGTGGAAGGAAGGCCATGAGTAACCTGCCTGTAGTCATACGTAGCCAGTGCCCAACAAAGGAACACATCTACTGTGGCTTGCTCAAATGTCAGGAACAGCACAGGTTCTACCATGATCAACATGCTGAGCTAAGACCACTAACACCAGGACAAACGGCTCCTGTACTTGACAAGCAAACTGGCCTGCGACATGGAATCTTGCAACTGTCCTGAAGCAGTGTGAGGAATCTGGACACCACAACAAACGAGTTACGCAGAAACTGCCATCACCTATGCAACATTGAGCCGGTGACACCAGTGATCTGGCAGCAAGTTACCTTTGAAGACAATGTGCACTATCGCAGTATGTTACATACTATTGAAGCAACAAAAACAAACAAAATAACTAACTCTCAAACACTCAGACTACCATCACAACAGGAACAGTGGTCAAACCACCTCACCAGTTTACTTTATAAAATACTCATGAAAGTGGACCAAAAGCACTAATAGGTGGTTTGAGGACTAACATGAATTATAAATTACTCATAGCGACACTAATAACAATACAAAATTGCATTTGTGCTCCATAAGTTAATAATGCCTCAGGCGACACTTTGTAGCACAGGCATAAAAAAAAAGAAAAATCTGTGGCTGCTATACAACACAGATGCCATTGTTTAAATTTTTAAAATAGGAAAATTGAAAAAAAAAATGTAACAAAGGAGACTGCTGCAGTGTTTAAATTGATCTTTGTCAGACCTCATTTTAGAGTGAGCTACAAAAGACACTGGATTTGGTTCTCAGCTACGTTGGTTCACATGCTTAACTCATTGAAGACTACACCATTACCATGTAACTTTTCACACCTGCTGTCTGTCCTACCAGTGACCTGATCATTTACCATCTTGCCTGTCTTGGGCAAACTTAATGCCTTTTGATGGAGACCAGCTCATCTTCTGAGTCGATGATCAGGTCGGACCAATGGGTCCACTGGTAACCAGTCTTCCTCTGGGCACAAGGTTGCCCATTCATCATCTGTAGGTGTCCAAGCTTCCATGCTCCAGTAGTTGAATCCAAAGTCCTCGATGCAGGTATCTGCAGAGACTCAGTCATCTGCAAAGTATGCAATGATGTAATGGCAAGTAATATGATGCTCCTAAACACAAAGTTGCTAGATCAGATTAAGAATAAATATCTGCCTAGTTACACTCAACTTTGAGTACAAAATTGTAAATGAAGGACTAACTTATCAATTACGGTCAATAATTATTTCTTTTTATGAATTGAACATCTACTCAGTATCACAATTTTAGCAGTGAGCCAGAAGTGGGCAATATTATGTGACATAATTTAGACAAAGTTGATTGTGAAAACATGGTAATTTTTTACCATACTTACCAAGTACATCATCAATCACACCATGACCATCAAAACATATCAATGCTCTACTGGACTAGTGGACTGGTAGACGGTAGACTTTATACCACAAAATGTGCACTTGTACTCAACAAAAAACAGTCTTTCTAAATACAATCATCATGCTAGCTCATGGTGTAAGTCTACCCAGTCACAATCACCCTCAAGAAATGAATTCCACTGATACTCATCGCACTCATTCCAAATTTCGGATGCTCCTACACTGAACTAACTTACTGCAATGCTGAACACTGGCGCCGGTCTGGAAAAGCCACTGTCAGCCCAGCAGCTTTTCAGGAATTGCTAAATTTACCAGCAAAACATGACTGGTAAAATAATAAAATCAACATTGTTGGGGCCAGTTCACAAAAAAGTACAGGACCAGTAAATCTAAGGTTTGGACCAGTAGGAAATATGGGTTAGTACGCAGCCCTACATTTTGGCAAACCAAACTTTCTTAAAATCAGTAGGTGCATATCTTTTAACTCTCAATTTTCTGACATCATTCAGAGTTTTATCAGCATATGTGATTATTACCTTAGTTTGCATTTCCCTTCAGCGGCAAACAATCACTCGTCCGCCCCAGGTGCAGCCGGCCACAATGCTGGGCATAACCGGGTGCCAAGCCACATCGGTGCAGGCGCTGCCGTCCTTGCCCAGACCAAGCTCACGGATCAGGGCGGTGGTGGTGTAGTTGTAGAGATAGAGCTTGCCGTCTGCACTGCCGCTGGCCACCATGCTGCCATCTGGTGAGAAGTCACAGCCGATGCTGTATCCCTCAATCTGTAGCAAGGGAGGAAGGGAGATGACATAAGGAAGGGAGATGAAACAAGGAAGGGAACGAGGAAGGGAGAAAAAAATGAGGATGAGAATGAGAGGATATGCGATGAGGTGTGAATGGGAAGGAAGAAGAGAATGACAGAGAGGAAATGAAGAAAAGAGGGGGAAATGAGGAGAAAGGATAGGAGGGGATATGTGGATAAGAAAGGGAATGAGAAGGGAGAAGAAAAGAGCATTTGGAGGGAGAACATGAAGATAGGAAGGAAGGAAGGAATGAGAAAGTGAGATGAAATGAGGACAGGAGGGATAGAATGAGGGAGGGAGAGAGGGAATGAACATGGGATAAGAAATGAGATTGATACGGAGTTTCACTCTGCAGTCAAGAACCAAAAAGTTACCCTGCTGCTCACATTCAATGCAATGTGTCCATAAGCCCATCCTACTCCTAAACATACTTTCTCGCTACCTCTCAAAACATAGCCACAACTGCAACAGGAGCAAGCAGAGGGTCTAACATGAAACCAGTCCAGCCCCCAGGAAGAAGGCCTTTGGAGATCAATTTGAATTTCTAAAACTTGTGCCATTTGACTTATGAATTTTTGCTGGTAGTATGTGGTAACAACAATCACAACATATCAGCAAAGCACCATCCCTCCCCCCCCCCCCAAAAAAAAAAAAACCAACAACAATAACAACAAAACACCAAATGCATGTGTCATACTAATGGCTGATGGGGGAATTGAGCAGTTTCATTGGTCAAAGTGACTAACTGGTCTATTCAGTAGGTGTGATGCCCAGGTCAAGCTCTCTACCTGTCATGAATAATAATCACAATCACAGATCTCAAAGGCCCATGCACTGACACGCTCAGCTTGGCTCTCTAGCTCCTTGCTCATGACTGTTAGTGCTATCAACAGCCTGAGGGTCTTACATATCGTCGCCGGTCACACGAACCGAGGAATCACTCGATTTTGGGTCAAATTTTCGATTTTGAGATTTTCATTCATTTCGATAGTAGATATTCCATACTACATATTCTGAAATTCTCAGTGTGTAATTTCGTGTAATTTTTACGTAGTTATCACTTTTGTAGAAGTATGTAATTCCATTTGTGAAAATTATTTGTTTTCCCCATAAACGCGTGTGTTAAACAATCAGGCGATTCGACGGTTCGGTGACCGCGCGTATGCGCGGTCACCGAATCGACGAATCAGTGCGCATTGACTTGCGTGTATTTTTTGAGATTTAACAGTTCATTGACTGCGCGCACAGTGCGCTTACTATGTAATACATGTGTTGACAATGACAACGCTCAATGTACATGTACATATGGACACACATGGAAAATGACGTTCTTTGCAGACCGAAAATACATGCATGCAGCTCTTTGACGATTTCCCGCTTATTTGTTAACAATACAATTTGATAAAAACTTCACAAGTTAGAGCAAGAATTGAAGTCTGATGTACTACAAAAATAATTGGAAATTATAGACATGAAAGTGTAGCAACCATAAGTCAAAAATGGGTTAACTTCAAACGCGATTTTCTCGAATTGTCATTATTACGCAAACCTGAGGGATTCGTCGGTTCGTGTGACCGGCGACGATATAAAGGTCTCTTAAAACATTAGTTTAACCTATATCATCCCTTTATCACTCCTAAGTAGACTGACCTGATGCCCCTCAAAACGCTGGTACTTGTTGAGTCGGTAAGGCTTCTTGGTGGAGAAGAGAGCCAGGTAGTTGGCGTTGGACTGAGCCATGAAGACGCCCTCTGTTGGATGAACCTTGAAAGATGTGCAGGTGTACTTCTCCTGTAATCAAAAGATAAAGGAATATGCCCAAGCAGAAACTTCAGCAGGGTCAAAACGATTCTTTTTACTTGTGGTTGTACAGCACTGTCCGTCTGTCACTAACTTCATCCTACTACTATTTGCCTATCACAGCATAAACAAACAAAAACACATCAAGGCTGTACAGATGGAAGCCTAATGATAATATTAAGCCATGTGAAGGATACAAGTTTGCAATGCATCTGAATGTTTTTTATACCACTATCACAGTGACACTTATCAATGAATCACAGTGCCCTTTTTGCTATTGTGCAAAGATGAACCTACGCTACTCTTCCATTTATTCATATTCATTCAGTATTTGTATATTACAAGATTTGCAAGCACAAACAAATGGCATGGTCACACTATACAAAACTACTTATAGTTTCACTACTACGTATTTTGCTTCACATAGTTTGGGCAGTGTGACTGCGACCTTCCCGAGAAGTTGCCAGCGAAACTTCTACATGCATCTAGAAAGTTAATCTTACTTCTGTATAGTTTTATGTAGAGTGACTGTGCAGGGTTAAAACTTTGAACAGTCTGTGATGTGATAACAGATCTACCTGTATTCATGTTTGTTTATACACATTGTGCATTTACATTTTTTATATTCAACAAGGGCGTGTGGTTTTCTCCTGTATAGAGCATGCCCGTCAGCGACCAAAACTACAGGCAGTTTCATATCATTGAAAATATGCATAGCATTGTTTGTATAGTGTGACTACATGCTTGAACTTCTGGCAGTTATCAATAAGCAAGCTAGACATGTAATTTCAAATAGTGGATACTATATTTTCATCATTTTGCATGGAGACTCACATGATACAACTGATTGGAGACCAGAGCTCCTGTGTCAGTGTCCCACACCATGATGGTTCTGTCGGCCGAGTCCTGGCTCACTGTGTCACAAGAAGCGACAAACTCCGCCCCCTGGTTTATGAACTCTACAGAGAGAATCTGGCCCAGCTTACCACTGTACTGATGAGCTATCTAAATATGCAATAACAAGAGAGAAGGAAGTAATAGACAACATAAACATTCAAAATCCCTGCTTGCATAAAAGTATGATGTGCTCAGCAATTTTTTTTTTCTGCAGCATCTTTATGTAATTGATGTATAAAAATGATGGCATGAAAATGATGTTATTTTGATCTCATACCATTGGAGGTCATCTCTTCAAATAATCTGATTAACACTGAACTGTTGAACAACATAAGAGAAATCAAGGGAATCATTAAAACTTGGTGTTGGATATGACTTCCTTTTACCAGGAGTTACAATGTACATTGCATTCGCTAGACCTGTACATACATTACAGCATTAGCATACCTGCCAACCCTAAGGCTTAATAAATCTGAACAAACACAGAAAAATTATTTAAAAATCTGAACTTTCATAAATTTTGTATACTTTTATTACCAGATATTTCCAAAATATCAGATCACAATGAAATTAATGCATTTTTTTTTTTCAGTGAAAAATCTGAATATTCAGATTAAAACTGAACAGTTGGCATGCAGATATGCATTAGTCAAAGCACTAGCACTTTAACAATTTTCAATGCATTTTACGCAAGGAATGAAAAAGTCTGAAATGTAAACAAGAAATGCAAGTAATGACTTTCAGTTCTTGTTTACATGATGTACTCGCCGACAGTTGATTTGCAGCACTTAAAAAAAGCTGCAGAAATAGGAAAAAAAAAAGTGCAATTTCTTTACCTTTCCTGTCCTGGTGTCCCAGTTGAAGATGGTTGAGTTGTAAGTTCCACTGATGAACATCTTAGGATCGGCAGGGTTCCACCTCACACAAGTGACATAGGATGAATGGTCAAACACTTGGAAACTCGTGCCTGCAAAAGAGACATACAGAAATACGACTCTCATGCATACACAATATGTGATTACCCATCCATGAAATGTTACCAATGAACAAATTGATTTATAAAACAAAACCTCACACATCATGAAAAAGATGATATTCAAATTTAGTTGTCCTCACATTACTATCATGGAGATCAAAATGATTCTGTAACTACATGGAGGGATTTGCTTCCAGTGTTTGTTTGGTTGCATTTTATTAATGTACCGGTAATTAATTTTGCAAAAAAAAAAAGAGAAAAAAGATAGCTTGTTCATTGTAAAAATAGAAATGCTAACTTGAGTAGCATTCTTTCAGACAAATTTTCAGTTTTCAAACAGATTGGAATTTTGTACAGAGATTAGAATCAGAGCACTAGCATTAGTAGCAACAACGATGTATAAAATCATTAGCATAACTATCACATATTTCTTGCATGCATGCAAATAGAGTGGCCAATCAAAAATAAACATCTTTTTCAGTTGTTTGTAACTATCACATACTTCTTGCATGCATGCAAATAAAGTGGCCAATCAAAAATAAACATCTTTTTCAGTTGTTTGTAACTATCACATATTTCTTGCATGCATGCAAATAAAGTGGCCAATCAAAAATAAACATCTTTTTCAGTTGTCAGTTGTTTGTAACTATCACATATTTCTTGCATGCATGCAAATAAAGTGGCCAATCAAAAATAAACATCTTTTTCAGTTGTCAGTTGTTTGTAACTATCACATATTTCTTGCATGCATGCAAATAAAGTGGCCAATCAAAAATAAACATCTTTTTCAGTTGTCAGTTGTTTGTAACTATCACATATTTCTTGCATGCATGCAAATAAAGTGGCCAATCAAAAATAAACATCTTTTTCAGTTGTATCCTTTACTTAGATGCCACAGCAGTTGTGTATCAAAATGAGATCTCATTTGATTTTTTTTGAGCAAATTTTACCACTTTGTGCATCAGTCAGCCGAGCAGTCTTGTCGAAGCCACAGCTCAAGATCGACCTGCCATCTGTGCTCCACTGCGCATCTTTCACTGCTCCCTGATGACAGTGCAGTGTCTGAACACACTTTTCAGACAAATAGTCCCACAACCTAACAGTCTTGTCCATCGAAGCAGAGAGCATGAGGTGACTGTACTTTGGGATGTTCCACTGAACGCGGGTGACAGGCCCAGTATGGGAGCTGAAACCAAGAAGAACATGCCTTGGAGGTTTGTTGGATATGTTTGCTCTAGCTGCCTGACAGGTGATATGGTCATTGACTTCAAACAGATCACCACTGGCCCTTGCCACTCCGCCTTCTGGGATTCCACTCTCCTGTCCTTCCTTATGCGCTCTGAGTCTCTTAGGAACGTATGGATTCAAATTCATGACCTCTTTCTTTCGTTTCACTGGCCTAGTATGATCTGCTGGAGCATAACCACCAACTGTCCGGTGCTCGGCCTGCTGGCTTCCGCATGTCTGGAACTGAACACTGTGTTCTCTGCTGGCTGCATGAAGATGTTGATTACTGTGACTTGGGTCATGGGTCAAGTGGGAGCTTTGATTGACCAGCAAGTGATGTTGTGATTGGTGCGGCTGCAGATGCCTCTTTGAATCAAAGTTCGTAGGTACAGCTGCCATGTTGTCCCCATGATTTCCTCGCCGATGAAATTTCTCTCTGTGCTTCTGCTTCTTGACACACGTATTACCATAGATATTGCTATTCACTGGATCTGTTGTCTTGGGTGTCTGTAGATGCAGAAATGCTCCATATCCCCTTGAAGAAGAAATCAAGTCAGCATTTGTGGCCTTGGAATGCAGATTTTGATGAGGCTTTTCCCTGACCAGATTCTCTGCTGGCTTTGGTTGTCTTGGGTTCCTCACAATGCCTTTTTGCCTGAAATATAAAATTTAAATTGTTATCATGATAGCACTCTTATAAGATTACAAAGGCATTCATAACATCCAAACACTATTCTGAGTACCGCTAATAATGTGGAATCTGCATTTGCATGCACTGCGGTATTCTTTGCAATATTCCCTTAGACCCCACATAGAAATTCATAAGTTTGTGTGATGTCTGTCACAATGATCACATGATGACAACCTCTATACATTCTCCATATTATAAGCATAACATTTTCTTATACTTTTTCCTTACATCTCCTTGAATTTGGTGTTTTGACCAACATCAGCACTGTCCCTCTTTGACATAATAGCCTTTTGCAACTAACCAAACATTCACTGCACAATTCCGCTACAGATGGTCAGCTGGAGCGAGTACTGGAGCAAGTACTGTAGCAAGATTTTCCAGTGTCCTCAACCCTCGCTGGCTGGTTCATTTCACAATTATAACTTCAGACACATCACCAAGTTCACCATTCACCAATCCATTAACGCCTGCCAGTACATGGCAAACACATCACCATCTATAGGGAATCTCCCTACACCATCATCAAACTATCTCCTTAATGAGAGAAATCACATCACTTGGTCTCAGTCAATCAACAGTAGCATGTTACAACATAATTTATTCAGGATCACATATTTACCTTTTCACTTCGGTGAAAAAAAAAAAGGGGGGGAGGGAGTACCCCAGCTATCAAGTACGATGAGCATGATGAGTAAAGCTCAACTGTTGTCTACAAGTGGCCGAGTGCATCCATTCATCACACACACGCACACACACACACACACACACACACACAGTCCTACTGCATGAACCTTGTCTTACACACACCTGTGTTCCAGTGCAATTTATCTCAAGATTGAGTCAAGAATGATCTTTGCAAAGCCAATTCAGGGCATGAAGGCAGTTAGTGTCTTGGGAGAGTGCAAGGTAGGGGGAATAGGAAGACGGAAGAGAAGTAAATTAATCTAAATCCCATAGACCCCTAGTTGCTAGTGTACTTTCACACCTGTTTGTCAAATGATCTTCAAGCATGCACAAACTCACTCTTAATGTCCAACAGCCTAGAATATTTGCATCTGAGTGAAACAGTTATCGCAGAGCAAACTCGCTGCGATCGACATAATTTGACAAGTGTAAAAGCGTCAAAACAGTGAAAATTCCTTTTTTACTGGCCTTGAATCTCACTCAGATGCAAATATTCAAGGCCATTAGATATTTAGAGTGAGTTTGAGCATGTCTGGAGATCTATATAAATTTGACAAACATGTGCGAAAGTACACTAGCGCCGAAACTTGAATTAAAAGAAAGCAAGGGAGAGATGGATATGTTTGAAAAGAAGAGGAAAGCAAAGAGAACATAATAATTGAAAACAGAAAAGTACTAGGTAGAATATGGTAGAATGAGAGATGAACCAAAACTGGATGAAATCACTGATGAATAGGAAGGAAAGAGAGAATTATCTAGGTTGGAAAGGAAAGAAAAGGATTCGTTAGAAAAACACATAAAAAGATATCGGAGAGGATAGAAAGGAAAGACCCTTGTAGTTGGAGGGAAAAACAACCCATGAAGGAAACAAAGAACAATTAGGGAGAAAGTACAGTTAAATAGGAGATTCAGAAAGTTAAAGAGGAAAACCACAAAGAAATGATTGATAGGAAGGACTAGGAAATTTAGCTATAAGCTTCTACCTGAAAATGAATGAAGAGAAGATGATAGAAAAGAAAGAGAAAGATTAAAGTGGCAGCACACACTCACGCACGCGCTCAACCGCTTTGAAGCTACAACCACTAATGCAAGACTTGGCTGAGGAAAAAAAAAATTCAACAAATTTTTGCTTTTCAATGACACCATAGAAAAGCTGCTGTGTGGCAACATTCAGACCAAATGATTGACCCCGAGTGTATGCGCTGAATGTATTCGTACTGTGCTTGTGAACAGAGCAGTATTTTAAAGGGACTGGGATCAGTACTGGTGGAGGTGGGTATTCATGTTTTGAACATTCCTAAGTGAGATAATGAGAAACCTCTTATGAAATATGAAAGAGCATGTACAACATGTAATTTTAAGAAGGAACCAGTGTTTATTTGATGAAAATTGCTTTTCAAGTTGCTGAGATATCCAAAAAAGTGATAATAATAAAGGTGACAGGCCACGCCTTTTATTAGGATCTCTTTGTTTCACCCTGTTTTTGGATATCTCAGCCATTCCAAAACCGATTTTCATCAAATAAACTTTTGATACCCCTTAGTCACAGAGCATGCAATTCTCGACATAGTAGAGTGGTTTCTGAATATCTCGCAAAATGTTAAATGCTAGAGAAAATCCTCACCTCGCTCAACCAGAACTGTACACACCCTTTTAAGCAGTTGTTAAGTGATCAAGATTTTCCAACGATTTTCTGACACTTGTAAGTTGTAGTTACTAAAACATTTAAACTTGACTTCTAACGTTATACGACTTTTGCCATGGAGACCCAGGCCGGCCGCATGTAGGATGTAGAATCTATTTATTGTGCATGTTTGGAGATCATTTCATGATGATTTGACAAACAGGTGCAAAAGTACACTAGCGCCCTACAGGCTGTATATTTAACGTCGTTAGTTCTGAACTAAATTCTCAGAGCCAAAATCCCAAGGTTTAGCCTACCCATCGCGATGCTGTTCTCCATCAACGTGTTCATCCTCTCCTCCTGAATCTGAGCTGGCGTATCTTTGAATGGCATCCATCATTGACTCCACTGAAATTTCATCAATTAATTACTAGAATCACAAAAGGAGAGTTTTTGTTAACAATATCACAGCTGATTGTAGTATCGCATCTGATCATGAATCTGCCAGCGCCAGCTGCAGCAGTGCAAGTCCTCCTTTCGCTGGCGACTGGCGGCGGAGCGCGGCGGCGGCGATTCGCAGACGTCGATACGGTTCACGCTGGTTACCAGTGGTTCAGTAGCGCAGCATGTACAGTGTAGGCCTACAGTTGTTTTGTTGTTTTTGTATGATAGGCGCGTCCAACCAACATAACTAGTCTGTATTCCATACATGAAATACTTCTTGCATATCTTTCCATGCGCAGGATATTAATTATTAACACCAGTTTAACTGATATGTTGCAATAGTAGTTCATCCTCCTTCTCCAACATATTATCAATAAAAACTAAATAGTCCATCCATCTCGATTTATTCATTATTCTGGATATAAAATGAGTTCTTGATAAATTGTTTGACCAGAAGTACGATTTTACCAAAGACTAGAGTATATTAGCCTGCATTCCAGATGATCCTCTCAATTCGTGTTTTTACCCTTTTCTCTAAAGCTTTCCCCTGGAAGAAAGCAGTGTACAATGCGGATCTTATTGCTTTTCTTGGACAAGAGGAAAATTAGCGTTTAGAATCCCTTAAAATAGACGTAGTTTCGAGCTGCTCATAGTCTGATGCAATGTTCATGAAACTGGCTGCCTTCGTGGGTTCCCTATATATAGCTTTAGAACAAGTCGTTTGTTCTCCATATTTATTCATCACGCATCACAATGTACACACGACAGTAAAGATCAGTGATTGACGGTGGGAGTGGAAGAAAGGTGTGCACACAATACCGGCCGACCAGTGCCTCTCCGTTCTAGCTCATCGTGCCGAAGCTCTCCGCTCCGCAAAGGAAACGTGCCCGTGGACAGGTGTACTGATGGTCATTCGCTGTTTCGTGCTGTTCGGCTAAATCTAAGAGTAAATCAGATCAAAATCAGACGACTTGTAATTCAGAGCCTAGTCCGGTAAGTTATATGCGGGTCCAACACTGCACTAATGCCATGGGCATGGGCCAGGTACGTCGCGACATAGCGTAACAGCGTCTGGTCGGGCTAGCATTGTGTAAACCATTATTGATTGAGATGAAGCTTAGCCTGAGCTAGCAGCTGGAATACTGCTAGATCTATATTTTTATGAGTGTGGCATGAATGATCATAGTGAGTGTAGCGAGTACTTGTTCAGGTATCGTATCCTGATGGAGGGCGATCTACATTGTGACCCTAGAAATTCTCAGCAGACATGGTTACAGAATTGCATGCACCTTTCATGCCATGGCCTTGACCACACATGCCATCTCTTGAAGTATTAAATTTTAATACACAACTGTCTGAAAACATAAGGTTTAGGAAGAATTGGTATTGTTGCAATTGTGTGAGTGCTTATTGTTTTGCTAAAGTTACATGTGCGAGGGTCAATAACCAATTATCTATTTGTTTTTTATCGTTTACGAGACAACAAGGTTAGAACTCTAGAAGACTAGATATCTAAAGGGATTGCACATAGTTTGGGTTGAAACCCAATTTCAAGTTTCTAACATTTTTTGATGAGATAATTAGAAACCTTTTATGGAATATGAAAGTAAAAGAGCATGTAATTCCATGAGGAATTCAACATTTATTTGATGAAAATATTTTGAAATGGCTGACAATATCCAAAACAGAGCGATTCTATTAATGTGGAACCCACCTTATATTAAGATATCTCATTGTTTTACTTTGTTTTTGGATGTTTCAGTCATTCCAAACCTGATTTTCATCAAATAAACTTTGAATTCCTCTTAAAATGGTATCGGTATGCTCTGTACCATTTCATAAACGTGTTTTCTTGGTATCTCACAAAAAGTTAGAAGCCCAATTCTCATCTCCACCAATACTGTCCATCCCTTTAAAGCAAACACATGTTAGACAGTTCGGTGTACATTTGCAATGGCCTTCTCAAATGAACGGACTTTATTTACAATCGATCAGGATCATACCTTTAGGCTGTATCGACATTCTGTCATTTATAGCATTGTAGAGACAGACAAAACCCTTTAATAGGCCTATATCATTCTGGCATTTAGAATAGTGCTTATAAGTACCGGTAGGTATAAATTGAACAGATGTTGAAATGTAGACCTACATTACCCCTCTTGTACTTGTTCAACATCAAGCTCAATAATGTGGATCCACAGATATTATCCGAATTACCACCAATAATCTAACAAGGTGTACAAGGGCGAGAAATCTCCAGTTTATGTTAAGTCCGGAATGTTCTGCGTCACTTTGCGAGGACGGCGTTGTCGAAGATGAGCGCAAAGGACGAGATCAGGGCGAAAACGCGAGCACAATGGGTCCAGATCGAGGTGAAACAGGAATGGGATGACTGTCGACCGGATACTCGACATGAATGAGGCGAGAAGCAAACAATCAGAGTTGACTGAAACAATGTAGATGCCACATTGTGGCAGTCATCGGAAGAGATTGAACGGACATTATCCTCTTATACACGTGTATATGTAGAGTCAACAGTTTCTAGTTGCCGGTAGTAATAAACTGATTTTGGGCTGTGGTGCTCTTCTCCTCCGAGGAAAGATGCTTATTTTCAGGCTGTCGAGGCATTGGCAGAAAAGCAAGGACTGCCAGGCGGAACAAAGTCCTCTCTCAAAGTTTTCAGCCAAAAGTTGTGGAGAAGTAAGGACTGCCTGGCGAAACAAAGTCCTCTCACAGTTTTCAACCAAAAGTTATGAAGTTGTGGAGAAAAATCAGCTAGACGAGCTGATCTCGAGCAGCATAATCAGCGGTCAATGGCAATTTCAATGTCCTGCAATTTCTGAGTTTTCAGGGTTTTTATATGGCTCGGTGGTGACAGCGGAGTTGAGGTCGTGGTCAAACTCACTGCCTCTTGAGGGTCAAAGATGCACACAAAGTCTCCATCCAGTCTGGGGTCAGATTTTGTTTTTAGCTGCCTGGTTTTAGGACGCATCAATCAGACAGCAACTGGTATATTTCCCTGTCATCTTATTTCTGTTTTCATTTATACATACAATGAGATCTATTTGCCCTGAACTTGGGAGAAAAAACAACCCTGCAAACACTAAGGAGTGAGAGGTCGGTAGCGGTATCAGTGGTGATTCGTCATGGTCTGTGATAACGAGGCTTTGGGCCAAGGGATACTTTATCAAGAGGACAGGCATAGCAGTCAACTGTCAGCTGTGGTGCTGTGTTGCAGCATGACATTTTGTAGTGCCCACTTCTGCGGCCTATAACATAATAAGAAATTGTACAAATACAATATCGGGCACCCCTCCTAGTTTTTTTAGTAAACAGACTTCTTTTTTCCTAAACATAAGATGCAAGAGGGTTTTGCACATTTCTCACTTTCAGGACAAAGGACAGAGCAGTGCACTGTTGTCACCATGATAATGCAGTACAGCACTGCTACAAAGGGAAACTTCCAACTCAACCTGACATTAGCACTGAACTGAGGCCACATTTGACATTACTAGT
The DNA here is from genome assembly GCF_964275005.1 of Diadema setosum. Taxonomy (NCBI): domain Eukaryota; kingdom Metazoa; phylum Echinodermata; class Echinoidea; order Diadematoida; family Diadematidae; genus Diadema; species Diadema setosum. The sequence goes on from NC_092685.1 coordinate 46,813,549, forward strand.
AGCACAATCTTACCATGTTCATGCAAAAAGATCAGGTTAGATTTTACTGTACTATGAGTTCACAAACCAGTTAAAAAAAAAATGCTCAGTAGCATGGCTGGCTGTTTTTGAAATTCAATATCAACAATTCATTACCTCCGCCAAGGGATAGGGAGGAGGTTATGTTTTCTTTGTCATTTGTTTGTTTGTCAGTGTGCAAAGTAACTCCAAAAGTAGTGAATGGATTTGGATTAAACTTACAGGAAATATTGTGAATGACACAAGTTAAACAGATTATTAAATTTTGGTAGTGATCCAGAAATTTTTGTAGATTTTATGAAGGATTTTTACTGTATTTTGGCAGGTAGGTAGTGTCAATGAACTTGGGAGTTCAAGCTTTTTGAGGTTTTCTAATGTGCACTAAGTAAAGTATGTGCTTTAGCTTATGCTAGGGCGAGGTGCACCGCACAGCTTGAGGTTGATGATGTAACAATTTAAAGGCTTCTATATTTGGGAAATTGGGCAACTTTCAGCATGCATACGTATGAGTGTTCAGTGGAAATCACTGATATCTATGGAAGAACAAGATCAGGGGTGGAAATGAGCTGCTTGGTGGAGGTCTGCGCTCTCAGAGTGCTTCTCTACTATGTAGTTGCAGTTGTGGCCATCCACAGAAAACTAGTACCACAGTTGGTAGTAGTAGGCCTACAGAAACAGTACAACAGTAATCTATCCAGTAGTATATGCGCCCTCTTTTAATTTTGTAAAGACGCCTCCCCTTTACGGAATTCCTTGATCCGCCCAGTCTGCAGTCCAACCCACTCAGTTATCCGGACATCACTTCTCTGGATTTCTATATGATTTATTGTAATTATCAATGATTATCCAGATATTAGCTCACTTGCTGACATTTTTCCATGTTTTTATGCATTTTCAGTGCCAAATATGCAAATCTCACCCAACATTAAACAGTAAAGCCACCTAGAGAGGTTCCATTAATTCAAAGATGTTTTTACTATTTCTGGATTGTTGTGATATAGTGCAGAGGGTTTCTCAAAATAATATAATGAACATTGATTACTGAATTGGTCCATTAAACTTACAATACTTTGCTGTGCCCAAATTCATACCATTCCCATGAGACTTCCATAGGGCAGCCACATCATGTAAATAGATCACCAGTGCTACCAGAGTTGGCTCAACACCAATTTTCACCAGTCTTGCATCATGAAATTACACTCTGTGTTATATCCCATATGATTTGATTGTGCTACTTACTGCTTATGATAGAAACTGAATGTAGGCATTCAGTGTCTCAACTTCACTTCTAGATTTTGTGTCTTCAAAATTTTAGGCATGTGTTAATACCAAGTATTTATCTGTTTATAAATACATACTGGTAGATATATATGTCAATTTAACTTGTACATTTGGGCCTTTAATATTGCGATTATGAAGACTCTTTGCATGTTTTATGTATTTGTGAAAGAAAGGTTTTGTTTTTTGTAAGTCTTTACTTGGTCCTTTGAATACATTGGCCTAATATCTTCATTTGTCCTCTGGTTCAATGTTTGGTGTGTAGTACTTCTTGTGTCACATCAATAACATATTTATTCAAGGACTTATACATTTTTTCAATCATAATATCACTGCCAGCTTGCTTGTGAGTCAGAGTAAGGATATTCATTGATTTAATCAATCTTTCATGGTAGTCCCTTCAAAGCTGGGACTTTTCTTGTTGCTTTTCTTTAAAGGGAGTGTATAGTTTTGGTTGAGACCTAATTTCAGGTTTCTAATTTATTATTATTTTTTTTTTTTTTTTGTGAGATAATGAGAAATCTCTCATGAAATATGAAAGAGCATGTAATTCCAAGAGGGATTCAATGTTTATTTGATAAAAATCAGTTTTAAAATGGCTGAGATATCCAAAACAAAGCATTCCTATTAAAAGGTGGGACCCACCTTTCATTAGGATTGCTTTGTTTTACTTTGTTTTTGGATGTCTGAGCAAGCCCAAAACCAATTTTCATCTAATAAACTTTGAATTCCTCTTAAAATGGTATGCTCTGTATTATTTCATAAGTGGTTTCTTTGTATCTCGCAAAAAGTTAAAAGCCCAATTCTCATCTCCACCAATACTATACAATCCCAGTGTTGAAAGCAGAAATACAAGTGTTTTTCAGTAAGGTGCAGCTGGCCATAAATATCAGTGCTGCTGATTTTTGGTGTGTTCATGTGCGTCCACTTTGATACTCAACTGAAGGTTTTTATGTGAATCAAGCTGTCTAAAATGTTGGACCCATATCAAAATGTCCTTGAAGTATATTAATTATTAGCTATAAAATGACTTGCTTCATTGTAGATTTTGTGGTTAAGCCAAGATGGCCGCCGAAGGAGAAAGTGTGGATGCCAAAATGGAGGAAATGACGGTGTCAGAAGGAGGTGCTCCCACAAACCCAGAGGGGGAGGAAGATGATGGCCAAATAGTGGACCCATGGACTGTTAGCACCACATCAGACAAGGGGGTGGATTATGACAAGCTTATAAGTAAGTTTCCTCTGGTTTTTGTTTATATATGTTTGTTTTTCATATTTGAACACATTCATCAACAGCCAAGTACCAGGTAACTTCATAGTGGCAGTAGGGAATGCACATAGTGCGTCAAAGGCACTGTACAAATATGTCCCCCAAAATTACCATCAGATTTCCTCGTTGATAAAAATCAGTATGATTAAAGTGTCTGAATGCTATTTTAGGATCTAAAAATGTAACATCTTACCTATATTTTGCAGAAAACCCCATTCAGTTTGGTTATGTAGTCACAGAGAAATGTGAATCATTGTAAAGTGTGTCATGGGTCTGTTTCTTCCAAGGTTAGCACTTGGATGCTCTTAGAACTGCATATTAATGTGTGAACAGTGGACAGAACCCAAGGGAAGGGATTCCTGACATGCTCTGCAATAGTACAAAGATCCTTATATTTCTCTTTGACCACTGAAGCAAATCGGATGGTGGTTTTCAGTAAAATGTGGGTAATAAGTCATAGTTTCGTACCCTGAAATTGTATTCGGATTGATTCACTATTATTAATGGTATCATTGCAGAGGGTTCCATTGTATTTTTTTTTTTTTTTTTGGGGGGGGGGGGGGTTACATACAGTATTTGATATGCTAATCAGCAAAAGCATAACAATAATACTGACCTGGGCCATGTAATGCAACTTAGTGCCAAACATTGACAGTGCTAACAAAAATTACCCAGCATACTATGTTTGTCACCGTGCGTCCAATTATTGTTTATGTTTAATCAATTGATTTTTGAGGAAATCAGAGAAAGCAAAGGCACCTGTCATCTGTCCTTGAAGAGTACTATCTTCTCAAGTGATAATTTTTTTTTTTCCGTTTTGACATTAATTTGTGTTGTTGCAGAGCGCTTTGGCAGCACAAAGATTGATCAGGCCCTCTTGGACCGATTTGAGAAGATCACTGGTCACAAACCGCATCGCTTCCTCAGGAGGGGTATCTTCTTTTCTCAGAGGTGAGATGCGCTTATTACAGAGGAAACAATTCGGAACCTTTGCATAAATCAGCGTGTGGCTTGGTATTTAGCTCTGAGGGTAGTTTCCCAACGTATGTTTGTCAGATTCAAACAATACATGAGTAGTATTGGTATGTAAGCTACATTTCTGTTCACGCCTATTGTAGTTTTGTGCTAGAGTAGATTATCTTCGTGAGATGTGAAACAAATTTGGAGTCACATATAGACAATATATTCATAGTAACAGACTCTTTCCTTGTACGTAGCTAAATCTGGAAGTGCATATGTACAACACAGTGGTTCCAATTAATGTACTGTAACTTGCCAGAGGTATGACTGACTTGCAAAATCTTATGTCTGCATCGAGCATCTCAAAAGATAGGGATGACTGATCTTCAATGACTTAGTGGAAAAGTTGCAGAAAATGTTGATGATTGCAAGTGTCTATGCAGAGCTTTGATTGAATATAATTTTATATGTCTGTAGCTTCACTGCATTGGAAGGGGTTCATTCCTGTAAACGCACTGTTGCATCACCAGCACACGTCCAGTCCTCATAATGAAACACTGTCCAATTTGTTGTTTTTCTTGAATCAATAATTCAGGCCTGTCCTGATCTAATGATCGATTCATCAAAACACTCAAAGAATCACAATTGAAAATAAATACACCAATGTGTATCCAAAGTGATGTGATGTGAACTCGTGGTTCAAATGCGTGATGAAGTGTTGTGAAATTTTGCAGTGTAATGTCGTGGTGAAGTGTCGGGGTGAAGTGGTTTACTGTAACAAAGGATATATCGCTGCTGGGGCGACAAGACCTCGTAGTGCAGTTTAATGTTTCCAGGTTAGCATGCCTGTACAGTGACGGGGCATTAAGCTGCACATTACTTGAATATGAGACCGTTCTGAAGCAAATAATTTTCACACAACATAAGATATATAATGTACTCTTAAATGAATCCTACAAGAATTGGAACAATCATCCCCCAGCATTCCCACTGATTCCCACTGATCAGTTACTAGCCATCCCCTTTAATTTCTATTTTTTTTTTTTTTTTTATTTCCATGCCAGGGATGTCCATCAGATCCTGACACGATATGAGGCCAAGAAGCCATTCTTCCTGTACACTGGAAGAGGTCCCTCGTCAACTTCAATGCATGTTGGTCACCTGATCCCATTCATTTTCACCAAGTAAGTCGATTTTTCAGGATACAGTTGATGATATGATTGGTAAATTGTCATGTTCATGACATAACTCGGCTGAAGATGTTCCCACGTTAAGGGAGGACATGTCAGAATGTCTCGTGAGCTACTGTATGCACATGCACCACAAAGAAACAAGTAAAAGGGTATGTGTGTGTATCTGTATCATCGAGACCCATTATCCTAATGTAATTTGTGTGTATAAGGAGGGGTTTAACCAATTTTCTGGCTGTATTAATATTCACACACAGGCAAGTTATCCTGCAAGTTCATTAGCTTTGGGCATGCTCTTTTGAGTCTTCTATGTAGCTGAAAAAATTCATTTTGTATTTCATCCCCGGATGATGTCGACAAATTGACCATTTATGTCGTGACATATTCTGGCTCAGCATCCATTTTAATTCCTACGTATTTCTTGGATCCAGTTAAGTAAAGTGAATGCTTGGTTTTCTTATTTTTGTGTCTTTCATTTTACCTCTGACAAAGATTCTGTTAAAGGTCCAGTTTACCTTTGGGAGCAGTGATTTCAAAAATGTTCAAGATATCACATTTAATGCATATGTGTAGGTCTGTTGTATCACAAAACATCCTACCATGTAAAATTTTTGCAATAAAGCCTAAAATATGAGGAGATATCCCCATTTTTCTCAATAAACCATAACTGTATACGGTTTAGTCTGGAAGCATTCTTATTATAACTATTGTTCACATTTTGTGTATTTAACAGTACTTAACATCGATTATATGGATTCAAATTTTTACAGTGGTTGTTTCTATCCCTAACTCACATTTTAGAACTATTTTAAAGCACTAGTGTTGGGTTTTTGTTTCATCTACAAATGGTAGATTATGCCTTTAAGATCGAAAGCTCATCAGTCCCCATTTGATGCAATTTAGTAAGTTACTAAAAAATATAAATGTCAGAGTTTAGGTGGTGAATGGTAAAGTGAACCAATGCGTTTTGTTTATTTACCCTATTACAAAATGTTGTATGTGTCCTTTTTTTTTTGTGCAGTTCATACATATATATTTTATTTTAAAGATGGCTACAGGATGTGTTCAATGTGCCCCTGGTGATTCAGTTGACGGACGATGAGAAGTTCTTGTGGAAAGACCTGAAGGCAGAGGAGGCTCTGAAGCTGGCATATGAGAATGCCAAGGACATCATCTCCTGCGGCTTTGACGTCAACAAGACATTCATCTTCTCTGACATGCAGTACATTGGGTGAGTAGTGGTTGTATTCCTCATTGTGAAATCTCATATCCAATGGAAATGAAGAGAAGTCCACAGACTGCAGACGTCCTATGCACCCTTCTTTTGTTCTTCAAAGCTTGATATACTGTACATGTTATCACAGTGATTTTCATTTCCTTCTCTTTATTCTCATAGTTTGTATCGCAAGATGATACTTATTTATAATGAAAGGGTGTTAACATGAGATATTGACAATAAATGCAAATGGAATGCACTTCTGGTTGCAGAACATGTTTGTAGTTAATTGGTCTTGTGACCAAATTAGTTCTGTATGAAATCTTGAAAGCACCATGTAATTCAAACACTGATGTGGGCTCCATTTCACAAAAAGTTGCTGTGATAATAACTTGCTGAAATGGAAATTGTCATGGTAATGACAAGATGTTGTCATTCTAGCAACAATTGCTATCATGACAGAAGAGTCTGGTTTACAATTTGAAACATGCAAAGACAATAAGATGTATGAGAAATACTTGGAAAGTATGCATCCAGCCAAAATAAGTTTTATGGTGTCTGTCAAGAATGGCTGAACAGAACTTACAAACATGTACATATGGTAGCTTTGTGAATAAATTTAAATTGTATGAAAGTTCAGAATATGGAAATAAGCCATAGTGGTTATATCTTATTCTTCACAGATCTTGCCCAGAGTTCTACAGAAATATGCTGAAAGTGCAAAAATGTGTCACATACAACCAGGTGAAGGGTATATTTGGATTTGGAGACAGTGACTGTATAGGTAAGTGACAATCTCTAGAATTGACATTATATGATAGTTGACTGCCTGTTTTATAGAATATAACAGAATATCAATATGAAGGGATGACAGAAAGTGTACCATCTCACAGCATTTTAAGCCAGGAATGAAGACACTGCTGTCCAAGATGGCAAAGAATTTCCCCCTGTTATATGAGTTATTATAATAAGTAGAGTGAAGTATATAAGTAATCTGAAAGGATGATATAAGCATGTATAAAGGTGAGATGATATCATGGGTAGCACAACTAATTTCAATCACATCATTTGTTTGTTTGTTTGTTTGTATTTTGTGCAAGATTATGGGTATTACACACCAGCTGGAGCTTATTTCAGTAAAAACCAATGATATTTGACAAACATATTAACCGCCACATGGACTTCAAACTTACATTAGTAGCTCAGTGCTTACCTCAATCCAAGACCACTTTGGACATGGCATTAGATGCCCTCTCTGTATCAGTCTTTGGCTATAGAGTTTTGATGCCTTTTTAGTTGCCTTTAGAAAAGGGGCTCTACTTTGAAAGTTCTTAGATTTAGGGGTATAGAGCAATTACTGTTATACCCCCTGGGCAATTACCCGGGATCCTTCCCCTGACCCAAACTCTAAACCTAATCCTGAGCCTAATCCTAACCCTAACCCAAACCCTAACCCTAAACCTAACCCTAATCCAAATCTGTACTCTAACCTTATCACTAACCAGTATTAAGCTGGGGGTAATTGCCCTGATATGGATTTAAGCCCTACAGATGGTGATTGTTGTGAGTATCACATGTATGGAATGATTTGTGTGTATCCTAAAGAGTTACAGGGATGCTGTTAAACAGTTGGCAAGGCTTACCAAAAAATGAATGGCGATGCATACCTGCTGTGAAGTTCATTCAAAAAGAACATTAGATGTTGATTCAAGGCTAGATATAGAAAACCTCAACGTAGCATACTGATGAGTGTTTGGACCGTTTATTACCCGTGCAGGAAAGATCAGCTTCCCGGCTACCCAGGCATCCCCATCCTTCAGCAACTCCTTCCCGGCAATATTTGGCACCAAGAAGGACATTCCCTGTCTCATCCCATGCGCAATAGACCAGGTACGTTATTGCTCATTCACAACTTAAAACCATCAGGTCCAAGGGTACATTCACTTCTGAAATTGTCATCTCAAAAAATTGAATCTTTGTTGATGATAAACCATGTATTCATTACTCAAATCTTAGGTTAAGAATCATTCTTTTTAATACTTTACAAATCAAATTTTTATCTACAACTCAAATATACCCTTTGCTATCCAATGAAAATTTACAAATCATTGTCTACAAATCATAATCTTTATTTCAGAAGAAAGTTCGTATGAAAACAAAACTGGTTTTATGAAACAAATCTGCATTTAGAAATAAATCTTTATTTATAAATCAAATCTTCATTTCCAAATCAATGTTTTTTTTATTTATGAAACATGACCTTCTTGTACAAATCAAATCTTTATTAATGTATGCAGGATCCCTACTTCAGGATGACGAGGGATGTAGCACCACGGCTAGGCTACCCGAAGCCCGCCCTCATCCATTCCACATTCTTCCCGGCACTGCAAGGAGCACAGACCAAGATGAGTGCCAGCGATCCAAACTCGTCCATCTTCCTCACAGACACACCCAAGCAAATCAAGACAAAGGTGCGGAGCAGTTCACGAGAAAAAGGCCTAAAGCTTACAAAATTTGACTAAATCTGACTCTGCCCTTTAAATGCTATCAATTTATCATCATAGATGATACGACAGCTGTTGGTTTGGCTGTCAAACAAACTGCTGCCAAAATGAACTGCATTTAAATTATCTACCTTTCAAGCCTACATCACCTACTCTCTTACGCAGGCAAATATGGTGTATTTGTAACTACGTATGCCTTGTATTTTACCAGTGTTATTTCAGTTACATAAGCAAGGCAACATGTTTGGTAACTTTGTAACCCATAAAGGACATACATTGTAACATTCTACTCAATTTTCATTTTCTTTTGGCTATCTAACTGCCGTTTAGTTTGATTTTCCTATTGATAAAACTCTCACAAGATTAATGAATTTGTGATATTGCTGTGACAGCTTAGATGTCTATTGTAGCTGTTCTAACGCTCTAACGATCTAACGCTGGAAATTATGCATGGATAAGTTTATCTTGCTTATCTTCAGGCCCTGCTTCATAAACAGGTTCATAATTGTTGCATGATATAAATGTTGCCATTACCATGGCAACAATAAACATTATTTGTTTCATCGCTGCTACTGTTTTTTTAAAAAATATAATTTGATTGTTGCTATAATAGTTGCACATGTTGTGAGGTGACGTGCCTTTAACCCTTTCAGTGCCTTGGACTTTGTACAGTGTGTACAATGCTATGGGGTTTTTCTGTGCCGATCGGCACTCAAAGCACACAAAGGGTAAATATTCGTTGTCTTTGTGCCACTTAGATCAACAAGTACGCCTTCTCAGGGGGCGGAGCATCGGTGGAAGAGCACCGGGAGAAAGGTGGAAACTGTGACGTGGATATTTCCTATCAGTATCTCTCTTTCTTCCTGGAAGATGACGTCAGATTGGCGGAAATCAAAGAGGTATGATAATCCAGCCGTGCTTCTAATGATGTTGTTGTAAAAGCAGAATGATGTTTGTGTGTGTTTATGGGTGCATGGTGTATCAATGAATTAAGTGGAAATGGAAAGAATACCAGGGAAAAAGAGTATGGATGTGTGTGTTTTTGTGTGTGTGTGTGTGTGTGTGTCTGTGTGTCTGTGAGTGAGTGAGTGTCAGTGCCAGTGACTTACTTTGCAGCAGCTGAAGCTACAGTCTTGAAAAACCCTTGGAATCTTCAGTTTTGCCCACATGACTTGCTCAGTTTTAATGGGAGTATGATATGTACTGAAAAAAAAAAATGAAAGAGTGTAGCATTTCATATATCACTGAAGAGTCCATACCATTTCATTGTCTCCGCCCCAAAGGGTGCCAGAGGCATTAAATGTCCATTTCATATAAATTGTTACATTACACTCCCTTTGTAACAAACGCCGTTATAACGAAATTCCGGTTACAATGAAGTAAAAATTAAGGCCGCAACATTATGTGCTCTTTGTTTTTTATTGTTTACGTGTTTGGTTATAACAAAATTTCGATATAACCAACAAAAAAAAAAAAAAACTGCCGGTCCCGAGGACTTCGTTATAAGGGGAGTCCACTGTATGTTAATTTCTTTGTACCTGGCCCAGGTATGCTTCAGGACATTTAAGTGGGCTCGTCAGACTTTAGATGAATCTGTCATGGTCAAATTTTATCTAATTTTGAGTACAAACTGGCTAGAAATTGCAGCTTCTGCTGTAACCTCGGCTAAGAGAGTTGAATTGTGATATAATTCATAAGGAAGAGTAAAGCTAGATGATAGAGAGGTATATATATCACTTTCTTGGCCTTTGCCAGGGCACGCATATGCTATAGTGATTGTAGAATTGAGAAATTGCTGTTCTCTGTGATTTAAGACATGTTTCCAAAGTGATTCAATGTACTAATAAGATCATTACTTCAGTCCTTGTTGTTAAGCTTATGACAAGACCATTCAGTTTGACCAGTGATGTATGATATACTGTAAAACGAGGAATGTTCGCATGCATTTTAATTTTGCATATTTCGTGAGAGAGAACCGAGTTTCACAAAATTAAAATACACGCTAAAGATCTTGTCTACACTATATGCATTGAATGTTAGAGGCAACTGGCGAAAATTTTATGCTGCGAATTAGGCCATTGGCTCCCATTCGCGAAAATTTCATGCCGCCTTAAAGGGGATGGCTAGTAACTGATCAGTGGGAATCAGTGGGAATGCTGGGGATGATTGTTCCAATCCTTGTGGGATTCATTTAAAAGTACATTATATATCTATTGTTGTGTGAACATTATTTGCTTCAGAATGGTCTCATATTCGAGTAATGTGCAGTTTAATGTCCCGTCACTGTACAGGCATGCTAACCTGGGAACATTAAACTGCACATTACTTGAATATGAGACCATTCTGAAGCAAATAATTTTCACGCAACAATAGATACATAATATACTCTTAAATGAATCCCACAAGGATTGGAACAATCATCCCCCAGCATTCCCACCGATTCCCACTGATCAGTTACTAGCCATCCCCTTTAATATCTGTGTTTTACAGTAGCCATGACATGGGAAATGCTTAGTGGAAGTAGGCCCTCATTGGTAGTCTTTATACAGTGTGCTTGGCTCTTGTACCTGGTGTTCAACGTATTCACATAAATTACAGTATCCTACAAAATTGTGTACTCGGTACAGTGGTCTGTTGTAGAGGTACGCCCTCTAGAGGATCTCTGGCGAGTAGGAAAAAGGGTTTTCCCAATGCATATTGGCTATTCCTTTGTATAGTTCTATCACCTGGGTTTTCCCTTTTGGTATCTGTTATGAATCAGGAAATATTATCTATCACTTCCTTCTCGGATTACTGGTGCCTTCGGTATGAGTTGACACGAAGTATGCGATGAACGTGAAGGGATTCCACAGTATGGGTCATACCAAAACTTGCATTGCATTCAAAATAGCTGTAGTGCTTTGTTTCCAAGGAGATGATTAATTTCTGTATGGTCCGTTATATTCTTATCATAAACTCTATTTCTAAAAATATGTTACTGTGTTATCCCACTGTCCTGAAAAAAAAAAATCTTCATCATTTCTTTGGTCAAAATTAGTTTACAGAAATATTTCAAAGATTTTTTGTTTTTCTTTGGAGGAAGATAAGGATATCCTTTCCAAGTGACTGTGTTGACATAGTATTATTTTTATAAGAGCTTTCCAAACTTTGCATCTTTTGAAGTAAATGTTAAAAAAAGAAAAAGATGAATAGTATCCTTGATATCAAATTATAGTGGAGTTATAATAACATAGTAGCGATGACTGTGTATGTGGAGAGGGTTTGTAGTTGCTAATTATAGACCCAAAACATGATTTTTTTGCTTTCCTTTTTTTTTCTTTTTTGAGGGGGGGAGTGAGGTAAAAAGCGGTTGAAGAGGTATGAAGTTATGACTCATTTGCCTCAGGGTAATTTGCACATGTGGTTGCAACCAATTATTACTTTTTCATGAAAATATATGGAACTAAATGAATCTGTGACTTTTTTTATTGTAATACCTATTCCAATGAAATCTATGCCAGATATCGTTGAAACTGCTACCATTCGAGTGATTGTTGGTTTGACTTTATTCTATGAATTAAAGTGAATGTGAGCACAGAGTGATCATGACGGTCTGGTTTGTACAAATCACATGAGTCTGGTTACCTCCACCAAGGGAGGAGGTTATGTTTTCATTAATGTTAGTTTGTTCATTTGTTTATTTGCTTGTTTGTTTGTTTGTGTGCAAAATAACTCAAAAATTTGTGCACGTAGTTAGATGAATCTTGCAGGAAGGTTGAGAATGACACAAGGAACAGATGATTAAATTTTGGCAGTGATCCAGAATTTTTTATTGACTTTATGAAGGATTTTTAATATTTTGGCAGGTGGGGTAAATGAACTTGTGAGTTCAAGCTGTGCATTTTTGAGGTTTTTAAATGCGCACTAGTTTCTGGTAGGGCAAGGTGCACCGGGCAGCTGAAGGTTTATAATGTAACAAAGGCTTCTATATTGGGAAAATTGGGCAATTTTTCAGCATGCATACTAGTACGTATGGGTGGAAATCACTGATCTCTGTGGAAGAGCAAGATCATTGGTGGAAATGAAGTAGCTGCTTGGCAGAGGTCTGCGCCCTCAGAGTGCTTTTCTAGTTCTTCATGATTTCATTTTGTGTCTGTACCCCTTGCAGGAATATAGCAGTGGAAGAATGCTGACAGGGGAGCTGAAAAAGGAACTGATCACAATCCTCCAGTCATTGATCGGAGAGATCCAGGAGAGGAGAAAGCAGGTCACCGACGATGTCGTAGCAGAGTTCATGTCGCCAAGGAAACTGAACTGCCAATCATGATTGAAAATTTGTCATTAGTGGAGCTTAGGTCATACACACACACACACATACACACACACACACACACACACATACACACACACACACACACACACACACACATTATTATAATACACTTATATAATGTACTGCTTATGTGTACAATGTATATAAACATATCAATATATATATAATATGTCTATGCTGATTACAGATTTGTAACAACTTAAAGATGTCCTTCATGTATTGGCTTATGTTTCAGACAAATATTTCAGGTCCTATTTTTATGTGCCAAGATGTGTATCAGTTTCTATCTGGGCTTTGGGTTTTTGTCCCCGCCGAACGAGTTCGAGCAGGGGACTATGAAACGGGCTCCGTACGTGTGTGTGTCCGTGTGTCCGTCCGTCCGTCCGTGTGTCCGTCCGTGTGTCCGTCCGTGTGTCCGTCCGTGTGTCCGTGTGTGCGTCCGTGTGTGATCAAAATCTTCAATTTGCTACTTCTCTGTCATTTATGAGCCAATTTTGATTCTGTTTGCTTTATATGATAGCACTACATGGGAGCTTTGAAACTTGTTCACAGAATTTCAGTCGTGACCTTTGACCTTGACCTTTGACCTATATTGTACATTTTGCTACAAAATGCTACTCCTTCGCCATTTCTAACCCGATTTCGATTCCGTTTGCTTTATGTGATGGCACTAGGTGAGGGCTTCAAAACTTCTACACAGAATTTTGACCTTTGACTTCTTTGACCTTTGACCTTGATTTTTTGACCTATATTGTACATGTTGCTACGAAATGCTACTCCTTCGCCATTTTTAACCCGATTTCGATTCCGTTTGCTTTATATGATGGCACTAGTTGAGGGCTTCAAAACTTCTACACAGAATTTTGACCTTTGACTTCTTTGACCTTTGACCTTGATTTTTGACCTATATTGTACATGTTGCTACGAAATGCTACTCCTTCGCCATTTTTAACCCGATTTCGATTCCGTTTGCTTTATATGATGGCACTAGGTGAGGGCTTCAAAACTTCTACACAGAATTTTGACCTTTGACTTCTTTGACCTTTGACCTTGATTTTTGACCTATATTGTGCATTTTGCTACAGAATGCTACTCCTTCGCCATTTCTAACCCGATTTCGATTCCGTTTGCTTTATGTGATAGCACTAGGTGAGGGCTTCAAAACTTCTACACAGAATTTTGACCTTTGTCTTCTTTGACCTTTGACCTTGATTTTTGACCTATTTTGTACATTGGCTACAAAATGCTACTCCTTCGCCATTTCTAACCCAATTTCGATTCCGTTTGCTTTATGTGATAGCACTAGGTGAGGGCTTCAAAACTTCTACACAGAATTTTGACCTTTGACTTCTTTGACCTTTGACCTTGATTTTTTACCTATATTGCACATTTTGTTACAAAATGCTACTTCCGGCGGGGACATATGTTACGCACCGCGTAATTTCTACTTTTCCTTGTTATTTTTGTTTTTTTATATTTTTTTTTCCTGAGTGGCCTGAAAGGAATCCCAGGGTTGAGGGATGGTGAATAGGGCAAGTTTGACCTTCTCAAGGCAGAGAGTACAGCTGTATATGCTGGCCGAAGTAGCACAAATATGAATACAAATCTGAAGTTGTGACCCATTATTTGCTGACCATGAGATGTGAAATTTTTGAGACTGACAGGCATAATTCTTTTACGATTTGAAACTCGTCTAGCAACTATTCATGCTGGTGTCTTTTGATATAAATGTCTCTTGCGGTCTCATAGCATTGGTTTCTGACAACTAGTAGTAAATATAATATTTTGTCAATTTCATAAGTTACCCCTCAGGAACTTCATACAAGTCTTCATTGCACAATGAAGCAAACCTTGAGCTCGTATTGTTAACATACTCCCCCCAAAAAAAAGAAAAAAAGAAAAAAAAAGAAGAAAAGCAGAGGTCCAATATGTGTGGCACAGTACTTGCATGTTAGTGTTACTAAAGTCATGCAATGAGCTAACATAGTTACAATGTTACCCTGTAGGGTATCTTGTGAGTAAACGTTTGAGGAATTTTTGGCAATGACATATTAAGTGGATCCCCTGACATTGGTCATCACTTCTGCACACATACGTAATGTCGTCCAGGCATGAAATATGGATTGCAATGTCCCACTCTCTCTGCACAGTGTGGCAATGGAGAAAATGTCAAATGTACCCACAAGAATGGTAACATGATGTGTGGTGTACAAGTAATCTAAACTAATTTTAGAAATGGGTTTGATGTGCATAATTCATATCATTTGTCTTTAATGGCAAAGGCACTTTTTGTGATAAGATGTGGGATATATAAATTATGTATTGCATATATTGCGTACATAAATACATTGCATATTGCAAACGTAATGTATGTTTCCATTTCATATGCATTTTTTTTTTTTTTCAATTTATCAACGAGACATTCTCTAGACATTTAGGAGCAGTGACTTTTGGATGTTGGTAACCCCCCAAACACACACACATGCACTTTAAACATCAGGGTATTTTGCAGATTGGAACCTTTCCCACATCTCGCCACACATGTGATGTACAGCAAATGGATGATGCAAAAAAAAAAGAAATGCATGTGATTGAAACTTGAGACCTGTTGAGAAGCAGCTTGACATGAAGATGAGATTAAAAAGTGACCAGATTATTAACCCGTTGAAGACGGTTTGATTTTGATTCAACACGCATTTCCCATAGACGCCTGCCCGAGTATACTGGTTAGTGAATCGTCATCATCTGTATGCCTTAATTTCTCATTTTGTGTGATTGGATGTTTCACTTCTCCAAGGCAGTCCAAGCTCTTGTATCCACCAGGGCAACACCACTTGTAGAAATAGCCTGCGGTCACATTATGACTTGTGCTATCACGTTTGACTCGGGGGGGATTCGTACGTCAGAGCATCAAAAACGACAGGCCGTGGCATTTCCCTTGGAGATGTGCCACTTTCACAATCACTAATTTGCTGTACTTAACACCAGTGTGGGCTTCCCCTGTGGACATCTAATGAAGAAGGAAAGTGAGATGCACACTTGATGTAGTTTCAGCCACTTAATGGCTTTGAATGCAATGAGACTATATCCATCCTGTCACGATATCAATCATGAGTGATGAATGGCATCAAATTTTCTGAAGAGTGGGATGGTTTTCTTTTTTCCTTGTTTTAGACGAACACAAAAACGAGCACTAACCGCATTGTGATATATTTCACATTGCATTGATGGATAGAACACCGTTTTATTCACGTATGACCTTGGATGTTAAACATAGACATGTTTTCAGCTTTATTTAGCATGATACAGGATGCTATATATTTTGTGGAATGTGGGCAATCAAATTCACTTTTATGCTATTTTAGTCAGGTGAGCTCATAACAAAATCATGCATGTCAGTAGAGCTACTGCATACGGCATATATTTAGCAAGTCTACTTTTTCGCAAATTGGGACTTCCAGACAATGTTGTAAGTGGTTGAAGAAGAATATTCATGAATAAGGACTGGTCAAAAAATGTTTTCCAAAAAGAATGTGAGATTTCATATCTTGTAGGATGTCCTATCTTCCTTATTCCTTATCTGATTTTTGTCATTTTTGCAACATTCTATGAGGATTTTTTTTTTCTTTTCTCTTAAAGATTATTCATTTTTGGGGTGGATTTTCTCTTTAAATTGGTAATGGAGTACAGGACTGAGCAGAGAAATGTATGCATGCACATTGCATTCATGCGAGCATCACAGTTGATATTTTTGCATGCTTTTTATTTCGTGAATAGCACCTTATTCCCGAAATTTGTGAAAATTAAAACCTTGTGAAATATTCAGCGTATACAGTATGTGGTGATATACTGTAGTGTAACCAGTGACTGTATTTTGTGATGTTTTCATGTCTCCAGTGACTTTATAGCAAGAAAGGACTGTGGACTTAAAAAAAAAAAAGAAGATTTGAATCAATAAATCTGTCAGTCTCTGAAGTGCATATGTCGATGATGTTTAGTAATTTTGTGTTATGAAGCAAACGGTCTGTCTTGTTTGTTCTGTTGATGTTCTCGATAGGTTTCATTCTTACAGTTTCTCAAGTTTAATATCAAATTTATGGGTGATGTTCATTATTCCAAATGTTCATTTGTGCCAGAATAAGATAAGGTTTATTATTCCAAAAGTTCATTATTCCGAAAGACACGAATCCCCCCAAACATAGATGTTCGTTAGTCTGAAATTAAAATAGGGCTTGTTAACCCGAATATTTATGGCTTTTTTAAAGGTTTTTCACTCTGAAGGTTTGTTGATTTGAAAGTGAAATAAGGTTCGTTTTTCTGAAGGCTCATTAATCTGAAAATGAAATAGGATTTGTTAAATTCAAAAATGAAAAGAAGATGTGTGCTAGTGACCCTTCAGAATTATGAGCATTGTTTTGTTTTCAGATTAGTGAATCTTCAGAGGAATAAACCTTTTTGGATTAACGAACCTGTGGAATAACAAACCTTTGGAGTACTGAACTGCAACCAAATCTAAACTACTCAAAAAAAGTTAAGGACCACATTTTCTTTGTGCATAACTTTTTTTCAACGAGATATTTTTCTCCTGGAAATTTCCCAACTTCTCGTCATGAAAATGTGCATTTGATGTTTTAAAACAGATTTTATACCAATGAGAACACTATATAAACAAACCAAAAATTAAAAGAATATAATCCACTCATTGCTTGGAAAAGAATTACGAGTTACGAAAAAAAAAAAGTGGTCCTTAACCTTTTTTTGAGTAGTTTAAATTTACATTTCAGCAGTGCTAGAATAACCTCGTGATAATAAGGTACTTTTTCTTTGACTACTATACAGCACTACTCTGAAAGATGCTATTGTATTAAAAAACAAAAACATGCACAAATCACTTCTGCCTACATGACGTGAAGAAAGTGTAATATTCCCAACATATCTCAGATCAAAGTCAGGCTTATTAATTAGGAGGATTTTTAGAAAGACCCTCACACAACTTGATCTTTACTTACAACACGTACAACCTTGCATAAAACCGAAATTGACTTGAATTGAACTTGTGCAATAGTGAATGGCGTAAAATAGCTCACACACTTACGGAGCAAATGTTCAAACCCACTTTGTGCAAGCATGAATGTCAAATACAGGAAGTAATCCAGCCTCAACAACGTCGGGTTCAAAGACCTTTAGAATATCAAACAAAAGAGACACTGTTAGGCAATACCGTTTTCAGACAATAAGGCATTGTCTGACGACACTCATTTAAAGGAAGTCCCCTCAGCTCAGCTGACAAAAGAAAACTACAACAACAACAGCAAATTCTTGGGGAATCCATCAGGGATGACCTCTTAGGGAAATTTGCCCACCTCACATGATCAAAGATTCCCAACATTCTATTACTTTTGGTTTCTGTTTATGTTAGGCAGCACGACAAACAAAGCGAAACAAAACAAAATGTAATTTTCATGTCATGTATTCAAATCTATGTTTATCTTTCAGAGCATGCTACCTGTCATAATGTACATTAATAAGTAACTTTTTAATGTTTATCTGTTTCCAGATTTAATTTTTTACTATACCACAGTAAACTATTTTCAGTTTCTAGTTGGCAAGTTCTATATTAAGAAAACGTATTGTTCTTTTATGCATTGAAAATTCAGTATGTATTCATTCAAACATCATTAATTAGATTTTATCTTTAACGTGCTGTTTTGATGCAGCTGTGTTTAGATCATTAACATATCACGTAATGCAATTTCCAGTCTTTTATGTCAATAATAACAGGCAATTAGGCTGACACAGTTCTATAATTTGTTCAAAGGATATATATCTCTTTTCGGTGTTCTTATTTTTTCACGTAAAGTAAATATAGTAAGAGGTCAATATGAAACTTGGGAGGTGGTGAGATCATCGCCTCATGTGACTTGCATTGTGACCTACATCACTTAATCTTGAAAACGAGCAAGAAGTTGAAATTGCACTGCTTTTTTATCTATATCTGATTTTGTTGACACTATCTCTGATATGTCAAAGTCATCTTGAAAATAGAATCGATTTTACTTCAATGTTATTTTCCAGTGGATATTGCATGTATTGGTGTCTTTATTGCAAGTTTTTTTTCTTTTTTTTATGTCAAAACGATCTTCATGATGTTCATTCTATGTACAGTCGATTGACTGAATGACGATAAAAGTTTTGAAAGAAAAGAATGAATTTACCGTCGAATCGAAAAGGCATTTTCATTCCTTCACCGAAAAAGTTCCTGCCATACAAATATAAAACTGCTACATTTCAACAAACAAACAAACAAACAAAAAATACATACATACGCCCATTTGTACTCAATCCAATTCATTGTATTTCCACACATCCGATAAAACAGACATATATATATATATATATATATATATATATATATATATATATATATATATAAGCATACAGGCATATGAAAAAAAAAATGTACGGCGGCTATAAGTAAAAATAATGAGTGAGTGGAGGACTCAACATAAAGGCAATGACCAGTAGAGTTATTCAATTCATGTTAGTTCAGGGGCGTGGTAGGGGGAGGGCAAAACCCCCATGAAAATTATTGGAGGACAAACTTTATTTCAAAAAAGAAAAGTCCTGACATGGAGAAATCTTTCTCTTTTCCTTTTTTTTTTTAATCGAAAATTGTCCAAATATTTCACCAAAAGTATGCACTGGATCGTTGAATTTCTGTTGATACCAATCGACATTTGTGTATACATATATTTTCCTATTCAGACACAGATTGCCACTTTCTGACTGGCCCCAAGCATTTCTGCGATCATGTACCACTTGTTTCTGTTTTGTCAACTTTGTAATGTCTTTGTTCGTACTGTCTTTTAAAGTTTTCGACTCCAACCCCCCCCCCCCCCGGTCATTTACTTTTGCGTTTTCTGGAATGCAGCACATTCAGAGCGCGCTTTTTTGTTTTCACTTTTGTTCTTTTTTCCTTTATGAGCAGCAAGAGTTGCTAACATTTAAGTGTGGGTTTTTTTTTTTGTTTTTTTTTTTTCCTGAGAGAGCTGCAATATCAATACAGCGTTTATAAGCAGTAGCTTTCATTTTCAATTTTATAATGAATTACCCGTTATTTCATACAACGGTTACTAATTCTCTGTGACTTGGTCAAAAGTATGTTACCTTACTACAATCATAACAATTCACGAACTGATATGAATATTGGAAATACTTTATGTTTATAGAATAATGTTGTGTTTATGATTGTGTGAAATTGTTTGTTGAAAATACGAATAAAAGAAATGAATTGCAATTCTGAAAATCCAAAAATCTCCCTTGAGTTGGAGGGGGATACCCCCTCCCACACCCTCCCTCGCTTGCTCCCTTTCAATAAATTTCGTACACTTTTTAGGTAGACAATTTCCCGAATATATCGTCGAAAGTGTGCACCAGATCGTCATTTCAGTTCCAAATATGCTAAAGTTCCCGCATATCCCCGTTTAATCAATCCTACGGTACCCCCCCCCCCCGCTCGGTTCCCCGTTCATTTTATAATGTAGTACACATTTTTAATTGACAATTTCCCAAGTTTTCCATCCAAAATGTCTATACGATATCGTTTCATTTCAATTCTTTGTAATTCACTTTGTGTTTGTTGAAACACCTTTTGGTGAATATGGTATCTTATGTGAATTGTTCTTTTACTTTGTATATTCCAATTGATGTTTATTATATCACATTTTATGTATCCTTTGTATCCTTTTAATGATTATGTGGAAATAAAGTTGAATTGAATTCTTAATATGCAAAAGCTCCCTCGCATGGGAGGGATGGGCATATCCCCTCAGACACCCCCCCCCCCCCCCCCCCCGGGGCCCGGTTCCCCTCCATGCATAGACTATTATGGCTACACTTTTAGGATTGAAAATTTTCTAAATATTCCACCAAAAGTGCGCACAAGATCGTTGAATTTCAATTATAAAAATGCAAATGCTCCCTCATGAGAGAGGGGGGTCCCCTCTCCCACCCTTGCTGCCCCCCCCCCCCCCATAGACCCCCCCCCCCATAATTACACAGTGATGACGCACACGCGGAACAAGAGGTGGCAGATAGCGATTTAGTCATTCATATCTCATATTTCTTTTTCTTACTTTTTCTTACTTTATATCCTAATATTTCACCAAAGTGTGAACCAGATCGCTGAATTTGAGTTCTGAAAGTTCAAAATCCCCCCCCCCCCGGTTCGGTTGTTCCTCTTCCTCGCACATATTATCCCCAAAGTTTTAACCCCCCCCCCCCCTCCCCATTCTTGAAAACGGATGGACGCTCCTGTAATGGTAGACACGTCAATAAAATAAAGGGTAAGATTTAAACAGAAGACAATGCATAGGTTAAAAAAAAAGCAAAGGACAAGAAGACAAGGCAAGTTAAAAAAAAAATAAAAAGGTCAACTATTATCTTTTGATCTTGTCCTTTCCAATCTGGTCTTCGAATTGCCATTTGAATATATAGGGTTTAGACCAGGATTATTCCATTAGCATAATCCTACCAAAATGAATTACTATACATGGACTCCAGTTGATATTATGTATTCGTTATTGCAATGTCGGGCAAGTCTCCGATAAGGGTTCTCATTGTCAGGACCAATCTTTGTTGTTAAGATCTACCGAAAATGTGAATAGGTTTTTGAAACAAAGAATGGTAATGGACCGTTCTGCATCGTCAAAGTTTTTTCTAAAACGCGGGCAACACTTAGTGAGCGGATGAGAACAAGACGCTTATTGCAAAACAAAATTCATGATTGGACTTCAACAATTTTGTGTTTGTTTTAGACAATCATGTTAATTACTAAGAACGTACTGGTGTTCGGCCATTAGCAGCACTATGGACATTGATGGATGCTGCATGTGGCTCTTCAACAGTGGACGCGGTCTGATGATGGTAGCGATGATGCAGCGCGAAGATTTTGATCATGTCTTGCTTACATACTCCGATATTCGACGCAAAATATATTGGAGGGTGTATAGTTTTGTTGATATTGCAATCGATCAATACATCCACTCTTGTGGTAGTCCGTTGGAGGAGGCTTCCAAATAAAGATCGCTTGAGCCCCCTTGATCACATGCATGCATCTCGTCAATATCATCAACATTAACTAAACAGAAACCAATTTCTAGTCAATCAGACGAATGTTCTCATTATTATGGTACTGGCAGAAGAGAGACCGTGCGCCAATAATAACAGTTGTGAATTTGACTCAGTTGTGTATAGCGATTATGGTGCTTCACTTTCTGTTCCCAGCCAAATATAGACCATTCCGATTTAGAAATGTGTCATACAGTGCGTTTCATGTACGATGTAAATGGTAAAGGTGAATTACCTGCAAGATCAACTAAGCGTCACATGATATTGGCATCCGATCACCTCTGTATTTACCCTTCAGACGGCCATTCATGCTTTGCTTTCTGGACTTCGTTTCTCTTGAAGAGTACATCAAGCCTAAACATGTCTCGGCTGAGATATCGTGCATGTCTAGAAATGCAATCTGTGGAACTCCCCTAGTTGCCTTCAAGCATGGAGGTATCCAGGAATGCGCCAAGTTCCGAGGGGAATGCCATTTTCTTCGCTCTTTTTTACTGGCGCGCAGAGAATTTCTCGTTGCCATGACGACAGGAAATACCGGGTTAATTCCGGATCTTTTCGTCAACCTAGTTTAAAGATCCAGGATCCGATCTTTATCTTCATTTCCGGTCCTTCGATTTGCTGGAAGTCTAGTGACAAAAAACCCATCTTTTTCGAAATGTGGTTACATTCTGTCCTTCGAAAAAAAAAAAAGTCTTATACGGTGATAAACGATGTTGAATTTGAGCTGTGTCGTCTGCAATATTCATGTGAACGTCAAGTGGTTGGGCAGAAAGAGGAAATGCCATCGAAACAAGCACGGTAGTCACATCCCGATCGGATCTATTTGGTTCTTGTCGACTCGCGCTGCAGTATAATAATTTAGCTTTCGAAGAAACATGATGTAGGTGGGAATGCAGGCATTGATAGTGTGACAGTGAGCGGCAATTCCAAATCGCCGAGGACAAAATATATGGAAAGATCGACCGATTATAGCGAAATAAACAACGTTAGAACCAGAAAACCATCATTGTGTTCTCCTTTCTGTATACCATTTTTTTTTTCAATTACGGTCAGCATAAAAGTACATGTGTATTTTATTTAAGTTTAAAAATTACAGAAATTGTTCTGAGATTCCACATTTTATCCTTTTTCACCATGTCTGAATGGCTTCTAGAATATCAACATGGGATGTCGTAGGCCCCTTTAATAAAAAGAGTGCTTCGTACTTATGCTGCAAAAAAGAAAAAGAAAAAAAAAGATCTCTTTTTCTTTTCTTTTTTTTGTCATGATAGTGGTTTTCAGTGTGAGCTAAATCACAGTTTTGCATGGTCATTGGCCGATGATGATTTTGTTGTCCTAGGAACTGAATGATAGGACCTGTAATGTGTCCGGCTCCTGTCGATATACTCCGTATCACAGCTAAATACAAGGCGAATGATAGGAAATGTAGCAGAATATGGCGTCCTTGTCGTTTCCAAACAGTCAAACAACTTTGATTCGTTCTATAGTCTTATTTCCAGGCGCTCTCACGGAACATAGCTTTATAAAGGCTGCAATCTAGACAGTCGGCTCGTGTGCAAGGATGCGCTGTAAAGAGCAAACATAATCATATTATTAAATGGGTTAGTCAAATACCGGTTAGTGATTGGCTAAACACAGTCACGTGATGGAGGCACATTGGTTATGTTCGCTCATGGGTAGAACATTTTTGTAACGTTCTCCAATGGGAAAACACTTTCACGTAACAAATGACAAACGATACCATGCGATTGAACGATCACTATTTTTCACGCAATCGATAGGATAAATTTGCCTTTTCCATACAATGTGAAAAAGCAGATGACCGATTATTGTAATGCGTACGAAAGTGTGATAATTTGACTGACCCATATAATACAACAGATGATGATTTTTGTTGTCGGGAACATGTACCAAACATTCGACCCGAAGGGTTTGAAATGCTATTTCGGGAGGCTATAAGTCCCTCGACTTCGTGTAGCATTTCAACCCCTTCGGGTGGAACATTCGGTATGTTCCCTCCCCCGCCAGTCACCATTTCCGTGGGTAAGACTGTTTTGTGTACACCTCAGGCAGGATAGGTAAGGGAAATCAGGGATTTTTCACCTGACGAGCTCGCAAGAAACAGGGAGCTGTACATGCCTAAGTAAATAGTTTACGTTACCCTGATTCTCTTCCTCATTGCCTGTATCCTGTTAGAGGTTATGTCCACAATAAAGTACCTTGGCTCACTCTGATGGTATCACGGCTTTTTGTTGCTTCGTCAAATTTCAGGAATTGTTGGCATGACTCGGGTTGAATTCGTTATGGGGGAGATAGACACTGCAGGGGCGATACTCCAACACCAATACTATTCATCATTATGCAGATACTGCTGCCAAGGGCCTTTTTCTATCAATACATGCCGGACGTCAAGATCTCTTACAAGATTGGGTTGTTTATGTGTTTGTTGTCGTTGTTTTCATTTCCTGGAATACTCCGGTAGGCATAATGGTTCCCAGTGGTAGATATCTTAATATTTCCCCATTGTTACAAGGATATGGTGATCGAGGAGGGCATTACAAACTTCACGGGGTCAAGCCGAATGTGTTTCGGCCCGTTTGGATAAGGATGTTTGCTTCTTCCTGTGTGTATCATAACGGTCAATGGCACAATTAATGAGCGCAGAGTGTGGTTGGTCCTATATAGAGCTTCTCAAACTATCATCTACTAGGCAAATACTGTACACTTATACATTAAAAATATGACATGATTTTATCCGAAATGATGAAAGAATATAAGACATAACACTATAATTGTATGAAATTCCGAAGTTAATGACTTATATACGACGCATTGAAGTTCCTATGATTATGTCCAAGCAGGTTTCCCGCGTAGGTCCTCGGATGAATGTTATTTGTTTTATGAAAAAGAAAAACCCGAACGTGGATATACATTGTACTCCGTATCTAATGATGTTGTCCTTGCACGAAATGTTTTTATTATACCCACGATAATGCACGATAATGTCCCTTTTTACCAGGGTGTATCTAAAATACAATTTGTCCCTGATGGCAACGCTATATATATATATATAAAAATAAATAAATAATAATAATAATACTGGCAGAGTCCTCTAATAGAACAGTTCATGTTAACACTGAAGAGGCTTTCCTGGATAAGAATGACTATTATTATTGTTATCATTATTATCACAGTTCTCTGTGCTCACGGTGACATGAACACAACGTTTATTGAAAACAAGAAAAAATGAGAAATTATCAAAATTGATTCAAATCAACGCAGTCAATTTCATTCTTATTTCATCATCTTCGTTTTTACTTGCATTTTGAAGCGAATGATTGTATGTGTGCGTCCTCATTCATTAATTCACTTCCAGGTATACAATAAAAACCACATACCATATTATCAACAGTGTTCTCACTTGTAATCACATTACATTAAAACAAACAAAATGCGACAACTGTCCAACCGCCGTAATCAAATACAATCTCCCATGTATTTTGAGTTTCATGAAAATTTGCATTTGCATGTAATGTATGTGTTAAATAGGCCTTCTGTTTGGATAGAATTATATCATTGTAGACTGGGATTTCACGGGCGACGGCGATTTTGTGAAAGTGAAAGAGTTCTTTCCCTCAATAGGCCCTATCCATCTACTCCCCTTGGCGCGCATATTCTTATCAAGAGGTTGAGGATTTAGAGGTATGCTACATTGGGAATACCGGCTGCAATAGAAAGTAATATTCCTTCTGGGTTTCCCGGTACCGTTTCCATTGATCATAGAAGGACATGTGAACAGCACCAAATGTACGGAGATACGATTGCTCCTTTCACAATCAATTACCCCCGTCACTATTAAATACCCCTATACCCCGGTTCCACTGTTCCTGATTCACGCCCCCCCCCCCTCCACCCACACGCACACACACAAACATCACACGCGCGCGCGCGCACACACACAACCAAAATCTCTTTGCACACAACACACACTTTGTTTTTCAAATAAGACAAGAAACATCAACTCACTTATGGTTTTGCTATACAACATAAGAGAATAATTCGTTTAAAAATAACTGAAATGATTATACATTTTCATGTTCCAATATAGCAAATAGAAATGGCAATAGTATTATAGGGCCTACAGCATTTACCGAAGGAAAAAAAGAAAAGAAATGGAAGTATATTGTGTCTAAAAGAAAACCCACCCCCCCAAAAAAAAAAACCAACCAAAAACCAAAACAAATTTTCACCCTAGATGACCTAACGACCCTTCCTAACCATACTTTACTATAACTACCCCCCCCAAAAAAAAAAAACACACCCACTTCACCCATACATAATTACCTATAACCTTTCCTTCCCAACCCAACACTACAATTTTACTATTCTTAGTACCTAAACACAACCACACACACACACACACACACACACACACACACACAAACAAACAACCATCTGCACGACGGGAATTTCCCGAAAATGAACGACGAAATAGGTCCTACTCATGATGACGATGGTAATTTTACTGTTAAAGCTGTCATCATCATCATCATCATCATCACCATCATCATCATCATCATCAACATAATCACCATCACCACCATCATTACCATCACCATCATCATCATCACCATGCAACATCAGTGCTCTCTCTCTCTCTGCATGTCTGTTTTCACGTTAATCTTATATTATTCATAGACATGTGATAGATAACAACTCGTCCCGCATGACTTGGTAATACATGAACTACGACTTGGCCTTTTATGACGTATTTTCATTTTGCTTATTTCTGTTTTTGTTGTTGTTGCTGCTTCAGTTGATATACTGCATTTGGTATTGCTTGTTTATTTGTTATCACTGCATGTTTGCACTCTTATGTATGGACCCCATAAGGAAAACCATGCAAATTTGTCACGCTGACAAAGCTGAATATGGGCAAACCATCCGGTCTTTTGTACATGTAATTGTTTTACGGGAAATGAATACTACAGTATAATACTGCAATGCTACAATGTAATAGAATGACTCATCATTTAACTCTGTATTCCCCATCTTAATATTCCCAACTGCTCGGTTTAGCACCTATGTAGGTTTTCCTATCGAACGTCGGTAAACCCGACTGACGCCGGTATAATCACCAACTATCACTATGCAGGTCCGGGAAAGGGAATTTTCATGAAAGCTGTTGGAAATCTCAGCATGAATAGTTCGTGTAAAAGACACATTTTGACAAAATTAGAATTGCCTCAACGTGACATCAGCTATAAGTGCCGCGCAAAGTTCACGGACCAAAGTACCAATATTTTCACTGATTCTTTCTTTCACGAGGGGTCCACAATTTACAAGCTTTGTCTTTTCAGTGGGTCCCTCCGTTTTTCGCCTAGTGTTCATTAATATTTCACTTTATTTTATTTTACTTCAGGCATTGTAATGTATCTTTACTGTAAGTATATACAAGTATATAATTGTTTACTCTTTAAATTCACATTGTTTTGTTGATACGATTTCTATCACTGAAGAAAGTGTGATGTATGTTATGTTTTTTTTTTTAATTGTCGAAAAACGGAAATAAATTTGAATTTGAATTTGAAATGTCACAACTGTATACAGCAGTCTCGCACCTCCCTTCCAAAACAAGCACATTAACATGTATACGGTAGTGAAAAATTTTACACTCACAAAGTTAAAATGTACACAATCAACACAAATTCAACCCACAAACCTTGGTTCAGCGGTCGTGATCACTTGGCATTGGTTCATGTTAATTTTGCATTAAAAACTTTATGATCTGCCTATACATGTAGCTTACAAAAATAATGTCAACAGTATGATTTACTAGTATTAATGTATACTTTGCATTTGTATTACCTTTCTGTTTCATGAATCTACCTTTCTGGAAATAAAAACAATTGAATTGAAATGAATTGAATTGAATTGAATTGAGTTGAATTGAATTGAATTGAATTGAACTGAATTGAATTGAATTGAATTGAATGAATGATGGTTTATTGATCATCAAACTTCGCAGCCGAATGGCTGAATTGCGTCTGATTTACATCGATGAAAATACAGTGAATTGAATTGATGATTGAATTGAATTGAATTGAATTGAATTGAATTGAATTGAATTGAATTGAATTGAATTGAATTGAATTGAATTGAATTGAAGTGAATTGGATTGAATTGTTGTAACAAGGGGGATGGGTCCGGGGATGGGGGACCCCCCCTCCAAAAAAAAAAGGGGGGGGGGCAGAGATAAACTCATAACCACAGTTGCAGGTATAAATTCTCCCTAGATATTGACTAAAATTTTCAAAAGGAATATAAGATGGAAGAATGATGAGATTTTTTTTTTCGTCATCATAATATAACCTTTTGTCTTAAAGGGTGTGTACAGTTCTGGTCGAGGTGAGGATTTAGCTTTTAACGCTTTGTGAGATATTCAGAAACCACTCTATGAGAT
Organism: Diadema setosum; assembly: GCF_964275005.1. Classification (NCBI taxonomy): domain Eukaryota; kingdom Metazoa; phylum Echinodermata; class Echinoidea; order Diadematoida; family Diadematidae; genus Diadema; species Diadema setosum. Next base: position 46,841,888 of record NC_092685.1, read on the forward strand.
GCGGTCAAAGAGCATGCAATTCTAAGGGGTATCAAAAGTTTATTTGATGAAAATCGGTTTTGAAATGGCTGAGATATCCAAAAACAAAGTGAAACAAAGACATAGGTACCTACTAATAAAAGACGTGGCCTGTAGTCTTTTATCATTATCACTTTTTTTTGGATCTCTCAGCCATTTGAGAACCAATTTTCATCAAATAAACGTTTAATCCTTCTTAAAATCACATGCTCTTTCATATTTCATAAGAGGTTAATATCTCACTTAGGAATGTTCAAAACATGAATCCCCATCTAAACCAGAACTGTACAGTTCCTTTAAAAGAGGAGGGGTGAGAATGTCAATGCCCTCCCGCCCTGCACGGCATGCACAGTCAATATTGTGTCTGTCACGTGGTCCACTTTATGAATAGGAATAATGATTGTGTTTTGTCTGAAAAAAAAAAAATCTTATACGTATTACAATACAGATGACATCAAATTCTAAAGCTTTACCAGACGTCGTACTCTCGTTATAGTTTGTAAATCTTAAAGCAATGCATTCATAAAAAAAAACCTCTCTGCTTATCGAATAGACGAGTTTGTAGTTTTTTTAAAAGCATACATTCAGCCATTCACGAAGTGGATTTGCTTGTTTGTTTGTTTGTTTGTTTGTTTGTTTGTTTGTTTGCTTGTTTCATTTTCCATTTAAGAAGATGGCTGGATATCCCATATTCAGCTGCAATAACCTGTCTTGGGTCCAGGTGGATGTAAGGGGTGCACGTCACGAGACCGACACCCACGAGTCATACAGCCCAAGAGTCATACAGCTCACATGTCATACAGCCCACGAGTCATACAGCTCACGAGTCATTATACAGCCCATTAGTTCGAAACTAAGCTAACAAGGCCCACGAGACCGACATATCAAGCCCCCTGTTGTATCTGTCGAACTCGTGGGCTGTTTTTACCTAGTGTCTAACTCATGGGCTTTATTTGCCTAGTGGCGAACTCATGGGCTGTATGACTCGTGAGCTGTATGACTCATGGACCTGTTTTCAATGTCGAACTCGTGGGCTGAATGACTCGTGGGTGTCGGTCTATTTAGTGGGATGACCCCGATGTGAGGGCGGGACCACTTCACCGGGGGTGACCGTGATGCACCCTGCTCTTTGCGATGAATGAATGGGATGGGATCTTTACGTGTTTGAGTTGTCACACACGGGACCTCCATTAAAAAAAATATATATGTCCCGTCCGAGGGATAGAGTGTTTTGCCTCGTATACTAGACGGGTAAACTACACACAGCAGTGCTCAGTTAGACTTGGGAATCGAACCCGGGTCCTTTGGATCTGGTGGAAGACGCGCTACCGACTGAGCCAAATCACCGCCCTATACATACATTTTGTTCTCGGCAAAATTATTATACTTAAGCTTTCAGATTATAGTTATAACGCTCAGATTTCACAGTGAGAACTCCTCCAATAATCAAACATGTATATGAACATAATAATACACATAACTTTCTTCATGATATTGGCTATATAAGCCAATGATAAATAGCAGAATGATATAAACGAATATTCTTGACCCAAAAAGTGTGATTCTATACAAGGCTCTGTGTCAAAAATGAAAATACTGATTTTAAACGTATATGAAACAAGAAGGACACTGACGGAAACAAAAACATAGCTTTGTTCGGAGCACTTTGTTTTATTTTTTGATTGGAGAGATTTTGAGTTTGTTTCTTGACTCAACGAAAATGGTATCCCGGAGGAATGACTTGATAAAACTGGGCTGATGTTGAGGATGATTTATACTCGTCTATGGTTACATTCAAACACGATAGAAGTGTGAAGTTCCATTATCTGTCATGCATGCAGTAAACTGACTCTTAAAAGATTTATTTTTATTCAATCGTATAATTTTGCTATACGTAATTGTTGGAAGCGATTGTGATTATGGTCGAGATAACTGCGCATGCGCTGAAACGTTGCTTGCGATTTGTATTACAATACAGTATCTGCATATGCTTTTGTTCCGTGCAGTGCTGGGAAGTCCCTTCCAAGAGATTTGTTTGGTTTGAACATCTTTGCGTTAATAGCTATTGTTATTAGGTATTATTAGCTATTGTTTTTGTTACACCCTCAGCAGCTGTTTCAATTTGTTTTTCTTCCTTATATACACACTTCTATTCGTCACAGCGCTGAACATTGAACGCTTCATCCATCACCTTGCTAGCATAATCAATGCAGGCAGTTCATGCTATGCCTCTAGGATTTGTATAGGTTTTCTCCTTTTGCGATTACGTTCCAAGCTCAAGCTGATCAAGCTGACCTGACGAATCGAGTTTCTATAGACCTAGGGTTTCCCAGATTAATCGAATGCTAATTGTTTACAGAAGGAAGTGAGATATACACTCCACGCGATGGGTTGGAAATCCCCAGCATTATTTACACAGATCATTAGATCTTAAAATTCATGCATGTCTTGTGTACATAGCATGGTCCTGGCAGTTCGAAAGCTTCACTCTTGGCTCGCATTATATGACATACAGTGGATGAAGCATTAATATGACGTGTGTATCAAAACAGGCGAAATTGAATGGCTCATTTCCAGTCCTCAGTGGTAAATGTATTTTAAAGCTATATACTGGGCGGAAGTTCGGTAGTCTCGTGGATTATGTATGACGCCTGACCTTAGCAATCAGGAGGTCGTGGATTCGAGACCCACTCGCGAATTGTATGCCGGTGATTTTTTTTTTCTTTTCATGGCTACAACTCAACTCCTGAATAATCGGTGTTTATTTACGTCGATCTTTTGAATTTTGCTGATCAGTTGCATAAGTGATACATTTGCCATATCAATTCAAATTGATTAATGATAATGAGTAAAACTAAAAGACCAGAAAATCATCAAGAAAGCCAGCTCGACACCAATCCGCAATTTGGCTGTAAGTTGCATCTCTACACAGTCAAAATACTAGGACAGTTATTGGATGGAAACCAGCCTACCGGCTAAGAAATTATTCATGATGGAGAATTGCATCACCACATCGTGAAATCTATCAATAGATGATACGTGTACTGGTCTCACGATATGTACATAAAAGCTATGGGACCCTCACCAATGAAACATATACAATTTTAAGTGCCTCATCATGTCAGGGTATTCAGACTATACTATATATTTTCTTGCTGACTTTTTGTATGCACAGTTAAACGTAATTTGACCCGAGGACCTGGGAACTTTTCACCCAGTGTTCCTACTGAATACATTTCAATACCCGCAGCTTATATTGACTGCACGCTTTATTTGTTATACGCTATTGTCGCTCAGAGGCTGGCCGGGCCTTCTGGTCGTCATGTATGAGCAAATATGAAAGCAGGCACGATAAAATTTGAATAGTGCACCGGATGGAAGACCAATCGTGCGAGTAGAAAAGGGCAAAAGAGCAGATGATATGTTTGTGTGTGTGTGTGTGTGTGTGTGTGTGTGTGTGTGTGTGTGTGTGTGTGTGTGTGTGTGTGTGTGTGTGTGTGTGTGTGTGTGTGTGTGTGTGTGTGTGTGTGTGTGTGTGTGTGTGATGTGGGGGGGGGGGCTGGTTGGTAAGAAGAAATTTTAACCTAAACTTTGTATGGCACACCATTTTGCTTTAGCTTGGAAGTTTAATGACAGTAAGTCAGTCACACGAGTTAGAATTACCGTCAGTGGTTCCAGGTGAGGTTTTGTGAACGGCATAATAAAGCTTCAAATTCAGCTTGATATTGGAAAACCAAACTACATTCAGATTCG